>NC_090922.1:1206087086-1206712086 GCF_040938575.1 Ambystoma mexicanum
AAATGTATCCCAGGATACATGCCAGACACAGCCTCATGAGATGTTGTTTATTAATTAACCTCTAGGTGGCTCCTTACCATTGAACAGACATGAAAGCATCCACACCTTCATGCACTGGCCCTTTCCACAAGCACCCTGCAAGGACGAGGAGCGTGTGGCAGAGGCATTCTTTCAAGCACACAGGTGTCAGACAGCCGTCACTCTCTGTAACAGCAGTGGATCTGAGGAAGACCGCCTGCCTTGATTACCCATGATAGAGTGCGGTCCTGGATCCAAACCTGGTTTGCACTTCTTAAACTGGGCAAACACCTCCTGTAGTTAGTTACAACAATGCTCCCATCTTATTATATGAGGGGGTGATCTGCTAGCTGCGCTTCTGGTTGGTCTGGCTGCTGCCAAAAGTGCCTTGCAGATGACAGAAAGTGTGGGATCTTGGAGGTTCGCCATCCCATCAAGACGTAATATCATGCCCACAAAGGGTTTACAGGCCCTGCCTTTATCCACAGAGAAGTAATAATAGGGACATCTTCCTAAAACACTGATCCTGACTTTGTAGCAAATACTCCTAGTATGGCTTTAATGGCAAAAAATACTCCTCGGCCTAGTACGAGACCTGCTCCAGAGCCATGAACATCACTTTAGCGTTCAACAAATCAACCAGCATAGGGCCAAGAAACACAAGCATGAAGCCTGCACGAAGGCTTCTGAAAAGGATCCTGAATATTGGGACAGGGGACAAGTACCTGTTGAGGTTAATGCTGTAAAATCTACAGGGTAATTCATAGAAATTCGCACAAAAGTGGCGCACGCGACTGGTGCACAGCGTGCCCGTGCGAATGTCTGCGCCAGCCGCGTGCGCTAAAATCGATTTCCGCGCACAGCGTATTCATGGAATTTCGCATCCAAAACCAGCCGTGGCGCAGCGTGGCGCAGCGACCCTGCAGCAGCGCCAGTTACGCCCCCAAGAACGCCCACGCGCAAGGAAAAGCCTTCAAAATCCCCAAAATAATCGCAAAGGGCTGCGCTAACCCTGGACCAGCAGGGTACGTGTATTACAGGGGTGCAGGGGAAGTATCACACGCAAAAGCAGCAGGGTACGTGTATTTCAGGGGTGCGCGGGAAGTATCACACGCGATTCCATCAGGGTACGTGTATTACAGGGGTGCGCGGGAAGTATCACACGCAAAAGCAGCAGGGTACGTGTATTTCAGGGGTGCACGGGAAGTATCACACGCAAAATCAGCAGGGTACGTGTATTTCAGGGGTGCGCGGGAAGTATCACACGCAATTCCATCAGGGTACGTGTGTGTATTACAGGGGTGCGCAGGGAGCACCACACGTGAATTGCATGTGTGGGTCCTCCCAGGTGTTCCCTCTACACCCTCCACGGCCCCTGCAGGTGGCCCACACCACAGGGGCCTACCCTGCACATGTCCTGCAGGCACCCCATCCACCATGGCCATGCCCCCCAGCCAACCCACATGTCACCTTGCACTACTGCCCACCAACGCATGTCCCCCTGCAACCGCCAGCCACCAGGGGCAGCCTCCACCAGGCCCCCACTCATGTCTCCCACCACCCCCACCCCCCAGCAGTGCAGGGGCAGCCTCCACCAGGCCCCCACTCATGTCTACCACCACCCCCACCCCCCAGCAGTGCAGGGGCAGCCTCCACCAGGCCCCCACTCATGTCTTCCACCACCTCCACCCGCCAGCCACCAGGGGCAGCCTCTACCAGGCCCCCAATCATGTCTCCCTGCACCCCCACCCCCCAGCAGTGCAGGGGCAGCCTCCACCAGGCCCCCACCCATGTCTCCCACCATCCCCACCCCCCAGCCACCAGGGGCAGCCTCCACCAGGCCCCCACCCGTGTCTCCCACCAGCGATAATTAATGGTTTTGTGAAAACTAGCGTGTGATTGTCCTTTCCTGAATTATGCAGCCAAAATCCTTAACCTGACATGTAATATGTGGGACGAGGGGAAGGAAGTGTAGGTCATTTAGCCCAGTCTAGAGTCCAAAGAAGCACTGTCCAAAAATATATTCACTTCCTTTCGTGTCGTAATAAATATGCCTCCGTTTTGTGCGTTTTAAAAGCTAATCTTAGTTTTTCCATTGTTTTACACTTTATAAGATCATCTCAGCCCAGCAAGGCTTTGGCCATACCTTTTTTCTCCTGAATGAAAGTGCTTCACTTTCAGAAATTAACCTTCCTGTGTGAGAACAAGGACAATGGGCCTCATTACGAGTTTGAAGGTAGCCATGCTGTTTTTAGCGGCATGGCTAACCCCAGACTCGGGTCCGGGTCAAAAGGGGATTTACCGGGCCATTCAGACCTTGGAGGTCCCGGTAATTCCTTTTTGCGGGACTCGGTACGCCCCCATTCCCATTGAGCCCCCATAGGGCTCAATGGGAATGGGGAGGATGCTTACAACGGGCCCGTTAATGACATGCCTGTTGTTAGAATCCTGTACTGCTAGCGGGTCCCGCTCTGCACGTCTGGTCTGGCCAGACATCCAGAGCGGGACCCGCTGCAGAACTCGTAATGTGGTGGCACGGAATTATTGGTGCCAGTCCCTTACCGACAGCGTTCATTCCGTGGCCGCCACAGTTGTAAGGAGGCCCAATGTCTTTTCTACCAACCTTAATATTTGGTCTACGTCAACCTATGAAGAGTTACACAGCATTAAATATTTGCATAAGCATATTTAAGTACTCTTTTGAAATCATGTATACAAACATCCTTCAGTGGCAAACTCTTGGTGGAATGGATTAGGTGGGACAAATTTTGGAGGGGTTTTAGTCTCTATAGGAACTGAAGACCATATATTTCTCTATGCTGATGATATGGAGGTTTAAAGAGAGAAACTGCATTTTTTTTTAGCCCAGATAGATATAGACATGAAAAATATTATTCGACACTTAGGATACATCTATATGTTACCCTTGCATAGGGGAAGCAAACACATGGCTGTGCCGCTTGACAGTAGTTAGGGGAATCTTCTAGTCACAACCCATACAAATCATACAAGGTAGGGAGTCTTTAACGAAAGCTACAATTTTCCTAGCGATCAGGGGATTTGAACATGACATCAAGAACTGTATATGATGTCTCCTATCACTAATAGGATGGATGGCTCTATATAAAAGGGTCTTCTACCTCAGTTTTATTTTAAATAGATAAACATCCACAGTTTGGGCTGAATATTGTCGATTTACAAAGAATAGCTATAGGAATTAGGAAATTGCTATAGTAAAATCAAATACCTAAAGTAGCTCATATCACAATTAATCCACTTTGGGAGAGAGGTTTAAGCATATTCTATCCTACCACTACCGCTGGGCAAGTCTGGGCACTGACGGACAGGTGCCAAAGACATGAGGGATCTATCATACGAGAAAGTAAGACATGATAAAAACCAAAAATCACAGTGTCACTTGGACAAACTTGAGCGTAAGCAAAAGGTAGAGTGCAGTGTTTGAGAACGAAATTTGTACATGTTGCTTTTTTTATTTTTTTAACCGCTGAATCGGCCTCATCACTAACACATCTTTGTACAATTTTCTGCCAAATGTATCCCAGGATACATGCCAGACACAGCCTCATGAGATGTTGTTTATTAATTAACCTCTAGGTGGCTCCTTACCATTGAACAGACATGAAAGCATCCACACCTTCATGAACTGGCCCTTTCCACAAGCACCCTGCAAGGACGAGGAGCGTGTGGCAGAGGCATTCTTTCAAGCACACAGGTGTCAGACAGCCGTCACTCTCTGTAACAGCAGTGGATCTGAGGAAGACCGCCTGCCTTGATTACCCATGATAGAGTGCGGTCCTGGATCCAAACCTGGTTTGCACTTCTTAAGCTGGGCAAACACCTCATGTAGTTAGGTACAACAATGCTCCCATCTTATTATATGAGGGGGTGATCTTCTAGCTGCGCTTCTGGTTGGTCTGGCTGCTGCCAAAGGTGCCTTGCAGATGACAGAAAGTGTGGGATCTTCGAGGTTCGCCATCCCATCAAGACGTAATATCATGCCCACAAAGGGTTTACAGGCCCTGCCTTTATCCACAGAGAAGTAATAATAGGGACATCTTCCTAAAACACTGATCCTGACTTTGTAGCAAATACTCCTAGTATGGCTTTAATGGCAAAAAATACTCCTCGGCCTAGTACGAGACCTGCTCCAGAGCCATGAACATCACTTTAGCGTTCAACAAATCAACCAGCATAGGGCCAAGAAACACAAGCATGAAGCCTGCACGAAGGCATCTAAGAAGTTCCCGAACTCACAGTCAAAGGAGTTCAGGAGACCGCGGTTGCAACGGTTGAGTAGAGATGACAAGAGAACCTGCATATATCTATTCTGCTCATGTGGAACGCTATATACAACAATACCAGAACAGGAGAAAACCCAAGATTTTGGCAACACTACAGACACCATTCATAGACACAGAGAGAATGAAGGGGCCCCTGAGGGACCCTCGAATGTGGAAACAAGGCACAATCACCACACACGAAGTGATACGCCAGACACGAGGTTGTATTCACAAAATCTAGGGTTTATTGCAAAGTAAATAGTCCCAGTTGGCCAAATGGTCCCACGTCCCGCGACGTGTGTCTAACTGACCTCGGGGGACGCAAGAGAGCGAGAATCGTACATCAATTACATATATACAAAATGATCATTTTACAATCAGTAATGACACATTTGATGCCGCCCCTAATTCATTCCCTTTGAATTGGAGGCGATGATTGACCATAGTGACGAATATGACACCTTAGACCATTATATTTAGCAACAGTTTACAATCTCGGACCTACAGACACAAGTCTTTATTTTAAAGAACACAACGCTTCTGTTTTCGTGGACAAGCTGTGCGTAGGGGGATGGCACATTCCAGGCCTTGCTATCTACTGGTTTCTATTCACGCTCTAGAGATCAGCTTACTCTCTGGGCCCTCACAGTGCTCAAGAAGGGGGGCCGCAAAGAAGAACATAATTTAAACCTTTTAATATTAGTTTCGTACATTGCTATTCTTCTAGGGAGACTCGCTGGCATCTGTGTACTGATTAGAATGCCTTGCTCCTTGCCTCCAAGGACACGTGAGGGAGGGAACCGGGCATTTCTGTCTGGCTTACGGAGTTATGTTTCAACATGCCTTTTAACAACCTTGGACCATTGAATCAGAATAATATCTCAGCAAAGCAGTTTTACATGAGGCAAAGAGGCAGCGTTAGAGAAAACGAAGAGAAAACAAAATGGCGATTTTGGTCATCTTAAAATGGCTCCACTCTAGTTAAGCTAATGACTATATAATGACTAATAACTATATATTCTTAGCACTGAAAATGAGGCGGTTGGTCTTCGGCCAACCAAGTATCCTACATTGCCTTCCGTTCGAGGGGCATCTAATTTTTATAGACTGACAAGAACAGGTGAGGGAAATCTCACAATTAACCAATGCAAAGAAGATCTAAATCTGGGATTTTAATATGTTACAAACAGAGCATCTAGAGAACCAATATGAAACTCAGATATTGAACCATGATGGCCCCAGCCAGTCCAAATGGCCAATACAAGAAATATAAGAAATAGGGGAAGAGCCTGGAATGAAGCAGTTGCATTTTCCAACAGTCCCTGCATACATGGGTGTCACGCTAACTGATAGAAGATAGCATTTTCCTTGGCCAACCTGCAGCAGCTTCTCCAGAGATGGCTATGGCAGAGCCCTACAGCCCAGAGGACCAGCTACTTGGAAAAGATGGAGCTAGCTGAGGGTCCTAGGCCAAGGAGAGGGAAGCCGGAAGGGAGGTGCTTTCTGACTGACCTATAGAAGGAGAGTGACATAATTTCGCTGTCTGAAAAGGATCCTGAATATTGGGACAGGGGACAAGTACCTGTTGAGATTAATGCTGTAAAATCTACAGGGTAATTCATAGAAATTCGCACAAAAGTGGCGCACGCGACTGGTGCACAGCGTGCCCGTGTGAATGTCTGCGCCAGCCGCGTGCGCTAAAATCGATTTCCGCGCACAGCGTATTCATGGAATTTCGCATCCAAAACCAGCCGTGGCGCAGCGTGGCGCAGCGACCCTGCAGCAGCGCCAGTTACGCCCCCAAGAACGCCCACGCGCAAGGAAAAGCCTTCAAAATCCCTAAAATAATCGCAAAGGGCTGCGCTAACCCTGGACCAGCAGGGTACGTGTATTACAGGGGTGCAGGGGAAGTATCACACGCAAAAGCAGCAGGGTACGTGTATTTCAGGGGTGCGCGGGAAGGATCACACGCGATTCCATCAGGGTACGTGTATTACAGGGGTGCGCGGGAAGTATCACACGCAAAAGCAGCAGGGTACGTGTATTCCAGGGGTGCACGGGAAGTATCACACGCAAAATCAGCAGGGTACGTGTATTTCAGGGGTGCGCGGGAAGTATCACACGCAATTCCATCAGGGTACGTGTATTACAGGGGTGCGCGGGGAGCACCACACGTGAATTGCATGTGTGGGTCCTCCCAGGTGTTCCCTCTACACCCTCCACGGCCCCTGCAGGTGGCCCACACTACAGGGGCCTACACTGCACATGTCCTGCAGGCACCCCATCCACCATGGCCATGCCCCCCAGCCAACCCACATGTCACCTTGCACTACTGCCCACCAACGCATGTCCCCCTGCAACCCCAGCCACCAGGGGCAGCCTCCACCAGGCCCCGACTCATGTCTCCCACCACCCCCACCCCCCAGCAGTGCAGGGGCAGCCTCCACCAGGCCCCTACTCATGTCTACCACCACCCCCACCCCCCAGCAGTGCAGGGGCAGCCTCCACCAGGCCCCCACTCATGTCTTCCACCACCCCCACCCCCCAGCCACCAGGGGCAGCCTTCACCAGGCCCCCACTCATGTCTCTCTGCACCCCCACCCCCAGCAGTGCAGGGGCAGCCTCCACCAGGCCCCCGCCCATGTCTCCCACCATCCCCACCCGCCAGCCACCAGGGGCAGCCTCCACCAGGCCCCCACCCGTGTCTCCCACCACCCCCACCCCCCAGCCACCAGGGGCAGCCTCCACCAGGCCCCCACTCATGTCTCCCTGCACCCCCACCCCCCAGCAGTGCAGGGGCAGCCACCACCAGGCCCCCACCCATGTCTACCACCACCCCCACCCCCAGCAGTGCAGGGGCAGCCTCCACCAGGCCCCCACTCATGTCTCCCACCACCCCCACCCCTCAGCCACCAGGGGCAGCCTCCACCAGGCCCCCACTCATGTCCCCTATCACCCCCACCCCCCAGCAGTGCAGGGGCAGCCTCCACCAGGCCCCTACTCATGTCTCCCACCACCCCCACCCCCCAGCCACCAGGGGCAGCCTCCACCAGGCCCCCACCCATATCTCCCACCACCCCCACCCCCCAGCCACCAGGGGCAGCCTCCACCAGGCCCCCACCCATGTCTACCACCACCCCCACCCCCCAGCAGTGCAGGGGCAGCCTCCACCAGGCCCCACTCATGTCTACCACCACCCCCACCCCCCAGCCACCAGGGGCAGCCTCCACCAGGCCTCCACTCATGTCCCCTATCACCCCCACCCCCCAGCCACCAGGGGCTGCCTCCACCAGGCCCCCACTCATGTCTCCCACCACCCCCACTCCCCAGGGGCAGCCTCCACCAGGCCACCACTCATGTCCCCTATCACCCCCACCCCCCAGCAGTGCAGGGGCAGCCTCCACCAGGCCCCCACTCATGTCTCCCAACACCCCCACCCCCCAGCCACCAGGGGCAGCCTCCACCAGGCCCCCACCCATGTCTACCACCACCCCCACCCCCCAGCAGTGCAGGGGCAGCCTCCACCAGGCCCCCACTCATGCCTACCACCACCCCCACCCCACCAGCCACCAGGGGCAGCCTCCACCAGGCCCCAACTCATGTCTCCCACCACCCCCACCCCCCAGCCACCAGGGGCAGCCTCCACCAGGCCCCCACCCATGTCTACCACCACCCCCACCACCCAGCAGTGCAGGGGCAGCCTCCACCCGGCCCCCACTCATGTCCCCTATCACCCCCACCCCCCCAGCAGAGCAGGGGCAGCCTCCACCAGGCCCCCGCTCATGTCTCCCACCACCCCCACCCCCCAGCCACCAGGGGCAGCCTCCGCCAGGCCCCCACCCATGTCTACCACCACCCCCACCCCCCAGCAGTGCAGGGGCAGCCTCCACCAGGCCCCCACTCATGTCTACCACCATCCCCACCCCCAGCCACCAGGGGCAGCCTCCACCAGGCCCCCACTCATATCTCCCACCACCCCCACCCCCCAGCCACCAGGGGCAGCCTCAACCAGGCCCCCACTCATGTCCCCTATCACCCCCACCCCCCCAGCCACCAGGGGCAGCCTCCACCAGGCCCCCACTCATGTCTCCCTGCACCCCCACCCCCCAGCAGTGCAGTCGCAGCCTCCACCAGGCCCCCACCCATGTCTACCACCACCCCCACCCCCCAGCAGTGCAGGGGCAGCCTCCACCAGGCCCCCACTCATGTCTCCCACCACCCCCACCCCCCAGCCACCAGGGGCAGCCTCCACCAGGCCCCCACTCATGTCCCCTATCACCCCCAAACCCCAGCAGTGCAGGGGCAGCCTCCACCAGGCCCCCACTCATGTCTCCCACCACCCCCACCCCCCAGCCACCAGGGGCAGCCTCCACCAGGCCCCCACCCATGTCTCCCACCACCCCAACCCCCCAGCAGTGCAGGGGCCGCCTCCACCAGGCCCCCACCCATGTCTCCCTGCACCCACACCCCCCAGCAGTGCAGGGGCAGCCTCCACCAGGCCCCCACCCATGTCTCCCACCACCCCACCCCCCAGCCACCAGGGGCAGCCTCCACCAGGCCCCCACCCATGTCTACCACCACCCCCACCCCCCAGCCACCAGGGGCAGCCTCCACCAGGCCCCCACCCATGTCTCCCACCACCCCCACCCCCCAGCCAGCAGGGGCAGCCTCCACCAGGCCCCCACTCATGTCTCCCTGCACCCCCACCCCCCAGCAGTGCAGCGGCAGCCTCCACCAGGCCCCACCCATTTCTACCTCGTCCCCCACCCCCAGCCACCAGGGGCAGCCTCCACCAGGCCCCCACTCACGTCCCCTATTACCCCCACCCCCCAGCCACCAGGGGCAGCCTCCACCAGGCCCCCACTCATGTCTCCCTGCACCCCCACCCCCCAGCAGTGCAGGGGCAGCCTCCACCAGGCCCCCACCCATGTCTCCCACCACCCCCACCCCCCAGCAGTGCAGGGGCAGCCTCCACCAGGCCCCCACTCATGTCTACCACCACCCCGACCCCCCGCCACCAGGGGCAGCCTCCACCAAGCCCCCACTCATGTCCCCTATCACCCCCACCCCCCAGCCACCAGGGGCAGCCTCCACCAGGCCCCCACCCATGTCTACCACCACCCCACCCCCCAGCAGTGCAGGGGCAGCCTCCACCAGGCCCCACTCATGTCTACCACCACCCCGACCCCCCAGCCACCAGGGGCAGCCTCCACCAGGCCCCCACTCATGTCCCCTATCACCCCCACCCCCCAGCCACCAGGGGCAGCCTCCACCAGGCCCCCACTCATGTCTCCCTGCACCCCCAACCCCCAGCAGTGCAGGGGCAGCCTCCACCAGGCCACCACTCATGTCCCCTATCACCCCCACCCCCCAGCAGTGCAGGGGCAGCCTCCACCAGGCCCCCACTCATGTCTCCCACCACTCCCACCCCCCAGGGGCAGCCTCCACCAGGCCCCCACCCATGTCTACCACAACCCCCACCCCCCAGCAGTGCAGGGGCAGCCTCCACCAGGCACCCACTCATGTCTACCACCACCCCCACCCCACCAGCCACCAGGGGCAGCCTCCACCAGGCCCCCACTCATGTCTCCCACCACCCCCACCCCCCAGCCATCAGGGGCAACCTCCACCAGGCCCCCACCCATGTCTACCACCACCCCCACCACCCAGCAGTGCAGGGGCAGCCTCCACCAGGCCCCCACTCATGTCCCCTATCACCCCCACCCCCCAGCAGTGCAGGGGCAGCCTCCACCAGGCCCCCACTCATGTCTCCCACCACCCCCACCCCCCCAGCCACCAGGGGCAGCCTCCACCAGGCCCCCACTCATGTCTACCACCACCCCACCCCCCAGCCACCAGGGGCAGCCTCCACCAGGCCCCCACTCATGTCTCCCACCACCCCCACCCCCCAGCCACCAGGGGCAGCCTCCACCAGGCCCCCACTCATGTCCCCTATCACCCCCACCCCCCAGCCACCAGGGGCAGCCTCCACCAGGCCCCCACTCATGTCTACCACCACCCCCACCCCCAGCCACCAGGGGCAGCCTCCACCAGGCCCCCACCCATGTCTCCCACCACCCCCAACCCCCAGCCACCAGGGGCAGCCTCCACCAGGCCCCCACCCATGTCTCCCACCACCCCCACCCCCCAGCAGTGCAGGGGCCGCCTCCACCAGGCCCCCACCCATGTCTCCTTGCACCCCCACCCCACAGCAGTGCAGGGGCAGCCTCCACCAGGCCCCCACCCATGTCTCCCACCACCCCCACCCCCCAGCCACCAGGGGCAGCCTCCACCAGGCCCCCACCCATGTCTACCACCACCCCCACCCTACAGCCACCAGGGGCAGCCTCCACCAGGCCCCCACTCATGTCTCCCTGCACCACCTCCCCCCAGCAGTGCAGGGCAGCCTCCACCAGGCCCCACCCATGTCTACCTCGTCCCCCACCCCCAGCCACCAGGGGCAGCCTCCACCAGGCCCCCACTCATGTCCCCTATCACCCCACCCCCCAGCCACCAGGGGCAGCCTCCACCAGGCCCCCAATCATGTCTCCCTGCACCCCCACCCCCAGCAGTGAAGGGGCAGCCTCCACCAGGCCCCCACCCATGTCTCCCACCACCCCCACCCTCCAGCAATGCAGGGGCAGCCTCCACCAGGCCCCCACTCATGTCTACCACCACCCTGACCCCCAGCCACCAGGGGCAGCCTCCACCAGGCCCCCACTCATGTCCCCTATCAGCCCCACCCCCCAGCCACCAGGGGCAGCCTCCACCAGGCCCCCACCCATGTCTACCACCACCCCCACCCCCCAGCAGTGCAGGGGCAGCCTCCACCACCCCGACCCCCCAGCCACCAGGGGCAGCCTCCACCAGGCCCCCACCCATGTCTCCCACCACCCCCAACCCCCAGCCACCAGGGGCAGCCTCCACCAGGCCCCCACTCATGTCTCCCTGCACTCCCACCCCCCAGCAGTGCAGGGGCAGCCTCCACCAGGCCCCCACTCATGTCCCCTATCACCCCCACCCCCCAGCCACCAGGGGCAGCCTCCACCAGGCCCCCACTCATGTCTACCACCACCCCCACCCCCAGCCACCAGGGGCAGCCTCCACCAGGCCCCCACCCATGTCTCCGACCACCCCCAACCCCCAGCCACCAGGGGCAGCCTCCACCAGGCCCCCACCCATGTCTACCACCAC
The DNA here is from genome assembly GCF_040938575.1 of Ambystoma mexicanum. Lineage (NCBI taxonomy): Eukaryota > Metazoa > Chordata > Amphibia > Caudata > Ambystomatidae > Ambystoma > Ambystoma mexicanum. Next base: position 1,206,098,600 of record NC_090922.1, read on the forward strand.
CCCCACCCCCCAGCAGTGCAGGGGCAGCCTCCACGAGGCCCCCACTCATGTCTCCCTGCACCCCACCCCCCAGCAGTGCAGGGGCAGCCTCCACCAGTCCCCCACCCATGTCTACCACCACCCCCACCCCCCAGCAGTGCGGGGGCAGCCTCCACCAGGCCCCCACTCATGTCTCCCACCACCCCCACCCCCCAGCCACCAGGGGCAGCCTCCACCAGGCCCCCACTCATGTCCCCTATCACCCCAACCCCCAGCAGTGCAGGGGCAGCCTCCACCAGGCCCCCACTCATGTCTCCCACCACCCCCACCCCCCAGCCACCAGGGGCAGCCTCCACCAGGCCCCCACCCATGTCTCCCACCACCCCCACCCCCCAGCAGTGCAGGGGCCGCCTCCACCAGGCCCCCACCCATGTCTCCTTGCACCCCCACCCCCCAGCAGTGCAGGGGCAGCCTCCACCAGGCCCCCACCCATGTCTCCCACCACCCCACCCCCCAGCCACCAGGGGCAGCCTCCACCAGGCCCCCACCCATGTCTACCACCACCCCAACCCCCAGCCACCAGGGGCAGCCTCCACCAGGCCCCCACCCATGTCTACCACCACCCCCACCCTACAGCCACCAGGGGCAGCCTCCACCAGGCCCCCACTCATGTCTCCCTGCACCACCACCCCCCAGCAGTGCAGGGGCAGCCTCCACCAGGCCCCACCCATGTCTACCTTGTCCCCCACCCCCAGCCACCAGGGGCAGCCTCCACCAGGCCCCCACTCATGTCCCCTATCACCCCCACCCCCCAGCAACCAGGGGCAGCCTCCACCAGGCCCCCAATCATGTCTCCCTGCACCCCCACCCCCCAGCAGTGCAGGGGCAGCCTCCACCAGGCCCCCACCCATGTCTACCACCACCCCACCCCCCAGCAATGCAGGGGCAGCCTCCACCAGGCCCCCACTCATGTCTACCACCACCCCGACCCCCAGCCACCAGGGGCAGCCTCCACCAGGCCCCCACTCCTGTCCAGTATCACCCCCACCCCCCAGCCACCAGGGGCAGCCTCCACCAGGCCCCCACCCATGTCTACCACCACCCCCACTCCCCAGCAGTGCAGAGGGAAGCCTCCACCAGGCCCCCACTCATGTCTACCACCACCCCGACCCCCCAGCCACCAAGGGCAGCCTCCACCAGGCCCCCACCCATGTCTCCCACCACCCCACCCCCCAGCAATGCAGGGGCAGCCTCCACCAGGCCCCCACTCATGTCTACCACCACCCCGACCCCCAGCCACCAGGGGCAGCCTCCACCAGGCCCCCACTCATGTCCCCTATCACCCCCACCCCCCAGCCACCAGGGGCAGCCTCCACCAGGCCCCCACCCATGTCTACCACCACCCCCACCCCCCAGCAGTGCAGGGGCAGCCTCCACCACCCCGACCCCCCAGCCACCAGGGGCAGCCTCCACCAGGCCCCCACCCATGTCTCCCACCACCCGCAACCCCCAGCCACCAGGGGCAGCCTCCACCAGGCCCCCACTCATGTCTCCCTGCACTTCCACCCCCCAGCAGTGCAGGGGCAGCCTCCACCAGGCCCCCACTCATGTCCCCTATCACCCCCACCCCCCAGCCACCAGTGGCAGCCTCCACCAGGCCCCCACTCATGTCTACCACCACCCCCACCCCCAGCCACCAGGGGCAGCCTCCACCAGGCCCCCACCCATGTCTCCGACCACCCCCAACCCCCAGCCACCAGGGGCAGCCTCCACCAGGCCCCCACCCATGTCTACCACCACCCCCACCCCCCAGCAGTGCAGGGGCAGCCTCCACGAGGCCCCCACTCATGTCTCCCTGCACCCCACCCCCCAGCAGTGCAGGGGCAGCCTCCACCAGTCCCCCACCCATGTCTACCACCACCCCCACCCCCCAGCAGTGCGGGGGCAGCCTCCACCAGGCCCCCACTCATGTCTCCCACCACCCCCACCCCCCAGCCACCAGGGGCAGCCTCCACCAGGCCCCCACTCATGTCCCCTATCACCCCAACCCCCAGCAGTGCAGGGGCAGCCTCCACCAGGCCCCCACTCATGTCTCCCACCACCCCCACCCCCCAGCCACAAGGGGCAGCCTCCACCAGGCCCCCACCCATGTCTCCCACCACCCCCACCCCCCAGCAGTGCAGGGGCCGCCTCCACCAGGCCCCCACCCATGTCTCCTTGCACCCCCACCCCCCAGCAGTGCAGGGGCAGCCTCCACCAGGCCCCCACCCATGTCTCCCACCACCCCCACCCCCCAGCCACCAGGGGCAGCCTCCACCAGGCCCCCACCCATGTCTACCACCACCCCAACCCCCAGCCACCAGGGGCAGCCTCCACCAGGCCCCCACCCATGTCTACCACCACCCCCACCCTACAGCCACCAGGGGCAGCCTCCACCAGGCCCCCACTCATGTCTCCCTGCACCACCACCCCCCAGCAGTGCAGGGGCAGCCTCCACCAGGCCCCACCCATGTCTACCTTGTCCCCCACCCCCAGCCACCAGGGGCAGCCTCCACCAGGCCCCCACTCATGTCCCCTATCACCCCCACCCCCCAGCAACCAGGGGCAGCCTCCACCAGGCCCCCAATCATGTCTCCCTGCACCCCCACCCCCCAGCAGTGCAGGGGCAGCCTCCACCAGGCCCCCACCCATGTCTCCCACCACCCCACCCCCCAGCAATGCAGGGGCAGCCTCCACCAGGCCCCCACTCATGTCTACCACCACCCCCACCCCCAGCCACCAGGGGCAGCCTCCACCAGGCCCCCACTCCTGTCCAGTATCACCCCCACCCCCCAGCCACCAGGGGCAGCCTCCACCAGGCCCCCACCCATGTCTACCACCACCCCCACTCCCCAGCAGTGCAGAGGGAAGCCTCCACCAGGCCCCCACTCATGTCTACCACCACCCCGACCCCCCAGCCACCAGGGGCAGCCTCCACCAGGCCCCCACTCATGTCCCCTATCACCCCCACCCCCCAGCCACCAGGGGCAGCATCCACCAGGCCCCCACCCATGTCTACCACCACCCCCACCCCCCAGCAGTGCAGGGGCAGCCTCCACCAGGCCCCCAGTCATGTCTACCACCACCCCGACCCCCCAGCCACCAGGGGCAGCCTCCACCAGGCCCCCACCCATGTCTCCCACCACCCCCAACCCCCAGCCACCAGGGGCAGCCTCCACCAGGCCCCCACTCATGTCTCCCTGCACTCCCACCCCCCAGCAGTGCAGGGGCAGCCTCCACCAGGCCCCCACTCATGTCCCCTATCACCCCCACCCCCCAGCCACCAGGGGCAGCCTCCACCAGGCCCCCACTCATGTCTACCACCACCCCCACCCCCAGCCACCAGGGGCAGCCTCCACCAGGCCCCCACCCATGTCTCCCACCACCCCCAACCCCCAGCCACCAGGGGCAGCCTCCACCAGGCCCCCACCCATGTCTACCACCACCCCCACCCCCCAGCAGTGCAGGGGCAGCCTCCACGAGGCCCCCACTCATGTCTCCCTGCACCCCCACCCCCCAGCAGTGCAGGGGCAGCCTCCACCAGTCCCCCACCCATGTCTACCACCACCCCCACCCCCCAGCAGTGCAGGGGCAGCCTCCACCAGGCCCCCACTCATGTCTCCCACCACCCCCACCCCCCAGCCACCAGGGGCAGCCTCCACCAGGCCCCCACTCATGTCCCCTATCACCCCCACCCCCAGCAGTGCAGGGGCAGCCTCCACCAGGCCCCCACTCATGTCTCCCACCACCCCCACCCCCGGGCCACCAGGGGCAGCCTCCACCAGGCCCCCACCCATGTCTCCCACCGCCCCCACCCCCCAGCAGTGCAGGGGCCGCCTCCACCAGGCCCCCACCCATGTCTCCTTGCACCCCCACCCCCCAGCAGTGCAGGGGCAGCCTCCACCAGGCCCCCACCCATGTCTCCCACCACCCCCACCCCCCAGCCACCAGGGGCAGCCTCCACCAGGCCCCCACCCATGTCTACCACCACCCCAACCCCCAGCCACCAGGGGCAGCCTCCACCAGGCCCCCACCCATGTCTACCACCGCCCCCACCCCCCAGCCACCAGGGGCAGCCTCCACCAGGCCCCCACCCATGTCTACCACCACCCCAACCCCCAGCCACCAGGGGCAGCCTCCACCAGGCCCCCACCCATGTCTACCACCGCCCCCACCCTACAGCCACCAGGGGCAGCCTCCACCAGGCCCCCACTCATGTCTCCCTGCACCACCACCCCCCCAGCAGTGCAGGGGCAGCCTCCACCAGGCCCCACCCATGTCTACCTCGTCCCCCACCCCCAGCCACCAGGGGCAGCCTCCACCAGGCCCCCACTCATGTCCCCTATCACCCCCACCCCCCAGCCACCAGGGGCAGCCTCCACCAGGCCCCCAATCATGTCTCCCTGCACCCCCACCCCCCAGCAGTGCAGGGGCAGCCTCCACCAGACCCCCACCCATGTCTCCCACCACCCCCACCCCCCAGCAATGCAGGGGCAGCCTCCACCAGGCCCCCACTCATGTCTCCCTGCACCACCACCCCCCAGCAGTGCAGGGGCAGCCTCCACCAGGCCCCACCCATGTCTACCTCATCCCCCACCCCCAGCCACCAGGGGCAGCCTCCACCAGGCCCCCACTCATGTCCCCTATCACCCCCACCCCCCAGCCACCAGGGGCAGCCTCCACCAGGCCCCCAATCATTTCTCCCTGCACCCCCACCCCCTGCAGTGCAGGGGCAGCCTCCACCAGGCCCCCACCCATGTCTCCCAGAACCCCCAACCCCCAGCAGTGCAGGGGCAGCCTCCACCAGGCCCCCACTCATGTCTACCACCACCCCGACCCCCAGCCACCAGGGGAAGCCTCCACCAGGCCCCCACTCATGTCCCCTATCACCCCCACCCCCCAGCCACCAGGGGCAGCATCCACCAGGCCCCCACCCATGTCTACCACCACCCCCACCCCCCAGCAGTGCAGGGGCAGCCTCCACCAGGCCCCCAGTCATGTCTACCACCACCCCGACCCCCCAGCCACCAGGGGCAGCCTCCACCAGGCCCCCACCCATGTCTCCCACCACCCCCAACCCCCAGCCACCAGGGGCAGCCTCCACCAGGCCCCCACTCATGTCTCCCTGCACTCCCACCCCCCAGCAGTGCAGGGGCAGCCTCCACCAGGCCCCCACTCATGTCCCCTATCACCCCCACCCCCCAGCCACCAGGGGCAGCCTCCACCAGGCCCCCACTCATGTCTACCACCACCCCCACCCCCAGCCACCAGGGGCAGCCTCCACCAGGCCCCCACCCATGTCTCCCACCACCCCCAACCCCCAGCCACCAGGGGCAGCCTCCACCAGGCCCCCACCCATGTCTACCACCACCCCCACCCCCCAGCAGTGCAGGGGCAGCCTCCACGAGGCCCCCACTCATGTCTCCCTGCACCCCCACCCCCCAGCAGTGCAGGGGCAGCCTCCACCAGTCCCCCACCCATGTCTACCACCACCCCCACCCCCCAGCAGTGCAGGGGCAGCCTCCACCAGGCCCCCACTCATGTCTCCCACCACCCCCACCCCCCAGCCACCAGGGGCAGCCTCCACCAGGCCCCCACTCATGTCCCCTATCACCCCCACCCCCAGCAGTGCAGGGGCAGCCTCCACCAGGCCCCCACTCATGTCTCCCACCACCCCCACCCCCGGGCCACCAGGGGCAGCCTCCACCAGGCCCCCACCCATGTCTCCCACCGCCCCCACCCCCCAGCAGTGCAGGGGCCGCCTCCACCAGGCCCCCACCCATGTCTCCTTGCACCCCCACCCCCCAGCAGTGCAGGGGCAGCCTCCACCAGGCCCCCACCCATGTCTCCCACCACCCCCACCCCCCAGCCACCAGGGGCAGCCTCCACCAGGCCCCCACCCATGTCTACCACCACCCCAACCCCCAGCCACCAGGGGCAGCCTCCACCAGGCCCCCACCCATGTCTACCACCGCCCCCACCCCCCAGCCACCAGGGGCAGCCTCCACCAGGCCCCCACCCATGTCTACCACCACCCCAACCCCCAGCCACCAGGGGCAGCCTCCACCAGGCCCCCACCCATGTCTACCACCGCCCCCACCCTACAGCCACCAGGGGCAGCCTCCACCAGGCCCCCACTCATGTCTCCCTGCACCACCACCCCCCCAGCAGTGCAGGGGCAGCCTCCACCAGGCCCCACCCATGTCTACCTCGTCCCCCACCCCCAGCCACCAGGGGCAGCCTCCACCAGGCCCCCACTCATGTCCCCTATCACCCCCACCCCCCAGCCACCAGGGGCAGCCTCCACCAGGCCCCCAATCATGTCTCCCTGCACCCCCACCCCCCAGCAGTGCAGGGGCAGCCTCCACCAGACCCCCACCCATGTCTCCCACCACCCCCACCCCCCAGCAATGCAGGGGCAGCCTCCACCAGGCCCCCACTCATGTCTCTCTGCACCACCACCCCCCAGCAGTGCAGGGGCAGCCTCCACCAGGCCCCACCCATGTCTACCTCATCCCCCACCCCCAGCCACCAGGGGCAGCCTCCACCAGGCCCCCACTCATGTCCCCTATCACCCCCACCCCCCAGCCACCAGGGGCAGCCTCCACCAGGCCCCCAATCATTTCTCCCTGCACCCCCACCCCCTGCAGTGCAGGGGCAGCCTCCACCAGGCCCCCACCCATGTCTCCCAGAACCCCCAACCCCCAGCAGTGCAGGGGCAGCCTCCACCAGGCCCCCACTCATGTCTACCACCACCCCGACCCCCAGCCACCAGGGGAAGCCTCCACCAGGCCCCCACTCATGTCCAGTATCACCCCCACCCCCCAGCCACCAGGGGCAGCCTCCACCAGGCCCCCACCCATGTCTACCACCACCCCGACCCCCCAGCCACCAGGGGCAGCCTCCACCAGGCCCCCACTCATGTCCCCTATCACCCCCAGCCACCAGGGGCAGCCTCCACCAGGCCCCCACCCATGTCTACCACCACCCCCACCCCCCAGCAGTGCAGGGGCAGCCTCCACCAGGCCCCCAGTCATGTCTACCACCACCCCGACCCCCCAGCCACCAGGGGCAGCCTCCACCAGGCCCCCACCCATGTCTCCCACCACCCCCAACCCCCAGCCACCAGGCGCAGCCTCCACCAGGCCCCCACTCATGTCTCCCTGCACTCCCACCCCCCCAGCAGTGCAGGGGCAGCCTCCACCAGGCCCCCACTCATGTCCCCTATCACCCCCACCCCCCAGCCACCAGGGGCAGCCTCCACCAGGCCCCCACTCATGTCTACCACCACCCCCACCCCCAGCCACCAGGGGCAGCCTCCACCAGGCCCCCACCCATGTCTCCCACCACCCCAACCCCCAGCCACCAGGGGCAGCCTCCACCAGGCCCCCACCCATGTCTACCACCACCCCCACCCCCCAGCAGTGCAGGGGCAGCCTCCACGAGGCCCCCACTCATGTCTCCCTGCACCCCCACCCCCCAGCAGTGCAGGGGCAGCCTCCACCAGTCCCCCACCCATGTCTACCACCACCCCCACCCCCCAGCAGTGCAGGGGCAGCCTCCACCAGGCCCCCACTCATGTCTCCCACCACCCCCACCCCCCAGCCACCAGGGGCAGCCTCCACCAGGCCCCCACTCATGTCCCCTATCACCCCCACCCCCAGCAGTGCAGGGGCAGCCTCCACCAGGCCCCCACTCATGTCTCCCACCACCCCCACCCCCCAGCCACCAGGAGCAGCCTCCACCAGGCCCCCACCCATGTCTCCCACCACCCCCACCCCCCAGCAGTGCAGGGGCCGCCTCCACCAGGTCCCCACCCATGTCTCCTTGCACCCCCACCCCCCAGCAGTGCAGGGGCAGCCTCCACCAGGCCCCCACCCATGTCTCCCACCGCCCCCACCCCCCATCCACCAGGGGCAGCCTCCACCAGGCCCCCACCCATGTCTACCACCACCCCAACCCCCAGCCACCAGGGGCAGCCTCCACCAGGCCCCCACCCATGTCTACCACCACCCCCACCCTACAGCCACCAGGGGCAGCCTCCACCAGGCCCCCACTCATGTCTCCCTGCACCACCACCCCCCAGCAGTGCAGGGGCAGCCTCCACCAGGCCCCACCCATGTCTACCTCGTCCCCCACCCCCAGCCACCAGGGGCAGCCTCCACCAGGCCCCCACTCATGTCCCCTATCACCCCCACCCCCCAGCCACCAGGGTGCAGCCTCCACCAGGCCCCCAATCATGTCTCCCTGCACCCCCACCCCCCAGCAGTGCAGGGGCAGCCTCCACCAGACCCCCACCCATGTCTCCCACCACCCCCACCCCCCAGCAATGCAGGGGCGGCCTCCACCAGGCCCCCACTCATGTCTACCACCACCCCGACCCCCAGCCACCAGGGGCAGCCTCCACCAGGCCCCCACTCATGTCCAGTATCACCCCCACCCCCCAGCCACCAGGGGCAGCCTCCACCAGGCCCCCACCCATGTCTCCCACCACCCCCACCCCCCAGCAGTGCAGGGGCCGCCTCCACCAGGCCCCCACCCATGTCTCCTTGCACCCCCACCTCCCAGCAGTGCAGGGGCAGCCTCCACCAGGCCCCCACCCATGTCTCCCACCACCCCCACCCCCCAGCCACCAGGGGCAGCCTCTACAAAGGCTCCCACCCATGTCTACCACCACCCCAACCCCCAGCCACCAGGGGCAGCCTCCACCAGGCCCCCACCCATGTCTACCACCACCCCCACCCTACAGCCACCAGGGGCAGCCTCCACCAGGCCCCCACTCATGTCTCCCTGCACCACCACCCCCCAGCAGTGCAGGGGCAGACTCCACCAGGCCCCACCCATGTCTACCTCGTCCCCCACCCCCAGCCACCAGGGGCAGCCTCCACCAGGCCCCCAACCATGTCCCCTATCACCCCCACCCCCCAGCCACCAGGGGCAGCCTCCACCAGGCCCCCAATCATGTCTCCCGGCAACCCCACCCCCCACAGTGCAGGGGCAGCCTCCACCAGGCCCCCACCCATGTCTCCCACCACCCCCACCCCCCAGCAATGCAGGGGGAGCCTCCACCAGGCCCCCACTCATGTCTACCACCACCCCGACCCGCAGCCACCAGGGGCAGCCTCCACCAGGCCCCCACTCATGTCCAGTATCACCCCCACCCCCCAGCCACCAGGGGCAGCCTCCACCAGGCCCCCACCCATGTCTACCACCACCCCCACTCCCCAGCAGTGCAGGGGCAGCCTCCACCAGGCCCCCAGTCATGTCTACCACCACCCCGACCCCCCAGCCACCAGGGGCAGCCTCCACCAGGCCCCCACCCATGTCTCCCACCACCCCCAACCCCCAGCCACCAGGGGCAGCCTCCACCAGGCCCCCACTCATGTCTCCCTGCACTCCCACCCCCCAGCAGTGCAGGGGCAGCCTCCACCAGGCCCCCACTCATGTCTCCCACCACCCCCACCCCCCAGCCACCAGGGGCAGCCTCCACCAGGCCCCCACCCATGTCTCCCACCACCCCCACCCCCCAGCAGTGCAGGGGCAGTCTCCACCAGGCCCCCACCCATGTCTCCCAGCACCCCCACCCCCCAGCAGTGCAGGGGCAGCCTCCACCAGGCCCCCACTCATGTCTCCCTGCACCCCCACCCCCCAGCAGTGCAGGGGCAGCCTCCACCAGGCCCCCACCCATGTCTCCCACCACCCCCACCCCCCAGCCACCAGGGGAAGCCTCCACCAGGCCCCCACCCATGTCTCCCACCACCCCCACCCCCAAGCCACCAGGGGCAGCCTCCACCAGGCCCCCACCCATGTCTCCCTGCACCCCCACCGCCCAGCCACCAGGGGCAGCCTCCACCAGGCCCCCACTCATGTCCCCTATCACCCCCACCCCCCAGCAGTGCAGGGGCAGCCTCCACCAGACCCCCACTCATGTCTCCCACCACCCCCACCCCCCAGCAGTGCAGGGGCAGCCTCCACCAGGCCCCCACTCATGTCTCCCACCACCCCCACCCCCCAGCCACCAGGGGCAGCCTCCACCAGGCCCCCACTCATGTCCCCTATCACCCCCACCCCCCAGCAGTGCAGGGGCAGCCTCCACCAGGCCCCCACTCATGTCTCCCACCACCCCCACCCCCCAACCACCAAAGGCAGCCTCCACCAGTCCCCCACCCATGTCTCCCACCACCCCCACCCCCCAGCAGTGCAGGGGCAGCCTCCACCAGGCCCCCACCCATGTCTCCCTGCACCCCCACCCCCCAGCAATGCAGGGGCAGCCTCCACTAGGCCCCCACCCATGTCTCCCACCACCCCCACCCCCCAGCAATGCAGGGGGAGCCTCCACCAGGCCCCCACTCATGTCTACCACCACCCCGACCCGCAGCCACCAGGGGCAGCCTCCACCAGGCCCCCACTCATGTCCAGTATCACCCCCACCCCCCAGCCACCAGGGGCAGCCTCCACCAGGCCCCCACCCATGTCTACCACCACCCCCACTCCCCAGCAGTGCAGGGGCAGCCTCCACCAGGCCCCCAGTCATGTCTACCACCACCCCGACCCCCCAGCCACCAGGGGCAGCCTCCACCAGGCCCCCACCCATGTCTCCCACCACCCCCAACCCCCAGCCACCAGGGGCAGCCTCCACCAGGCCCCCACTCATGTCTCCCTGCACTCCCACCCCCCAGCAGTGCAGGGGCAGCCTCCACCAGGCCCCCACTCATGTCTCCCACCACCCCCACCCCCCAGCCACCAGGGGCAGCCTCCACCAGGCCCCCACCCATGTCTCCCACCACCCCCACCCCCCAGCAGTGCAGGGGCAGTCTCCACCAGGCCCCCACCCATGTCTCCCAGCACCCCCACCCCCCAGCAGTGCAGGGGCAGCCTCCACCAGGCCCCCACTCATGTCTCCCTGCACCCCCACCCCCCAGCAGTGCAGGGGCAGCCTCCACCAGGCCCCCACCCATGTCTCCCACCACCCCCACCCCCCAGCCACCAGGGGAAGCCTCCACCAGGCCCCCACCCATGTCTCCCACCACCCCCACCCCCAAGCCACCAGGGGCAGCCTCCACCAGGCCCCCACCCATGTCTCCCTGCACCCCCACCGCCCAGCCACCAGGGGCAGCCTCCACCAGGCCCCCACTCATGTCCCCTATCACCCCCACCCCCCAGCAGTGCAGGGGCAGCCTCCACCAGACCCCCACTCATGTCTCCCACCACCCCCACCCCCCAGCAGTGCAGGGGCAGCCTCCACCAGGCCCCCACTCATGTCTCCCACCACCCCCACCCCCCAGCCACCAGGGGCAGCCTCCACCAGGCCCCCACTCATGTCCCCTATCACCCCCACCCCCCAGCAGTGCAGGGGCAGCCTCCACCAGGCCCCCACTCATGTCTCCCACCACCCCCACCCCCCAACCACCAAAGGCAGCCTCCACCAGTCCCCCACCCATGTCTCCCACCACCCCCACCCCCCAGCAGTGCAGGGGCAGCCTCCACCAGGCCCCCACCCATGTCTCCCTGCACCCCCACCCCCCAGCAATGCAGGGGCAGCCTCCACTAGGCCCCCACCCATGTCTCCCACCACCCCCACCCCCCAGCCACAAGGGGCAGCCTCCACCAGGCCCCCTCTCATGTCTCCCGCCACCCCCAACCCCCAGGGGCAGCTTCCACCAGGCCCCCACTCATGTCCCCTATCACCCCCACCCCCCAGCAGTGCAGGGGCAGCCTCCACCAGGCCCCCACTCATGTCTCCCACCACCCCCACCTCCCAGCCACCAGGGGCAGCCTCCACCAGGCCCCCACTCATGTCTCCCTGCACCCCCACCCCCCAGCAGTGCAGGGGCAGCCTCCACCAGGCCCCCACTCATGTCCCCCAGCCAACATGTCACCACAATGTAGATCCCTGGCCCCTATGGTCAGCCTCCAAATGCCAAACACCCACCCGAGTATTGCATCCACCCACTTAGAAATGGCAAAAACATGATAGAAGCCCAATTGCAAGTTTGCAAATGAACACATGTCCCTCACATACACCCAATGGGTGTCAGTTAATGTCAAACCCCATATCATGATATGCATGAAACCAATGAGATGATACTACACATTGAACTTTGAAGAAAAAATATGTATTAAAAGCAACATAAATTGAATCAAAAATAAACAAACAATAATAGAAATTAAAAAAAAAAACAGCAGGTCCGTGAAATAATGCAAAACCACAAATCATAATGCAAATGGAAAATTAAAATAGAAAACCATAGCTCCATGGGGAAATCATAAAAAAAATTGAAAATCCAAAAATCAACTATGTACAGATAAACAATCCAGGGTCCATGATCCCAACCGAAGAAATGAAACCTATCTAATAACACTACCTAAAAAAAATAACTATATACAAAAATGTGGTCCATTGTCCAAAAGGTCAAAAAAAAATGCTAAACCAAAGGAAACCTAACACTAACTATATAACTATTTACAAGGGCAGCGGGCTAGTCCGACAGCTCACTTTGGGATGTTCCGGGCCAGGGCATCATGGAACTCCTGCTCAATGTCCCGGAGGCGCTCCTTTTCCATGGCCCAGAGGGTCCGCAGGGCCGTCCACATGTTCCCCCCAAACTCCCTGCGGATTGCCTCGAGGCACTCAGCACGCCTCAGGGCCCTCCGCATGGAGTTCTCCACCCTGACCATCGTGAGCCATGCCTCTTCCGCCCGCTGCCGCTCCGCATCTATGGCGTGGCCCAACCGCTGCCACACGGAAGACACTTCCCGTCCTGGGTCCTCCTGCCCTCCGGCCGATGCCTGCCCCTCCGATGTGGAAGGCCCCGAGCCATCATGGCTCCCACCACGTTGCTGCTGCTGCGGCTCTGCCCGTGCACTGCCTCCTGCTGCCTGCACATCCTCCGCTGGCTGGGGTGCAGTCGTTGATGTGGCCACCCCTGCTGGACGTCCGACTCCCGACTGTGACAGGGATGCCTCCTCCACCAGCCTGGCAGCACCGTCAGAGGCAGCTCCACAGGGCACCCAGGTGACTGATGGGTGGGAAGATGGCACGGAGGACGACTGGCGCATAGGGGGTTCAGTTGAGGAGGGGGTCGTAGCAAGCCACATCAAACAGAGTAATCCGGCCTGGGTGACCTGTCCCAGTAGGCCGACGCGGTCAACGAGCCATTCAAGATGACGTGCAGTCTCCTCATGAAAAGACTGCAGGTCACCTCGCATGGCCCGTTGACGCAACGCCACACCAGTCAGGACAGGCTTAACCAGGACCCGGATAGCCACGTCCGCAGGCAGAGGAAGGCCAGTTGTCGTGAGCTCATCCCCTGCCTTAAAACGGTCTGGACACTGGTGCAAGATGATGCAGTGACAGGATCAGAGACAGGATTGCACACAGGCACCTCTGCGGCGACCTGTGCTGCCTCCTGTCCCTGGTCCTGCACTGCACCACTAGCACCAGTGGAATCCCCACCTCCAGACCCCGTCTCTGTTGCTTGCACGGCCTCCTCCTCCACCAAACCCCCCACCAACCTGGATGACTCCGTGCCATCTTCCCCCGTTGTGCCCTGTGGGGTCCCAGCTGCCCCTTCTGCTGCCAAGGAGTCCAACTCCGACCTCCGCCTCTTGGACCTCCCCCCGGCAGCTGCGGCCTGGGACGCGGCACCGGACTCCTCACTCCCCGACGAGATCACAACCTGGGAGGGGAGCCGGGCCTTGCGTCTCCGGCTGGCGGTGCGATCCCTGCCGCTGTGCTCCACAGCACCTTCTCCGCCCTCTTCATCAGTTGACGCTGCAGACAGGGAGAAATAAAACACAGGCATCAGAGCACTGTACAAAGGACACATACACACATGACAGTTGCACATGAGTGGCATTGGCAAACCACAGACATGGCATCACAATCGGCAACACACATGTCATTTCAACTTGCACACATGAGCCATACCACAGCCACATCGCAACTGCCAGCACCATCCATACACATACAACAGCATGAGCAGGCAAAGGTGAGCCAGACATCACATGCAACACAGGGAGTGCACTACACATGCATTCCACCACCACCCTTGCATGCATGTGTACACCTCAGCCAACTGTCGCAGTGTTCCGATGGGCATCCATGTCACATCTGCCAATCAGGCTTCCACATCCCGCTATCACATGCATCCATGTTGCCTCACTGTTGCACCCTTGTCAAATACACACACATGCACATGTACACAGTGCTGATACATGCAGCTGAAATCAACATACATGTGTGGCATCACGAACATGCACACTTACATACACATTCATCCAAACATGTGTGCCCACGCAACTGCATTTGGCATGCAAGCCTACACACACAAGCACCATCCATGTCTCACACATGACATCCCTCGCATGTGTTAGCCTCACGGTCCTGTACACCCCCACCCATACTCGGCCCCATACAAACAGATGTGCAACCGGCACACTACTGGCACATCACCACACGCACGGCTTACAATCATGATGCATGTCACTTACTGCTCGACTCCAGACGGGTCTGCCTCTCAAGGACCTGGACGTGGAGCGCTGGGGATATGCGTTCCAGGACCCTCATCTGATCTTCCGACAAGTGGCCCCGGCGCCCCTTAGCATCCGCTGCCTTCAAGAGGCGCCGGGCCTTGTTCAGGGTCCTGGACCTGAAGTCCTCCCAGCGCTTCTTGACATGTTGGAAGTCGCAGACTGCCACCCCCTCCGCGTTGTTGGCAGCCACGATGTCGGTCCAGATCCGAGTCCGTCCTTCCTTGTCGGCGCGCACACTTCCGTAGAGGGCATCATACTGCCCCAGGACTTGCTCCACCAGGACACCAACTTCCCTGGCACTGAAGCTGGTGCTCCTCTGCCTCTCTGGCCGGGGGTTGTCAGTGATGCCAGATGTTGCAGTGCCCGACATGACACCCCCAGAGGCAGGAGTGGGTGGGCAACTGGGTCCTGGGGCTGGGCTAAGGAGCGATGGAATCCCAGTCGGGAGTCTTCGGTTCCAGCAGGGGTGGTCACAGCAACAGCACCACGGAAGTTGGTGTCCTGGTGGAGCAAGTCCTGGGGCAGTATGATGCCCTCTACGGAAGGGAGCGCACCGACAGGGAAGGACGGACTCGGATCTGGACCGACATCGTGACTGCCATCAACGTGGAGGGGGTGGCAGTCCGCGACTTCCAACATGTCAAGAAGCGCTGGGAGGACTTCAGGTCCAGGACCCTGAACAAGGCCCGGCGCCTCTTGAAGGCAGCGGATGCTAAGGGGCGCCGGGGCCACTTGTCGGAAGATCAGATGAGGGTCCTGGAACGCATATCCCCAGCGCTCCATGTCCAGGTCCTTGAGAGCAGACCCTTCTGGAGTCGAGCGGTAAGTGTACATGCATCATGATTGTAAGCTGTGCGTGTGGTGATGTGCCAGTAGTGTGCCGGTTGCACATATGTTTGTATGGGGCCGAGTAGGGGTGGGGGTGTAGAGGACCGTGCGGCTAACACATGCGAGGGCTGTCATGTGTGAGACATGGATGGTGCTTGTGTGTGTAGGCTTGCATGCCAAATGCAGTTGCGTGGGCACACATGTTTGGATGAATGTGTATGTAAGTGGGCATGGTTGTGATGCCACGCATGTATGTTGTTTTCAGCTGCATGTATCAGCACTGTGTACATGTGTATGTGTGTGTATTTGACAAGGGTGCAACAGTGAGGCAACATGGATGCATGTGACAGCGGGATGTGGAAGCCTGATTGGCAGATGTGACATGGATGCCCATCGGAACACTGCGACAGTTGGCTGAGATGTACACATGCATGCAAGTGTGGTGGTGTGCGTGCATGTGTAGTGCACTCCCTGTGTTGCATGTGATGTCTGGCTCACCTTTGCCTGCTCATGCTGTTGTATGTGTATGGATGGTGCTGGCAGTTGCGATGTGGCTGTGGTATGGCTCATGTGTGCATGTAGAAATGACATGTGTGTTGCTGATTGTGATGCCATGTCTGAGGTTTGCCAATGCCACTCATGTGCAACTGTCATGTGTGCATGTGTCCATTGTACAGTGCCCTGATGCCTGTGTTTCATTTCTCCCCGTCTGCAGCGTCAACTGATGAAGAGGGCGGAGAAGGTGCGGTGGAGCACAGCGGCGGGGATCGCACCGCCAGCCGGAGGCGCAAGGCCCGGCTCCCCTCCCAGGTTGTGATCTCGTCGGGGAGTGAGGAGTCCGGTGCCACGTCCCAGGCCGCAGCTGCCGGGGGGAGGTCCAAGAGGTGGAGGTCGGAGTTGGACTCCTCGGCAGCAGAAGGGGCAGCTGGTGGGACCCCACAGGGCCCAACGGGGGAAGATGGCACGGAGTCATCCAGGTTGGTGGGGGGTTTGGTGGAGGAGGAGGCCGTGCAAGCAACAGAGACGGGGTCTGGAGGTGGGGATTCCACTGGTGCTAGTGGTGCAGTGCAGGACCAGGGACAGGAGGCAGCACAGGTCGCCGCGGAGGTGCCTGTGTGCAATCCTGTCCCTGATCCTGTCACTGCATCATCTTGCACCAGCAGGGATGCCTACGTCCAGACCCGTTTTCAGGCAGGGGATGAGCTCACGACAACTGGCCTTCCTCTGCCTGCGGACGTGGCTATCTGGGTCCGGGTTGAGCCTGTCCTGACTGGTGTGGCGTTGCGTCAACGGGCCATGCGAGGTGACCTGCAGTCTTTTCATGAGGAGACTGCACGTCATCTCGAATGGCTCGTTGACCGCGTCGGCCTACTGGGACAGGTCACCCAGGCCGGATTCCTCCGTTTGATGGGGCTTGCTACGACCCTCTTCTCAACTGAAACCCCTATGCGCCAGTCGTCCTCCGTGCCATCTTCCCACCCATCAGTCACCTGGGTGCCCTGTGGAGCTGCCTCTGACGGTGCTGCCAGGCTGGTGGAGGAGGCATCCCTGCCACAGTCGGGAGTCGGACGTCCAGCAGGCGTGGCCACATCAACGACTGCACCCCAGCCAGCGGAGGATGTGCAGGCAGCAGGAGGCAGTGCACGGGCAGAGCCGCAGCAGCAGCAACGTGGTGGGAGCCATGATGGCTCGGGGCCTTCCACATCGGAGGGGCAGGCATCGGCCGGAGGGCAGGAGGACCCAGGAAGGGAAGTGTCTTCCGTGTGGCAGCGGTTGGGCCACGCCATAGATGCGGAGCAGCAGCAGGCGGAAGAGCCACGGCTCACGATGGTCAGGGCGGAGAACTCCATGCGGAGGGCCCTGAGGCGTGCCGAGTGCCTCGAGGCAATCCGCAGGGAGTTTGGGGGGAACATGTGGACGGGCCTGCGGACCCTCGGGGCCATGGAGGAGGAGCGCCTCCGGGACATTGAGAAGGAGTTCGATGATGCCCTGGCCCGGAACATCCAAAAGTGAGCCGTCGGACTAGCCAGCTGCCCTTGTAAATAGTTATATAGTTAGTGTTAGGTTTCCTTTGGTTTAGCATTTTTTTGGACCTTTTGGACAATGGGCCACATTTTTGTATATAGTTATTTTTTTTAGGTAGTGTTATTATATAGGTTTCATTTCTTCGGTTGGGATCATGGACCCTGGATTGTTTATCTGTACATAGTTGATTTTTGGATTTTCAATTTTTATTATGATTTCGCCATGGAGCAATGGTTTTCGATTTTAATTTTCCATTGGATTTACTTTTGTGGACTGTGACTTTGGACACCTTTCCTTTGCATTATGATTTGTGGTTTTGCATTTTTTCACGTACCTGCTGTTTTATTTTTTTTTTAAATTTCTACTATTGTTTGTTTATTTTTGATTCAATTTATGTTGCTTTTAATTTGTCTTCAAAGTTCAATGTGTAGTATCATCTCATTGGTTTCATGCATATCATGATATGGGTTTTGACATTCACTGACACCCATTGGGTGTATGTGAGGGACATGTGTTCATTTGCAAACTTGCAATTGTGGTTCGATCATGTTTTTGCCGTTTCTAAGTGGGTGGATGCAATACTCGGGTGGGTGTTTGGCATTTGGAGGCTGACCATAAGGGCCAGGGATCTAGATTGTGGGGGCCTGGTGGAGGCTGCCCCTGGTGGCTGGGGGGTGGGGGTGGTGGTAGACATGAGTGGGGGCCTGGTGGAGGCAGCCCCTTCACTGCTGGGGGGTGGGGGTGATGGGAGACATGGGTGGGGGCCTGGTGGAGGCTGCCCCTGGTGGCTGGGGGCTGGGGGTGGTGGTAGACATGAGTGGGGGCCTGGTGGAGGCTGCCCCTGGTGGCTGGGGGGTTGGGGTGATAGGGGACATGGGTGGGGGCCTGGTGGAGGCTGCCCCTGCACTGCTGGGGGGTGGGGGTGCAGGGAGACATGAGTGGGGGCCTGGTGGAGGCTGCCCCTGCACTGCTGGGGGGTGGGGGTGGTGGTAGACATGGGTGGGGGCCTGGTGGAGGCTGCCCCTGGTGGCTGGGGGGTGGGGGTGCAGGGAGACATGAGTGGGGGCCTGGTGGAGGCTGCCCCTGGTGGCTGGGGGTGGGGGTGCAGGGAGACATGAGTTGGACATGAGTGGGGGCTTGGTGGAGGCTGCCCCTGCACTGCTGGGGGGTGGGGGTGGTGGTAGACATGGGTGGGGGCCTGGTGGAGGCTGCCCCTGGTGGCTGGGGGGTGGGGTGCAGGGAGACATGAGTGGGGGCCTGGTGGAGGCTGCCCCTGCACTGCTGGGGGGTGGGGGTGGTGGTAGACATGAGTGGGGGCCTGGTGGAGGCTGCCCCTGGTGGCTGGGGGGTGGGGTGCAGGGAGACATGAGTGGGGTCCTGGTGGAAGCTGCCCCTGCACTCCTGGGGGGTGGGGGTGGTGGTAGACATGAGTGGGGGCCTGGTGGAGGCTGCCCCTGCACTGCTGGGGGGCGGGGGTGGTGGTAGACATGGGTGGGGGCCTGGTGGAGGTTGCCCCTGGTGGCTGGGGGGTGGGGGTGGTGGTAGACATGGGTGGGGGCCTGGTGGAGGCTGCCCCTGGTGGCTGGGGGTGGGGGTGGTGGGAGGCATGAGTGGGGGCCTGGTGGAGGCTGCCCCTGCACTGCTGGGGGGCGGGGGTGGTGGTAGACATGGGTGGGGGCCTGGTGGAGGTTGCCCCTGGTGGCTGGGGGGTGGGGGTGGTGGTAGACATGGGTGGGGGCCTGGTGGAGGCTGCCCCTGGTGGCTGGGGGTGGGGGTGGTGGGAGGCATGAGTGGGGGCCTGGTGGAGGCTGCCCCTGCACTGCTGGGGGGTGGGGGTGATAGGGGACATGAGTGGGGGCCTGGTGGTGGCTGCCCCTGCACTGCTGGGGGGTGGGGGTGGTGGTAGACATGAGTGGGGGCCTGGTGGAGGGTGCCCCTGGTGGCTGGGGGATGGGGGTGCAGGGAGACATGAGTGGGGGCCTGGTGGAGGCTGCCCCTGGTGGCTGGGGGATGGGGGTGCAGGGAGACATGAGTGGGGGCCTGGTGGAGGCTGCCCCTTCACTGCTGGGGGGTGGGGGTGGTGGTAGACATGAGTGGGGGCCTGGTGGAGGCTGCCCCTGCACTGCTGGGGGGCGGGGGTGGTGGTAGACATGGGTGGGGGCCTGGTGGAGGCTGCCCCTGGTGGCTGGGAGGGTGGGGGTGTTGGGAGGCATGAGTGGGGGCCTGGTGGAGGCTGCCCCTGCACTGCTGGGGGGTGGGGGTGATAGGGGACATGAGTGGGGGCCTGGTGGAGGCTGCCCCTGGTGGCTGGGGGGTGGGGGTGATAGGGGACATGAGTGGGGGCCTGGTGGAGGCTGCCCCTGCACTGCTGGGGGGTGGCGGTGCAGGGAGACATGAGTTGGACATGAGTGGGGGCCTGGTGGAGGCTGCCCCTGCACTGCTGGGGGCTGGGGGTGGTGGTAGACATGGGTGGGGGCCTGGTGGAGGCTGCCCCTGTGGCTGGGGGGTGGGGGTGCAGGGAGACATGCGTTGGACATGAGTGGGGGCCTGGTGGAGGCTGCCCCTGCACTGCTGGGGGGTGGGGGTGGTGGAAGACAAGGGTGGGGGCCTGGTGGAGGCTGCCCCTGGTGGCTGGGGAGTGGGGGTGCACGGAGACATGAGTTGGACATGAGTGGGGGCCTGGTGGAGGCTGCCCCTGCACTGCTGGGGGGTGGGGGTGGTGGTAGACATGGGTGGGGGCCTGGTGGAGGCTGCCTGCCCCTGGTGGCTGGGGGGTGGGGGTCCAGGGGGACATGAGTGGGGGCCTGGTGGAGGCTGCCCCTGGTGGCTGGGGGGTGGGGGTGCAGGGAGACATGAGTGGGGGCCTGGTGGAGGCTGCCCCTGCACTGCTGGGGGTGGGGGTGGTGGTAGACATGAGTGGGGTCCTGGTGGAGGCTGCCCCTGCACTGCTGGGGGGCGGGGGTGGTGGTAGACATGGGTGGGGGCCTGGTGGAGGCTGCCCCTGGTGGCTGGGGGTTGGGGGTGGTGGTAGACATGGGTGGGGGCCTGGTGGAGGCTGCCCCTGGTGGCTGGGGGGTGGGGGTGCAGGGAGACATGAGTGGGGGCCTGGTGGAGGCTGCCCCTGCATTGCTAGGGGGTGGGGGTGCAGGGAGACATGAGTTGGACATGAGTGGGGGCCTGGTGGAGGCTGCCCCTGCACTGCTGGGGGGTGGGGGTGATAGGGGACATGAGTGGGGGCCTGGTGGAGGCTGCCCCTGGTGGCTGGGGGGAGGAGGTGATAGGGAACATGAGTAGGGGCATGGTGGAGGCTGCCCCTGCACTGCTGGGGGGTGGGGGTGCAGGGAGACATGATTTGGACATGAGTGGGGGCCTGGTGGAGGCTGCTCCTGCACTGCTGGGGGGTGGGGGTGGTGGTAGACATGGGTGGGGGCCTGGTGGAGGCTGTCCCTGGTGGCTGGGGGGTGGGGGTGCAGGGAGACATGTGTTGGTGATCAGTTTTGCAAGGTGACATGTGGGTTGGCTGGGGGGCATGGCCATGGTGGATGGGTTGCCTGTGGGACATGAGCAGGCGTGCAGGGTAGTCCCCTGTGGTGTGGGCTGCCTGCAGGGGCCGTGGAGGGTGTAGAGGGAACACCTGGGAGGACCCACACGGCCAAATCACATGTAGCATTCCCCGGCACCACCTAAATACACGTACCCTGCTGAAATCGCGTGTGAATCTTCCCGCGCACCTCTGAATACACGTACCCAGGCCAATCGCGTGTGGAACTTCCCGCGCACCCCGTAGTACACGTACCCAGGCTTATCGCGTGTGGGACTTCCCGCGCACCCCGAAGTACACGTACCCAGGCCAATCGCGTGTGGAACTTCCCGCGCACCCCAAAGTACACGTGCCCAGGCCAATCGCGTGTGGAACTTCCCGCGCACCCCGAAGTACACGTACTCAGGCCAATCGCGTGTGGAACTTCCCGCGCACCCCGTAGTACACGTACCGAGGCCAGTCGCGTGTGGAACTTCCCGTGCACCCAGGAACACACGCACACGCTATTTTTCACACAGCGGGTGTCTGTGTTTGTCGGTACCCTTTGCACCTCATTTGTCCTAGAGGGCCACTGTATGGACCATTCATCATGGCTGTATATGGGTGCTTTTTGTTATCGCACATTTTGGCGCACATTTTTTTCAGGCGCAGGGACGCTACCGCCTGCTTTCTTGTGGCGTACTTGTTTGGCCCTGTGCGCGTCTTTGACCGTGCGCTGGTTTGCCATATACGATTCCATGAATACGGGTTGTAGGCGAGCGTGTGGGCGTTCCGCGCACTTGCCCCCTGTACTTCCACCGTGACGCCCATATTTTCACGCGTTGTTCCCCATTCCGAGTGTTACGCCCCGTGTTCCGCCTACTTTTGTGATGTGCGCCGCGCTATGTGCGATTTCGCTGTGGCCGTGGCGCACGCTGTTGGATGACCTGTGCGCCGACGTGCGCGGCGCTCATTTTCAGCGCACATCCAATGTTTTTCTCTCGCACGGATTTCCATGAATCGATGTGCGCTGGTTTCCCTACGATTTTCGCACTTGCACTGGGATTTTCGCACTTTTACTGCGAATCGCACGTTTTGGCACCTCTGCGCGGGAATTTTCGGCGGACATTAATTCCATGAATCGACCCCCTAATCTCTTGAAGAGACCCACAGAAGCTCATGCTGTGAATTCCAATGTCTAGGAGAGACCCATAGAATTCATGCATTTATACTCAAGGTCTGGGATAGATCTCTGGTGAAAGCTGTGATACCTTTCAGCAATCCCTTCATCCCAGAAAACGTCAGATCCGCTGTTCAAGCCTTAGTCCTTTTCCACCTGGATGGCACCCCTAAGATGGGTCCAACAGAAGTAAGGAAATGTGCAGACTTGAACTCAGATGGTGTAGGAGGGAAGAATCAGAAGACAGGCCTTTTCTGTCTATGCTCCAAGATTCTGGAATCTCCTCCCCATCAACATCAGTCTTTCCGCCGCTTCTACCATTCAGGAAAGAGCTCAAGGCATTCCTCTCTGGGGAATGGCTCCTCCCAAACACCAAGGTCCACACACACCCTGCACTCCCCACCCTACCTGAGACTCTGTGATCTGCTACCCACGTTCTCCTACCCTGGTTGCTTGTAGACCCCTTGCTCATAATTGCCCACCCTCGCTCACCCCTGTTAGCTCCCTGCTCCCTTTTTCTCCACTTCCCTCACTGTGATCCTCCCCCTATGATTGCTACCAGAAGTTAGATCAGCTCTCAATAACTACCCTGATAATAATAGTAATAATTCCCTAGGCCTGGGAGAGACCTAATGTGAAAGCTGTAGAAATAAGAGGCTGGCAGAGGTCACATGTCGTTGTACTGAATGAACATCTATTGAATATTTCATAACGAAAAATGTTATAGAGAATGCACTTTATTTTTGGGGGGGCACCAAACCAACGTTTAAAACCCCTAAAAACACACCCCAACTGATTCCCAAAAATATTTAACCCTTTACCCCACCCCTAAATGCATTCTCTATAAAATATTTAATTATCAAATATTCAATATATGTTCTTTCTTTATAAAATATTTTCTATAAAGACTGCATACCGCTGACAGAGAACCTGTGAGAAGGAACCTGATACAGGGAACCACAGAACATAACATCGTGGAAGAGCTCTTCACAAAAACTGGTGAAAGCAAAAAGACTGAGGTGAGTCCGAACTGTGAGCAAACCTTGGAAGAGCCTTTCCCAAAGGAAATTGTTTTCCCTATCGGATTAGGATAGTACATTTTGAGACTAGGATTGAGGACTGTTGTCTTGGATGGACTCTGGAACATTTTTTGTTTTGAGCATATGTTAGCCTGGAGGCCAAGGACTCATTGAGATTAGGTTTGAAGATGTTCAGTGTGCCATTTCCTTTGAACATGACTTTGTACAGGAGGTTGTCCCAAGAAGGGGCAGGAACTTGCATGAAGAGACTTTGTAACATTTGTGTTTAATCATTTATACCACAAGGTGTTGGGCATCTGTGCCAAGGCCCACAATTACTTTGACCCATCCTGACACTCTTTACTTGAGATATTCCATATATAATTTGTCGTTTATCCCCTAGCTCCTGCAGGCATTTGGTCCAACGCCTGTCCAGAAAGAGAATGAATACATTTAGTGTTGACCCATACCTAAGATTGTCGCGTGTGTCATTGCTTGGCCTTAACACACTCATAAACTTAACTTGGCGACCCCTAAATCAACTTCATTCCAGATTTCAATTTAATCAACCATTGCTGCATTGGCTATTTTCAGTAAACAGTTCATTTTCCAACCGAGGCATTTTTTATTATTACGATTAATTCGTTGATTTGGCCCATGCTATTTGGTTACCAAAATTTGGTATATGTTTTTATATATTCAACTCATTTTGAGTGCAGTAAAAAAAACATTGAAAATAAGCGCTGATGAAATTATGTAGTAGTTTATTGTTTCTTTTGTATCTATTATTTGTATTTATCCCCTTCTGTGTTTACAGCATATGTTGTTCTTTGTGTGTTTTTATGAGATACCGACTTTTAAAGCTGCATTTCTGTATTTACCGTTGGAGAACTAAATATCCCAGAAGGCACCAGGCATATTGCTGTGTATTACTCACAATGCACAAATCCTGAGCTGAGCCGGAGGCATTTGGGATGGCATGCCATAGTGCGCAAAGAAACAATCTGGATGTCTTGATGACCTCCTTCTTGATCATCTCCACTCCCACACCTGCTCACTGTGTGTTGAGTGCCTAGGCAAAAAGGAAAATCACTCGGGCACAATACAAGAAACAATAGGGTAATGGTATTTCAAAATGTTCTGATACCAATAGAAGATTTATGAAATCCTTGCAGATGTGAAGAACTTACTTAGCAAACATTACTGTACCCCTGATAGCAAACGGGCACAGTGAACATATTGCAGAAAAAGGAAGACAAAATATACTAGCTAATAGTATAGTTTGATGGGCAAATATAGGAAAAGAGAAACACAGGACAGGACAGTGACTCTTTTTCATTAGCCTCTGCCTTTGGGGGCTGGTTCCTTCTTCAGCTGACTGGTCTCTATTAAGGGATCAGTGCCATTAACAGATCAGTTCTGGTCTTGTACTGTACTGTATTCAGTCTTTGGCTGGAATTGTGGCACTTAGAATCTCTCGCTCTGCTTTAAGCAGTACCAGGGCCATTGTCACATCAGCACAGGTTCTATCATGCAAACGCCTAATTGACAAACAACCCCCTTTCCGAAAATTCCCAGAAAAAGCTTCTTCGTTTTTTCGATGAACCTACCCCCCACTTGCTTCCCTCCCTTTCCCCACGTGTTCGGACCTGACTGTGTGGTGACTTTAAAAAAAAACATAAAGTAGCTGTGCCCCAGAGTAACGAACAGTGTACCCCAGTGCAGGAGGAGACTCTGCATGTACTTTTCAGTCTTCTGACCACTTTCTTGCTGACTCTCTATACAGCACTCGGTCCCCTGTCTGGTCACTACTCTTTTCGTTTTATTATTCCGGAGCAGCCCAAGTCCCATGACACCTTTAATTTTATAATTCAGGGCTCGGGGCAATTGTACACCACAGCTATGGGAAATGCATTTGGTATTGTTTGTATGTATGCATTGCTCTATTGGGTGGAAATGTGCTGGCTGAATTTGCATGTCTAATATTGAATATTTAATGTCTTTAAATCTAACATCCATGTGTGTGACTTTGCTCCAGCTTCTTCAAAATCGCGTTCGAGCTTCCCTTCCCCTCCCTCGCTGCCCTCCGCTTGCTGTTCCCTCTTTTCCACATCTGACTCAGTGCTGTGTTCTGAACTAGGAGCAAAACCAGCCAACAATGTCCAAACCGAGAATGATTCAGGGTCACATATTTCTTTTCATTTAATCAAAGGTGTGGGTAAAGAAAAACATAAATGGATTGTATATTAAAATGGAAACAAAATACGTAAACATTACATTTTCTTTGCTTCCCCAATTTATTTCCCTGACTTCAGGTAGCACCTTTGTAATGTGGGCAATTGCCCAGCCGGCACTGTATGCCTTGTGTAAGAAGCTGATAACTAAACTTGTAAATGCCACCAATGAGCTCTGCCCTGCCCATGGGTGTATGAACCCAGTTTAAATATCCCTTGAGATGACACTACACCATCCCAATCAGATTTAAGTAAGGGACCTGAGGCCAAAACCAAGAAATTCCCCAGATTATCAGAGGAATATTTGGGATTGCTGCCCTGGATTATTCTTCATTTTCAGATATCCTGGGCATAACGCTTATTGGGATAGGGAGTTTTTGCGTAATCCGTAGAAATGTCGAATAGAAAAGAACGTTTGGCATGATTGCTTGAATTTCGGCAGTATGAAAATGATGTACAGCCAAAATAACCGAACAATTATGCCATATGTTTACATTACAGCGAACAAGGGTAGGAGGGGTTTTGCTGGGGTTTCCCTCGCACCCTTGATCACTGTATTCTGATAAAGGGTTGCGGGGGAGTCCCCCCCGCTATGTGATAAATACAGATGTTTTTAAAAAATTCATAAAATGGACCCTGCAGCGCCGGTTCACGTCCACGTAAGTGGAAGGAACTGGCATCGCAGAGAGACAGGAGAGTCGGTGGCAAACAACGAAGTGTGCCGCCGTAAAGTAAGTAGGGGGAGTGCAAGGGTGAATTAGTGAGGATTAGTGAGGGAGATGGAGCAACGTGAAAATGTCGAAAGGGAAATGCAGGTAAAAAATCTCCGGGTTTCCTCCAGCTGACTTTTCCCTTTCGACATTTTCACGAATATCCAGTTTTTGCCGCAGGAGATTTCATCGAAGTAGAACTCATGTAAGTTTTTTTAATGGTTTTTGTCCCAAATATTGTGTGGGGGGGTTTAGGCTAATAAGTAATCTAGGGATCTAGGGTGACTAAGGGGGGAGGAGGGGCGGCGGGCGGCTCCCCCCGCATGTATTTGCAGCAAAAGCAACCAGTAAAAAAAACATCAATTAAATGTTTTCGAGCAGATCACATAGAAGCACTCTTCTTCACAAATGGGATCAGGTGCTCCATGAACAATCTGCTCCCTGACGAAGGCCTGACCAATATAGTCTCATAGGAAATTCTTAGAGTTGCCGCCCATGCATGGACTTTCAACAGGATCTTCAACTAACCACTTTACTAACAACACTGTATGCATGAATCTCCTAGAAGCGTGGAGGAACATTAACACATCCTCACAATAGCACTTTGAAACACAATTTCTTGATGTATAAGCACCTTAAATGCACAATAAATCAAATGCAATATTTCACCATGTAATCAGCTTGGTCAAAACCTTGAGCATTGGCCACACTCTTTCCTTTTAGCACCATATCATGAAGAGGGATCTGCGTGATTTTTCCATCGCGGAAAGGTGAGCGACAGAAAAGTTTGCATGAGAAATGTGCGTACCACAAAAGGTTCGCACATTTCCCATGTGAACACGCATCTACAAACCCACACCCCCCACCCACACCCTTAACACACTCCCACCCACACTCCAACATACCCCTACCCTACTTACCTTTCCTTCAGGCTGTCTCCCTGCGGCGCTAGTTCCCTTTCACTTCCGTGATCATAACACAGGCACCGCAGGGTCCCTTTATTTTTTTTTCGGGAGCTGCAGGGGGGTCTCCCGCAATCCACGCTCACTACAGCACACAGTATAGTGAGCGGGGAGTTGCGGGGGACACCTCCGTAGCCCCTGCAGTCTTTTTTTTATACTTACCTACAATGCTACCACCAAAAGTTCAAACTTTTGGTGTTCGAACCTTTGCTGGTAGCATTTTTCTGACTTTTTGTACGGGCAGAACTTTTTCGGTCCGATTGTACAATTCCCATGAAGAGAGTGGAGCGATAGCATTAGTTTCTCTCCCGGTCTATCAGTGTTGTAAAAACAATGAATGAAGCAACTATGAAGGTCACTCGCCCAGACATCTGGTCCCATGAAGGATGCATAGACATGCCTTTTTGGAATAGTTGAGTTCTGATCGACATGACTATTCTGAAAGGATTGGAGACCGGGAGAGATTGAGTTGTATAGAAATGAAAAGATGTTCTAAAGGATAGAGCTATGAATTGCAAGTGAAGTGCAACATAACACAGAGAAACTCTAATAAATTCTTGTGCCTAAGACATGCCTTAACCGCTCAGTTGACAGAGAACCTTAGCCTTCCACCCAACCCTCCTAACTTAAAGAAATGTTCTGAAAGACAAACTATTTCCGCCTTGTACAAAGCAACAGTGGCCTTTTCAGCAAGACCTGTGAGGGATTTGAAAATTAAATGGAAGCAGATGTCAGAGAAATATCAGCAGACGAATGACAAGACATCCCTCAGCATCCAAGAATAGAAGCCACAAATACGCTACTCAGACACATACCAATTAAACACCTTCACTGAGTGCATCACTCTAGGGATAAACCGCACAACATGGGGAGCAGCAGAGACAATCAGTGTTTCTGATGCAAGACCATCAGGGGACACTTATAGCACCGCTTAGGAGGGTAGAGAAATACAAAGCATAACTTGGTAAATGCCATAAGTGGCTGTATGGCCAGTAGAGGAAAAACCCCAGAATTATTCTGGTTGGGGTTTCAGTAGATTTGGAAACCACGAGATACACCTAACTCATGCTGATTATGGGTTTCATTGTGGCAAAATGAAACATGGCAGTGCACTGGGAGAGAGATAGGGCCTCATTCTGAGTGTGGCAGTCCGGAAATAAAGATGCCGGTAGCAACGTATCGGCACGCTTTCTGCCCACTACACTCCGACTCTGCTGGTGGGGGCCGCTACGC
Source organism: Ambystoma mexicanum (assembly GCF_040938575.1). NCBI lineage: Eukaryota > Metazoa > Chordata > Amphibia > Caudata > Ambystomatidae > Ambystoma > Ambystoma mexicanum. Next base: position 1,206,126,864 of record NC_090922.1, read on the forward strand.
CTGGCAGGTTTGACCTGCCAGGCGCAACGACACCCGCCGTCCTCGGCCCATAGTCTCGAACATAAATGTGTGGCAGGAAGATAGGACTAGAAAATGAGGTAGTGGTCCAAATCTCCAAATCTTTTATGAAACTGGAGTCAGTATTTTGAACACTGAAGAGAGAAATGTTGAGAGAATTAAAAACAGAGGGAAACAAGAGAGAGAGAGAGGGGGAGGGGGGCATTGAGCGAGATCCCCTGAAAACAGTTTTCACAAGGGAAACCAGAGTATGGATTTGGTCTCGGTGGTAGAAAATTAATGAGTGGGGTACTTATACAAGACTAGAGGAAACATGCTGGAGGATGGGAAAGAGGCGACTAGGGACGTTTTGCAATGATGAGCATTGTTCATTTTACCATTCCATGTAGTCTGTAAATACCATTAATGAAATGCCATTCAAACGATTGTATTCCAAAAAAACATTGTTAGCACTGTGCAGCGTCAAGAGAACTGAATGAAGAGAGTATTCTTGCAATGCTCGTGTCTTCTAAAGGCAACCTTCCCCTGTGCAGTACGAGAGATGCATGCACATTAAGAGCAATTAACACTATGAGGGCGCCATGCACATGAAGAGGATTTAACATTATGAGTGATGAATGCACATGAAGAGCATTTAACGTTATGAGGGATGCATGCACATGAAGAGCATTTAACACTATGAGGGCGTCATGCACATGAAGATGATTTAACGTTATGAGGGATGCATGCACATGGAGAGCTTTTAACATTATGAGGGATGCATGCACATGAGTATTTAACATTGTGAGGGATGCATGCACATGATGAATATTTAACATTATGAAGGCTGCATGCACATGATCAGTATTTAACATTATGAAAGAGGCATGCACATGAAGAAGATTTAACATTATGAGGGATAGATGCACATGAAGAGGATTTAGCATATGAGGGATCTATGCACATGAAGAGGATTTAACATTATGAGGGATCCATGCACATGAAGAGGATTTAACATTATGAGGGAACCATGCACATGAAGAGGATTTAACATTATGAGTGATGAATGCACATGAAGAGCATTTAACGTTATGAGGGATGCATGCACATGAAGAGCATTTAACACTATGAGGGCGTCATGCACATGAAGATGATTTAACGTTATGAGGGATGCATGCACATGGAGAGCTTTTAACATTATGAGGGATGCATGCACATGAGTATTTAACCTTATGAGGGATGCATGCACATGAGTATTTAACAATGTGAGGGATGCATGCACATGATGAATATTTAACATTATGAAGGATGCATGCACATGATCAGTATTTAACATTATGAGGGATCCATGCACATGAAGATGATTTAACATTATGAGGGAACCATGCACATGAAGAGGATTTAACATTATGAGGGATGCATACACATAATGAGTATCTTAAATTACGAGGGATTTAGGCCAGTGTGGCGTTTCTGTTTGGGAGCCACAGAAGTAGAATGCGAGTGGTCTGTATTGTGACGTATTGGCCCCATTCCAGGGAAGCTTACTTGCTTCATCACATGTTCTAAAAAACGATCCAAACACCAAACACATTTGGAGATCATTAAAATGACGGTATTTGCTAATTACTTTAGGAATTGTCTGGAGGTACCTCTACAATTGGCTGCAATCTGAAATTCTCCTCGTAACAGAATAAAGAATTGAAAAAATAAACAAAAATGAAGGAATGTGAGGAACTTACTCACTCTAACTTTGCTAAAAGTTTATTGTTAAACTAAAATGCAAATAAAAATAAAAAATTTAAAAATGGAGGTATTCACGATTCATCAGAAGATTAAAGGATCATTTAAAAGAGATCTAAGGTTGAAGAGCAGATCATTAACCATTGACGCATCTTAGTGACATTGGCCAAAACCAAATCTGCCGGGCCGTTAAGGTACCACTTTTTACCATGAGAAAGCGAACCCCCTGCCATGGGGTAGTGACAGACAAGGTCACAAATGCTGTATGTAATCTCAGCAGTCGAGCATATTTCCGAACTGGCGTTTGACCTCTTGATACACACACTCACAGTAACACTGACAGTCATTTCAATGTGGTCCTGTTCTTTTCAAGCCTTTGACCATAAGGGGGGCGGGGGGGAGGGTAGATTGCATGTCAGCACACATTTCCAATGAACAGCTGGGCATTCAGCCTATCAGCAATGGAATACCACATTGATGGCTTAGGCAACAGGTTATGCACATTCCTATGTTCTGGGATAGCTGGTGGCGGTCCGCATTCCCAAATATGTTCAAAAGCCACAAAACCACTTTAACACCTAGTCAAAGACTAATACGATGAAAAAACAGTAGGCTCGATTCATGGAATTTTTGCCCGGTTCAAAGTGAATTTGAGCGTGCAGAAGAACAAGTTACTTCTTACCTTGTAACGTTCTTTCGATGGGATGTTCCTCCGACGTATTCCTTATCTTTGATAGATCATCTCCCAGCTTGCTTGCCTCAGAGATTTTTTTCATTAGAGGGCGCTGCGCGTCGACGTCCCTCGAGCCGATGTCCCTCGACGGCCTCCGTATGGGCGCTGACGTCACCACGCGTATAAATAGACTTGCGCAGTGTCCGTTGCTCAGTCCCTTTTTGACGTTAACAGTTGCTTTACATGAATTGGTTATTGACCTTGAAGGACCGTAAGCAGCAACTACAAGGGAAGTATTACTGCGGGGATAGATGGGAGGGGCGATAAGGAATACGTCGGAGGAACATCCCATCGAAAGAACGTTATAAGGTAAGAAGTAACTTGTTCTTCGAAGGGATTGTGTCCTCCGACGTATTCCTCATCTTTGATAGACTCCCATAGCAGTGGGGTGCAATTGGAGGTGGGAGTAAAACGCCATGTTTCCTTTAGGAATTAACCAAATGTAATACGGCTTTGCCAAACCTAGTCTCTTGACTAGAGGAGGAATCTAGGTTGTAAAATCTTGTGAAAGTAGGTGCGGACGACCATGTGGCAGCCGCACATATGTCTCGAACCGGAACCTCTCTTTGGAGGACCGAGGAGGCTGCGATGCCCCTGGTTGAATGAGCCCTAAGATTTTGAGGAGGCTCTTTCCCTGCCAGTTTGTAACATTCCAGGATGGCCAAAATAATCCATCTGGAAATGGTTTGTTTTGTTATCGGTAGTCCCAACTTGTGCCCTGAGTAACCCACGAACAGTTGGTCTGCTTGCCTAATCCTAGCAAGTCTGCTGATGTAAAAACTTAAAGCCTGCCTTCGGTCCAGCCTATGTAGCCTTTCTTCCTCTTTCCCCGGATGGGGAGGTGGATAGAATGAAGGCAAAGTAATTTTCTGAGTGATGTGGAATTCAGAAACCACCTTTGGGAGCAAATTAGGCTTCACCTGTAGGACAACCTTGTCTTTATGAAAAATTGTATGAGGGGCTTTACAAGATAGAGCTTGTAATTCGCTCACCCTTCTAGCAGATGTTAAAGCTACTAATAAGATAGTTTTAAGGGTGAGAAATCTTAGCGAACAAGAGTGGAGTGGTTCGAAAGGAGTACCCATCAGGAAATTTAAGACTAAATTTAAGTCCCATAAAGGAACCTGGAAAGGTTTTGGAGGGTAGACATTAGTTAATCCCTTTAGAAATTGTGTTACTAAGGGTAATTTGGAATACAAAGGTTCCTCCGCAGTGCGCTTGAAGATTGATAGCGCTGCGAGATAGCCCTTGATAGTGCCAACTTGAAGGCCTGAATTTGCCAAGTAGAGTAGAAAGGATAACACCGTTGGTGTACCACATGAAAAAGGGTCGATATTCGCTTCTCTACACCAGCTGCAAAACTTGTTCCAACAGCAGCGGTATAAAGACTTTGTTGCTGGCCTTCTGGCCGAAAGCAACACTTCCATGACGTCATCCGGGAGGTCCCAATCCTTTTATCTCAACCTTTCAGAAGCCATGCGTGAAGGTTGAGGGTTCTGATGTCTGGATGGAGAACCTGACCTCCCTTCTGTGAGAGAAGATTCTCCTTGAGTGGAAGACGAATTGGGGGGCAGATGGACATGTCCAGAAGGTCCGGGTACCACGTTCTCCTGGCCCAGTCTGGGGCAATTAGGATCATGGTTCTCCGGAATCTTCTCAACCTCCTGATCATTTGAGGAATGACAGGGACTGGTGGAAACGCGTACAGGAGTGGAAACTCCCAGTCCACTACGAACGCGTCCCCTAGAGCTCCTCTCGGGGGAAATTCCCTTGAACAAAACAGATTGCACTTTCTGTTGGTACTGGTGGCAAACAGATCCACTTGAGGGGTTCCCCAAAGGGTGAAGATCTCCTGAAGGACTTCCTGAGCTAGTTCCCACACGTGGGAGACTGTGCCCAGCCTGCTCAAAGCGTCAGCCGTCAAGTTCTTCTCTCCGGCTAGATGGACTGCCGATAGAGAGATTCCTTCTTGAATTGCCCAAAACCAGAGCTGCATTGCCTCTCTGCACAGTGGTAGTGATCCTACGCCTCCTCTTTTGTTGAGGTAGTGCATGGCCACTGTGTTGTCCGTCATTATCAGGACATTTTTCCCCTGTACAGATGGCAGAAGAGCTTTCAGCTCTAACAGGTTGATATGTAGTCTGGACTCCGATGGAGACCAACGACCGCTGATGGTCAAGTTGTTGGTATGGGCTCCCCACCCCGTGAGTGAGGCATCTGTGACTACTGTTATCTCCGGCCATGGTTGGCAAAACAGTTCCCCCTTCAAGATGTTTTTCTGGCAGGCCCACCGCTGAAGGTCTCGAGCCACTTTGTCCGGAATCTGAAGGAGGTCTGTCATTCTCCCTGAGAATTGTGACCACTGAGTCCTCAATGCCCACTGAAGAGATCTCATTCTCAGGCGAGCCTCTGTCCCAAGGAAGATGCAGGATGCCATGAGGCCTAGCAACCTCAAAAAGTCGAAGGCTGGGAGACGTTGGGCATTTTGAAACTTGGTGACCATCTGCAGAATATCTTGAGCCCTCACCTCTGGTGGCGAGGCTTTTCCCAGGGAAGGGTCCAGGACCGCTCCAATGAACTGGAGTCTCTCTGATGGTATCATCTGTGACTTCTTTAAATTGAGGGAGAAGCCCAGTTTGTGAAGGAAGTGGCAGACATAATCTAGCGGGATCTGAGCTTGTTCCGAAGATACAGCTCTGATCAGCCAATCGTCCAGGTAGGGGTAGAAGTGGATCCCTTCCCTCCTTAGACTTGCAGCCACTACCGACATTAGCTTGGTGAAGACCCTCGGGGCGGAGGTCAGCCCAAATGGCAGAACTGGAAATTGATAATGAGAGCCGCCAATTGCGAACCTCAGGTATTTCCTGTGTTTGAGATGGATTGGCACATGGAAATAAGCATCCTGGAGGTCCAGAGATACCAGCCAGTCCTGGAGCTGGAGGGCCTGAAGGATCTGAGAAAGAGTTACCATCTTGAACTTGTCCTTCCTGGGGAACTTGTTCAATTCTCCTAAGTCCAAGATAGGTCTCAGTCCTCCGTCTTTCTTCGGGATGAGAAAGTAGGGGGAGTACCAGCCCTTGTTCCTCTCCGCTACAGGTACCGGTTCTATGGCACCTTTCTCTAGCAGGTCTACAATTTCCTGCAAGAGAAGCGGATCTGGAACTCTCAGAGAGCTGTTCCCCCGGTGGATGACTCTGAGGGATGCGTAGAAAAGGCAGGCAGTAACCTTGGGCAACTGTCTCCAATGCCCAAGCATCTGACGTAATAGCCTGCCATTCCGTCAGATGTTGAGTTAACCTGCCCCCTCCTGGTGTTTTGTGAAGAGAGTCCTCAGAGTGGTTTGGAGGCGGCTGATGCAGATGCCAAGGGTAAAGAGGCACCTGCTGCTGCTGCGGCTTTTGTGTTTTTACCCCGTCCACCTCGGGTGAATTTCTTCTGATCCCTTTGAACCGGCTGTCCTCTGCCCTTTCCGAATGCGGAATAGAAGCGAAAGGACTTACCTCACCAAGAGGTTCCTGAGGGGAGATATGGTGTCTGACGGATTGCAGCTCCTAAGGATTTTGCTGTTTGTAGTTTTTCTAAACTGTCATCTGCCTTCTTACCAAACAAAGAAGAGCCGTCAAAGGGCATATTCAAGAGTCTGCGTTGCACATCTGGAGCAAAACCAGACTTTCGCAACCAAGCAAATCTCCTGGTTGTTGTACTTGCCGCCATGGCCCTGCTGATACTGTCAGCAGAATCGATGCCAGTCTGAAGGGATTCGCACATTGCGTCCTTACCATCCTTAATGATGTTGAGAAACGCTGCCCTTTCTTCTCCCTCCGGGAGGCAGTCAGCCACTGATGAAGCACACTCCCAAAGTGTGTGGCTGAACCTTGCGAGCGTACAAGTAGCATTGATGGATTTCAACGCCATGCTACATGCGGAAAAGACTTTTTTGGCCATAGAGTCATATCTCTTATCATCCCTGTCCTGTGGAACAGTAGGGTAAGCCGATTTACTACCTGCTGAAGTAGCTGCCTGAACAACCAGACTCTCCGGAGTTGGGTGTTTGGATAAATATTCAGGGTCAGCAGAAGACACCCGATATTCAGCTGATAGTTTCTTGTTAACTACCGGGATTACCTCAGGTGTTTTCCAGTTCGCCAATATTCTCCTTGGTAATGCCGCATGAAATGGCACCACAGGATCCTCCTTTGGACCTCTGACCAAGATGTCTGTGAGGTCGTCTTGCTGAAAAGCAGGTGAGGGTGTGGACCATCCCATAAACTCTATTATCCTTGCCATCAAGTTTCTATAAGGGGTTTCAGCATGTTCCCCTGGGTCTGGTGTGGCAAATTCCACTTCTGGGGAAGTGTCCAACCCACTTGCTTCCTGTAGGGTTTCATGGAGGTCTTTCAACCTACCTTCCTCAGAGGTAAATTCCTCTGGTTCAGGAGTTGCGGATCCCTGCAACTCAAAAGGTCTTTCCTGATATGAATCCTCCCCTTCTTCATAAATAGAAGATAAGACCCTGGAGTGGTCAGGTCTTGAAAATGGTATAAATCCCATTTCCAGAGCAGAAGGAGCCAAATTTGTCATGATTGGCTCAGAAAACGTTGATGTCGTCGACGCAGACGTTAAAGGCTTCGAAGCCATCGAAGCCATCGAAAAAGGCGTCGAGAAAGGTGGTAGAGGCCTCGATGAACTCGAGAGTATCGGGATTCTACTCGATGTTGTCGATGACATTCTCGTGCTCGAGGCTCTGGGTATGGCCACTGGCTGTGAAGTGGCCGTGGGTTTATCCTTTCTCGGCGTCGACGTCGGTGTCGAAGATGGCGTCGACTCGACTGACCTGTGCGTCGAAGAACCCTTCGATAACGGCGTCGATGACGCCGATCTATGTGTCGAAGGGATCTTCGACGACGGCGTCGAAGACGCAACTTTGCCTTTACTCGAAGGTTCGTGGCGCTCTCGAGTGGCTTCTTTCGCCGGGTACTGCGACTTGCAGCTTTTTGATTTTTCGGGTCTTTCACCCAGGGTATCACCCTCAGCAGTCTTCAAGGGGGTCGAGGCCTCTTTCTCGAAGACGCTTAGCATCTTTTTCCTGAATCCCTCCCACTCAGCCTGAGAGCTATGTTTTGTGGGGCAGGAGACCCTTTTTGGGGAAACGGAAGAAGATGAAGACGAGGAAGGGGATCTTCGACGTCTCTTTTTTGAATGCTTAGATCTCGAAGAGTGATGTCTTTTATGATGGCGAGGAGACAAATGTCTCGACTCCGCCAAGGAAACTTTCGAAGAAGTTTTAACTGCCTTACCTCTCTCGAGCTTCCCCTTACGCTCCTTCAAGGCTTTCGCTGTCATGGACATGCAGTCCTCGCCCTCCGAACAATGGTGCTCGATTCCCAGGCACCACAAACATATCCTGTGAGGATCGGTCAACGACATTTTCTTTCCACAGTCTCGACATTTTTTTAAGCTGGATCGTGGAGTCGTCGGTTCGGGTGAGGAAGCCATCGAGTACGAGTCGGTATTCACGAGGAATATATCGATATATTTGACTGAAGAACTGAGCAACGATATTCCGAGGCCCCACGAAGCACGGAAAAACGGAACTGAGCAACGGACGCTGCACAAGTCTATTTATACGTGTGGTGATGTTGCGCTGATACAGAGGCTGTCGAGGGACATCGGCTCGAGGGATGTCGACGCGCAGCACCCTCTACTGAAAAACAATTTCCGAGGCCAGCAAGCAGGGAGATGATCTATCAAAGATAAGGAATACATCATAGGACACAATCCCTTTGAATGTATTTTTGCCGTGCAAAGTCCGGGCAAAGTCATTTTCTACTGCAAAAATGACTATGCGCTGACTTTGCCCGGACTTTGCACGGCAAAAATACACTTTGTACGTTCCATGAATCAGGGTTTGTGTTGGCAGTACAAAGTCACTTTTCAGCAGTGCAAATTCACTTTGAACTGGGCAGAAATTCCATGAATCAGGCCCACTGACTCCTCCCAAGGCCTCCTCATGCAAGCTAAAATAGTTCTGTGTGTATATTACACTTCACATGTTCTGTGTGCAACTCCAACCCTGTGCAGCACAGTGCATATTCCTAAAGAAGGGAACATAATGTTTTTTGCGAAGCTAGAGTGCACTGCTGAGAGTCTAGGATGTACCATTCTGTCCTATTGAAATGCGCCCTTCTCTTCCTGCAACTGGCCTAATCCTGTTAAGAAACAATGCTTTCATCCAAAGACGCACAGTCCGCTTGCCATACAGACAAAATGGCGTGTTTTAACAACACACCCACACCTGTGACGTGATGAACCTTCAACAGATGTTGGAGATGATGCGAAGCACAAACGTGGGCGCTCATTTGCCAAATTTAATCCAGAAGCTCAGAATCAAGTTTTTTCACATGCGGGGCACATCAAGTATGGTGCCCAGCAAAAGCAATGGCACAGCCAATGATGGAACGGAAAAGCACCCAGAATAATTGCACGTGTGGATGATTCAGTAAAAGGATGTCCGCCATGACTTTTTGGGTTGTTTCAGTGAGCCACCTGAAGTGGCAAGGGTATGCTCAAATGTATGTATCTGCTTCACTGTACCTAGTGTGCCAATTTATACCTAAAGGGTGACTTTCAAAGAGGTGGAAAGTTATTTGTTTTCCTTGTTTTAGGTCTCATGCAAAAGGGATGCAGACTAGTAGTCCAGGCCAGCCAGACTGTCCCCGTTGTGGTGCAACCAAGATGAGTTATTATTATTATTATTGTTATTATTATTATTATTATTATTATTATTATTATTATTATTATGTACAGTTGTGGTCCTACTAGGCCTTGTGGAATTCGCGCACGTTAGTGCATTGAGGAGAAGTGCAGGGGATAAGGATGGAATGGGGAACAGAGAAGTGGACAAGGGCTGGAGGAGGGACCGGGAGGGAAGTGCTAAGAGGAGACAAGGAGAAGAACCTCAGGCTAAACTCTGGTGCAGGCGACTCTCAAGGTGGGATGTGGAGCCATCAAACAGTGCATTGGGGTGGGAGGGGTGTAGGCATTTACTGGGAGAAAGGACCTGGGATGCTGGGAGATTCATGAGCATAAAGCCACCGGTCACAGCGGCAGTGGGGTGATTAGCAGACAAGGGAAAGAGGAAAACAGGTGGAGATGAGCAGAGTTTTGAACACTTTCCGGAACTTAAGGAGGTCTGGTTCAAGTCTGAGGTATCTAGGTGCTAGTAACAGTAAAGGCGACATGATAGTACACAGAGGGTTGCAAGGTACGGTGGATAATGGAGGCATGCCACGTGAAGCGGGGACTACTTCAGGAGTACAGTAAGCATACAAGCCAAAGTTGGTGTGGGTGTACAATCTGGCAAAGTCATACCTCAAGGTAGGTGTGGGATGAGTGATTACTAAATTATAGATTAGCTAATTATATAGATTAAAGGTAGCAAAGGCAGTTTACAAGTCATCTGAGTAATTGGTTAAGAAGTAATAAGAGTATGAAGTACCAGTGCATTATGGAAAACAAGTGACTTGAGTCTGTGGATAAGCAAACTAAAGTGCCATACCTTGCTTGCAGGGTTTGAATGAATCAATGAGAAGGGAATCGGGAAAGCAGTGATTTGAACAGTACAAACTGGAAAAGCCTAGACGCGTGAAGCGGGGGCTACTTCGACTGCACCACATGTTAGCCTCAAGATTCTGTGAGTTGTCCCGGGTGGCAGGAATGGTGTAATAAGTAGTGGTGGTGATAGGAATGTGAGGACAGTCTTGTCATCAATGGAGGCAGAGTTATGACCCTGTATGGGTGACTGCATGTTTGTCGTACAGTGGGGAGTGAATACTGGAGAGCCGATTGTGCGCCTGTCAGAGGAAGCATAGGGTCTGAAGGATCGGGTGGCCGTATATAGTTTTTCTCTTCTACAAAGGCAAACAAGGGATAAAATGATGGTGTGCAAAGCTGACCAGTGGAATGTTCTGTCATTACGCAGTGTTTACACATTTCCATCCATCATTTTTGGTTGTTTGTTTTTTAGCATGGAGGCATGAATTTAAAGGTCTGGAGATATCTGTAGAAAGTCATAGGGCCTCATTACAAGTCTGGTGGTCTGGAAATAAGGGTGCCAGTAACAACGTACCAGCACCCTTTCCGGACTGCCAGACTACGAGAATGCCTGCAGGAGCCAGTGGCAGGTCTGACCTTCCGGGAGCACCGATCACAGCAGTGGCATTTGGTGAGAAATTGGCAGAGGTAGTGAGATGGTGAGATGGTGGAACAGAGTGCTCTGGTCCACTAAGTCGAAGGCAGCTGACAAGTCTAGGATGAAGAGAAGGTCCGGCTTACCTAAGTCCCTAATTTCGTCAAGATGGTTTTTTAAATCAAGTAGTGCCGTGGTCAGGTTGAAAGCCGGATTGTGGTAATCCTAGGATATGATTAGTTTCGAGGAAGTGTTGGACCTGTAGATAAGCTGCCTTATCTAGAATTTTTAATAAGAAGGGGACAGTTGTGATAGGCCCGTCATTATTCGGCGCAGTGGGGTCGAGAGAAGTTTTTTTAGGAGTAGCCTTACCCATGCTTCCTTAAGTTGTGGGGGGACGAGTCCTGAGGCAAAAGACGCATTTATAAAGGCGGTGAAGAAAGGGGCAAGGGTGGCGGTGCATTCCTTGATGATAGTTGGTGGGCAGGGGTCCCCTTTGCATTTTAAAGGTTTAAGGTTTTTCAATAGGCTAAGGACTTCAGGTTCAGAGACTTCTCTGAAAGTGAAAAGGGGGAAGTTCTGGGAGGGTGTTTTTAGAGTGGTAGTGGTAATTTTGTGGTGTGGGGTATTAAGGCTGTTCTGGTTGGTCTGGATTTTGCTGTGTAGGAGGTATATTTTTGTTTGCATGGCTGATTGGATGTTGGAGCACCAGGCTTCATCTTTGGTGAAGGATTGTGCAGGGGGCACTGTAGCTTCGAGTTCCCTAAAGATAGAGAATATGTCGGATTTTGCATTGGAAATCCTGGTGTTGAAATAGGTGACTTTGGCTAAGGAAATATTTTTTTTTATTATTTGGCTGAAAGCTTGTTGAATTCTAGTTTCAGGGATTCAGTTGTTTTTTTTTGCCAAGCAGTGAGGGCGGTACTTTTACTGTTTCGCATTGCAAGTAGCTCTGGCGTGTACCATAATTTCAAGTATCTGATGGGTTTCGCTCTATGTGCTACTAGAAGGGCTATATTGTCGACTGCTTCTGTTAGTGTGGAGTTGTATACATCAGCGAGGACATTGGGGTCCTTGGAGAATGGTGATCTGAGTAAGGGTAGTTCTAGGAATGGTAGAAGGTTGTCTTTACGCGGTATCAGGTAATAATATCGGCATATATATGGTCACCGTAAATAATATCGCCGGGAAAATGTCGTTGCGATATTATTTAGGTGACCATATATATGGGGACAGGGGCAAAACATTTTTTTTTTTTTTTTTAATTTGGGGGTTGCGGGGGTGTCCCACGCATGTTCCATGCAATAATGTCGCCACAAAAAACGGCCATTTTTCAGCGATATTTTTGCATGGCGAGATTTTTGTGGCAACATTATTACATGGAACTGTTTATGCGTGCTATGTGCAAGAGCATGAGGTAGAGGGATGGTGAATTGTTAATGTTTCTGGGGTGGTGGGGGATGGAGAACAGAATGATGTGATTGTCTGCCCATGGGCAGGTATCGTTGGAACTTATAGAAGGCGAGCAGTTGAGGTTGGCAATCCATTCCAGGTCGCAGCCTTTGATGTGGGTGGGGTTGGTGACACATTGTGCGAATCCAAGGGTTTCTAAGGCCCTGGCAAGTTTATCGGCTCATAGGTCTGCTGGATCCTTGAGCGTCTGTCAGTTGAGGCTTTTGCCGCCACTTTCTCCCCTCCCCCTTGGCTGACTCACACCATGGCACAGCCCTTTCCATGCTTCACTCTGCTATATCCGATACTCTCGATGTTCTTGCCCCTGTCATGAGGATCCGCTCGCAGCCCAAAGCCAAGTGCAACTCTTGGTACGACTCAGACCTCAACACCCTTAAACGCAAGTGCAGGGTGGCTGAGAGGAAATGACGTGCTTCCGGTACATCCTCTGACAAACTCGCCTGCCGCCTACTCCAAAGGCAATACTGGCTCTCTGTCCACACCAAGAAGAGAGCCCACATCCAAGCCTGCATCTTTACTCTCTGCTCTCTGCAACTCATCCAAAACAGGACTGCAAGACTTGTCCTTGGCCTCAAGCCCAGGGATAGTATCTCTCCAGGACTGAAATCTCTGCACTGGCTCCCAGTGGCGGCGAGGATTAAGTTCAAAACCCTCTGCATTTTCCTAAAGGCCTTCTGGGGCATGGGACCTCAATGCTGTCAACTCTCTCTTCCTAAATACCTTCCGTCTCAAGCTCTTCGCTCATCCACCCCCAACTCCCTCAGTGTCAGTCACTTCTTCAAACAGCAAGTTGGTGGTAGATCTCTTTCTTCTGCTGGGGCCTCCCTCTGGAACAGCCTCCCTTCTTCTCAGAAACTTGCGGAGAACCATCTCCGGTTCCGGAAGCACCTCCAGGCCTTCCCCTTTGCTTCTGCTTTCTCCCCTCCTCTCCCTTGCTGATCTCCTGGCTGAATCTGAAACTACACTGGTTACCTGGCGACCCTTTGATCTCGGGCCCAGGTTCCCTGGCTGCCAGTTGCAGACCTGCACTGCCCCCCTGGCAACCCTTGCCCTCAGGGACTGTTCTATATCCCTACAGCCCCTCCTAGCACTTGACACCTGATGTCTGCCCTTGCACTTGCCACCAGCTGGAAGCACTTTTGTTTATTGCCCTTATTTATCTTACTGTTATCCTTTGTACTGCACTGTTGCCTCCTCTTTCCCCTGGCACTTTTTCCTCTCCACCACCCCTCCCCTCCACTTGCGCGATCTCAATGTCACCTGGCCTAGTAGGATTGCTGTCTCTGTCCTCCCTCTGTTTCCCCTCCATTGCCTCATCGCGCCTTGAAACACTTGTGTAGAGGCAAGTTATAAATGCCATATCTTATCCTTGAGGCCTAGGTTTAAGTGCTGTAGCAGGATGATCTTTGAGGATATATTAATGTTGTCCTGAAGGAGGTGGAGGAGGTTATCATGGAAACTTGTTCTGCGACCTGGTGGGCGGTAGATGATGTGGAATGTGATGGTGCAGGCGGGGGAGGTGGAGAGCTTGAGGGAAAGGATGCTGCAGTTGTTTTCGAGTGAGGTATTGAGCTGCCTGAAGGGCAGGGATTCTTTGGCTATGAGGGCCACTGCTCGCCCTCTAGTATGCAGGCGGTCCTGATGGTAGATGGTGTGGCCTGATGGGAGGGCTAGGTATAAGGCAAAACTGGAGGCTTTGGGGAGCCATGTCTCTGAGATGGCTAGGGCATCTAGGCTGTGGGCTGTAAGGAGATCATGGATATTGAGGGCGTGGGCTGGAAGGGAGTGAGCGTTAACAAGAGCGCAGTTAAAGTGTGATGGGGTTTTTGGGAGTGGCTTAGGATAGGGTGTGGTAGTGGTAAGGTTGTCGGTGGAGAGCGGTGTGGTGGGCTTGAACGTTTCTGCTGTAAAATGCAGATTAATAGAATTTACATCTGTGTGCATTACTGCTTTGGCATGCAAGATATTGACATTGACATTAACATGCATTTCAACAATATTCTGAAATACATTGAGAAAAAAGCAACATTTAAAAGATGAACAGCTGTGTTTGCAAGGCGAGATGCGCGATGTAGCCAGATGATGAGACCTTGGGAAATAAACATGGTCATTGTTCGAACATGAGCGCAGGGTGAGAGGATGCAATGTTTAATTCCCTTTCCGAGTGCAGAAAGGAACGATGGGAAGGGATGCAGTTTGCCAAAGACCAGGGAGCGTGAGCAGAACTAAATGGGGGTGAGATAGATGATAGAAGGCACTGGAATATTCTTGAATGTTCCAACACGTGATAAATTGAAAGTGACTTAATGAAAGGGGAAGGCTAGTAACAGCTTCCATCAAAAGATAGGTGGGTAAAAATGTATATGTGAGATACCATACTGGGCTGGATTTTGGAGAAGGGATATAAGTGGCTGCTAGGTTTTTTGGCTGTTGTGGCTTTGGGCTGTTACAGAGTCTGTGGGTTGTGTTGGGCTGATTGAAACTTTAAAACTGGGCTTGGCTTTAACAAACTCTGGATTCTGGCAAGGTCTGGAGCTGTTGGTTGCCGAATTTTGAAAGAGCTCTGGGTTTTACCAGAAAGCTTTTGTCATCTCTGTTTGCATGAGTGAGAAAACTGAGCTGTCTTGTTCGGTGTATTGCTTTGAGCACGATCAAAAGACCGAGGCCTAGAAACGTGCTGGGAGCTACATGTCTTTGAGCTGACAATATGTGGGTATCTGACAGTGCGACAAAGTTCCGAGCAGCGCAGTGACCTGGAATCCTGTCAACTGGAAGGAAGGTGGGGGCAGCAGCTAGTTGAGCACAGATCGCAGACAGACCGGAAGGACTGGGTTCACCAATGTCCAAAGTGAAGTAGAGTGAGTATTAATTGTGACAACATTAGCTGGGAATCTCTTGCAGGGGTAATCTGGCAATGTGTCAAACTGACCCAAAAGTCATAACTTCGTTTACTTCTAAGCTACTCAGAGATAAAGCCAGTTGCCTAAATCAAAATTGGTTATTGCGGTTGTTCTGCTGTGCAGGAGAGTCCATTATATATAATCTCATACTAGCCTGACCTTAGCTAAAGGGTATGGGGTACATGAACATTGAAGCTGTGTCTATAATGCATTTGCTTTCATAGTCAAAGTACTGGCTGGGGTCGAAGGGCTGTGTTGAAGCAAAGTACAAAGTGTTTTTCTTTTTTCTGTTTTTTCTTCACATGTGTACATTGCCAACATTTGTTTCCAAGGTTTCTATGCTCACCATTGTATCAGTTTTGAGATTGCTTGATTGTCTGTTTGATTCTGTAAATGTGCATTTCGCTCTGATGAATGATCATAAAAATGCCTAAGTGCAGAAAGGTGAATATGTGTGGTGGCTATTATTGAATTTGGTTTTATTGTGCAGCCTGCCCAATGTCCAATGCATAACGCATAATTTTCCAGAACATGGAGTGTGTCTGGCACAGTACAAAGCCTGCTTGTGTCTAGCCTAGCCCGTGTTAAAACTGTGGAAAAAGGAAAGTGGCAGGGAATATATCTAACAAACCTTTAATAAATAATTCCCAATAAGAACTATGTAATACCATAATGCTTCTACAAAAACCAGAGGGACCCGTCCTGTTGACTCAAAGACCAAGAGGGACCACTAGCCAGTGTATAAAACAATAGGTATCATTTGGATAGACCACGCTTGCTCTCGCAAATGTCATGCTTTTCCCTACAAATTAATTTGCCTATTAATAATATTTTTTGTCACTAAGTGAGAAGTCTTTACATTGAAAATGTTTGGCTATTTCTCAATGTATTTTTTTAAAGTTGGTTTATTCTCTTTTCAACAACATGCTTGTGATTTGATGTAACTTTTCTGTACTTTTGTTATATTGTAATCCATTACTTTACTTTTTCAGAAAATGGTGTACTTATAATATGATTGTATTTTTTAAATATTTAATGTACAAAAACGATCAATATTTTCATTTTTTTATTTTGATCACGTTAACCTTTTGTTATTTTTATTAGAAGTTGTTGGGATTTTTGTTGCTATTTATATAGATAAATATTAGATATTTATCGAGTAATTGATTCTTTAAAATTTATTTGGAATTTACCCTGTCGATACATGCTTCTTTGTACTCATACTAGAATGTTTTAACATCCTAGCCAATACTACAAAAATATCACTTGAAATAATCAACGTGCCACGAATGTCATGTCAGTATTGACATAAATCCGTAAGGTCATACACATATTGGCAAGCTAAAAAGGCCACCACCACTGGGCATGTATGCTCTATTTTTTCAATAATAAATGGAGTGATTAACTCATCCTTACTGCGTTATGAGGCGTATGCACCAAAGCTGACCTACCAGAGGAATAACCCACATGTTTCTCCAGGTGTATGCCAAAAACAGCAGCAAGCCAGAAGGCTGCTTTCCCTCAGCCGAATTCAGCACCATTTTATACAGGCCAAGCAGTACAGTTGTTCAGGCATCTCTGCTAGCTTTTACCTTTGCGCACATCCTAAAAACATTGTTCAGGGTCTAGAGCTCAATTCATGTAGAATAAATGTAAAAATCTTACAGACAGAATAACAAAGATGTCAATCCAGTGGATATGTGTTCCAGAGAGCAGAGCCTGACACTGAAAACCTTTACAAACAAATTTATATTTGAGTACAGTTGGAGATTGAAACAAAAGGAGAGCAACGTTCTAGTGGAAGAGTAACGGGTGATTGCAAGGAACGAGGGAGCAGCCCCAGAAAAAACCCAGAATGCAGAGCACAAAATCTTAAGCTGGTTCTGCCATGTGATGAGTAGCAAGTAAAGACTAATCGGATATTGCGTAATTTGAGTGGTACAGTGAAGTCCAAATACCAGATGGGCTGCAGTGTTGTGTAGAAATTAAAGACGTCTCCGCAGAGTAAAAGTTAGGCTAAAGGATAGAGATTTGTAATGGTCAAGATGGGATGGAATTGCAGCTGAACATGACAATGCCCAAATAGAAAATAGCACAAAGGGAACAATTTGCTGCAGAAGGCGAATATAAAACAGATTTACAAAGAGACTTAGCTTATTTGAGGAAGAAAGCTAAGAGATTCATCAAAACCACGATTTGTAACAGAGTTAGCAGGAGTAGGACAAGCCCCTAAAAAATGACGGCCAAAATTGGAAGAACTAAAAGATTACAAGTACATCAAACAACAGTTTTGGTTTGATCAGAATTCAACATATGAGAGTTGCGGCTCATTTTGTGGAATTGACTAATATATATGCAGAATCAATTCAAAATAAATGCACAAAGGCAGCCCAGTGTGTATCATATCCTGGGACTAACGGGCCTCCTCGCTACAAATGCACTCTGATCTTTTAGAGGATCGAGTGATAAGTATGAAGAAAACAAAGATAAAATTGATAGGGTTTCAAGCACTTTTGCCCCAACATTTTCCCCTTTTATTACTAGGGTCCTACTTCCATAATCTGTACGGACTCTTCCATCCTACCCTCTCCCATATACCATAACCCCTTTAAGAACCCTGCTTCCTTTTTATGTCTGTTTTGTTTTTTAACCTGAAATTGATGTCTAATTTTAAGGACGTTTTGCTCAATGTCACACTTTTTTTCCACATACACCCATTGAAGATGATAGGTCCAGAAGCATGGTGGTGGTAGAATCCAGACGGGAAGTCACTAAACATACATTGGCATGGTTGGGTGAGTTGGATTGTGATGACTGATTTAGGAGCATTCACGACTTTTGTGTGGCCAGAGCATATAGTTTGATATAATTTCCATTTCGGTACTTGCTTTCTTCAATACAAAACCAAAGAGGTGAGGGCTGAAGGGTTTCTTGCAAATCCGCAAGAACAATTGTTCTTCAGCCTGCCAGAAAGGGGAAGAACTTATGGAAATCAGGTTTGGTCCCACCCCAAAAGGGGCAGTTCAGCCCAAACCGCTTGGTCACATCCCTTTTGCACGAGACCAGAAACAACCCCAGATCTGTTTCGGCATCATTGGGCGTCATCAATGAGTTGCAGCTTGGCTATCCACGATTTCAACGAGGCGCGAAATCTCAAATTCGACATAGCCAAATTTGGAAATGCCGAATTTGAACTGAACGCAGCAGTGAAATCATGATCCCCCACTCGCCCCCTTACTTACCTGTTACGGCACACATCGTAGTGTGTCGCTGACTCTCCCATCCTTCTGAAACACTAGTCCCCTTCACTTAAGTGGATGGGAACCAGCGCTGCAGGGTCTCTTTTTTGTTTAGGTTAACTCTATTGAATAGGCAGCGGGGGACACTCCTGCAACCCCCAATGCCATTATAGTGAACACGGGTGTGGGGTACAGCCTTGCAACCTCTGCTCCCCTTGTTCACTATAATGGCACTGAATGGTATATTTGTTCAAACATTCCGACTGTATTACAATTTACACCCTAAATCCGAACATATATACCATTCATTTTTTTGGTGACTACAGCAAAACAAAAGAGGTGATGGCTGGGAGGTTTAGAAGTAATATTAACCTCTGGCATTATTCTGGGCAAACCTCCAGATCATGCAGATACCTGTGTGTCCAATACACCAAATGGCAGAGGGAGAGCAGGAACACAAAGTCCCTTTCCTGTTCAAAGTAGTGTTGGGGCACCACATCCCTTTTCTCAATCTCTTGTCTTTGGGGTGCCCTTGCAAAATCCTGTTTGTACTGCCTGTCTGAGAACATCTGGATGTCATGACAAGGACAAGCAGTGGCACCATGGTTGTCTCACACGGAAAGCATCTGGTCTAGACTTCTCTGCTTTCGCCAATCATTCCCCACAACCTCTGTAGGACTCATGTAACTCACTCACTTCCTCAATCCCGATGTCAATGACAACATGCCAGGGGATGCAGGAGGTGTTAAGAGAGCAGAGGGTCACTACACTCCAGAACCCCTGCCCTCCCACAACCCAGTCACCCCTCCTGGTCCTGCTGTCAGTGGAGGGTGACTGCTGGAGCACATTGATCCTTCCTCTCCTCACTATCTTAGCTGTTCTGTCATGCTTATATTGAGGACTGTCCCTTCTGCTGGAAGCCTGTTACTCTATCAAGGGGTAAGTTCCTTGTACAAAATGGCAAGTCATTCCCTCTGCTCAAACAATTCTAGAGTGTTTGGCCCTTCCATAAACGTCATATTTATCACACAGATGATTTGTCAAGTTTGCAGCAGGTATCTCCCTTTTACAGGTTGTGTTTCACTTACAGAGGAAATGTTCCTCCATAACGATATATAGCTATATAGAAGAATGTGTGTATTGTAATGAAAATATTAGATGGTTTGGACACTGGGCGATACACCTCAGCCACAGTAACCAGTCAATTACGTGTTTCACAAAGAACAAATTAAACATATATGAATAGCTCGCCAACTTCAGGTTCACATATCCGGATGAACAGTCATTGTGAAGGGTAAATGTGACTGTCACATTCCAGAAACACCATAGCAACCACTTTCGCAGTATGACCATAATATACCCACACATGGTTCATATACCTTTTTTTAAGTGTGCAAAGGCCGATTGGAAGAGAAGCAGTGGTAAAATTCGCAATGGTGACAAAACAAAAGTCATGATGTTTGCCCCGAACATTTGCTTAAATCTGGTTGCACACCACCCTCATATACCAATCTCTTTGGGCACCCAAGTTCACATTGTCTATTCAAATCTATGAGTTCCTCTTAACTGAGTTCGTAGACTGACTTCTAGGCTTAACATTCTCAAATGGTGTTCTTTCCCTTTTCAAACACAGTCTCCCATTCATCACCTCTAATAGTCATTGGGCCTCATTCCGAGGCTGGCGCAAAGGGGGTACGGGCACCGGTAAGGACACCGGTGCCGGTAATCCCTTTGCGCCCTATTCCGAGGTCCCTTAGCGGACCCGTCCTTAACGCTTGGTTTTGCCAGGCGTTATGGACAAGGCCCGTGAAGGGACTTCAGAGCTAATAACGGTACCGCAGTTTGCGGTACCGTTATTAGCGTCTTCCCATTGAGCCCTGAAATGGGAATGGGGAATGGCTTTTTCAATGGGGATTTACCGGTCCCGCCAAGGTTGGACTGGGCCGGTAAGTCCCCATTGAACGAGTCGGACACGGTCCCATTATTGGTGGTAGTCATGGCGCTAATAGCGCCATGACTACCACCAACCTTGGAATAAGGGCCATTGTGTGCAGGTCGAATCTCTGGTTAGGTCACTGCACTTGCCATCTAGTGCATGATCTGGACTGCATAAATTCCAACATGGATTATTCCAGAAGATTTCAATTGTGGTCTGGCAAATCATTTTGAAGATATAGATTATCGGTTCCTTTTCCTTCTTTCTAAGAAGCCCTGTGTGGATCCTGATGAATTCCAGAATGAAGCACACACTTCGTCTTCTTTCCTTCAAATGCCTGTCAAGTAATGCTCGCATGCTACTTACTGGCCACCAGGGCTCCTTGTGTGCAACTCACAAACTTGGGATCTGCCTGCTTCTAAATCCTAGCTCTATGCCCATCGACCTGTGTGGTAAAAGGACTTTGTACACTTTCTGTGGGGGCACCAAGCATGGAAAACAGATAATTATTTTCCCTGCTAGCCTTAAGAGGAGCCCTCAAAACCTTCTCATTTACTGAAGTGTCATTAGGTTCTGTTTCTACATCTGCTCCATACTACCAGAAGAGATCAATCTAGCCCCAAAACTGCTTTCCTTTCACAATGCTCAAGAGACACACACAATCCAAATCCTTTTTATGGACAGCTAGATTCCATTAGGTCTTTTATGTATGATATGATATGATATATGGCATTTATAACGCACCTATACAGAAGTGTTTCAAGGTGCGACAAGGCAAGGGAGGGGAACCAGAGGGAGGACAGACAACGATTCTACTAGGCCCAGTGACATTGAAATCGCGTAAATGCAGCGGAGGGGGGAAGGGGAAAAGTGCGAGTGGAAAGGGGAGGGGCAGTGCAGTACATAGGATAACAGTGAAATAAATAAAGACAATAAATTAAAGTGCGGCCAGCTAGTGGCAAGTGCAAGGGTAAGTGCAGAGATCAGGGGTCAAGTGCTAGTAGGGGCTGTAGGAATACATAAACAGCCCCCGAGTGCAATGGTTGCCAGGGGGGCAGTGCAGGTATGCAACTGGTGGGGAGGGGACCTGGGCCCGAGATCAGAGGGTAGCCAGGTAACCAGTGCAGTTCCAGGTTTCAGGGGGTAGCCAGGTAACCAGTGGCGTTTCAGATTCAAGTAAACTAAGTAAACAAGTAAACTAAGTAAACTTCTAATTACTGCAGTATCTATTCAGTTTTCATGCTAATTGTTTTCAAATCCTACTAACATGTTTGTGAAGAGCACAGCTGCTGATGTGACGAGGTCCACACTATATCAATGCCCATAACATGCAAGTATTTCTCGGCCTGGCAGTTGCATCCCCTTCTGCCAGCCTCCTGGTTCCTACGAGAAAGTTACCATTGTGCTTGTAATGGAAATACAACCAAGGGCTTGGAAAATTTGAGCATAGGGGTCCTTAACATAGTAAGCATTTGCTACCAATTCTGCCAATTCAGAACTTATGCAGGCGACACTGTACTCCTGCCAAAGACACAACCTGCCCTATAGAAGGTGATCAATGTTGTTTTAACTGAAAGGGGGGTTATGGGAAACACTGCCAAATCAGGGATTACGCACTTTAGCACCAGACATAAATCCATTAGAACAACAAGTGGGCTACCAATGTTCACGTTGCAAGTACTATGACTATTTAGATTCGAGGTTTATGGATAATGTTTGCTGGGTTGCCCACATTGAGAGCCAAATAGTAAGGAGAACACAGTCCACCTCAAATGTCCCTACGTTCACTCCTGGTTTGCATATTTGACCGAACTTAGAAATATACTGTATGACGGTCTTGTCCATGCCATTATATAGTGCAGCCCTCTGGGCGGTCCTAAACTGACACAATACAATGGATTGAGAATGATTTTCTAAGCCTACTCTTGGGGGTCCCCCCATCAATCTCAATCTGTATTGTCTACTTAGATTTAAAAATGATGAATGTAATAGATCGGATTATGCAAATCCATTGGATTTATAATGTAAAATATAGCAAATAGACATGAATACGTTAACACATACTACACATAGGAGTCTAATTTCCAGGGATACAGTAAGTTGCATCCCATAGTTGGTGACCCCAGAAAGTTGTAGATTGGCGGAACAATCCATATTAGGCATATATTGTTTACATTATTACAACTTGAAAGGGAAGAGAAAGAAGACTATTGTTGTATGTTAAAAGCATGTATACCCCTAACACCATCCAGGGATATGCGCAAATATCTCAAAGCTCAGAATAATAAACCATCATAAGAGATGCTCCCATGTAACTTGTTTACATCTGGCCCGTCCACCCCAGCAATCTGTGACAGCAAGATGGAAAGCTGGCAGTGATAGTGAGTGAGAGGATGTGTATGTGTTGTCCAACCACTGAAAAAACAGACATAATTTTTTTTGCCTGCTATAAAAATCAGAACTAGCATCTTAAAACCCTTTCTTAGAGAAATGAGCTTTTGACAATGTAAATCAGTGCACTTGCATTTACTTTGAAATGTCTCTTAACAAACTGTATAATGGATGAACATCATTCATTCAGTAGGTTCCAGCCATTTTATCTTATAGTTAAAATCGCGACTCAGTACATTATTTTCACAAAACCCTTCTTTAATTTGGTTTTATTTCCCCTTCACCACATTACATGTGTTCATTGAATATTCCTCCAGTGTGTGCCGACTCTCTCCTAAACCCACAGACCGCCATATGGATGCACTGTGTGTTGGTCAGATTCTCTTCAATGTCTTGCAGAAATCAAGGAAGCCTCATTGTCATCGCCTGCGGACAGCTTGTACAATACCCTACAATGAATTTTTTTCCAAACGTCCACAATGATGTAGCAAACATACAACCATTAAGAAACAACATTCACTGTAGAAGAAAACATACTTTTTCTAATGAAGCCTCCATGCTTCATGCCAGCCACGACACTCCTGCTATTTAGCAAAGAATTTCACTACCGGCTAAAGGCCTCTGACCGCTAAAGAAGCTATGATGTTATCGTTATCAAAAGATTTATTGGAGGATGTGGCGCTGCCAGGTGAAGGGACGCGCACGTGGTGGCTTGACGTTGCACGCCGCCGCGTGCAGTATAAATAAAAGTGGCATTCCCGGCCACGTCAGTGCGACCGGGAAGCCTGAGCAGTGCAGACGTGTGTGGTGTGAGTCTGTGCTCGCCGGGGGCTTACGGGCATCGCAAGGGGGTTTAGGACCAACCCCCAACCGTGGCGACGAAGTGGGGATGATGCCTGGGCCCGGCGGTTATAGACCGATCAATTTTTTTCCTGAAGCGGAATTGTGATCACGTTTCGCTTCATGCCATAGGCCGTGCATCGACCACGCGGCTGGTGGCCATTTTGAATTTCGGCCGTGGAACTTAACCGAGCTCTGGTTTGAGCGGTGAGTGGCATCCAGGCCTAATTCTTAGACACACTGATTGCAGGCAGTTACACCTGCATGCCCATGCCCAATTTTATGACTTTTCTTGAATTTTGGGCCTCCTACGTCGAGTGCAAGTGAGGAGAAGGGGTATACTGGCTGGGCCTGCATAGCCCTAATTGTCTTTGACTCAATTTTCGGAACTCCTGTGCCTACAAGGTGCTGCAGCAGCTGAGGAGTAAACTCTTCATCATCCTCTTCATCATCAGGTTGGGATTTTATTCTTCTTCATCCTCTTCATCATCAGCAAGGACCGCTGCAGCTGTGGATCTTCCATTTTCTTCATTCTGTTCATCATCACATCCAGCTGCTGTGGCTGTGCATGAAGCTGTTTGTGTAGGGGGACACTCTGCTACCGTCTCCCTACATTTCATTTGCCTGGGTGTGTGTGTCTAGACTGTGCTGTGGTGGTGGAGCTGAGTTGCGGCACCCAAACTTTACGCTGGGGGTGCCTGTGCGCTCACGCCCATGAGTGGGACTAGTGATGAGGAAGGTGAATTGCCATCAGTGCACCAGCAGCCTCCTCAGGATGGTGGGCTAGCAGCTGCCCAACAGCAGCCTCCCCAGGACGGCGGACAACCGGCAGCTCTGCAGCAGCCACCTCAGGACAGCGGACAACCAGCAGCTCTACAACAGCCTCCTCAGGTTCAAGCAGGTGGTCAGGCTCCAGTACCTCAGGCGCCACCAGTGGTGCAACCCATTGCTCAGCCAGGACATCCTATCATGGCCCAGGCACGAGCCCATGCGGCCCTGCAGCCCATCCCCGAATTTGACTTCTCGGGCCCGCCATCCAGCTTGGGGCCCAGGTGGAGGAGGTGGGTTGACCGCCTTGACATGTACTTTAGGGCCGCACAGATGACGGATGATGACAGCATGCTAGCAACCATGTTCTACTGGGCGGGACCTTCGGTCCAGGAAACATTTGAGTCACTTCCACCAGGGGATGGATCCTATGCGGCGGCAAAGGCAGCACTCCAGGCCCATTTTCTGCCCCTTGCCAACTTGGACTACGAACGATTTGTGATGCTGTCCGCAAAACAAAAGGAAGATGAGGCTTTTGACACCTTCTATGGACACCTAAAGCGCCTGTCGCTGGCCTGTGCATGGGGTGATGCAGACGATATGATAAGAACAATGCTCATCCAGGCATGCTCCTTGGGCAAGCTCAGAAGACAGGTCCTAAGAGAACCCGGCACCACGTTGTCACGCATCCTGGAGCTGGGGCGGTGCCATGAGGTGTCTGAGGCTCGGGCAGCTAGGATGGAGGCCGGATCGCGCTCCATCAAGACAGAGGAGGTGTGTACCATGTGGCGAGGTGGCAGAGGCATCCGAAGACCTGGTGTGGGACCCCGCGACAGAGCTGGAAGAGCGGGTGAGTCCTGCCAAAAGTGCGGGTACGACCTTCCCCACCCAACAGAATGCCCAGCGGCTGGAAAGACATGTGGAAGGTGTGGGCTGCCTGATAATTTCTCCCGGGTGTGCAAAGCAGCCCTGCCTGTGATGGTGCCTAGAGGCCCGGCCCGGTCTGGATTTTGCCAGAGTGACCCGCCGAAAGTTGCCCAGGTGGACCAGAGTGAAGAGGATGCCCAGGTGGAGGAGGTAGACGAAGGAGGAAGAAGAGAACATCTTCTTTGTCTCCAGTGTGGGAGCCTTGAAAGGGAAGAACAGAATGCAGCGAAGGTGTGTGGTGGAGGTCAACAAGTCGCCAGTCCCGGTCCTGGTTGACACGGGAGCGTCAGTCAATGTGATGGCCCGTGGGCACTACGACGCCATGGACATGCCTCCCAAACTGGTCACACCGAAGGCTCGTATCTTTGCTTTCAGGGGTCTGGAACCCATCCCACTGGACGGTGGCTTCGTGGCGAAGGTGGAGCACGACGGCTCACAGATCATCGCACGATTCTATGTAATGCCGGTAAGCACAAACACCTTGCTGAGCTGTGCGGTGGCTGAGGCCCTTGGCATCGTCAGTTTTGCGTACTCTGTGTATCTGGAGGACATTAACGACCTGCTTGATAAGTATGCCAATCTATTTAATGGGATTGGACGGATGGCCGGGGACCCGGTGAGGTTGCATATAGATGACTTAGTGCAGCCCATCACCCTAAAACATTGCAGGGTACCCTTTCACCTTCGTGAACATGTGGACAAAGAGCTGGACAATCTTGTGAACCTCGACATAATTGAGAAGGTGGAGGGTCCGACTCCCTGGGTGTCCCCGATTGTCGTGGCAAGGAAACCCAAACAACCAGATGCCGTCCGAATCTGTGTCGATATGAGGCTGCCGAACAAAGCGATCAAGAGGGAGAGGCACCTCACTCCAACAATTGATGACATTATTGCCGAAGTACAGGGTGTTCCTTTCTTCTCCAAGCTGGATCTCCGAGCGGGCTACCATCAGGTGGTCCTAAACCCTGAATCAAGGTACATCACCATGTTTACAACACACCGGGGACTGTACCGCTATAAAAGACTGAGCTTTGACATGTCCTCAGCAGCTGAGCTCTTTCAGAATATCATCCGGGACGCCCTCGCAGACCTGGAGGGCGTCTTGAACATCAGTGATGATATCCTGGTGTTTACCAGGATGGAGGTGGACCATCTGCGGAGGCTGGCGAAGACTTTTGAGAGGCTGCAGTCGTTGGGCCTCACCGTTCACAAGGAAAAATGTGAGTTCCTGTGCCCGTTCATCGGGTTCTTCGGCTTTGTGTTTAAAGAGGGACGGGTGTCACCAGACCCCAAGAAGGTCCAGGACATTAAAAAGGCGCAGCCACCTGAGTCGGTGTCTGATGTGAGGAGTTTCCTCGGCATGGTCACGTACTGTGGACGGTTTATTCAAAATCTTGCCTCAAGATCGGAACCCCTCAGGGCCCTGACGAAGAAAGACTCTACCTGGCACTGGGGCCCACTTGAACAAGCAGCGTTTGAGGACATCAAGGGTGCACTGGCGGCTGAAGACACAATGGCGTTCTTTGACCTTGCCTTACAGTCGGAAGTCATTGTGGACACCAGCCCGTTTGGCCTGGGCGCCGTGCTACCTCAGATTGGTCGTGAATGGGGTGTCTGCCCAGTGGCCTACGCCAGCAAGGCACTGTCGGAGACGGAGCAGAGGTATTCGCAAATTGAGCGTGAGGCGCTGGCAGTGCTCTGGGGCTGTAGACATTTCAGGTTATATGTCCTGGGGTGCCCGGTGACGGTTGTGACGGACCACAAGCCTCTGCTTCCCATCCTAGCTGGGTCGTCGTCCAAGCTGCCGGCAAGGATCGAGCGGTGGTTGCTCGCTCCTCTGAAGTACGGGGTCACCTTGGTGTATCGGCCAGGGGCAAACAACGCGGCCAACTATCTATCTCCACACCCGGGTGCACATGGGGGAGAAGAGCAGGACACATGTGCTGAAGAGGCTGATGACCATGTCCGCATGGTAGTGGAGGCGGCCTCGTCGAATGTGATGCCCCTGGGGGAGCTCGAGGCAGCAGCAGCGGGAGATGAGTGCTTCCGAATCCTGAGACAGTCTATGCAGCGGGGCTCCTGGAAGTCGGTGCTGGAGTGCCTGGCGGGGTGCACTCAGGAGGCCAAGATGGGACTAGAGCAGCTGTGGAAGGTCAGGGAGGAACTATCATTCACAGCGTCCGGCCTGCTGCTCAGAGGTGATCGCATTGTCGCACCTCAGTCCAAGGTGAAGGACGTGATCACTCTTGCTCACCATGGACCCCAGGGTGCCGCAAAGACCAAGGCCAGGCTACGACTAAAAGTATGGTTCCCGGAACTTGAGCGGAAGG
Organism: Ambystoma mexicanum; assembly: GCF_040938575.1. Taxonomy (NCBI): domain Eukaryota; kingdom Metazoa; phylum Chordata; class Amphibia; order Caudata; family Ambystomatidae; genus Ambystoma; species Ambystoma mexicanum. The sequence goes on from NC_090922.1 coordinate 1,206,154,329, forward strand.
TGGATGACTTTGTGGCGGCCTGTGTCTTTTGTCAGGTGGCGTCTCCTCTGCAGTGAGAGCCTGTCATAGAGGCGATGTCTCGAGGGACGCAACCCTGGGAGGTGGTCCATGCGGACTTCGGGTCTACAACGATGGGCACCCACTTCTTGGTGATCATCGACGAATACTCCAGGTACCCGGAAATGGAATATGTGGAGTCGAGCATGTGGTGGTGGCCGTGGAGAAGGTGTTTGTGGCCCATGGTTTCCCCCACACCTTGTGCTCTTACAGCGGGGCGCCGTTCCAGAGCGAGCGGTTCTCGGAACTGATGCAGAGCTGCGGGGTACAGCATAGGAAGATCACCCCCTATGGCCAAGGGCAAATGGCAAAGCCGAACGGCTGATGAGGACACTGAACAAGACCTTCAGGATTGCCCAAGGCCAGGGTCAGTCCCTCCAGAGAGCCCTATATCAGTTCCTGCGGGTGTACCGCACCACCCCGCATGCCTCTACAGGAGTGGCTCCGGCGGAGGCTCTCTTCAAGCGGTGCCCTCGGGGTTTGCTGCCTGAGGTGGGGGAGAAGGAGCCGGGGGTGATCGATGACCAACAGGTAGAGGTGGACAGGCGATTGAGGATTGAGCAGGAAAATATACGGCGGGGGCTAGAGCCAGGTGATGAAGTCCTCATCCGAAACAGACCCCCCCATGGAAAGCTCTCCCTTCCTTACGAGCCGGAGCCATTGGATGTCGTGGCAGTCAAGGGGTCCATGGTGACTGCCTCGGATGGAAGATCAGCTGTCACCCGTAACGTGAGCTTCTTTAAGAAGCTAGGAGATCCAAGAACTGACCCTCCCCTTGATCCGGACCTGATGGAGACCCCTGAGGACAGAGGAGAGACCCCGCGCCCACCTGAGTCCCCTGCCCGGGGAATGCCTGTGGACAGACTACCTGTGCCGGAGGTGAGCAGGAGGTACCCCCAGAGGGCTGGGCGAGGGAAACCCGCCCACCTCAGCGATTACGTGCTGGGACACTTATCTGAGGCCGTGGACTGTTAAGTAAGGGGACCCGGGTGGATGCGAATAAAGGGGCATGTGGGGAAGCTGTTATTAAGTGTTTGCATCAGTAGTGTTATTTGGTTTGCAGTGTGTATCATTAAAGTATTTGTTGTTGTCCTCCCGAAAAAGGAGGAGTGTGGCGCTGCACCGTGAAGGGACGCGCAGGCGGCGGCGTGATGTCGCACGCCGCTGCGTGCAGTATAAATAAACGGGGTGTTCCCGGCCGCGTCAGTGCGACCGGGAAGCCCGAGCAGTCCAGACGTGTTTGGTGTGAGTCTGTTCTCGCCGGGGGCTCACGGCCATCACAAGGGGGTTTAGGACCATCCCCCAACAGAGGAGTGTTCTCAAACAGGTAGCCTGGTAGGTGTCGGTAACTTGCACACTGTCAGTGAGTAGCTCACCAGCTGCCTTAAGCAGTTCCATCCTCCCCAAAGTGCCAGAGCAAACTAAAAGCTTAGCATTTCCAAAAAACAAAAAGATAACAAGATTTAGGCACTGGCACACGTGCTCCTTTTTCTTTTTATGCTATCCATAATGAAATACATGGCATACTCAATAGCTCAAGAGTCCTCTCTCTGTGTTCACAATGGGCAGTCTCTGCTCGTGGAGGAAAAGGAGTGCTAAGGCAGTGCAGGGATCACATGCCGGTAAGAAAAATCTCAATTTTGAAGAAGAGAAAAATGGGACGGGGGCAGGGGTGAAGGTGAGAACCTTTTTAAATGGCAAAGCAGAAACACACAAGCAGCCGTGATGTGACTGCAATCTGCCATCTTCCCACAGTCGAGGCACGCATGCTCTTGAGATTGAAAAAAGGACTCATATCGAGAAAGGTCAAAAAAGCTGTGACTCACAGCATTTTGAAAGTACAAGGCCAGCTAAGAAAACAACTTTTACATTAAATAAATGTATTGTTTGAACGTACATTTTTTAAAGGTTTCAGATATCTGAAAGTCTGCCTGTGGTCAAAGAATATTTTGAAACTCAAGAAGCAGCTTAATTAATATCAATTATGGAATCACTTCAATTTCAATTCATATATTTCTTTAATTTACAGAGCTAAAATCTACTTTTTTGTTATTTATTGGGCAGAGTTCTACCAGAGTTACGGAGGAGAAAGGCTTGCAGAGCTGTGGTATCCTGTGCCTTTAATTATTCAGACCGCCTGCATCATAAAACAGCTGCCGGGCGCATAGTACCGGCGTGTGAGTTGGGTGGAGTTGTACCAGAGTTAGACTGGGGTGAGTGCACCCGGCGAGGGAGAATATCAACACCAATGGAAGTTAAAGGCCCAAGGACGAGACGTCAGACAAAATGATCTGAGGAACAGATGCCAAACGGTCCTTTGCCTATAAATAACTCAGAGGTGAGTGAAAGCTCTAACATTAATCCCTTTGCCCAATTGAATTAATTGATTACAAGGTGGGAGGTGACAGAGGTGCAAAAGACTAGCGTAAAAACACTGTTGCCTTTAAATCCAACAACGAGTACATATGCAATCACTGTAAAATGTGCAGCGAGTGATGGAAATAAATCCCCCGGGCAGGAGAAAGGCTAGGCTAAAAGCAGGGTGCAGGACAACATAGAAAGCTTAACGCAGCCCCTCTGAACTTCCCAGCTCCATAAACAACAAATTTCATACGATTCAATTATTAGAAGCATCCCTGACACATGAGGGGGAGGAGCACCCCCTCATGAAGAGGCATGAGAGGAGGAGCACACCCCCTTATAGGGATGGCAGTGGCATGGAGAATTCAGACGTAGAGGAGCCTGTGCAGAAGCGTCCAGCTGAATTCTATGTGCAATGGTTATAATGTATACTTGAATCCAGTGGCAGGAGGCACGAGTGGGCTTTCCTATTCGGGCCTGTTGACACTGGTCAAGAATGGTTGGGGTCTAACAGTAGTGAGAGTGGAACATCGTAAACTCTACATCCAAGTGCTAACATTCGAAGGGAAGGATTTAAAAGAAGGAAAAGTGAATATATTAAAAATATGAATCTATATTGGAATCCAGCACGAATAAGACATGAGGACTTTATTGATCAGGTTCCATTTCTGATAGATGATACATAACAACAAAGTCCATCACCACAGATAATAACATGTGGTGACCTCATCATCACCTTCTTCAATGCTACAGGGAAATTCCTGGTTTACCATTGTATATCTAAATAAGTGTCGTTATGGCAGAGGGAATTGACTGATAAGGGTATATTTGTGCTTAATGGGAAAAGAAAAGTTGATATCCCGGCAAACCTGACATGGCATGGACTCGAGGGCAACAGAAAGCATGCCCTAGATTATATATTATATATTTGTATTGGCAAACATGATACCAGAAGTGGTAGGTTTGTCAGTAAAGCAGAGTGGAAAAAGTTATCAATCAATTGGTTTCCATCACTCATAAGAGTAATCTATTGACGCCCATTGTGATCTCAGATGAGAAAGTATATATATATATATATATATATATATATATATGTATATATATATATATATATATATCTCAAGGGAGGAATAGGCTGAAAATAGCTCCAAAGAAGGTTTTGGGGCTAACAAAAAGGTTGAATGGTTGGGTTTAGTCCTTACCGTTGTCCCTTGATTACACTTGGGCATTAGTAGATTTTCAGGAGACAAAGCATGGTAGACTGAAAAATAACATGAAGCCGAGACACTCTTATAATCAGGCAGTGGTTACTATGAAAAAATATATAGCACAGATCTGAGGAAATTAGATAGGCTGCCAATAGAGCAGCAGATGAGGTTAAGGAAAAATAGGAAGCAAAGGTATAAAAATGGGCTGGGGCTTGTAGAGCGCAACGCTATCAGGCTGATGCAGAGATTATGTTGGGAGTAGTCAATCAGCAGAACACAGGTAGCTTATGGGCGTTGCTGAACAATCAGTTACTCCAGACAGCTTTACTAACCTCATCAGTGTCGGAGAGTGCATGGTTCACTGCTTTGTTTGCCGAAGAAGGATCTAGACAGATGGAAGTTGCGTATGATTCTGCTAAGGATTGGGCAATAGCTTTTAACCAAGAGGAGGTACTGGAGAAAATTAAAAGGCTTAATATGTCAAGAGCAAAAGGGCTGGATGGGATATCTAATGATATATTAAAAGCAAATCCAGAAGAATGGGCACGCTTTCAAGGGCATATTGCAGATAAAGGCGGTCCCAGCTTTTTGGAAAAGAGCATCAATAATTCAGATTTTTTAAAAAGGGGGACAGAAAGGACCCTTGCAATAATCAGCCAATTGTGCTAATAGATAACATGTGCAAAGTTATTGCATCTATTCTGTTGGGGCATCTTATATCTGGGTCAACCAAGAGCAACAGGTTAGACCCCAGACAGACTTGTTTTGTCCGTGGGGTAGGAACGGGTCATGTTCTTGCTCAATTTATTTAAAATCATGGCTATGGAAACCAAGACAAAACTTTATGTGTCTTTTATTGACCTAAAACAAGCTTTTGATAGTATTGACAGGGAAGGCCTATGGTGGAAATTAACAGCTTGGGATTTCCCCATGGATTTGGTAGATGCAATATGCACCTTATATTCAGCAACCTCAATTCAGGTAAAGTTTTCCCAGCAAGGAGTACTCGCTAGGAGAATTAAGACCTACCGCATTCTAAAGCAGTGCTGTCATATGTCTCTGACATTGTTCAACCTATTTTCATCAGATATGGACAACTCAAAGACATATAAAGGTCTTTCCACCAAAAGTCCACAAGCAATCAGTCACATGGATTATTTATGGAAACAATTTAGTTGTCCTTGATTAAACCCCTATCTGTCTGCAAAGGAGAATTTGAGGTTTATATGAAGGACAACTTTCTCAAGATAAACGTGGGAAAGTGATGTGTTTTGGGTGGACCTTCTGGAAAGCCAAAAAAAACGGTATAAATGGCAGGTGACAAAGCCTACTTTATACCACATATTCCTATTTCAACATCTAGGAGTGTTGGTCAATTGTAGTGTTAGAGAATATGAATGCTAGGATTGAAAGTAAAACGTTTAGCTGCCCAAGCCGCAGGTTAGCATAGAACATTTGAGAAATGTACTATGAGACCTCTGCTAACATTTTACAAGCAAAAAGTAGTTGCCATCTTTACATATGGAGCAGAAAATATTCTAACCTTGGATTGGGAAATTTTGAAGATATTAGAGAACCTCATTTGGCGGCAAGTACTGCATTTACCATCTATCTTCCTGGTCCCATTGATAAGATATGAATTGGCACTTAATTCACTGCAATCAATATTCCCTGAGCCTGTTTTGAAAGTGTGACTGGAAGAAGTATTGTTACCATTCAAGATACTGAAACAGAAAAGCTTTAATAGGGACCCTGGGAAGATGGCATGGCAGGTGTGTAATGTGGCTGAAGGAGCTGGCCATTTCGACTGACATGCTAAAAGGTAATCCTGAAGGGGTAAAGAAGAAACTGCTGCTTCCGGATTAGATTGACACTCAGGAAATAAGAGTGAGATTTAAAATAGCTTTAGATCTTGCCCATACAAGCCGTGCCATTAATCAGCTCCCGCTATACCTAAGAAAGTTCCCATGTCTCAAGCTCCGACTGAATAGCTTACCTACGAGAGAACATTTTCCTATAAGAAGCCAAGTTAGCCAAACAGAAGCATATTGTAGATGCTGTAGGAATGAGGCAGGGATAGAATCATATAGTCACCTGGTACTTGAATGCCCTTTGATGGAGACGATAAGAAGCAAATATTTGGGGGATAAGATCTTTGCTCTATCTTCCCTAACTAAACATGAATGGTGGAATATGTTTCTGGTAGGTGAGCAGTACTCATTGATTTTTGCAGTCATGACATATAGAGAGATATTTTAAAGATGAATTGAACTCGGGGTTGGGGGGAGTGAGAATGAATAATTGGGGGTTGTTTTTGGTCCTCTTTGATTGATGTTTGAATTTGGATCTTGGACGAGCAGGGGTGGTAAAAATGTGGAGGTGGGAGGGAGGGGCTTTTGTTTTTATTGCACGGAAGGGACTTCTTAATGGGAGGATCACGTTGATTAGGTTTTATGGTTTGGCTTGTTAAATATGGATAAGCGATACGTTTATGAAATGTTTGTAATACACTATATCATAATAAAAAAATCAAAATGTAACAATTTATTTTTATAAACTTCAAACGTTATAACAAAATCAAATGACGGCCTTCTTAGCGGCTTGTCAAGTCACTTTTTCTTGTAAATATATAGTATTGATGGGGCACATTTAAAAGATGGAAGATCCAAAAGTAGGTTTTGTCCAAAGGGTAATTTGAAATGTCACCCAGAGTAGGCTAACCCTATCAAAATCAAATATTCCAAAATATCAAAGAGTAGTTGTACCAGTGCATAATAAACAAAAGTTCCTTGATAATCCCTCTACAAAAATACAGGGATCGGTGCAAGTGTTTATGTTTTTGTTAGCAGCTCGGGATCATTTTCATTGGTATAGTTCTCATTACAGCAGAAGAGGCTGTGGACCCCTGCATTTGAGCATGAGGCAGTATTGATGTCCATATTTCCTATTATATTCCTCTCATTGACGCCTTCATCAATACAATGGCACAATTTAAAAAGGAAGGTAACAGCAAGAGAATATGAGATAAAATAGTACCTTCAAACGTTCACTCTCACCTGCTTCGGGTGTCCTTCTATGAAAGGATGCGCTCCATGCACTCCAATATCTAGGGTCAGGAACATATCTGCATCGGACCTGAAATTCATACATACTGTCTGCCTTCAGTGTTTGCTGTACATGCAAACTATTTGTAAAGCCTGTGTCACTGGTAACTCTGCTCACCTGAAATGAAAAGATAACAGAATGTAATATATCATCTCATCACCATCAGGTGCACTATACTAAAGCCATTTACCTTAAAATAACATATTGTGCCAATTTTGCATAACACCAGTTTCCCTGCAAACATTCGCCAGGTAATCTGAGGTATTCCTTTCATCTTTTCCACTCTAAGGGATAAGGATAAACTATGGACTACACAGATTTCCGTACTATGCCAGAAATCCGGTATGTATGTTCGAATGACAATGTACACTGAACAGAAAAAAAGTATGTGAATGGTTTTCTCCCAGAATCAGCAAAGAGGATGACATTATGTATCAGAGATCCAACAACACGTGATTTTCACAGCTTTTCAAATAGTTTGTGGTCCCAGTGCAAATAGAGTTTCTTGCCAGAATAGATGCTGTATATGGGCTGATCTGATTCCCAAAGAAGATAGTTTGAATAGTTTTTATTAACCTTTGGCATACATCATTAGAGGATTATTCAATTCATATGCACAATTCTGAATTCCTCCTAATGTAATACTACTAAGTAAGGAGTAAGTCAGTTACCAAGAGTAACTTATTTGTGAATAGAACAGCCCTCTCCAGGTGTAACTCGGCGTTACTCATAGTCACATATTTGTGAATAGAATAGCCCTCTCCAGGTGTAACTCAGCATTACTCATAGTAACACATTTGAGAATAGGTCACACGTTTCTTCTGGCCTACGGAATCAAAGGGACTGTTTAGAAGAAGGAACTATGGAGTTCAACTGATCAAGAACATTTTCAAATGCATTTGAGTAGGGGGTGTTTTCTGTAGACAAAAACATTTAATCTAACAAAACAATGCTAAATATCTGGACCGAAGTGCTTATGTAGTTCCCTTTGATGACCTTGTTCCAAAATATGTGGTGACGAAACACCATTAAGTCTTTTATTGTCTCAAGTATTCCATCTGTTAGAGGTGTAGCCAAAGGAGGTCTCTCACAAAGGATTTCAACTTCCTTTCAACTGGCAGCCGGCCAGGATCAATAGCCTACAGATAACATCCAAATAATAAGAATTCCATGCAAGGGAAATTGAAAGCAATATTGGTTAAGTTTATTAGCACCCAACCAATCAGGTTGCTCAGAACGCGGGCTGAATCCCACAGTCTCAGTATGCATAACAAGCAGAAATTCATGTACCACACCACAAATCCCGCTGCAATGGGCCAACCCCATTAGCTACATGGAGAGCCTGTTTACGTGCTTAAATATTCCAAAAATATCAGACAGTTGGCTTACTATTCCTTTCCACAGTATGGTACACATAAGGGAAAGCTTGCAGATTGAGTGGTGGATGGGGGAATATCAGCAATGCATCCAAAAGTGAAAGGTTCTGTATCATCTTTACACAGTAGCTGGGCCTGTGAGCACACACAGCAGAGGGTTGTCCAACTCCAGGCCTCGAGGGCCGGATCCATGCTGGATTTTCAGGATACTCCACATTAATATTCATGAGATATATTTGCATACAATGAATCTAAATGTGTGCACATTTTTCCTCATGAATATTAATGAAGGATATCCTGAAAACTTGTCAGGATTACAGCCCTGGAGGCCCAAGATTTAACAGCCTACATGCCCCATGTATAACTTGGGAGTACTTGGGGGCTACATAAGCACTCACTGTTTCTCTGATCACGAGTGTTCATGTAGATTACATTGGCCAATCTCTGATGTGTAAAGCCAGTAGCATGATCTTTTTTGATCGTGTCACATGTCCCTGCCAATCCATTTTGAAAAAGCATAAATGCTCACGAGAGCTCTTCAATATATTGATACATGCATACAAACTATTGGACAATGGTGTCCAGCATGCTCAGCGAGTCTGGCCATTTCTCCACCCATTGCATATGAGTGTGGCCAACTAATCCCACCCATTGCATATGAGTGTGGCACAGTGCTGCCAATTTCGATTGTCTGCAGGAGGTTCACTTTTAGGTCAAGAAGAACAGTTTCTGTACCATGGGCAGTGCGAAAACCAGATTATCGAGGACCTAAGATATTATTTTGGTTTAGAAACTCCTGAATTTGACAATACACAGCCGAATCGAAGATTCTGAGTAGGAACGGCACGTCCGTGATAGGTCTGCAGTTGGTCGATATATATTGGGATCTAAGGTAGACTTCTTTAGGAGCGAGGAAAACCAAGCCTGCTTAATGCAAGATGGCACATAATTCTCCTGAAATTATTTAGAAATAATGGAAGGTAGCAGCGACACACATGTTTTAACCACAGACGCTGGACATACGTCTACTCGGCATAATGTGGGCTTTGGCTGGTTGAAGTTGTTAACTTCCAGCTCGGGTTACCGGCCTGAATTTAAAGAGGATTTTAGGGGTCTTCATTTTAGGGGTGTCTATCTCCTGCAAGATTCCATCGAGAGTAGCCTGTTTGCGTGAGATATTTTCCTGTATAGTCATGATCATATTGTTAAATGTTTCATGGACGTTTGTACACCAGGCCTTAATAACTTTAGATATGTGTGGGCACGGATTTCTGAACTCCTTTGTGTCAAAACTAACTTTCTCAATCCTGACATCATACATAGCTTTTTTGACCTGTACGATGGCAGATTTGTAAGCCTTAGAAAAGCAATTATATATTCCTCTGTTCTCCTCAGAGTAAAATTTCAACCATGCACTGAAGGCTTTGTGATTAGCAGTCTTCTGTTCATGTAGTGCCAGTGAAAACTAGGGCTTGGATTTCTTTTTAAGATGCATCGCATTTTACGAGGTACAACCACCTTTATTGCTCTAGCCAAAGTATCTTGATACGTGTCTGCAATTTCCACACCAGTATTGTACGTGTGCAGATTGTGCAGGAGTACTTCAAGATGGGGAAGCATAGCCTAGGGTGTAAGCTTGTGTACATTCCTGCAGGTAATAGTTCTCTCAAGTTTGGCTTGTGTATGCACCATAACAGAAATAATTTTAAAATCAACAAAGCTGTGGTCAGACCACAGACATTGGACAAGTTCTAAATTTTCAATGTGACTGATAAGCAAATCTGAAGCCTTCCCTTTAATGTATGTTGGGTCAAAGACATGATTGATAAAACCTAGATCGTGCAATGTGGATTCAATAGCAGAAGCAGCAGAAACGAAGCTATCAGATAGCCACAGATTGAAATAGGGTTTGACTCGGCCTTCGGCAGTCTGGTTTCAGGCCTCGTCATGGGACGGAAACAGCCCTACTTGACCTAAAAAATCAAATGGATGACATTTGTGACGCAGGCAAACCAGCGCTCCTGCTCCTCCTCGATCTATCAGCAGCTTTCGATCTCGTTGATCACAACACACTCTGCCACCATCTCTCTATAGCAGCCAACTTCTCCCCAAAAGCATGCGCATGGATCACCTCATTCCTACAGGAAAGGGCCATGAAAGTCTTCTCTGACTCAGCATGCGCATCTCCTAGACACATCAAATGTGGGGTGCCCCAGGGTTCCTGCATAGCACCCACCCTCTATAACCTGTTCACACGTCCTCTCTTCAATCTCCTCGATTCTATGTGCATCTCATACACAAATTATGCGGATGACACCCAAGTACTCATCCCGCTTACAGGTGACTATGAGTTGGACAAGAACACCCTCAACTCCATCTACGCCACCATCCAAGCCTGGATGGCTGACAATTGGCTTTGTCTCAATAGCGAGAAGACCGAGCTTTTACTTATTGGGTCACCAACCATTCTAGGCAACCTTGACAAACAATACACCTCCTTTACCATCGACAACATACCGATTGCGGTATCCCATTCAGTCAAGACTCTAGGAGTCTACCTCGACTCTAATCTCACCATGGACAAGCATGTTAATGCCATAGCCTCCTCAGCAGCATACTACTCCAAACTCATCTACGCAGCAAGGCCCTTCCTATCCTCACAAAATGGTCTCACTATTGCTAGGGCCATCATAGGATCTAGGTTGGACTACTGCAACGCTCTCCTTGGTGGGACCTCCGGAAAAAACATCGCTAAACTCCAGCTTGCCCAGAACAACGCCCTCAGGGCCGCTACAGGTTTTTCCAGGAAAGACCACATTTCTGACCTTAGGAGGCAGGTCCACTGGCTGCCCATTAGGCAGAGGATCATCTTTAAAATCCTCTCCCTCACCCATAAATGCCTCCATGACCTTGCTCCCCCCTACCTTGCCCAGAGAATTTCACGACCCACCTCGGCCAGACCCACCAGATCTGCCTACACCAACCTGATTTCTTCCCCCAAGACTTGTAGAGTATGTGCGGGCGGTTCGAGCTTCTCAGCCCTAGCAGCCTCACATTGGAACGCCCTACCTCCGCTCCTCAGGGGGATTGACTCTCACCTAGCCTTCCGCAAAGCCTTAAAAACCAGGCTGTTTGTCTAAACCTTCCTGCCTTTATATCTACAGGCATACGAACGTCATTTGTAACTATGCTCCGCTCCTCTCTTTGTAACTAAGTACCTTTATGTTTCCTATGTTTACATAATCTTGCTGCTTACGCCTTCATGTAATAGCGCCTCGATGTCTATGGGCTGCAGTGCGCTCTACAAATGTAAAAAAAAAAAAAAACATTTGCAATATCATATTACTGAATAGCGCATGAAATTCAGAGATAGTAGACGGTGGTTGATACAGGAGTAAATTGCTTAATCGTTCAAAAATCTGTTTTTATAAGTAAAACATCACAGGATCTTGGACCTCAACTTGGCGTACCATTAGGGAGGATTTACAAATGAAAGCAACCACACCACCTCTTCCTACCTTCCTATCCATTCATAAAATGTTATATCCAGCTGGAATGAACAGTGAGAGAGTAGGACCTGATGCTTCATGAAAAAATGGCTCTGTAATCGCACAAATATCAAATGAGTTGTAATGTTGTTTGCCACATCCACAACGTGTTTGACAAGAGATTGAGTATTCAGCATTCCACATTTCAATCTAATGGCTGTACTTTAATTGGGCAGGTTCGTCAATGGTGTAGTAGGTGTATTAGTTTTAGGCACCCCTTTTTTATGAGGTAGGCAGATGTCAGCCTGTGAAGGAGTAACTCAGAGTACCAGTATGGTCTGCATGCTGCACTAGACTGCTACAATCTTCATGTAATCTGCTGTATGATTGTTCGCCTGATTGGTCGATCCAGCAAGGGACGACAAAGATGGAAATGTAGCTTCTCATTGTCAAGTCCAGAAGTATCAGATGGAAAATTCACACCACTGGCAAAGGCATGGATGGAGAAGTTAATGTATGTCCATGAGTAAAGCATGTCACGTGTGGCAATCCGTTCCAGTGCTTGATGGACTAACTGCCTCTCGAGCAAAAACAGGATTGTGAGTCACTGTTGCATGCTGAGGTAGAGTAGCTGTATAAGCAGACCTATTCCATATATTGCCATCTGCCACTGATTCAAAAGGCATCGACAGATACTGCTGTAGAATATTCAAAGCACGTTGAGATTTTGGACTGCCCAGTGCATCAAGCTTGGGTGTCATATTGCAGTAAAGAGAGGGCACAGAGCCTTGGACTATGAAGCAGCACTCAAAGAACCACTAAATGAAGTCAGAAGCTCTTACCAAATATAAACGACTAACGACTGATCCCACAGACAATCACGGGCCAGACACGGCTTTACGAAAAAGTGGGAGAGAAACCAGTCTGAGAAATTCCACTATCGCACAATATATGATGAACGGTAGCACGCTTTCTATCGTTGTGCCCCCTCTATAGACATTTGAGGGAAAGTTGGCTTAAACTGCTGCTTATGGCTAGAGGGGTCAGGAATACTGGGGATGCAGTACGCTTATGCGAGGTCACACAAGATTGGAATCAGTTCAATAATATAGCTTCTTACCTGGAAGCCTCATGGGAAAAACGAGCAAAATGGATATTAGCAATTATGCAGTATCTGGCAAAGTATATAATGAACAGTCTAGTGTAGCCAAGAACTCCTCGGACAAGGGAGGACCAAGTGTAAACAGGGAATTCACAGAGAAACCAGGGGGCAGTTCTCAATCACACTATATGTAGTGGCACTGACATATTTTGTATCCCTCCATGGTACTGATATTTATGTTGACTTATTAGAATGCATCAGATAAATGTGAATGGACCTTTGTTATAGTAGACTCGACAGCTATAATATTACTAATAGGTGCTTTATTTTGTTAGATCTCTCTGAGATGCAGAACTGGCCAGGAATGTAATGCTGGGAGCTGTCATAACGTGTAACAGTCACAGTTTAATCTCCGAGAGGATAGCATACCACTTTATCACATTCGCATTTGCACCAGGTGCTTTATAATATCAATATATGGACTTATATAACAGCAAGTTTATTTTTTATGCAATTTGTTACAAGGTGATAATTGTCAAGTGTGGTTTCATACATTTTAATGTATATGTTTTATAGCACTGCTGAAATAAACGTATTATTTATATTAAGTTAATAATGTAATGTTGCAAAAAGTATGTAAACTGATCCTTCGTATCTTTCATAAAATGTATTCATGTTTTAAAGCGAACTTGTTCATATATATACTTGGCTTTAAAATATCAAGGGATCCAAACAATGAGGACCTAAGCAGTGATAATTAATCTTCCCATTAGAGCAATAGTTTGAGAAATTAGTCAAAAGGAGCTGTCTTTCAATGCACGCACACCATAGGTTAACTAGTAGGACGCTGTCATCATAATGCAAGTCTTATGGAGTACGTGAACGTATCAAGATTCTTATCCTGCTGTAACACTTAGTTGCTTGAAGATCTGATCACAGAAAAAAAGCAACAGCAGAAACAAAACCACAACGTGAAACAAAAATACAGTAAATAACAAGAATTGTGGGGTAGGAAATTCAGTAAATGATAAACTTAAAATGGATGAGGACATAAGAATGTGAATTCACAGAAGGCAGGCAAGACAGTCAGGCATAGTAGGAAGCTCAACCCGCCAACCGCAAGTGACGGAAACATGATCAATCGGGACTAAAACCAAAAGTGAGAAACCACAGTGGGAAACCAAAGACAAACATGTCACATAGGTTGCGAAGTTAAACTACAAAGTAAAGTAGTAAGGAATGTATAGTAGAACGTTGAAAATGTGTGAAAATAAAAAGTATAAGTGAAACTAAACAGAAAAAAGAGGATCTGAGCTCTAGCAACATCCATAGTTCATAAGACGAGTAGCAGGGTAATTTGCGGGTTTGTTAGGTGGGCCCTCACTGGGGGGCGGGAGATGGGATTGCTTTGAGGGTCTGTTTAGAATGCAGCAGTGGAAAGATTAAGGCCAGACAAAAGATCAAGTTAAATTACACTGAGAGGAACAACATTAAAACTGCAAAAAGATAACCGCTGTGTGCTTTCAAGCAAAGATCTTTAAAGTTTTCTCAGAAACAATTGGAGAAAAAAAATACAAAAATGTGAGGGAAGTAATAATACCAAAATGTCTATTGCTGTTGAAAAATGTAGTGAGCAGTTAACTTGTGCTGAGAGAGGAACGCTCTAGACGTTTTCATGGTCAAAGATCCTGGCTGCATTCCACGGAGTGATTAAGAAATTGGAGCGAGCACATGATCAGCATGAAGTGACCAAGTAAATAGGGTAGCCCTTACCATGAGTAGAGAGAGTGAGAGGGACCAAGAGGACATGTTAAATGACCTCAGCTTGCCAAGGTTCCTGGCACTGGCCCGTGGGCAGCCACTTCTTTTGCCCTCATCTCCTACTGCACTGGACCCTCTGACCAGTAATACGGAGCAGATTAACTATTGTATAAAGCCCCAGAAAGATCAGGATCAGAGTAAATTGGCTCCTGAAGACATGGAATGTGAGCTGCATCACCATAGTGTGGCAGAATGCTGCAGAGCCCAGTTGCACCTATCATTGACTGGATGAGCCCCAAACCCCAGGATGTGAGACATCCTGTATGCTACTAGAATATTTTGAACATCCCATGCGGAGAAGCGAGCTGAGCATAGTAAAGCCCCCACAAGTAGGTATAATCATCACCTGTGTTGTTTACCAAGGAAGTAAATACTGGGACAGGAATGCCTGGTGGGCCCGGAGGCAAGGGCAATGAGGATGTTACAGGTGCAATAGATGGGTGCAGGAAGCTGAGAATCAGTAGGGATGAAGAGACTTGAGTAATTGCGGGAGACCTGCACTGTTCTGGCATGTAAGTAGCTGACTCTCATCACGAGAGTGTAGACTGCTGTCAACGTGCCTATCTTCAGCGCTCACCCCTATTTAACATGACATTGGAGAACTTGGAATGCCTGATGGAAGTGTACAGATCTACCAAAGTGAGCACGCTCTGGACGTTAACAGGTGACCAGCACACACAGGAAATTGAAAGGAGTCTGGCTCTCTGTTGAAGGTGTCTCTTGCACTTAGAACAGGCCGTTAATGCTCAGGAAAAAGGGTTAGGCAGCAGGATGAAGGTTTGTGACTTTGAGTGGTGAATGGGAAACCCATACTTTGGTCCACCAGTAAATAACCCTGACACTAACAAAAATGTCACCTTCAGAAATACCTGCAAACATCTCGAAACTACATGCATCTATTTCTCCCTCTATCGCTTCCCCCATCTCTCTCTCTCGCTCACTCTCTCTCTCTCTCGCTCTATCCCTCTCTATCTCTTGGTTCTATGTCATTTTATCAATTGTTTTTGGCCGAAGTCTTTTTTGCTCTCTTTCCTCTGTGGGCTCCCTCCTTTGGAATAGCCTCCCCCTCTCCCTGCGCCTTCAGCAGGATCTTCTCAAATTCCGGAAGCTCCTTAAGATTTTCCTCCTTTCCTCCTCCTTCCCTCCTTCTCTCCTCTGCTAATCCCACGGGTGCTGTATTGGTGTCCTTGGCCCTCATGCATCTTCAGAGCCTTGACCACCCGCACCATTTCTCCCCAGCACCTGTCTGTCCACAGCACTTTGCATCTGAACACCCTCCACCCTGGAGACTTGCACTTACACCTCCATCGGCCCAGGCCGTGTACCACTAAACATTCCTAGCACTTCATCCATGTCTTACCCTCGTGCTTGGATGCCCCAGCACTTACCCCCTCTTCCTTCTTCCTTTTTGCACTTGCACGTTCTGAATACTCACAAGGCACAGTAGGTAGTGTCCCTCACCCTCTTCCCCCTCTGCTCTTAATATTGTGTTATAATTGTATATACCTGGAGAAAGCATCAGTGAATGTGGGTGTTTGGAGCAGCAGAGCGAGCAGGTGTGGAGATGTACGAGTTGCAAAGAGAGCAGAAGCTGCAAGGAGAAGAGAAGGTGGAAAAACATTTGAAGGTGCAGAGAGAGAAGCAGGTGCTGAAGAGGAGGAAGGAAGAGAACATTGAAGGCATGGGAGGTTGAAAATGGGGGGACATACAGTGGTAAGAGAAATAATGGGAGGAGAACATCAAGCATGAGAAGAGAGAACAGATTTTGGAGGAGGACATCAAGGAGAAAAGGATGTAATAGAGGTGTGAGCAGAAGATTATTAAAGAGAACAGAAAAATAGAGAGCAGGCTGGATGTGGTCACCGCCCTAGGTAAACAAAATAGCAGGAGGCGGAGATTGGGAAGTTGAAAGGAGCAGAAGTAGAGTGTGGGGAGATCCCCGGAGGCATAGAGCCCCAAAATCACAGAAGCAACCACCACCAAGCCATTGTCTGAAAGGAGTAAGAAGAGGAACAAACCTATGGTGTACTGACAAGAGGCTATACTGCCAGATAGTTTAGGGGTCAGTGTCAAGGCTTAGCGATAGATCACCACTGAAGCATTGGTTTGGTGAAGAGAGTAAGCTGGAAGTGGGTGATCGGGCCAGGTCCAGGCCAGATTACTACTGTGGCACCTCCCCTGGCACCTAGACAATCTTCTGGCTTACCTAAACTCTATAAAATACTGGGAATGCTATGGCAATACAGCAGTGGTCTTCAAACTTTTTTGGCCTGGGCCACCCCTGAGCACAATGTGAGCAGGGCGCCGTCACTGCACCCTACTCCCAGTATAGTGCCTGGGCTCCCATCACAGTCTCTGGGCTCCCTCATCCCACTCCTAACCCAGTGCCTGAACTCTCCCCACCCCACCACAGACCTTATGCTCTCCTCACCCTGCTCCCACCAATGTCCCTGGGCTCTCCCCACCCTGCTCCCACCACTATGCCATGGCTCCCCCATACTGCTCCCAACACAGTCTCTGGGCTCGCCCCACCCCGCTCCCAGCACAGTCCCAGGGCCAGTGGTGGCTGGGGAATTTTCTAAGTGGAGGGGCATAATTATTTCTCCCAGATATGCCAGATATGCCACAGCAACCGAGCATAGCGAGGGAGCCTGAGCTAATCAAGGAGGGTGCGTTTTAGAGCATACTTTTAAAAAACATTGGGTGAAAAGCCAAACTGATATTTTTTACTGGACATCTATGATATCTGTCCAGTAAAAAAATATCATCCCTGACCCCTGGACCTCACAATGCCTCAAACAAACACACACACACACAGACACACAATCAAAGTGATTATGTGTGTCTGCAAGGCACTCACTCATAACACAATCATATATGCATCCATACCCATAAATACATTAACATAAACTTACCGTCTGCTCCAGTGCCAAAGTTTCCTCTGCAGTTCACCAGCTCCTGCATCATGAACAGGAATCGGTTAGCAAAAGCTTCCTGGCTCCTACACATGCATGCAGGTGACAGAGCGTTGGTGCTGAAATACCCTGCCCCAACCTGCTCTGTCTGTATGTGCGAGGAGGCACAGGAGCTCCCACTCAGACATACAGACATGCAGATTCCCAGCCAGCATTTCCAATAATCTATGCAAGGCTTGCGAAGCAAAGCGCCCCCAGCCTTGCATGGCTCATTGAGCATGTGCGGCTGGGGAACTGAACTGTCTAAAGAAAACAGTGTTTCCCTTTGACCGTTCATCCAGACCAGGAGCTCTCCCTCAGCTGGAGGAAGCAGCTAAGGGAGCGCTCAATGTTTCACTGGGCTGGCAACTCAGCTCCTCCATAATGTTTGATGCCCCGCTCACCCATCATGGACGAGCTGCACCTGCCCAGTGCTCCCCAGCCCGCTATGTCTTTCTTCCCTAAAAAAAATAAAAAGAATACAATTTTTTTTTTAATACTTTTCAGGCTGGGATCTCAAGTCCCCCCAGGAATGTGGCCATGCTCCCTCCCCAAGGGGCGCACCTCACAGTTTGAATACCTCTGCACTACAGCATGGTGCTGCAACTGAAGTGCCCTTTTGACTTCAATGAGGCAACACATCCTGTGGCCACAAGGGGAACCCCGCCGGAATCCAGGGTGCCATTCATATAATCCAAGGTGTGGCCAGGGACTGGGAATGTCACAGAGGAATTACCTAGCAGGACTATTTGTGAGGAAAAACGTTTGCTGTTTTTGAGACTGTAGGGGTGATGCAGAACCAACTTGACCTAGAGGTTTTGTGAAGAAAGAACTTGTTTTGTTATTGACGTTTTCTGGGACCAAGGGGAAGAGACAAACCAAACCATTGAGACTTTCTTGACCAGGTCACTCCAGGCAAATGAGAAATGTAACCCACAAGACTTATTATCAAAGGAGAGGCTCCTTGAGGGTCCTGGGAAACTCAGAAGGCCATAGCACCACAACATATATTTGCTAGGGTGGGTGGAGGCTTCAGAGGAAAGATTTCTAAATGACCTGCTTGTTAACATTCGGCCAAAAGAGAGGCTACTCAGTAGCCGAGGTGACATATCCCTTAATATATTATTTGTCCATCTCTCTTACTACCCCCTTAACAGAAATACTCTACCCAGTAGAACTGTGCATCGTAAAACCCTGAATAAAGACTTGAGTCATCAAAACCTAGCTCTTGCTTGCCCGGTAGTGTTTTTCCTACATGGCAAATAAACTATATTTTTCTAACTGGTGGACAAAACAATTATATAGTTGAAGGTGAGGTTTAGAAACAAGGGATGGGGAGTTACGACTGAAGCAGGCGGTAACCTAGAAGAGGATCAACTTCCAAGAAGCAGCTCTGCAGATAGCAACATGGAGCATGCAGGAGTTCAAAACTATTTTGCAGATGATTAAACAGACCACATCAAAGGTAAATGAATGACTAGGGCTGTTCACTTCAGGAAAGCTATGACTTATCCTCTTAGGTATATCTTCATGAGGGTAGATGATTATCAGTGCAAAAGAGAACATTGCCATGGCTGCAACAAAATAAAGACCATCAATACCATTGATAATGAATTACAAGTATTCCAGTACCTCTTGAAGGTAACATTATTAATATTATAAAAATTATTTGATATTTATTGAGCGCTGACCTAGATTCGGGATGCAGCCTAGTGCTTTACAACCATAGGGGGAAGAACCTAGTGAGTGAAGCAAAGAAAAAACAAGCAGGGAGCTAACAGCGGAGGGTGATGGTGGGCAATGGCAGCAAGAGATCGACAAGCCACCAGGGAAGGAAACTGTGTGGAGCAGATCACAGAGTCTCCAATAGTGTGGGGAGTGCAGAGTGTTTGGACCTTTGTGTTCGAGAGGAGCCATTCCTTGAAGGTCTTGAGTTCTTTCCTGAGCTGTAAAAAGTGAAGGGGCAAGTCTGATGTTGACAGGGAGGAGGATTCAGAGTCTTGGAGCGTAGACAGAGAAGGACTGTCTTCCTTGTTTTTCTCCTTCCAGCACCATCAGAGTTAAGGTTTGCACATTTCCTTACTTCTGGTGGATCACAGTCCTCTAGAGATGCTAAGTTTCTCTGTGAGGAAGCTTGGGGAATTCGGAGTGACAGCCTTGTAGATGATGCAACAGGATTTGAAGATGATACAGCTTGCAGTCAGAGCTAGTGCAGTTCAATTAAGGTCAAGGTGATGTCAGTCCTTGAATGAATCTTTCTGCAGCATACTGGACACAACTCAAGAGTGTCAGGGTAGTTGCAGGAATGCCTTCCAAAAGCGTATTACCACTGTGCAGGTGGCAGAGGACCAAGATTTGGAAAGTGGAATTTCTGGGATGAAGGGTTTCATTTGTCGCAGGAGAGAAAGTTTTTCACCAAGCCATTTAAGTCTTCCTTGCTGTGGGCTTTTTGAACATGAGGTTTCTGTCGCTGTTGAACCCCGGAGACTTGGTACAGTTGACCAGCTGGGATGTGAAGCCCTCAAGGGTCATAGGATAGAGCGAGTTCTGGATGTTAGGGTGTTTGGTGTTGGTGGTCAGCAGTAAGACTTTGATCTTGAAGGTTGACCTTCACGTAAGCATTGGACATCCAGCATATGGTTGTCTTTGATAGATGATATCTTTAGGTAGATCTGCCTGTCATCTGCGAATTGGTGGATGTGATGTTGTGTGAAGTGAGGAGGGTTCTGAGTGGTTCTATGCAAAGATTGAGGAGTATGGATCACAGGACAGATCCTTGCTGGGCTCCACAGGTGATGGGTAGAGTTGGTGATTTGGAAGAATACATTTATACGAACTGTTGGCGATTAGCAAGGTAGGATTTGAACCAGCTGAGGAGGATCTTGCTGATCCCCATGCAGCAATGTAGATGGTCAGTGAGTGCCTGGTGGCCTACTGTGTCAAATACTGCTGCGAGGTCAAGGAGAACTTGGAGGCAAGGATGGCCATGATCAAAGATTTTAAGGGCATTGTCAATCACCTTGATGGTAGACATGTCTGTGCTGCATCTGGGTGTCACGGATGGCACTCTATAAAGAGTGGCACAGGACACCCAGAAGAGTTTGGGTGCTGAAAATAAGTGGACAGACAAGTACACACACAGCAGAACGGAAATAGAACGAAGAGTAGGAAAGAGTAGCAAGGGAAAAGGTACAGAATGGATACCCTCTTGGGGTGTATGCAGAATAGAAAAAGAGTATTCCACGAACCTTGGAAATACTCTAGCCTTCTGCACAGTTTGCTATAACAGAGGCCCACGCTGTTTGCTCATGACTTAGAACAGCAGCTATGGGTGTCTGTAATGTAGAAACAAGACAAAGGAAGGGGCAGAGGTTGACTGATGGGGAACCAACAGACAAGCTCTGGAACAAAGGGTCGACAAACGGTACAAGAGATGTTACAACAGACAAATCCAGGAAAGGAGGTGATAGCAAACTAGCAGAAGGAATAGAAGGGAAAGTCGAGTAACAGGATAGGATAGCAGAGGACAGTAAGGTACAAGGTAGAGAGCTCAGAGGAGCAGGAAAGCAGTTAGTAAACCTACAGGAGTAGGATGGTAGGGTAGAAAGCCAGAGGAAAAAGGTTTAGGGCAGCCGGAAAGAGGTAGGCTGTAGAGCAGGGAGCCCAGAGGACAAGGGCTAAGGCAGCCGGAGTGAGGCAGGCTGTAGAGCAGGGAGCCCAGAGGACAAGGGCTAAGGCAGCCGGAGTGAGGCAGGCTGTAGAGCAGGGAGCCCAGAGGACAAGGGCTAAGGCAGCCGGAGTGAGGCAGGCTGTAGAGTAGGAAGCCCAGAGGATAAGGGCTAAGGCAGCCGGAGTGTGGCAGGCTGCAGAGCAGGGAGCCCAGAGGACAAGGGCTAAGGCTGGAAAGCAGCAGAGCTAGATCAGCTGCAATGTGGAGGGCCCGCAGGTCAAGGGCGGAGGCTGGAAGGCAGCAGAGCGAGATCCGCTACAATGTGGAGAGCCCGCAGGGCAAGGGCGGAGGCTGGAAGGCAGCAGAGCGTGATCCGCTGTAATGTGGAGAGCCCGCAGGGCAAGGGCGGAGGCTGGAAGGCAGCAGAGCGTGATCCGCTGTAATGTGGAGAGCCCGCAGGGCAAGGGCGGAGGCTGGAAGACAGCAGAGCGAGATCCGCTGTAATGTGGAGAGCCCGGCAGGGCAAGACTGTGAAGAAGGGAGCCTGAAAGGCTATGGCTGGAGGCAGCAGGGTGAAGCAAGCAACAAGGCAGGGAGCCCAAAAGGCTAGGGCTGTAGGCAGCAGGGTGTAGCAAGCAACAAGGCAGGGAGCCCAAAAGGCTAGGGCTGTAGGCAGCAGGGTGTAGCAAGCAACAAGGCAGGGAGCCCAAAAGGCTAGGGCTGTAGGCAGCAGGGTGTAGCAAGCTGCAAGGCAGGGTCCAAGCAGGAGTGCAGGAGTGATGATTAACAGCATACAAGGAACCGAAGTCAGGAGCGAAAGGAGGAGGGAGGACTCTCGGATGCAAGAGGCTGAGCCACTGCAGGCAGCAGCCTTTATACTGCCTAGCCCTGCACAGAGGCAGGCTAATTGGTTTCACCTGGCGAATCACACCTGCAGGCAATCGGCCACCTCCCTTTCTGTTCCTGGGCTGGTGGAAGCAGGAACAGACTCTAAGGCTTCTGGGGGGTGTAGTTCCATAGAAAACCAATAGGAACGGCCAGGAAACAATGCTTGCGGCCAGGTGCATTATGGTATGCGTAGTTAGTTTACAATAATCATTTAGCAGCAAAGTCCAAATGGAGCATAAATGGATGTGCCCATGGCGCAGGCATGACAGTATGCCCCTCTCCAGGCCCCTCTCCAGGCTCCCTGAAGACCGACCTGGAGGAAGAGTGTCTGTACCACAGTACAAGAGTCTTACTCCAAATAGGCACATCATGAGGTACCAGAAACGAGTTGTAAGGTGAGAGTCTTGAATTACGGAGCCAGTACCAATGTTCTGAACCTTTGATGTAGAATTCAGAAAAGATGAAGTCTTTGGAACACAGACCCCAACTGTGTGTGCATGAAGAGAGGAACTGCGAAAAACTGCTGCAGGCTCCAAGATAGAATTTTTCTTGACGGGCAACAGTATGATGTTGGAAAGTGGAGCCATAGGTACAGCAGAATTGGTATCTTTAGGAAGGTTTTCCAAGACATCCGAAGTAGCAAGGACAACATTAGAGTTAGCCATAGAGAGTTCAGAGGATACAGCAGCGGTGAGATCTTGGATGGCTGTAGGGGGTATCGATGCTGTAACAACTGAGTGTGAGGGTACCATGAGAGAGCCAGCAGGCTGGAAAGCACATGAGACTGGTAGAGTAGAGTCTGGCAGTCTTAGAGCTATAGATATACCAGCAGGTACAACTGGAGTAGTAGTTTCAGGATTCCCAATAGCTATAGCAACCTCAAGATCGGTAGCAGGGACTTCAGAAGTCTCAAATGTGTCAGGGGGTTTTTGAACCACAGCAGCAGAGAGATCTTGAATAGTAGTTGGAAGTTCGAGTGCTATCGCAGCCATAGACAGATCAGGTGTTGCAACTACTGGTAGATCGGGTACCACAACCACTGTCGATTCAGGGGGTATCGAAGACACAGAAGATGTTAATTGTTCGAGAGTGATGTCTGATAGCACAGCCGCACTTTGGCAAGCCCCGCTTGCCACTTCAGCATGCTCGGTGTGAACTGTGCCAGTCTCTTCAGCTGCTATAGACATTGCAGAGGAGGTTGTAGGTGTGGGAACTGGACGATAGGCAAGGGTGAGGGCGGAACCATCCTTTGACTCAGAAGAATTTTCAATCAGAAGACCACCCTTGTTTTGTTGTGTAATGGCTGTGTGCGTGATTTGACCCACCGGAGAAGTTAATTCTTTGCTGTCAGTACAACAACCTGAGTTTTTGCGGCTGGAAGGTGAAAGAGCTGTGTCAATCTCTAGAAGGGATACATATGCAATATTTAGGTCTTCCATCTGCTTGGTAAAAGTCTGTATACTTTTCTGTATGTCAACTCCAGGCCTTATCATGTCGATCTCTATAGAAAAGATGTCAGGTGTTGGACATATTGTCAGAAGGTCTGGTGACTTGTGTCCCTTCATAAGATTCTTATAATACAAAGAAACAAAGTCGTCATAGAGGTCTTCGGTCTTTCTTTTAAGGCGTAGGAGTTGTTCGTGTAGCAGGTAAGTATCATTAGATTGATCCAAAGCTTCAGAAGCTGGTGTGGCAGAAAATTCGGTTGTAGCAATGGGCAGACAGACCTTAGGGTTATTGCGATTAGCAGATACTGGGGAAGCATTAAGACAACCGATGGTTAGTATAGGTCTTTTGTACCCAGAACCAGATGCACAAACCTCAGGATCATGACTGCCTTGTCCTGACAAATAAGGGTTTCCAACATTCTGGGGAGCTTGCCAAGCAGATCTTGCGCATATCACACTGGCAACGGCGTATTCAGGTTTAGATTCTCTGACAATGAGTGATATGTCCTTAGCTGTGGCGGTGTTAGCAGGCTTGTCAGAAGACGCAGGAGAGTTTTCCACTGTCTGGTCTAACAAGATCTGTAAGAATTCATTCTCTTGCTGTAGCTCTGCAACAGATAAGGACTGCGGATCATAGTCGCAAATGTCATAATAATTGTACATGGAAGAAGGGTCAGCTAGCCAGTGAGTATAGTACCGTGCTTGTAAATCTTTGTTTACTAAGGCGAGTCTGTCCTTCAGACTAGATTTCTTGTCTGCTGTCTTTAGGGAAACCATAGGTTTATGCAAAGGTTTCTTAACTCGAAAGGAAAGCATCTTAGGTCTGTGTGTGCCTTTCCGGCCAATGAAATAAGAAATTTTTGGCTCTTGCATTCTGTCACGGATGGCACTCTATAAAGAGTGGCACAGGACACCCAGAAGAGTTTGGGTGCTGAAAATAAGTGGACAGACAAGTACACACACAGCAGAACGGAAATAGAACGAAGAGTAGGAAAGAGTAGCAAGGGAAAAGGTACAGAATGGATACCCTCTTGGGGTGTATGCAGAATAGAAAAAGAGTATTCCACGAACCTTGGAAATACTCTAGCCTTCTGCACAGTTTGCTATAACAGAGGCCCACGCTGTTTGCTCATGACTTAGAACAGCAGCTATGGGTGTCTGTAATGTAGAAACAAGACAAAGGAAGGGGCAGAGGTTGACTGATGGGGAACCAACAGACAAGCTCTGGAACAAAGGGTCGACAAACGGTACAAGAGATGTTACAACAGACAAATCCAGGAAAGGAGGTGATAGCAAACTAGCAGAAGGAATAGAAGGGAAAGTCGAGTAACAGGATAGGATAGCAGAGGACAGTAAGGTACAAGGTAGAGAGCTCAGAGGAGCAGGAAAGCAGTTAGTAAACCTACAGGAGTAGGATGGTAGGGTAGAAAGCCAGAGGAAAAAGGTTTAGGGCAGCCGGAAAGAGGTAGGCTGTAGAGCAGGGAGCCCAGAGGACAAGGGCTAAGGCAGCCGGAGTGAGGCAGGCTGTAGAGCAGGGAGCCCAGAGGACAAGGGCTAAGGCAGCCGGAGTGAGGCAGGCTGTAGAGCAGGGAGCCCAGAGGACAAGGGCTAAGGCAGCCGGAGTGAGGCAGGCTGTAGAGTAGGAAGCCCAGAGGATAAGGGCTAAGGCAGCCGGAGTGTGGCAGGCTGCAGAGCAGGGAGCCCAGAGGACAAGGGCTAAGGCTGGAAAGCAGCAGAGCTAGATCAGCTGCAATGTGGAGGGCCCGCAGGTCAAGGGCGGAGGCTGGAAGGCAGCAGAGCGAGATCCGCTACAATGTGGAGAGCTCGCAGGGCAAGGGCGGAGGCTGGAAGGCAGCAGAGCGTGATCCGCTGTAATGTGGAGAGCCCGCAGGGCAAGGGCGGAGGCTGGAAGGCAGCAGAGCGTGATCCGCTGTAATGTGGAGAGCCCGCAGGGCAAGGGCGGAGGCTGGAAGACAGCAGAGCGAGATCCGCTGTAATGTGGAGAGCCCGGCAGGGCAAGACTGTGAAGAAGGGAGCCTGAAAGGCTATGGCTGGAGGCAGCAGGGTGAAGCAAGCAACAAGGCAGGGAGCCCAAAAGGCTAGGGCTGTAGGCAGCAGGGTGTAGCAAGCAACAAGGCAGGGAGCCCAAAAGGCTAGGGCTGTAGGCAGCAGGGTGTAGCAAGCAACAAGGCAGGGAGCCCAAAAGGCTAGGGCTGTAGGCAGCATGGTGTAGCAAGCTGCAAGGCAGGGTCCAAGCAGGAGTGCAGGAGTGATGATTAACAGCATACAAGGAACCGAAGTCAGGAGCGAAAGGAGGAGGGAGGACTCTCGGATGCAAGAGGCTGAGCCACTGCAGGCAGCAGCCTTTATACTGCCTAGCCCTGCACAGAGGCAGGCTAATTGGTTTCACCTGGCGAATCACACCTGCAGGCAATCGGCCACCTCCCTTTCTGTTCCTGGGCTGGTGGAAGCAGGAACAGACTCTAAGGCTTCTGGGGGGTGTAGTTCCATAGAAAACCAATAGGAACGGCCAGGAAACAATGCTTGCGGCCAGGTGCATTATAGTATGCGTAGTTAGTTTACAATAATCATTTAGCAGCAAAGTCCAAATGGAGCATAAATGGATGTGCCCATGGCGCAGGCATGACACTGGGTCTGAAGTCAGATTGATAGGACTGAATGAGGTTATTGGCTTCAATCTGTTGGAACAGTTGCATTGCTACTGCTTTCTCAATGATCTTACCTAGGCTGGAAGATGGGTAATGGGGCAGGAGTTTCTAATATTGTCGGGGTACAATGTTGTTTTCTTAAGAAGTGAGAGGATTTGTCCAGCCTTGAGTGTCGAGGGAAGGTGCCTTGTTTAAGAGAACTGTGGATGATTGCCAGGTAAGGGATGGGTGCTTTCCTCAGAAAGGTCTTGAGTATGGAGGCAGGGAGGATGTTGTCCACATACGTTATGGCCCTGAGGGAAGCTAAGGTGGCAGTGAGCTCTTCCTTAGTTAGTGTGCTGAAAGTTGTCCAGGTAGTTGTGGTTTTGTGAGACGGGATGTGTAGTGTGCTGTCAGTTGTGGCATTGGTGTCTATGTGTTGGTGTATCATGTTGATTTTGTTGACGAAAGAGTTGATGACAATGGATTTGACGATGGAGTGTGCAATGGGTGGGTTGGGCAGAGGGTTGGTGCAGTGCTTGATGGTTTTGAAGAGAGCTCTGCTTTCCATGTTGGTCTTGGCTATGGTTTCCTGTTAGTAGTTGGCCATGGCCTTGTTGCTCAATCATCTGCATGTAGAACAGAGTAACTTGAGCAGGGGGAGGTTGGATGCACTGCCGGATTTCTGTTAAGTCATTACTTATTTTCTGATGGTTCATTTGTTACAGTGTTGAGTGTACCAAGGTGTGGAAAGTTTAGTCTTGAGGGTGTGCTATTTCACTGGGGCATGGCGGTTGATGTTGTTTGTGAGGCTGGGGTTGAGTTCTTGGTGAAGAAAGTTGTAGTCCTGGTTCATTAGAGGTAGATCAGCCCATGTGAGGTGGAGTTTGATGAGGTCGTCCGTGAGTACCTCTACTGGGAAGTTCTTGAAAGATCTGAAGGTGTGTTTGCTTGTTTTTCAAATGTTTTGCTTTAGAGGTGTGGTGTGACTAATCTCAAAGGAGATTGCCTGATTGTCCGACCATTCCAGTGGAATAGGAGAGCTGTGTTAAAGGGTGGGCATGGTGATTATGATGATGTTGAGGATATTACCTTTCCTGTGAATTAGGTCTTTCATGTGCTTTGTGAGGTTCAGTGTGTCAAATAGGCAGTGGAGATCTTCCTTCATTGACTTGGTTGCTGGGTTGCCATGGATGTTGAAGTCACCAAGGAAGCCTTGGATGGTCTCGAAAGGTGAAAAGTAACTGTGTGCATTGGGGAGAGTGTAAAGTGGCAGGATAGGTTTTAGAATGTTGACAATGTCCAGTTGGGTGCATGGCCATAATGCTGATCTTGTTTGAGCGGTCTAGTTGTAGAAATCTGTAGCTGTTGCGGCTGACAATGTCTTCCATGTGTGTGGAGGTGGATGTCATCCAGATCTCAGTAATAAAGATGGCATCCAAGTCACGTGTGGTGATGAGGTCTGCAATCTCAGCTGCATGGCTGATTGCTGAGCGGACGTTGGAGCATCAATTTTCGTGCAGTGGTGGATGCTGGAGTGGTGATGGGGTGTATGGGGACATGGGTGAAGTTGCTGCAATGTGTTGTCCATGATGTTGTTGGTGAGCGGCGTTTTTGGTGATGGGTGGTGATGGTATGGAGGGGCTGTTCGGAGAGAGGGGTAAAATACGTATTAAAAAGAGCTTTCTCTGATGTTAGAGGAGCAGGGCTTTTGGTTCTGGGTCCTTATCGTCTGAAGAGTTCCAAACAGGAACTGCCCTTTTCTGCATCTGCCCTTCACATCAGACACCGGGATAAGATACACCCTTGATCTAAGACTTAACAACAGCAAGTAAGTGGCAGTGCTATGAAGGTGGGTGGGTATCAGGTCACACAACCTAGATCCACATGTGCTTTCTCACCAACTGCAAAGTTAAAGAGGCTAGAAGGCTGCTTAAGTCGGGAAAAAGGTTGCCAAAACAAGAAGGCACTAACAGATTAGCATTGATTGACAGGTGGGTGGGGCTTAGGTCACGTGAACTATATCAACTTTCTCATCAACTGCAAGAGAAAAGAGGCTAAAGGCAGCTTAAGTAGGGAAAAAAGACAGCAAAACAAGGAGGCACATACAGATCATCAGTGATTGACATATGGCTGAGGGTTAGGTCACATGGCCTGTATTCACTTGCACTTGCTCATCAACTACAAAGGAAGAGAGGCTGGAGGGCTGCTTAAGTAGGGAAAAGGGTGGCAAAACAAGAAGGCGCCAACAGATTTGCAGTGATTGACAGGTGGGGGGCTTAGGCCACTTGACCTAGATCCACTTACATTTGCTCATCAATGGCAACCCTTATATGAAATTGTAAAGTTATGAAAATAATACAGCATTTCCATAGGTGCCATATCAGATACAGAAAGACATTCCTGTTTTTGTCATAGTTACAGGAGCAGAATCATGAGGTCATTTGTTTAATTTATCAAGAAAGATAAAAAGGAGCTGAACACGGCAATGGACAAAGAGGCAACCTAAATAAACATTGACGTCTTGAGTCAGAGGAAGAAGCAGAAATGACTGAGGCTGCATCAAGAGGGTGAAGCATTTTAAGATGTCCGAACCTGTTGAACACCTGGTTCCACCATGACAAGGCATATTGGAATCACTCCTAGCCTCATTGACTATATGCTTATGGAAGGATCCCTATGCAACGATTGGGAAAATGTGTTTATTCCAAGCAGTCATTTCTATAGCTGAAGACCTGCTCTCCAACCCCGTGTCCAACACGCCCTGTGTCCTTATCTTACTGGATCTTTCCGAAAAACTCAATAGTAGGCTAGATGCAACACATTAGGGTTTGCAGTAAGATACAGCACCATAGGCTAGATGCAACACATTAGGATTTGCAGTGAGATGCTGGATACAAACCCATAGGTTACATGCAACACATTAGGGTTTGCAGCAAATGCTGTGTACAACACCTTAGGCTAGATGACACACAATAGGATTGTTACATGAGAGCTGAATGAAACACGCTAGTGTTAATACTATGAAGCTAGATGCTTCGCAAGGTGCTGAGAAATGGAGTCAAGGGAGTGCGCCACTGATGAGCACATGTAGCATACGTCCGCTGGAATGGAAGTAGTGGGTTTGTGCTTGGACGACTTAGAGATGGTTTTAGCTGTTATGGTTTTTGGGCCGCAGGGTGGAGGGCAACAACTTAGGTATGGCCGTAAGGCTGACATGCGTCAATGAGTTCGCGGGCAAGCCTCTGGGATGGCCGTAGGCCGTGGGCATGGCACAGGGTACAGTGCACAGTGCACAGGCAATATGGGCGTGCAAGCTTGTGGCAGGCCAGGAGGCACTTACCTGGGCTGCAGGGCTTCTTGTCTCAAGGCTCCGCGCCCCGATGCAAAAAGGTGCAAACTGGGCTTTGAGTGTGGGCCTTTGGTGGGGGGTCGGTGTTCGCCTGCCGGCTCCCTATTGGTCACTTTTCTGTGGCTGGGGGACTAATGGCATCGCTGTTCCAGATGGATATGATCTTGATTTGTTCAAATGTCTTTGAATTACACAGTGATGGCATCAAAAGCATAATTAAAAATGTTCTGTGGTCCCATGTTGACAACTCAAAATAGATGGTGGTTGTAGACCTTATCTGATATTCCTAAGCTTATACTCTTCACCTGACACAGTTTTTATTCATTATTTATTTCTATAGAATTGCCGTGATTTCTAAGGGGTAGATGGAAGATTTAATTTCTATATATTCTATATAATGAGGACAACCAAACTACAATTGGTCAAATGCAAAGAAAACATGGAACAGTCTTCCATCAATGGACGTGCCAGAGATTCCCAACCTGGAGGCATGGCCCATGTAGTGAAACATAAATTAACTCTGTTTCTGACAATAAGAATATTGAGTGGCACTCACAAATGGACAGGTGTGAGATGGAGGATGAAGGGAGCAGTCTTGACTTTTGGTGGGAGATGTCAAAGACCGAAATGCATAGCCGGAGGTGATTTAAGAAAAGTGACACGGAAGGCAGGAGGAAGAAGAATTTGAATGCCACAGAAAAAAGGCTGCATATGAGTTTGGAAACTAATTCCATGGGCACGACAACAGCACACTAGAAGAATTCTATAGGTTAGCCTGTGTAAAGTTAACAGGCCAGGTTACAAGGATATAGACACAAATCAGTGTTCCTGTTCTCTCATGCACAAGGGAAAAGTGTATGCTGTGTATGCTGTGTTAAAAACCATAAAGAAGAGAACACCCTTAAGAAAGCAGTCGCAGTAACTATTTTGCATGCAATGAAGGTATGACTAGCACTGCATCATCAAAACCAAAACAACAGATTTTATGTTGCGGATGGCTGGTAAGTGGATTCATTTCATTGACATCTTGAACTATTCCTGACTCTTTCACTGACAATGCTTTCCGAACTGGGAGTAGATGCACACCTTTTATGAGGACAACAAAATTACAAGTCTCAAAATTAAATGGGGTGTTGGTTGAAAAGCAAGGAACGGCTCAAGGTTGCCCTCTTTACAGATTTCTTTGTCACTTGGCAAGAATGTCCTCTCATTGTCGAAGAGATGTTATGGTTACAAGTAAAAGAGGAAAACTTCAGAAATTCACCAGTTATGGTAAGCTAAGCAACCATGACTTGCGCCACCACTGTGCACTGCTAAGACTAACACCTAGGACATCAAACATGTCATTGATGACATCACTGATGACATCACATATGAAATTAATCTTGATGAAATGTCCCTACAAGGGGTTGCATTTATAATGTTGGTAATAAGATATCAGGGGTGATCAGGAGACCTATCATGAACTACTTAATCTACTTCATCTATTATAGAATGTACTCATCTGATCTTTGTATTTTTGGATACTAAAGCATGGGGCGATTTCCAGCAGACTTGTGCAAGGAGCATTGGCAAGCACCTCAAAGCATGGTTTTGCAAAGGTATCCGTTTTTTACTTTTTGACAAGTGTCATAATTTAGGTACAAAAAATTGTGATATACCTTTGGTGATTTAGGTATAGCCTGTGGCCATGGGCAGTGGCCAGATTGTCTGGGTCATGGCATAAGGTTATGATCCGGACAATCTGGCTACTGACCATGACCACGAGGGACGACCAATGGGGATAATGTGGCCATGTCCACCAGGGACTGGCTATGTGGTAAAGTTTTTCGAAATTGGGATTGGTTTGAAAGGGGAAAAAATGTGTTTGTTGTATTATGGTCAAAGGGTTCTCTCTTCGCCGTCTGCAGGCCTCAATGGAAAGGGAAGAGGGGTTCTGTACAGAGCCCCGCCTTAGTTTTCTATGGTAGCCATCTAGGAAAATGATTTCCCTTCCTACGGTGGGATGCCACGCGCTTCCCGTTGTATGAAGACAAATCCTTTTTTTTTTAGCACCCCGGCTTACCGCTTTGGCAACCCGGGGTGCGAATGGCCTTCATCCCCCATTGCAGTGTCTGGAACGGGCGATAACGGTCTGGAGCCCTCATTATCTGCCCTCGCTTCGCTTGGGCTGATCATTTGGGCTGGTGGGCCGTTATCCCCCGTTCCAGTCCATGGAAAGGGGGATGAATGCCACATTATTCACATTAGCATAACACAAAACACTAGTGGAAATGTTGGAAAATCTTATTGAGTCTATGGGACTGATTAATGTAATGTTTTCCTATGGGATTGTGCCATTATAAAACACTTCCATGAATCAGGCCCTATGTACTTTACTGAGAAATGTAAAGTAGATGGAGTCTATAAGATAATTTTTTTTAGTTCTATTTTTTAACTATGAAAAGTGGTTCCTAAAGGAAACTTTATTTGTTGTTTTTTTCTTTTTTTTTCTTTTTGCAGGAGAGGTTAGAACGTAAGGTGGGGAGGGAAATGATGGAAGCGTCACCAAGCCCTAATATAGAGGGGCAGGTAGACAGGGGAAGATGTTGCACGTGTGTTACATCTAAGGTAGGTGGCAGTGTTTCTCATGCTCCTTGATTACAGCTTCAAAAGCACTTCACAATTGCTCTCCCCTGCATAGTGGTATGTTACAGTATATACATAGGACTGTTGTCTTCGAAAGCTATGGATCAAAATCCTCTTTTATTGCTTGCAAGGTAGCTGGCGGTATTTTGTGTCCCACAGAAGTAGGCTGTGTGGTTATAGTATTGGCTAAGGAAGATGAAGTGGAGGAAGACAGCCTACTACTTGCTAAGAATGGAACATCCTTTCTGAGAGTATTGCAGTGGTTGGATTGGGTGTGGCGGCACATGGACGTGGTGTTGTACTCACGTACAGGATCAGGCACTGGAAACCAATATGGGTGGAACCGACTGCTTGCCTCCAAGACACTCCAACAAACCCAGAACGGGTCTCCTCAATTAGGGGCGAACTTCCTTCCTAGAGACCGGACTACACGTTAAATGAATGTGCAGTTCAATGGCTAGAGTGAAAGAGCAAGTGCAACCGCACACACCAGGCTAGTGAAAGAAGAGAAAACAGAGTATTAGGCCAAGAAACGGAAAGGTTAGCAATATGTATATGCATAGTGGTGTCATTAACCTTGTGGGAAAGCACAAGCGTCTTGCGTGTGTGAATACCTATCAGGATTCCAGGTCTGAATGGACTGTGACATTAGTATGTTAGTAAGACTAACCCGATGGAACAAGAACGTACTAGATTGTTCATCAAGGGTTACATCAGCATAGCGTCTAAATCCGTTCAAGTGTATCTTAATCCAATCAAGCAGACGTGTATTGTTATCCTGATGTTCTAGTCATGATGGAGTGTTGCACAGTGAATGTGGAGAGGGTAGGGAAGACTGAGAGGAGGAGAAAAAACAGGAAAGCTTGAACAAGGCAAGGCACCGTAGGGAGGTACCTGTGTTATGTAGAAATAACAGGGTGTCAGACAAGGACAAGACATGGGCAATCCAGGGGCGTTTTGTGTTCAAGTACCAAGCAATCTCACCAGAACAGATAAGGGGAGGCAGTCAGAAGGTGTCATGATTCCTGCCCCTCATGTCCCCAGCCCTCCAAGATGTCAGGCTGGAGCCAGGCCACGATCACCTACATGGCCCTCAAGAGCCTCTCCATCCCTCCAAAGACCCACTTGGAGTCAGACTTGGCGCTTGTGGTACCAGACACACTCACTCCCATAGGATAACATTGGGGATTGGACTTGTAGTGCACTGATGGGGACAAGAAGGATGCCCCCACATATTTCGGTTCCCAGAACTGCATGTGCAATCTAGTCTTTTGGGTGTGGTTCAGCCCAGAGACACCTGGGATACCCAGAGACTATTTAAGCCACGCCCAGGCTGAGAAACATGCTTTGTGTTTTCTGTACCTGCAGCGTGACACTCACCGTGTTCAGATCAGTCTCCAGTAGGCCTGCAACTTTCTTCTGCGCTCAACTCCTGCAAGAACAAGAACACTGTTAGGAACAGCCATACCTTGCGGCACTTCTGTCCATCATTCATCGCTCCTTCTGTTCTGCAGACATCTTCGTCAGTGTCATTCCCATCCCGGCACGCCGCTTCCTA
Organism: Ambystoma mexicanum; assembly: GCF_040938575.1. NCBI lineage: Eukaryota > Metazoa > Chordata > Amphibia > Caudata > Ambystomatidae > Ambystoma > Ambystoma mexicanum. Next base: position 1,206,187,993 of record NC_090922.1, read on the forward strand.
AGGAAAAGGGAAAAGAACAGAAAAAAGGCATTAGTAAGCATTCAGCAAATCTTCGGTTATTTTTAAAGACTGTACGAGCTTCAAACGCTTACCTGAATCCCAGCCGCTCTGGGGGAACTCTGTCTCCGGAACTTCTCATCCATCTGCAAGAGGGAAAAGACACTCCAGGTTAGTGTGGAAACATCTAGAGGCGCCGCATACCATGCTTATTCACTGCATTTCTTCTTCATAACCGGCATCCACGCTGAAAACATTGCAGCGCCTAAAAGACACAGAAAAAGAACTCAGTTCAATACAAATACGAAAGGATTGCATCACGCATCGCGCTCTCACTCACCTTCAGCGCTACTCATCTCAGCATCACGTCGCCATCCCCGGACGCCGGCCATGATCTAAGGAAGGAAAGGAACGAAGTTAGAGAACTGTTCAAAATACTCATTATACTTACCTGTCAGACTCTTGCCCAGTGAAGTAACTAGGCAGCAACGAGCCTGCATCAATCAACGCGCCTCTGCGCTGAAAGCAGGACAGAGAGCACACTTTCCAAGAAAACGAGGTGAGCTGTGGATCAAAGGGAAGGGTTGGACTCCGGGGAAGAAGGGGTTCAAGCACACAGAGACAATAGGGAGTTAAACTCTACCAATCCTGTGTTTCAGGCCCAGTCGCCAGTCGAGTAGACTGCAGGGAAGGGTTCGAGGTCGTAAGAGGTCAGAACAGGCTGAGTGACGACCCCGTGGATACCAGGTGAGCATTACAGAAGGCCAGGGACGTTCTGTGTTCAAATACAGAGTTGTCTCGCCAGAACAGACAAGGAGCTGACAGTCAGGAAGCCAGGGACTTACCGTGATCAGAACCTGAAGGAGTTCAGCTGGTTAGTGTATGAGCAAGGAAGTCTGCGGCGGGTCGTCGGTGAGCTGGATGTAACCAGAGCAGAAGGAATCAGGGAAATTCTACAGGACAAAAGTAAGTTGCAGGTACTGAAACGTAACCCAACTTCAATCAGAAGCACCATAACAACGTTTCTAAACCATGAATATTGACCAAGAAGCGGTCATGTGGTGGAGTAGACAATGTACCCAGGTGACTGGGCTCACCCAGGAGGAGATGCACATGCACAGTTGTCCTGACTTCAATTCACTTGTCTGGACAATGGTGCAAAACGCTTTCTGTGCTGGTGTGCACGAAGCTGTAACAAACGCCACAGTAGTTGCCACAATCTTGTTCGTGGTAAGAGGTTATTGGGGAAAGCATTTCATGAGGGGTGCACGTCCTTGGCAACCTTGACACGTGGTCCCATAGGAGTCCTATCCAGGTAGTCCGTGACTGAGTACAACATTGCACTCAGTGCATTTCACTTTGGTACCTTGAGCCTTTGGTACATTCCCGACAGTGGTAAGGAACTGCCACACCCGTGATTCTCTCTTAGTGCTAGAAGTAAGCACTTCGTCTACCTCATCTTCTTGGTCCTCTTCATTGTCTTTGGAAGGACAGCACTTTTTTTGTTGTGTTTGTTCTCCAGTTGCTGTTGGTGGTGGCTCTTGGGGAAGAGGGATGCAATAGCTGATGCCATTTTTAAGAAAAATAGCACTTTTGCTAATATTCTGCCAAGTATGTGCTCCGTACTAGATTGTTAATGTATAATGAGTAAGAATAGGTGTAGGGGCTGTGCAAACTGAACATTTTGAGATTCACATTTCCTAGAAAATGCAGTTCCAAACTGTCCGTTAGGCACAGATCCCATTGCGATGTGCGGACGCATTTGCAAACACGTCATCATGTCTGAAAAGTCTGTGAAGACATCAGAGGTTTGTGAATGTCGATGGACACAAACAGTGTATAAAGTTGCAAAACATTTATAGAAGTGTTAAAAATGATGCTAGAAGTTGGGAAATGGCAGAGTTTTAAGGTGAAACTTTGTAAATTGGAAAGGAATTCTGCTATTGGGGTAAGTATGACATTAAGTTGTAGGAAATAAGCATGTACTGGTAAAAGACATCATAGTTAAGTTACGCTAATAGAAACGTATGAAATTCACTGAAATAACTTTGCAAAAATGCAGAAATGTGCCCGTTTTGGTAAGCAAAGCAACCATAACTCGTGCCACTGCTGTGCACTACTAAAACTAATACCCAGGACATCAAAGATTACATCACAAATGTAATGCATGGCCGTAGGCTGTGCACCCAAGAATTAGCCACTGGATACAACCATGATAATAATATGTGTATAGTAATTATACGGGCACTATACAGTATTTGTAACATGGTGACATAATACATTTGAAGTGCAAATAGTACTTATGATTGCTGAACCATTGAGGGTAAAGGTGGTGTTTGTTGTACATGGTAATGAAGGAGAAATATTTTCTTCTTTCTCTGTGAAAAAAATATCGTATAATATGTTAGGCATTTTTCAAATGTTTCATTGCATACAATCTCACATATTCATGTACTTTTTCGACCCTCATACTCAGTACATTCTAAGTACTATGTCTGGAACAACATTACTGTGTGTTCTGCACAGTTGCTGTTTCTGATTGCATAATCATTGGGCCATTAGGAAAAACAATCCATACAGGATTTTAAAAAAACCTACTACATTTGTGAGTTTAAGTTTGACAGTATGTTTGTTTTGAAGTGTGCTGTACCTGAGGGAATGTTAAAAGTGCCCAGATAAGTGTGTTTGTTGTTACAAGCAGTGTTGCAGTAAGAAGAATTGTGATGGTGTATTTGCAATGAAGTGTAATGAAGGGTATTTTTGTAGTAGTTAGATGCCTGGTGGTGTATTCTGACTGTTTTGCTTTTCAAAAGTAGTGTGTACTCTTTTTTTAAAGGTACTTTTGAAGTACTTAGATGCCTGTTGGCGTATTGAAACTGTTTTACATTTTAAAAGCAGTATTGCAGTAGTATAGATGTAGTCAGATACCATTTGACGTATTTTAACTGTTGATAGTTTTATAGTTGGGAAGGGTATTTTTGAAGTACTTTGATACCTGTTGGCGTATTCTAACTATTGTGCTATTCAAAAGTAGCATTGCAGTATTATGGATGCAGTTAAATACCAGTTGGCGTATTCTAACTGTTCATAGTTGTATAGGTCAGTTACTAAATTTAGGGTTAAGGAATATTAAGTAGGCATTTGTTAGATTTGCTGGTAATCTCTGTTTTAGTGAAACAGAAGTGTCATTGCATTCCAAACAACCACTTATTTTTTTAATGTATGCAGTATATTGACCTGCAGTGGTTGTTGCACCAGTGTGGTAGATTATGTCTACGGTTGTGAAGGTTTTCTTGCCGAGAGAAACTTGCCTGTGTGTGAAGCTACTAAGCTTACTGTTGTTTTTGGTACTGTCTGTGTTGTACCATAAAAGCATTAGTATCAGATATTGACTATGTGAGTTTAAGTGCCTGGTGGAACGATTGTCTGAATTGCAAAAAGTGCATAATATGCCATGATTTGCATTTTGGAACAGCTGATGAAATTGAATGGATTAACAATTTGGTGCTCTTGTGAAACATGGTTGCAGAGAGTGCATGTATGTTTCCACATGTATGAAATCTGGAAGATTTCATTTATAGATATATTGTTGGTTTCCAGTGCTTGCAGTAAGTACATTAGACATTCTTGTTGATCTTTCTGTGTGTTTATAGTGAATTTTACTATTCCTGTACAGTAGTCCAACTCTTGCCTTATTCTTGAAACACTGTAAGTGTTGTTAGGATTATTTGTGGCATTTATATGAAGGATGAGTATTTGCAAACACAACTGGTCTGAGTCGTTCAAGTAAATGTTTTGAACAACTGGTGGCAATTGGAACAGAATATTGATTTGTACATTTGCATAGCAATTTACACCAGTTATGTTGGAAAATGCAAATGGACCATAGAGTTCTGTCTCTGTGTCATTTGCTGGACCTCCACTTTTTTAGAAGGAATACTTTTCTTTATATCTGCTGATGGATGTGCAGTTGTGTTTGAACTAGATAGTTTTGTGGTTGTACTGCTTGATGGAGTAGCAGTTGTTTTTTGTTTCTTTGGTGATATTGTTAGGAGATCACTTATAGGTTCTGTTTGCATTAATTATCTTTTTAAAACTTTACCTTTTTGAGAAACAGGGTACATATTTAGATGGGGAGAGTAGCGTGCACATAGTCTGTTGTACTCTAGGATGCAAGGAATGTCAGCCTTGACTTTGTTTGCATCAAAATTGACTAGGAATAGTACTTCAAGTGTACGTAGACTTGAAAGTGCTATATAAGTCATACCTTCTTTAAAGACTGTGCTCCCTATGGCAATCAATGCATGATATAGGATTTGCGCACTCTTTTTCTGGATGCATCAAGACCAAAGCTTAGACAGTCTAGGTGTTCAGATTTGCCATATAAAGCTGTGCCTGTTAAATGGTCTGCAGCTTTGTAGCATCCGCATTCTCTATAGGAGAGCATTTTCATGCCAAAGCTGTACCATTTTTGTGACAGTGTTTTGTTGATGATATATCATCCCTGACGTCTTTTAGCTCTGTTTTCTCAGCTTTGGCCACAAGAGGGCAATGATTGCATTGTAATCAATGATGTACTTTGAAGCTTTGTTTCTTTTAATGTTGTATGTATTTTTAGGTAATTTGCCTTTCACACTGTGTCTAACAGAAGAGTTCAAGCTATTAACTTGTCCTTTTGCTGAAACTGGTTTAGGGAAACCAAAGCCGCATTCGGTGTAGTATTTACCTTTGTTTTTATATCTACGTCGGCAGTATTTGCCACACTTATGTTTTTGGAAGGGTAAAATGTGTGTATTTAGGTCAGTATATGTGGTTTGTGAAGGGATGTCACAGGATATGTATTTGGGAATAAACCGCAAATCAGTGGCATCACGGTCATGAACAAAGTTTGGAGCATCTTTTATCCTCAAAAGCATGTGGTTGTGTGGTACTCCTCAGGATTGATATTCTTTTCTTTGAAAGAAGTGTTCCACTTCTCCGAGTGGAGGGGTACTTTTATTGCAGATGAAGTGCAGCATGGCAATAAAGCGATGGTGAAAGTATCTCAATACATTTACAGGGTCAAGAGAACAGAGTTCTCCTGGTGTTTTTATGTCTAGTCCTTCATTATTTTGGTTTGCTATGCATAAGAAGCCGTGCAAGTCATCCCATGCATATTCTGCACAAATATGCTTAAAAAAACAAACCATGTGGGTGGGCCGAGGTTCTTTACCATACAACGTACATCAGTGTGACGTCGGAAACAGTATTTTTTTTGTACCACGCATGTTTGCCAAGAGATTTGTGATACTGGACTGCAAAACTTCATCTTTGTCTTTTATCTTTTGGCTAGCAGACATGTTTAAACAATTTGAGCCTGTTTTTAATGTGTATGCAACTCTGTAACGCAGAGTTGCTTGTTCACATTCGAACAGGAGGTGGAATATGTATTCTACATTTTGGCTGAATCTGGGATCTTCAGAATACATTCGTAAAAAGCGATATTCTGATGCTGTTATTTGTGTGGATCGTTCATTATATCTTACTCCTTTTCCTGTAGGAAAGAGTAGACTAAAGGAACGTGCTTCTACACTTTTCTCTTATATGCTGATTGGAGATCCTTTGGTTTGATGCATTTGATATGTTTCTAATGCATCATCTATGGTGTCTTTAAAGTGTTGTGGGTGAATTGTATACTGGTCCAAAATATTGGTGGCAGTAATAGATCTACCCATTCAAATTGGCCAGTTGGTGATGGATCCTGAATTATTTGGGTGGTTTCTCTTAAGTTCTCTTCTATGTTTATATCTATTCTATGTTTATATCTTTGTAGTATGCCTTGTTTTCTTTTAGATTTTGTAGGGATTTTCTAACTTTGTTTAAGTCTACTAGTTGTTGCCATGTTTTTTTCTTTTCTTGGAACACCATTAACTAGTATAATCAAAGATTGATCTATTGGGTGTTGCAGTCCTAAAGTTTGTACATTTTCATTAAGATACTACTTTGCCACAAATGCCTTTTACTAATTCAGAAGGAGGCCATTTGGCTGTTTTGGGTTGAAGGCGTATTATAGCTTAAGATGGGTGTACTGTTTGGATTATAATGCTCTCATACAAATTAACACCCTGATTCATGAATTATTTGCGGCGAAAAAAAGTGGATTTGTGCGTCATTTTGCCCGCAAATCCCTGTTCAACAAATGGGGATTTGCGGCAGAATGGAGCCCAAATCCTGTTTTTTTCAGCGCAAATAATCCATGAATCACGCCCTAAATTGTTGGAGCGCTTTTGCAAGTGGTAATATTTCCAAATTATTTTTGACAGCACATGATGGCATTTGGTTATTATCAAGCTTTGTATTGCAGTATGTGATTTTATTTTTATCTGCTCTATTTTTTTCTGTTTTCTACGAAGTTGCTGTTTAGTGGGCATTCTCGTTCTGTCTATTGGAAAAAAGGAAAGTGTGGGTTTGAAATTTGTGGAATATATATGCATGTATTGTGAATGAGTGTGTGGATATAATGGCAGAGATAAATAAAGGGCTCTGTGATTGTGTAATGGGTTGATAGTTGTATTTGGGAAGGTTGTAAGAGTAGCTGTGTGTGTAGATGTGTGAAGGGCTTGGGTTAGTGCGTAAGAGAGTGGTAGTGTGAATGAATAAGTAAGGATATTACAATGTTTTCAGGATAATAGTGGATGTTATAATATTGTTTTTTAGGTGAGAATAGAAAGAGTGTACATGTTAAAGTGTAATTAATAAAAGCAAAATAAATGTTGTTGATTTGAAAGGAATTGTGTAGGCTACTATGCGGCTAAACTATACTGTACCAGAAATAATAATACTACAGAAATGCACTTACTTTGTAGGGTGTGAAGAGTAGTTTTCTTCAGATTGTTGTCTTCCTGGAGGTTGTTGTTCACGGCAATTGTGAAAGAAGAAATTTAGTGGGTATATATGGGAATGGTGAAGTAATTTTAGTAGAAGACATTGGGGGTCATTACGAGATTGGAGGTAGATTTGGCGCTATTTGCACCATGACTGCCTCCAATAACGGGACCAAGTCCGGTGTGGTGCAATGGGGACTTACTGCTCTAGTCCGACCCTGGCGGGACCGGTAAGTCCCCATTGCACCAATCATTCCCCATTCCCATTTGAGCCATTTGAACTGTTTTCACTGAATTTGATAGGTTTTTATTAGTGCAACGTAACCATAATGTCCCTTTAACAAAACAAATGTCATTGAATATTTATATATATGAATGTGTGTCTGTAACAGCTCAATTAAGCACTAAACCTTAAACAGGATGTCTACATACATACAACGATCACATACTTTTTGCCTCAAGCCTTATATAGGACCTAATAGTAAGGGTGGACGACCATCATTTCATGAGCCGTTACTATTGAAGCTCTCTTTGGCTGAACGCTAGAAATATTTACTTTACTAACATTTACACTGAATACTCAGCAAAAGATTAAACGAGAAACTCTATTGATACAATAAACATTTGCGAAGTATGCACAACCATAAGGCATGCTGTGAGATATGCTGAACAAATGGCTTGGGCCTACAGAAAATTAAAATTGCTATGTTTGGAAGATTGAATCACCATGGTCTCTACAATGGCCCCTGCATGATCAGTGCTGTATTATTAAGCAGTTGCAAACAGTGTGTCCCAATAAATAGAAGTGGATGTTTTTGAAGTCAAATTAGTTGTGGCTGATAAATCAAGTGGCTCAAGGCACACTTGACAGACTCTTTTGTTACATCTGGATCCGATTAACAGATTTAATTAAGCCATTACCTTTCAGAAGAGGGATTAAAAATAACAATTGCGGCCTGATTACCCAAATTGCTTAATGATACGGAGTGATCGAGCTAGCTCAAGAAGATCCCAGTGATTGTTTTAGGTGATGGATGGTAGGCAGTTCGTGGCAATAGCCATACGGATTAGCATTGCCATAGGCAGTCAATCAGTGGCTAAATTTCATTTATAGTCGGCTCTTCAGCACTGCCTTGCAGCCCAAAGTTAAACATATAGATAATGATGGATGCTACCGCTGCTTGCTTATCGAGAGAAAATTGATATGGCCCGAAATAAATGACTACGAGCTCATTTACTTTGAAGTGATCACTTTGATTTTTTTTTAAATGTGAGTGGGTCACGCCCATGTCCCCCATTCCCTTTCACTACTACCCCTCCCCCAAAACCTTCTCCAGACCCTTTTTACCCTTTAACCCACAACTACATATATATTTCAAAGTAATTTCGAAGTAATCACTTGAAAGTAAATTACTTTGAAGTAATTTCCGTTGTTGAAACCACAGGATGCCTAAAACCAGTTGATAAACCACGACTTTTTTAGTGATCTGCGATTGTTTTAACAACAAAACAAAGAAAAATGCTTATCCACAGAGTAACTTTGAAGCTCACATATACAAAGTCAAAACTAACAAATGTAAATAAATAGTGCAGCCCCTTGAACAACATACCAAAATCCACGTCTGTTTGCTATCACTTTTATATCTCATTTCACAATTGAGTTTTTTGGGTGATGTATAATTTCTCCACTGGATGAAAATGCTTGGTGCAGAAATACGTACAATGTCAACATCAATGATAGCGGGAGAAGCAGGAATCACTAGAAGAAATATCAAATAACGTGAGACATTAAAATCACAGACAGAAGAAAGCAATCTTTGCAAATATGTCAGGCACAAGGTGTGACATGAACGAATTGACAAATGTGCACATAAATAACTGCGTATCACAGTGTGTACAAAGTTTGAAACCGGGCACAAATTGCAGCAACTGCTTTCAAATGAATGGGGCCGTATATATTTGGGTTTGCTACAGTAATTCACATGCATGAGGCAAATTGCATCTAAATCTGGGGTGATGCCTGTGCATGGTGGCAGTCTCAATAAACTCAATCCAAAAGGCTGTTCAAACTAGCTGGCCATGGTCAGATAGCGCTCAGAGTCAAGCTCAGCCTGAATAGATTAGGGCATACTTGCCAACATTCTGTGACCAAAAAGATGTAGGATTTTTCACGTTTCAAAAATAATTCACATAACAATGACATCACAGGAAAATACAAAACATAAATTGATTGTTGGCACCATTGAAGCATTCTAAAATACACAACCCATCAAACAGCAGCACAACATGGAAAGATGTTCAAATGTTAAAAATGTATTGCCCAATAGTGATGAAGTGCTCATGAAAGAGACATTCCGCCGACGCTCGCTTTTTGTTTTCTTCCTTTATTAGGAGTAAAGAACATGAGACATCATGCACTAATTGGAATAGATCACCGGGTGAAATATAAACAATATTCCTCTGTCTTCAGCCATAAAACTGATGTTTTTAACGCTCAATATAATTCATTTGGAGGGGGTTTTAATTTACAGCACTCATTTCACAGGCACACACTGGGATGCCCATGAGGGGATACAAAATTAAGTCATATATAACAGGCGAACTTAAGGCGAGAGTTATGGAATGGGAAAGGGGAAGGCTCGGGGGAGGATGTGAGATGTACGGATCTTCAGCCTAGAAAGTGAAGCGGCCCAAGCAGTACATAGTTATGACAAGTTGAACACTGAATGACATGGCGACTGATACCCCCTCAGTCTGATAGGCAGATGCTGTGTGATGGTGTTACACTCTGCCAGTTGCCTTCACTGGTAGTTCACCTAAGGGTTGTACCGGCAAAAGTGCAGGACTCAGTCAAGTAGCTGTCAGGTCAGTGGATTGGTCTGAGTGCAGTCAAAGTAATCTCCTACCAGTCAGTCCACTGTACAGACAGACTAATGAATGTGTTGCATGCTCTGTCCTGGAGCCTGCCTTAGAATCACATAAATTACTTGCCACTGTTGAAAGCAGTAAGATCTGTCACTGAAATCTGTAGGTGGTAGGACTGCTTAAAAAGCAGTAGCCTACTGCCTAAATCTGTAGGGAGGGATGACCCTGAACTCAGCACTAATCCGTTTAATTGGTTAGGGTCACATTTTTAGGTCATAATATCCCCACTCCAAAAACCGTTGGTGGGAAAATGTGTTCACCTTACCCTAATAAAGAAACACCAACATATTATTGAACTGGGGTTATTTTCTAAACGTAGTGAAGCTCTAGACTATTTGGGGAAAGTGATGGGCGATGTGTCGGGAAGGAGGTTTAAATAAACATTGGCCGTCTGGTGATGGTTTTGGGAGCGACTTTATTAATGGGTATGCGGTGCCTGTCAATGTAAATGCATGTTTCTCTCTCTACACTCCTTTTTGGAGTTCTCGTTCCTATTTGGCACTCCCCCATGGGCTGAGATCTGACAAGGTATCCCAGGCACAGCGGGAAGAGATGCATGACATGGGCATTTAAAATCGCATCCCAAATCTGAATGTGTTTTTAAGTGTGCCTGTGATTTCAACCTCATTTCTAATTATGTGAGTGTTAGTGCTTGCAGGATTCTACAAAAGACTGCTTTAATTAAACTGCCCCTACCGTTACCGGCGACTGATATCCCGGTATTACTAGGATATTCCAGGTGCTGACAAAGGCGAGAAATCCCCATTCAATGGAATGCCGGTAATTGTGGAATTTGTTTAACAGTGGTGGCCTGCTTAACCGGCAGGTCAGGCCTGGAGGTAGATCTGTTCCCCCCACCGGCAAACTTATTTTTCCCTGCTATGGCAAAAATGTTGGTACCTGCTTTTTTATCGTACCAAGGCAAATGTAATGAGGCATGACACACTTTACATGCAAAGCCTCATCTAAGAAGTCATGATAAACTTTTCTGAGTTGTTTTACTGGTTTTGTCACAAGTGTCCATCAGTGTTGAATTCCTCTTAACCGCTATCTTCTACACATTACTCTACCTTATATTCTGCACCATATAAATTGACCACAATTTTATTTGAAATTCAATAAGGATCATACTATTTACTGTTATGGGCCAACACTTATTAGGTTTACTTGGCAGCTTTTTCAATACAATTTAGCTGTTTTGTCTTTTAGACTCAAGTGAACAATGGTGCATACATACCTTCACAATGGTACATTCACTCAGCATCTCCACTAGCCAACCCTCAACACCAAGTTTTGAGAAAGAGAAGATTTATTTATTTTTCAACTAGAAGAAGTCTCAGGGTCAGGCCTTACCAATGCAACCTATTGGTATTGGCTGAAAGAATGAGAGATGCTTTAGTGTAGTCATCTAAGTCACACTGTCGACTCTTCATTAAATCACAAAAAAATGTTAGGTGCACACAGGGACCCACTCATCATCAACAAACGTGTCAATCTTATGGTAAAAATTGGACAAGAGCTGCAACTTCCTTAGATAAATAAAAAATAAGTATACCAGCCAGCTGCCTGAAGGTTGGATGAACCTGACAGTAGGGGTACATTCTTGTGCAATCTTTTCAAGATCTTTGATTTTGAAGCATTGGAAGGACAGAAAGTTCATTGCGGTGCATTGCAGTGCATATATCTCGGAAACCATGCATGTTAAGGCCTTGAAACATGGTTTTCGAGGTCCCAGAGGTACCCTGAGTTCTGTTCCTCGTGACGTTGGCCTATAGCAGGCAGGGCCCCCTCTATTTCCCTTCCCAAACACCTGGGTCCATTTTATATACATCTGCCGGACAGTGGTCGGGCCAGAATTTCTCTCATTTGCAGCCTTCAAGACTACTTCATTAACCTCCTCATGGGAGAAGGTTAGATGTATATTGATGCAATCTATAGGGGTGGTCGATATATCAGATGAAACCTCACTCAAATCTTACATGTAGCTAGTTGTTCCATATAGTATAGACAAATGTTTTACCCATGTCATCTATAAATATATTGCAATGGGGTGGTGATATTTCTGAAGAATATTTTATGGTCTCAGCAATGATGGGCCAGTATTTATGGTGAGTCCCCTCTATTGCTTCCTTGTGTAATGCATCCCATCATTTCACTTTCTGTTCGTTCTTGCCCTGTTTTGGGGAATTTGCCTAGGCCTGTCTTTTTGCTATTATTCTTGCCATTTCTCATATACCCATTTTTTGCTCTATTAGGAGCTGCCCTTTGGCTATTCTGCATGATTTATTTGCTTTCTGATCTCTCCACCACACTGATGCCCTTGCCCTATGCCAGTTTTCAAGTCACAAAACAAAGATATCTATGGTGCTACTTTTCCGCAGCCCCCCCCCCTTATAAATTACCCTTCCTGAAACATTTGGGACCTTCTTCCCATTCAACACTCTTAACCCTTCCTCATACATGTAAGCCATACACCTTGCCCCTCACCTCGCTCTTCCAGAGTCAGACAAGGAGCTGAAGCTTTTCTCCTCTTCCTCATCAAAAAGATCCTGGTCACAATATGAACCAATCTTTAAATTGAAATTGTCACCAGTCAAGGCCCCCACACCATCCCTATCTTCCATAAGGGTATTGTACATTGGCTTAAGGCAGTCACGTGATTTATCATCTTTTGTGCCCTTTAAAGCATTGTCAAAATTCACTATAATCAGTGCTCAGGAAGATGAAAATGTGTTTTTACAACCAACGTCAAACCAGTTTCTGCCAGTGTCATAATTGAAGATATTTCTATAATTCCAGGGATCCATGAATCCTCGTGTATTCCTCCCTCTGACAGATCTCGTTGCGTTTGAGCATTAACAAATATAACCTGTAAATTTGATCAGAGTTTCTGTTTCTTGAAGAATTAAGATGTTGAGGGAAGTCACAAAGGTCAGCAACTCAGCATCCATCATTTTATATGCCAGACCAGTGATGTTCCAACTTCCAATTTGAGAAGTTAGTGTACAGCCCTCCTTATAGTCAAGCTTAGTCAAGTCACAAAATTCCTAAAATCTTTTCTCACGCTGAGGTTCTAGATATAATTAATTCCCCCATTGATCAACTCAAGCATATTTCGCCCCAACTTACTTCAATAATATTGTGATTACTCATGAGGTACATGAGTCCCGAATATCCCCTCAACATGGCTATGGTCCTCTCTGTGGCAGATCCTAGATCCCCGCCAATTAATTTAATCACTGTTTGCCATAAACCCTTGTGCACCCTCTTCTGTTCTGACCAATATGACTGATGGCATGTTCTATGATGGACTATAAAAGAGCCCTAAAGGCACTACCTGAATTGCGTTCGTTTGTGCTTGTAAAACATTCATGTCCTTTTTAATGTGTTCCGCAAAGAACAGTGACCTACAAGAGATGACTATGTAGTCTCCCTCTCGGGCCTTGTGCCCTTTCCCATTCCAGGCCACTCTTCTTGCGATCAAAATATAGCGATCACAGCTTGCTCCTGACGTGGTGTTAATATAATGTGTTGCCTTATAAATTATTTAAGTGGTTTCCTCAGTTAAACCTTCTCTGTGGGGAGGAACCACTATAAGTGCCACACTTATCGATGGAGCGGCCTGTTATAGGAGATTATGAATGGGGGTCGGTACGCTTTGAGTTTTGACGTGTCGGATGTCACATGTGCTTCTTTTGCTCCTCTCTTTGTTGGAACCAAGTATGTACTGATATCTCTCAGCTTGCCTTCTTCGCCCCTCTTAACTTCAACCTTCTTGGAAGAGCTTATTTGAGTCCCTGCTGTGCCTGCTATGTGATATAGAGTTGGGCTCCCAAACTGGTTTTTAGATGTTGTTTGAGATATCGAAGATTGCATATTCCTTGTTGGTGAAGCTTGTGTTGATTCTTCTCTCCCTGGTTTAACAGGTTGGACCCTCTAGCTTGGCACATTTGTCTGTCACTCTGCATACTTCAAACTGCAGGAACTGTACATCCTCATTCACTTTATCTAATGCCTGTTTTACGACATTGATTACCATTTTCATTATAGACAGCTGATTGGCACATAGCCCCCACATATGCAGACAGTTGATTTTGCTGGAAAAGAGTGGCCATGTTGTGTAGATCCTCCTGGATTGGTGCAAGCAAAAGAGGAATGAAATGTTCTATGTCACTAGGACTCCTGCAGTGCTCTCCATCTCTCTCAGAATCTCTCCCAGAAGGCAAATCCTCATCTCTCCAGGGGCCAAATCTTTGCAGCTTTGGGTGCCTGGTTTTGAGCCAACTGGGGCAGATGTCTCATCCAACACCACTGATTCAATAGGGCCTTCCCTTGTGTCATTCAGCTCCTCTCTCTCTCTCTCCTCGTCTTGAGTTTCCTTGTTGATTGAATGGGCTTACGAGTAGTGGGTCCTGTCCCCGTTCCCATTCCCCTTCTTCTGTCCCACTTGCGACCAAAGAAGGCAATACTAAGAATCATCAGTATTTAGCAGAACCAGTAGGATCTGCACCCCTCCCCCTGGTGGTGTGGGGTCTCAGTAAGACTGTTGCCATGGATTCACAGGAGTGGAAATTCATAGGGGGCCCTTTCACCCCACCTTTGTCAGCAGTCCTGGTCTTGTAGTTTGCAAGTACTGGTGATGCTTGTTTTGTGACTTGTTTGCCTTTCTTGGGCAAACTCATGGAGAAGCTGGTCATTCCCCAACTGACCATCCAAACCGAAATGAGGCACTGAAACTGCTATTTTGAATAGCTGACAAGACCTACTCTCTAATCTGGACTCCTATTGTTCTGATCCTCCTCAATCTTTCCTCTGCTTTTGACACTGTCAACCACTCCATCCTCATAAACTGTCTCCGTGAATCACAGACAGGTCTCTGGCGTGGCTTGCCTCTTTACTCTCTAACAGACCCTCCCAAGTGCAAAAGAGTCCTTTTCTCTCCTCCACCTCACTCTTTAACTGTGGCATCCCTCGGGGATCTATCCTATCGCCATGGCTCTTCAACATCTACCTGGCCCCTCCGGCCAACCTGATCTCCACCTACCCCCCTCATTTTCAGTGTTACGCAGACAACCCCCAGCTCTCTTTCTGGCTGCCTTCCCCTACCTCCTCTTCCTCCTCCTCCCTCATAATTGACTGCCTATTGTGCTCTGCCAATGATATCTGCCAATGATCTCTTCTTCAATTCCAGCAAGACAGAGCTCCTAGTTTCCCCCCCACTCTCTGGCCAGACTCCGTGGGTCCCCTCCCCTCACACACTTGTAAGGCAAAAAACCTTGGGATCATATTTGACTCCTCTCTCTACTTCTCTCCTAATATCACGGATCGTGCCAAAAAGTCAAATTTGCAGCTTCATCTCCCCAGGGCCATTCTACCTTTCCTCACCTTCCCCCAGAAGCTCAATGTCTCCAGAGCCCGTGTTCTCTCTGGGCTTGACTACTGCAATAGCCTCTTCCTCAACCTTCCTCTTTCCTCCCTTCGCCCCGTCCAACTAATCCATAATAGGACTGCAAGACCTATCCTTGGCCTCAAGCCCAGGGACTGCAGCTCTCCAGCCCTAAAGTCTCTCCACTGGGTCCTGGTGACTGCAAGGATCAAATTCAAAACCCTTTGCATCATCCTCAAGGCTGACTGGGGTCTCGGACCTCTCTTCATCAGGCTTTCTATCCTGAAATACCTCCCAGACAGAGTCCTTCGTTCTTCTGGCTCCAACTCTCTCCAGGTCAAACGTTTCTCCAAGCAGTGAGCGGAAGGTAGAACCCTATCCTCGGCTGGCTCCTCCCTCTGGAACAACCTCACTCCCCCTTCAGAATTGTGCCGGATATTGTTAAGTTCCGGAAACTTCTCAAGACCTTCCTTTTCTCCTCTTCCTTCCCTCTCCCCCTCCTGTGCTAAACTCTCCATCTGCCTGGTCCCTTCAGAGTCATACAGGGACCGACCACTCCCCCAGCAGTCCCCCCAGCATCCTTTTGCCAGAACCTGCCCTCAGGCTTCCCTTCCCAGATTATCCCAATTTATTCCTCCCTGTCCACTGCACTCTTCTTCCTCTCTCCCCATCTTCCCCTGGCACTTGCCGCCTTGGCCTGACAAGCACATGCCTGCCCCCACCTGTGGGGATACCCCACTCCTGCACATCTCCCTCTACCCTCCTCCCCCTTGCACTTATCACCTTGTCATGCACTTGCACGGTAGGATTGTCAAAAGGCCAATATAACCATTCTTTGTTTTTGTATTGTTGTGATTTCCCATGTTCCCCTAACCCCCATCTTGTCTTGTGGAACCTGGAAACACCTGTGTATAGGCGCCATACAAATGTCCAATAAATAAATAAAATAAATAAAATACAAGTGGTATTGGGATTCAATTTGTTTGTCCATTAATATCGCCACATTTGAGTGGCCATATTTCTCCACGTGTTTCTCCAGCTGCTTAGCGAGTTTCAGAGGCCCACCGAGAGGCAGGCGATGCAACCTCAACCATGTACTCTCCCGGCTCCATTGGCTGCACGCCCGTTCTCTGGAACCCTGTTCTCTGGGAATCTCCCTTCTCCCGGGTTGGGTGAAGTTTAGTGGGTCTTACCGCGTGAGCACCTGACATTCCTCTCCTTGCAGGGAGAAGAGCTGGCACCCTTGTCATAGCCTTCCGCTCCATTAGATCTGCCAAAGATGTCTGTGGGGCTGGGTACGATACAGTTACGGTAGAGTTATGGTTAGGTATAAGTGATGTGGGAGATGTTAAGGATGTGCTTGATCTTGGTGGGGTGACTGCAGAGTAACCAAGTGTAGCAGCCACTGACACCTCCTTTGCACCCATTGTGCCCACCCCAATTGCTGCACACTCCCCTTTCTCCCCACACAAATATAATATATTTCCTTCATATTCTGAATTTAATGATTGCCTATTTTGAAGCAAAATATTTGTCTTTTATACTTCTTTTTCTCATTTTATTTAAGATTTCATAATACAAAGAAGTTTCACTTGTATATGGACGTCACTACAGATGTTGTGAAATATGTCTTTGCTATATTGTGTACTTGGAAAGTAACTTCTTGTGATTTATTTTTAAATATATAGCAGCCTTATAGTTAAGGTGAGTCAGACTCCCATTGGAAGCTCACAAAATTCTATTGTTAATAACTTTTGAGTTATTAAGTTATCAAGAAGACAAAAAGATTTTTTTCCAAAGCTTCGGCCTACATCCCGTTCATTTTCCCAAAGACAAACAAGGTACATTTTTGCTGGACCGCACAGCCCAAACCACTCGACAGATTTGGACCAGGTAAGAAACTTGGGCAAAAAGCATTTAAAAGAGGCCTTTTTTTGGTATGGGGTTATTCTGTGCAGTAGTTTTTTTTTCAATATCTGACGGACAAGTGGGGTGCCCCCTCTCAAAAATATATAGCTATATCCCTGGTAAATTGCCAAAACTGTTTTTTAGAAATTAAACAGCTGCAATCTTTTATTTTCTCAATGTGCGAGATAGTTGGTTATAGCGTAGCTTATGGGAAAATGAAACACAGGAAAAAAGCTGTTTGCCGGTAAAGAAAAATGCAAATGTCATCAGTCTAGAGGTGGCGGGGGCACCAAGTGAGGAGTTGCAGGGGTTCTAGGGACTGAGTTTGCAACATAAACCTTTTCAGTAACCTCGGCTATATCCACAAATTGGCGACATCTGAAATCAAACTGTGTCACAGAAACAGTGTGTGTTGTGGGGGAAAGGGAGAGATGAGGAGGCCATCTGGGAGTGGGGAAGTTAACACAGATGATGGGGCACTTGATGAGTGGCTGGGGAGAAAGAAAGCATTTTTGTTCAGGTGTTTTTTTCTGATATCCACGGCAATCTAGTCCTATACCCACGGTTATATATATATATTTTTTTTAAAGATATTTTTACAGCTACAGTGACGTCGGGGTGAAAAATCATCGACCCAGTGACACGATAGCAATCCAGTTATCCCATCCATGCAGTAACCATGACAGAAGGGGCCAGCCCCCTCAGCCCATGTTACTTAATAAATGAGCAGACGTTACAAGACCACTTAAGGAAACATTGTTTTTTTAAGCCGTGTTAATGTCAATCCTTGAACGTTTTGCATTCAGAGACACATTTTTTGCCTTTTGCTGAATTGTATTTTGCTATATGTAGCCTTCAAGTGAAGATGGGGGGAATAATGCCACAATTGTACACTTTTTGCCTAACATATTTCTATAAGGATTTATATATTTGAGTGACACTATCATATGTGTACTTTCCAAATTATGTTTATAAAGCAGAGTATTGATGGAAGCCAGACATGGGGGTGAGGAGGGAAATGATGATAGTCATGAGTATTATCCCACGATGTGGCAAGAGAGTTTGCAATCCTGGAAACTGACGCAGTTATTTTCACCTGATTATGGCAGCTTTTCAGGGCACAAGGACACATGTGGGTGGACAGCGTAACTTTATTTCAGAGGGTGGGTGCAAACCCTTGGATTTTTTGAGGTTGGCAAGCTTGTTTATCATGTTCCCAGTGTAGACACTTACCCACAAGACCACAAGTACTTGTTTCGTTTTGGGATTTTATTTTCCAGGGAATTCATCAGGACAGAGTGCTGGGTTTAAAACGTGAGCACCTTTTATACTTTTCCAGCATATTTATTGGGACATTTCCTCTCTCAGTTTATTTTTCTAGTGTCCATAACTTTGTTTAAAACTCCAATGCTATTTTGTCTTGCACACTTTTTTCTAAGGAGAAGGTCAATTGAACTACATTTGTATATTTTACTTTAAAATATATGTTCAAAAACTGTGGCCATATTCATGGGTTCAAGATTTTGTGTTTCGCTATGGGGGCATAAGTACCTGGGCATATGTTATTCCTGCAGCTAGTCATTTGTGCCCTTTTCCGTGTTGCTTAAATGTGGTTAGTTGGGGTTGTGTGATGTATTACAACAGTCACCAAGAGACCAGCCATAAAACAAGGGGCTTGTAGCATGCTGCTTAACCAAAGTGTCTGATCATCTGCAAATAATTGAATCTCACTGCTCATTGCCTAAAAACATTGTGAGTTCTCAAAGAGATAAATCTATTCTTACAGCTACAGTGGCTTTCCTATCCATGCAATAACCAGGACAGTCCCTGCTTAGCTTCAAAATGAGGTAGCGGCCAGCCATCTCAGGCCATGTTGCCTAACAAACGAACCCACGTTACAAGACCACTTAGAGCAACATTGCGTCATGGGCCGGATCCTTCCTGGCTTTGAAATTAAGCAGCGTCGGTCCTGGTCACTGAATGGAAGGGAGATAGTCCACAGTCCCGAATCCTGTGTGTTTTCATAGTTTTAAATATCTCATCACACACAAAATCTGCATTATTTTATTTAAGCCATGCTACTCTCAGTCTTTGACAGTTTTGCACTCAGAGACCATTTATTTGCCTTTTGCTGAACTGAATTCTGGTATTTGTCTCCCAGTCAAATTGGGGCGAATAATGCTACAATTGTACACTTTTTGCCTAACATAGTTCTATAAGGATTTATATATTTGAGTGTGACTTTGGTATGAGTACTTTTAAAATTATGTTTATAAAGCAGAGCATTGATGAAAGCCAGACATGGTGGGGGTGAGGAGGGGAAACGATGAGAGGGAACGTAAGTCATGAGTATTTGCCCACGATGAGGCAAGAGAGTTTTCAATCCTGAACACTGGTGCAGTTATTTTCCCCTAATTGTGACTGCTTTTCAGGGCACAAGTATAGGACACATGTGGGTGTACAGCGTACATCTTTTTTTAGAAGTCAGACGCTACCCCTTGTTTTTTTTTTAGGTTGACAAGCTTGCTTAAGTATTTGGCTATCAGGATTTTACTCAGGTTGTCATTATCCCAGTGCAGACGCTTACCCACAAAACCACAAGCACTTGTTTCATATTTGGATTTTGTTTTCCAGGGAATATATCAGGACAGATTGCTGAGTTTAAAACATAAGCACCTTTTATATTTTGCCAGCATATTTATTGGAACTTTTCCTCTCTTAGGTTATTTTTTTTTTATGTTCATTACTTTGCTTAAAAGTCCAATGCTATTTTGTCTTGCACACTTTCTTCTAAGGAGAAGGTCAATTGAACTACATTTGTATATTTCACTTTAAAATATATGTTGACTTTCTGTGCGTATAGTCAATGGTGGCAGTTTTTGATTTTCGTTTTGGCGGCAAAAATACCTGGACATATTCTTGCAGCCAGTCACTATTTTACCTTTTCAGTGCTGCCTAAATGTGGATAGTTGGGGTTGTGATGTATCACAACAGTCACCAAGAGACCAGCCATAAAACAAGGGTCTTGTAGCACGCTGTTTAACAAAAGTGTGTGATCTTTGGCAAATAATGTAATCTCACTGCACATTGCTTAAAACATTGTGAGTTCTCAAAGCCAGCAACATTTTATACATAACAATACCACTGTCAAAACGGGTCAAAACCAATTTGTGATTGATTAACATCTTTCAGTGATGGTTTGCATGTTTTTAAAATATAGAGTGGCTGAAGGCCATGGCTAGTGGTCTGGTAGTGTTCTAAAATATACAGTGGGCACGGCCATAGGCCGTGGCCACTGGCCAAGTGCCTAAAAAATCTATGGAATAACAAAACCTTTGAAATTCAAGGTTAAAATGTTAGTTGCTGGCAGGTTAATATGAGAAATTAACGCAACAAAACCCCTAAAATTCAGCCAAAGCCACCTTAACTTCTCAATCCCTGTTGCGTAGCCTATGATCACAATGATGACATCACTGATGACATCACTGGTGACATCACTAACAGCATATTCTTTGACATACAATTGAATGCAATAAACAATTGGATACTATTTAAAGATCACTTTTACTTTGTACAGTTTAGGTTTTATTTTAATTTTAACATGTAATCACTTACAAAAGACACACAGAAAGAAATACACACCTATGTACATGTTTTCAAGCAAATGATGAATTTAAAACTTCATTTCTTTTCAATACATATATACATTTAAAGTAATTATCATTTTCATTTCAATACCCATAGCTGTTGCTTGTTTTAAAGCAATTAGCATGTCATTTATAAAATGCTAGGTGTACACATTTTTCTTACAATAAAACAATTGACACAAAAAATGTAGTGAATTATTAGGGTTCAACGTGTGTCACTTTACATTTATGTCTACAAATTGCTGTGTATATGTATATACAGATTATATTATAGTGAACATGTCTTATATATATTTGGCAGAAACAGGAACATTCTAAGCAGTGTACTATTGATAATTCAGATATCATCTTTTACCAAAGTACTACAAAAGAAAGCTTCACAAATAGTGATATGATGCATGTGTAGCTGTTTACTGTTTTAAACAATGTACTCATTTTTATGACCTATTCTGAAATGCTAATATCACATATGAAGAAACGTAAGGGTGGTCTAAATATGGGAAAATACCTAGAGTGATCTTATGTCTGATGCCATTAGTTAAATAATCATTGATGTCATATATGATGTTATTTGCGATGTCACCAGTGATGGCATCAGTGATGCCATCAGTGATGTCATTAGTGATGTCAACAGAGATGATTTAATTAGTGATGCCACCAATGATGTCATCAGTGATGGCATTAGTGATGTCATCTTGATGTCATAATTGTGGTCAAAGGCTACGCAACAGGGGGCGCAAAGTTAAGGTGGCTTTAGCTGAATTTTAGGGATTTTGTTGTGTTAAGTCCTCACCTTAATGTCCGTGCAACTAAAGTTTGTATCTTGAAAATATTTACATATATATTCACTGAGAAAACATTGTTAAAGGAACATTATGGTTAAGTTGCACTAACAAAACGCCATGAAATTCACTTAAAAAACATTGTTAAAGAGACGTTATGTTTACAAGTTAAACCGAAAAACCCTTGAAATTCACCAGTTATGGTAGGCTAAGCAACCATAACTCACGCCACCTGCATGCACTGATAAGACTAACACCCAGGGCATCATTGATGACATCACATATCTGGAGCACTTCTTTATGTTCACTTTTTGCTCAATGGTAGAGATAATTTTAAAAATCAAAAGGTGTTACATATGTAGACATTAACCTTGTTGTATGTTGTTAAGACACTTTCCTTAACATTTGGCCTCAGTTCATCATGCACATACATAAGAAAAAATCAAGCTTCAAACACACAATTAATTTGTGTACTTCATTATAAAGTCTAATGTCACTTTAATTGTTTGGTGGTGTTGTTTCTTTCCTCCTTACTGAAGTTTTCCTGTATGTGCCTCAGTTTTGTATGCATTGTGGGTCTTCATATGTATTGTTTATAGTAACACAAGTATGAAGTAAGTCTTGAATTATTAGGTATTATCTATTAGCTACTTATTCAATATTCATCATTACTTAGAGCTCTCATAAGGTACCACTCATTATTTTACCATCCAAAATTACTAGATAAAAAATATTGAACTTCTATAGTGCATGCTGCAGCCATTGCCGGTGTGTATGTATAATTAGGTGTCTGTATTAACAACAACACTCCAATATCATGTTTTGCTCAGATGAGTACATTCTTTAATACATTAAGTAGTTCATGATAGATCTCCCAATTGTTAGCCAGAATCCTGTGCAGTTCCCTTAGGGAGTACTACAGAAGATTAAGACTACAGGTATATGCAATAAATCCCCTTTGGTATCAGTCTGTACCACAACGATTTAGTTGGTACCTGTGACCAAGCAGTCAGACTTATCTCAAGGGGGAGATGAGCAGTATTCAGGGTTTACACATTAGGACTACAATACCATGGAGCAAGGAAACACTGACCAAAGCTTTGTATCAAAAAGAATATATATATTTATTTTACACACTCTGATGTTCAAACACAAATCACTATTATAAAAGCAAGTTAAATCAGTCAAGAAAAGTATACACAACTCCCTATTTAAATTGTAGACAAGTTTGAACAAGAGTGAAAACTGAGCAAAACGGCACAGTGAAAACCAAGCAGAAATGGCACTCTAACAATTCCTCAAAAGGGAGGGAAAGGTCAAGTTATACAGGAATATACTGTTAAACACACCGGCAACACTTCCCAAGAAGATTGTGAACAAGTTAGGCAAGGCAATACTTTGCATGTGCAATACTTAGGTGAAAACCGAGCAAAATGGCACTTTACAAGTTTAAAGAGAGGGAAGGAAAAGGTGGTTATAAGAGTTAGGTGCACCAACACATTTCTAGGTGAGAAGCAATCTAGAGACAGCAGTTGTAACAGATTTAGCCAGAGTCAATAGGCTTGTGCCAGAGTCAGTGGTACAAGGCAAAGTGCCCAGGAGCAAAATGATCTAGTCGCTGCAGTCAAGTCTTTGTTTAACAATTCGAAAAGGCGGTTGCAGAAGGTGAAAGACAAAGTTAGATCATAGGGGCGGCCAACCCAGTAGGTAAGAAAAAGATTTAAAACACATTCAGCAGTACCCAACGAAATGGGAGGCCTGGCGGAACAATGTACCTTAAAAGTGGAAGAGGCTCCTGCGGTGGCCGTAGTTCCTGGCAGTTCCTGCAGTTCGGAGATCCAGCAGAGGAAGAGAGGCTCTCGTCGTGGAGGAAGGTTCGAGTTACTGCACTGCCCAGGGTTGAAACCAGCCACGGTGCTGCCAAAATGAATAAAAGGTAGGCTCCTTTAAATTGCGGTCCGGATGTACGGGTGCCTGGCTATCCGGTCTCCTAATGCTTGGCACTGGCGATTCAACCAAAGCAGGTCATGGAAGGCAATTGGCAAACTGGTTGGCCCCACCATCTCAAGGGAAGAAGACTCTTGCAGGTGAAGATCTTCTCGAGTCGTTGGAGAAAAGTGGTGAGGATCTGCAGCAGGGCTTCACCAGTGGTTCAGTCGTTGCAGAAGTCTTCGGCTTCTCTCTTCAGCTTCTTAGTTCCAGTGGCGACGTCTTGTCCTCCAGTCCTCAGGACCCTGCTTTTATGCAGCAAGACCCCTATTCATACAGCCTAGTTGTCACTTACACAGTGGGGTGGATCTCCTGGCGGGAGAACCCCCCAGCCTATCAGGGCAGAGTGTGACTTGCGTTGAGTAGGCAACCCTGTCCAGGGTGCCTATTCCCCCTCCCACACATCCTGTCTACCCCAGACTCAGTGTCGCCGAGAGGAGGGCTTCTGTGCAGATGCCCGCCAAAAGGACGAACAAAGGATCCCCGACCTGGGTTAGGACTACAGAGAAAGACACGAGAAAGAAATTAAATCTTCTGCCAATAAAAACCTACCGGAGTAAAGTTAATATTAAAATAAACCGGCGGTATGTTAGAGGCTGTCAGTAAAAGTGGTAGCCTCGAACAATGGGAAAATACCATAGGAAAATATTCACGGTCGAATATTTATGGTAGAAACCACTGCCACCAGCCAGAAACCTTTGAGAGAGGGACTGTACGGTACCCCCTCGAAAATGAACACTAGGGAAAAACTATTAACCCTTCCCAGTACCTCCATAGTAAGATGGGTTGTACTGGTTTTCTTCATAAGAAATGACTAGTAAAGTCAATAGGGACTTTACATGCCCTGGGAGACAGTAGTCAGTCCCAGGGCATGGAGTCTATGTTTGGGGGTCGCTACGACAAAAAAGATGATTCCCATGAGGGTGAGAAAAACCCCATAGACCATAAGCACACAAGATAGCCTAGAACACACACTAGCAATCTGTCTAAGAGTGGGGAAAAAGGGTCTCACTCCTAGCAGGAGAAAAAAAAATAAACCCCTCAAATCCAGCAAAGCTGCTGGGGGACTCTATAGGTAAGAGAACTGCACAGGATTCTGCCTAACACCAATCACCCCTGATATCTTGTTACTAACATTATACACACGACCCCTTTTAAAGACTTTTTATCAAAATTAATTTCATATGTGATGTAATCTGTGATGTCATCAATGACATTTGTGATGTCATCTTTGATGTCCTGGGTGGTAGTCTTAGCAGTGCACAGAGGTGACACGAGTTTGGTTGCTTAGCTTACCATAACTGGCAAATTTCAAGGGTTTTACGGTTTTACGTGTAACCATAATGTCTTTTTAACAACATTTTTTCATTGAATTGCATGGGTTTTTGTTAGTGGACCTTAACCATAACGTCCCTTTAACAAAGTTTTTCAGTGAATTGAATGGGTTGTTGCTAATGCAGTTTAACCATAATGTCCCTTTAACAAAGTTTTTTTCAGTGAATTTCATAGATTTCTATTAGTGCAACTTAACCATAACGTCCCTTTAACAACGTTTTTTCGGTGAATATCATAGGTTTTTATGAGGGACTATGTTTCATAATGTTAGATTACTGTATATAAGTTCTTAATAATTCCTCTTTTAACACATATGAAAGAACTGTAAACCTCCTTTAACAAACATACTTTTTGCAACGCATACTGATGTGTGTCGTTATCAGCAGTGCATGCTGGGGATGCAAGTCATGGTTGAATTGTCTTGGGCATGAGGGTTAACCATTACCCCATTCCCACCAAACCACTGCTGTTATCTACTGCACCCACTCTGCATCCTAGTTCAGTATTCACTATACCCTCTTAATGTGACCAATGGCCAGTGCTCATGGCTTGCAGCCATGGCGAGTTTCCACAATCCATTAGGCATGTACTTCGGCCATGCTGCATTCCTCAATAGACAAATCAGAGTAAAGATTTGTCCCTGCCGATGGCCAGGACTACTGCCCAGGCAGAAAAGTTATATCACTATTTATTGTACTTACTTTTTGACATTTTCAAAAAAGTAAAACACAGGACAGTTTTGCAAAAGCATGCTTTCATATCCTTGCAGATGCTCCTCGCGCAAGTTTGTTGCAATGCCGTCGAGCACTTCGGTCTGCAGCCGCAAGCAGAATGTACTTTCCCATTCAAACCAAGGGCTTCGGCCATGCTGCATGCCCCAATATGCAAATCAGAGTACACCTTTGTCTTTGCTCAGGGCCAAGCCCATTGCCCAGTCACCAGAGTAATATCACAACTTTCTGTACTTACATTCTCACCCTTTAGAAAAAATAAAACACAGGACACATTTGCATAACCACGCTTTGAGGTCCTTGCTGATGCTCCTCGCAAATGTTTGCTGTAATCCTGTCCAGCAGTGTAGCCAAAGCAGAATTTTGTTTCCCATTCAAACCTATACCAATTTCGAAAAACTTTACTGCATAGCGAGTCCCTGGTTTGCATGAGCTCTTTAACCCCATTGCCGGTTCCTTGTGGTCATGGCCAGTAGCCATATTGTCCTTTGGCCATGGCCCAGAAAATCTGGCCATGGCCACAGGCTATGTACCTCAGTCACCAAAGGTATATCACTATTTTGTGCCTACATTATGACACTTTTCCCAAAAATAAAACGCGGACATTTGCAAAACCATGCTTTCAGATCCTTGCTCCAGGCACGAGTTTGCTGCAAATCCGTCCATGTTTTATTATTTGAAAAATGTACATACATAAAATAGTCAAATAACTTAGCCCCACTTAACAAAATCCATTCAGACTTTGGACATACATAGAAGACTTAGTCTATAACCTTTCTGAGAACTTGTGTGTACATTCGTCAAATGGAAACAACGTTATAAGCCGTCTAAAAATGTTGAGACCCCCCTCTAATTTTGACCCCTCTTGAGAAACTCCCACCAAACTTTTTGAATCCATTGATATCTGGGTTTAAAATCTTTTTGCAAATGTTTGTGCAGATTCGTCAAATGGCACTACTTTTATAAGCCTTTCAAATATTTTGAGACGTCCCTCTACTTTTGCTCCCTCTTGGCAAAACAGCACCATTCAGGGTCAGGTCTAGAATGATATTACTAATTTTCATGCAGTTTCATTGAGTGGCGCCAACGTTATAAGCCATCCACAAACTGTTTTCACCAAACTTGTAATTCAAAAATAGGCATGGATGTTCCCGAACATCAGAGATGTTCGCGAACATCAAAGGACTGCACCCGAACATCCAGACTGTTTGCTGACTTCAGGGATGAAAAAACACTTGTATTTTGGTTTCTTATGGCCATATGCCATCAAATCCTCATCACCCCTCACCACCCCAGAGATTGTTTCAATGTTGTGCTTTTCAATATGTTTTTGCCGTGATGTCTGCATACAACGGGCATTGTCCGTGAATCCAAATTGGCAGGCGTTTCCCAAAAATATGACACACCTCATGCTTTTCACCATCTAATCAGCGGGCGTGTCCAATGTCCGTGGACATCACACCACCCTTTGGGCCAATCGGAGACCAGTGCACGGACCAAACAGGGAAAGTGAGTCCATGGACCGAACCCAGATATCACTAATTATTTTTTACCCACTTTTTGGACATTTAAAAAAAAAACTTCTGAACGGGATTTACAGCAAATTTACAAAAGCATGCTTCAGGACAAAGCCCTGCTCCTGGCGCAAATTTGGTGAAAATGTGTTCAGCGATTTGGGCTGTAGGTGTGAGCAATTACATTTTTCCATTGCATCTATGGTAAAAACCACACAATTTGGGGCCCCGCCCTGCACGAAACCTCACCAGACTTCGCAGTATCAATCTGACGGTGGTTGTGTGAGTTATGGTTGCTAAGCTTACCATAACTGGTGAATTTCTGAGGTTTTTCGGTTGCACTTGTAACCATAACATCCCTTTAACAACGTTTTTTAAATGAATATATATATATATATATGTATATATAGTATATGTTTATACAGAATAGCACCTTCCATTCATAGTCCTGTATTTGTCTGTATATGCCAACATTAAATATTGCACATGAAGTCTTTTACCTATGTCATCAAGGTTGATATCCAGCGTAGGCGATTTCCCTGTGCCCAGAGCATTACTTGCTTCGATCCAGAGTGAGAACTGGGTATTTTCTTTTGATTTATTCAATAAAATAGTGATATTGCTTGTGCTATTGGCATCAAAAACGTGTTCTTGTTTCACCTGCAAACTAAAAATATATATAACTGTCTGTATAAGTGTTGCATAAATAAGCATTTGCATTCCATCGATAATTTGTAAAAAGAAATCCTTACACAATGTTATCCCGCAAATAACAACATCTGAAAACCGAAAATGAATACCAAGAAACAGAACTGACCAACACATATTATCCGACTGTAAATGAAAATATTTGAATATGTCTGAATATATATAAATCAGCTTCTGATTTACATACTAGCTTTGCATCCAAGTAGCTACACAGTATGTAAATATGACATTCACATTAAATTAGATTACTGTGGGCCTGGTGCAGTAGGCATTTGTAATGGTTATGGCTTTATAGGAGTACTTTATCTTTAATACAAGGGGCCGCGATTCTCAGGATTCTTGTGTATGGATTATAAAGAAATGTAAGCAAATAGGTGTAGTGTTGGAGCATCGCTAGAGACTCCAGCATGTTGGTCTCATACAGCAACCATAAATCATGCATAACAAAGGCAGACCTTCAAAACCAGTATCCTTTGTAGAAAAGCCGAAAATCCTGATAACCAAACCCGCAAATAGGTGTAGGGTCTCAGGGAAGCTATTCCAGGTGTACACAAAACCACTGGAAAAAGGCTTTAGCTGGATTTACACATTTCTGAACCTGCGGGTCTGGAATTTAATGTCTCTCCATGTTCCTTGAATGACCTCACATTACAAACCGCTCTACAAGATACACTAGGGAATATCACTTTGAAGAACACTAATTGAATGGGGTGGTAGATTCAAAGTGGAGCCAGAACAAGCTTTTAAGCACAAACACCTGCCCGCCTTAAAGGGCAGTTCAACATTGTTTGTTTATTTGTTTGTTTATTTATTTCTATAGCGCTCCGGACCCAGGAGTATAGGGGCGCTTAGTACAAGGTTACAAGGCACAGTACATGGTAATAAACAGTGATGCTAGAGCAATTTAAATAGCAGTTATATACAGGCAGTGGGGGTGATAGCACCCAATCGTGACATAAGTGAGGCATGAACAGTCAATACATTATATAGCAAGGTCTGACTTCAAGTTGACTATTTGTCAGAAGCCACCCAATGACAAGTTTCCTGAATGACTGGAAGGAATTGGAGGATTTGATGCTCAGTGGCAGGGAGTTCCAAAGTTGGGGGGCGAGGACAGTAAAGCTCGAGCCTCCGGCTCTTTTAGAGTTAAATCTAGGTACTGTTAGGCAAAGGTGTTGGAGGATCTCGTGGTTCTAACGGAGGGTTTCTTGGTGAGTTTGTTAGTAAGGTATGGGGGTTCTAGATTGTTGAGAGCTTTGTACGTCAGGCAAAGTGTTTTTAGGTCAATTTTGTGTTGGATGGTGAGCCATCTGCATGTGGTTCTGGTGGTCGAGATGTGCTCACGTCTGGTGATATTTAGCGCTGCCCGTAGCGCATTATTTTGAAGGACTTGGAGCTTGTTAATTATCGCTTGGTTGGCACCTAAGCAGAGACTATTGCAATAATCTAGTTTCGATTGTATAAGGGCTCTGGCTAGTATGAGGCAACTGTTAGGGGTGAGAAATGGTCTACAGGCTCTAATGAGTTTTCCGGTATATGCAGTGGCGGAGGCAGTTGCGTTAATTTGTTTAGTGAGGTTAACGTTGGCATCAAGATAGAAGCCAAGTGTTTTCACATTTTTGGCGACCGGGAAAGTGTTGCCATCGATTATGATGTTAGAATAGTTGGGGTTTTAATTTTTGTAGGTTGTTGGGCGAGCCAACAATGAGCAGTTCGGTCTTCTCGTCATTGAGGCAGAGGCCATGTGTGGCCATCCATGCCTGAATGACGGAGAAGATTTCATTGATCCTGGCTACATCAATATCGTAGTTGCCCGAGATAGTGAGGAGCATCTGAGTGTCATCCGCGTAGTTTGTATAGGTGACACCCAGGCGGTCCAGTTTATCAAAGAGGGGCTTTGTAAAGATATTGTAAAGGGTAGGTGAAACACATGATCCTTGTGGGACACCACAGGAAATAGGAATAGGGTCTGCTGCTGCCTCCAGAGAGAAGACCCTCATGGTTCTGTTGGCTAGGAAGGGCTGTATCCACGTGACAGCAGAGGGGGAGAAGTGGGCGGCAGAGGAGAGGTGGTTACAGAGTATTTTGTGGTCAACCAGGTCGAAGGCCGCTGAGAGATCTATAAGGAGTAGGATGGCAGCCTTGCCCTTACCTTTAATTTCGTCAATCTGACTTTTAAGGTCAACAAGGGCAGTTTCTGTTCCATGCTGAGGCCGGAAGCCAGACTGACGCAATCCGAGTAATTGGTTAGACTCTAGGTAATGCTGAATTTGCAGGTAAGCAACTCTATCGAGAATTTTCAGCAGGAAGGGAACAGTTGTGATGGGCTTGTAATTTGTGGGGATGGAGGGGTCCAGAGTCTGTTTTTTTAGTAGCGGGAGGACCCATGATTGTTTCAGATTGTTGGGTACCGAATTAGTGGAGAAAGATGCGTTTATGAGCTTGAATATGAAGGGGGCGAGGTCTCTTGCTGCATCTTTTATGATCTGTGCAGGGCAGCTGTCCCCTTTACAGTTTGATGGTTTGAGGGATGTTATAATTTTTTGCACTTCTAGTGCGGTTACGTTTTTGAAGGTGAAGCCCTGGTTGGTGTTAGGGGTCGTAGGTGGGCTGGGCATGAAGGGGCTAAGGGTGGGGCTACTATTAGAGAGTTGAAGTCTTTTGTTTCCGATTTTAGTTTGTAGGCCAGTAATTTTGTTTGCCAGGGGATCTTGGATACTTGTGCACCAAGATTGGTCCTTCACAGACGAATCCATAGATGGATTGGGGTTTTCTAACTCCTTCAGTATAGTGAATAGTTCTTTGGTACTGGAGCTAGCATTACTTATTCTTGTGTTGTAGGCTTCCTTTTTTGTGCGAATAATTTCTTTTTTATAAAGGGAAGATGCATTTGTAAGATTGACTTTATGTTCCGCTGATGGATTCTTTTTCCAAAGGGTTTCCATTTTGGACTTGTTTTTTCTTAGTATTTTGAGTTCTGGAGTATACCAGGAATTGAGGTGTGTTTTAGATTTACTTTTACGTAATTTTAGTGGGGCAACACGGTCAATAGCGTTGGTCATGGCGTTATTGTAGGTGTCTACTAGTAGGTTAGGGTCTGATGTGTTGGGGATCATGTTAAGGCTGCATACCTCACAATGAGAACTGAGAATTGTTTCCACATCTCCTCCATTTTAAGAGAATAACACTGGCTACCTAGCCTAGCCAGGATACTCTTCAAACCTGCCTCCATTACTTACAAGGCAACTTCTGCCTGATCACCAGCCTACCTAGCTAAAAAATGCATGGGTTTAGATGGGGCACTTTCCTCTAGGAGCCAGACCATTGCAAGGCTCAAGAGTAAACTGGCACGCAAAGAGAAATTAAGGAAGCAGGCCTTCGATTGCTATGCACTAGCTGACTAGAGCACCATTACCGGTGCAACCAGGACCGCTTCAACCCTCCCTCAGTTCAAGTAGTAACTCATCATCCTGCTCTTCAAGGAAGGGGTCACTTAGGACATGCTACTCCTAAGGATATACCACGTTTGTGGTATTAATTAGCCAAACTACTGTAACCTGTACACTCCCCTTTCACTGACCTATGGTAATTCCAAATTACTTGTACAATGCTATATTGCTTCTTAGTGCAATATTAATCCAAATCCAAAGAGAAAGCATTTGGGATCCCAACAGCTCACTAGGATTTAGTCTGAGTGCATTGAGAATGCCTTTCATTGGAGCCAAGGTCTTCTTTGTAAGTCTGAATGACACTGCCACACTAGTCTTATACTGGCAAGATGATACTGGAGCAGATGCCAAGCAAGGTTCATTTTCAGGAATTCATTGTTTGATTTTCTTTTTGGAGTGGATCTGAAGTTTTCCCCTTTACTAATTTCTTTTGCATGGCTTTTCAGGCTCAAGTCAAGTCTGAGGCGAGGAAGGTATAGTCGTATATGTAAAGAAACCATGTTGCAGTGGCTGTCCTGAAGGAGACCCACCTGTCTCAGACAGAAGAAACAAAATGTGCCAAGTCCCGGGGGATGCCACAGGTATTTCTCCTTCTACTCTCACTTCTCACAGGGTGTCTGCATTGTTGACCGTGGGGCATTGGAGTTCTGTTTTACAGAAATGGTGAAGGACTCTGAAGGAAGGGCACTGATTGTTACGGGCGGACTGGTCAATTACTATGGCCCCAAAACTGATTCCCTTGACAATTTGGAATGGGTTGAAGCACATTTGCCTAAATATTCGGCTAAATTCAGGGGTCCAGTCCTAAACAATAAGTGCAAGTGATGTCACCAGAAATTAGCATATTCTGGTGAAATATGCAAATTGTATTCAATTGGCTTTACATAACCATACAAATAACACAGGACAAATGGGCATGTGCCTTTCATAAAATCAACACACACACAAAACCAAGCGAGGATATTTTCTTCTAATAGCATTTGAAAATGTTAAGAATTATGCATGTTTTAAAGCTCAAAAATCAATGCCAATGTTTTCCCTGGGAGTGCAGTCTCGAAATGTGACATTTCACCTTTAGAGCGCTTGGGAACCACTCCGGTGGTGACAGTGCGTGGTACAAGTATCATTCACATTAAGATTCATATTATCATTAACTTTAACATTTAGATGTTGCTTATTTTTTACCCGGTTATATGGTGTAGTTGTCAAGTGCCCAACTGTGGTTTGAACCCCCACAAATCTCCTTCTTACAATCATAATGTCGAAAAAGACAGTCACAATGTCTTGTTTTACACACAGCCTCTAAAATGCGTCGGCCCTCTGAAAGAAGTAGGTGACGCCGTTCACCCGCGTACCCTCGGCTTGAACCATGGCTAACTTTATTATTTGGGCTGGTGATTTCAATGCAGTACTTCACCCTGACAAAGACTGAACCGGTGAGATACATAGACCGGTCTCTAAAGCTATGCACAAGCTTCAACAGATTTGCAGCAATAGTGAACTTGTTGATGTCTGAAGGATCTGCTATCAGCAAGTAAAGGGATATACGTATAAGTCAGGAGTGCACCAATCAGCGTCCATGCTGAATTATATCCTAGTATCAGAAAGGGGTGCTAGTTGGTTTATGGAAAGCTCTATTCTAGCACATTATCTGATCATGCCCCACTTGTTCTATGATCATTCATCCCGTTTTCTTTTCGCACCATTTTTTGACGAAAACATTTCCTCGAAAAACACATTGATTTGTTTGGGGGTTCCCTCCCAAGTTCCCCTCCCCTATTATTTATTTGCTATTGCCCACCCCACCCCACCCCTTATATGCCCTTAACTCGCCTCCCTTCCTCATATAGCGCCTTGATGCCTGCGAGCTGTAGTGCGCTCTACAAATTAAAATAAATAAATAAATACATTTTTATGGGTTTTTTCGGGGAGTCATTTTCAGCCAAAAATGCTGCAGAAAATAAACTGCTGTTGAATGAACATTTACCGCCCCAGTGACTGTTAGAATGGTTATACCTGGCAGGAGGGCTGGTGGTAAATCCTGGCTTTTCAAGAATGATAGCCTTTCGGATACAGTGTTCCATGATTCCATCGAAGAGAGTACTATACAAAAAGAAATCAGGAAAACGAGGGGACAGTGGCTTCTCACTCTGTACTCTGGGAGGCCTTTAAATGTGTTCTCCGTGGAGAATACATTGCCAAAGTGGCCGGGATCCTCAAAACCATTAGGGCGGAATTGGCCAATAGTGAATCTTTACTTAAAAAGATTGAGAGAGAGAGATCCTGCTATACAGGCGCAATTTTATAAAGAACTTGAGAACTTTAGAGAGGCTGCGAGAGGGAAGTTACATTTTTATGGAGGCTGACTTCTATCCGTCAGTCTGGTGAGGGTCAATGCCCTGGTCGACTCCTGGCCCATGCATTTTGGGTCGAGGATCCAAAATCCCATATTACAGCCATAGGAAATAGGCTACGAGACCTGCAATATACGGATGATGAAATGACTGGGACTCTGGTGAGGTATAATAGCACTTTATAGTCTACCAAGGCCACAGAATCTCAGTTTCTGATTGCCAATTATCTTGATCATATATCATTGGATTGGTTAACTCAAGGTGAAAGGGAATGGTTGGGTAGTCCTATCACGGCTCAGGAGGTCCATAATGGCATCAGAGCTCTGCCCTGTGGGAAGGCTCCAGGTCCGGATGGCTACACGGGTGTCTTCTATTAGACATTCGCTACCACTCTGATGCCACACCTTTCGAATGTGTTTCTGCAAGCTTTGAAATATGTTAGACTGCCGGAGTAAACGAGCAAGGCTGTGGTCACTCTTCTCACAAAGCCAGGGAAGGAAGCTAAAGATTGCTCTTCATATAGACCGATTTCTCTCATATACATAATAAAATATTAGCAAGAGTTCTGGCTGATAGGCTTGCTCCATTAATGGCTAAGTGTGTGAAGGCAGACTTTATCCCTGTGAGGTCCACATCTTGTGGATTGCATAGAGCGTTTGGCCTGTTCTTGGCAAGGGATCAGCAGGCCCCAGTGGTTCCTGCCCTTTTGGATGCCAATAAGGCATTTGACTCAGTGGAGTGGCCCTTCATGTTCACAGTGCTTATGCAAATGGGGGTTGGGAAGGCATTTTGATCACTGGTTTGCTTACTATATTCTGATTGCACGTCTCCGTATTAATGGTCGGATTTCTGGACCTATCCTCAAAGGTCGTGGAACAAGACTGGGGAGCCCTCTTTCCCCCTCCTTTTCGCTCTGGTGGTTGAACCTTTGGCAGAGTGTTAATTAGGTCCAAACATATTCACAGAGGTGTACGTTTACACACGCATATATTGGTTATTTCATTATATGCTGATGATATGATCCTATCCATCACCGAACCGGCGGTCAATCTGGCACCCATTATGGCAGATGTACTTCAATTTGGGCATTACTCTGGTCTTAACATCAACCGGCTAAGTCGGTGCTGTTTCCCTTAACTGAAGGGATGTGTAAATATATCGATGGGTTGGGCTGCCAATAGCATGAAGAGAGCACTCACTACTTGGGAATTGAGATGG
Organism: Ambystoma mexicanum; assembly: GCF_040938575.1. Taxonomy (NCBI): domain Eukaryota; kingdom Metazoa; phylum Chordata; class Amphibia; order Caudata; family Ambystomatidae; genus Ambystoma; species Ambystoma mexicanum. The sequence continues at coordinate 1,206,222,799 of NC_090922.1, forward strand.
CACAATCCCCGGAGATCTTCCGTTGGCCACCAACAAGTCAGCAGCTAGTGCTAACCTCTTTGGGTGCAGTTTCTTAGAGTCAGCAATGTGATGTCTCAGCTCTGAGGAACAGGCATCAAAAATACTTTCTAGCATGACTAGATATCTCATACCATCATAAGCAAACAACATGTGGCCCTTAATCCACTCATCTAGGTTTTCCAGGCTCTCACACACCTATGTAGCCCACAAGCATCCATCTTTCTTCGTGTGGTCTCTAAATCTTTTCATGTTATAGTCAGGTCAGGTAAGGGGTCTTCCCAAACCTGACTATGAGAGCATTCTTTACCAACTGGTAATCTTCTCTATCAGCACCATTCAACTCCATCACAGCATCACAGCTATTCTGGGGGAGCCTAGAGATAACCCATGGAACAAGTTCACTCTCACATATATCTTGCACTTTACATGTAAACTCAAATGTACTCAACCAGTACAGAATATCTGTTTTTATGTCATACACAGTCAACAAATCCTTGGGGAGACGAGGCTTCCTGAACCTGGAGGTATCTGGCAATGAGGGCTCTGAAACAGAAGGGGATTCAAGGGACAGATTTTTCATTTCATACTCATATGCATCTATTTCTCTCTGAGTTGCAGCTCCTTCTTAAATTCTTTTTCCTGTATTTCAGTTTGTATCTCCAGTTTCCTGAACTTAAGTTGCATTTTCATTTTTTTCTATTTCTAGAAGAAGTTATGTTGACATGTTTGGGATAGGTAGCTGTGAGGCTAGGAGATTTGGAGGTGAATCAATAATCATATCAGTTTACACTTCATCTTCTTTCTCACTTCTTGGAAAATGAGGACTAAGTGTTAAGCTTTGCCTTTGATCATCTTCATTCATATCAATTGCTGGAGTAGGGGTTACAGTCCTACTCAGTAATTTGGTGATCCAACAAACTTTAAATCATTTTACTTTTCTTCCCTTTGCCACTAAGGCCTCCAGATGTACACATCTCTTTTAGTTTTTCTCAGCTTCAAAATGTTCCATTGTTGCAGTGATTTAGTAGTCACAGTATAGTTAACCAGCCTTTTGGATGGATTCTTTGGACACTGGTACAACCAGGAGTTATTGTAATCCAACACTTCCCAATCCCTCCGGTGTTAGGGAAGTGTTCCTAAAGTCCACTGGAGGTAAGACTCTATAATAATATCCCTTGGTATACAGGTCCCCAACTCTTAGTATGAGTCTTTACTACCCAAAGGCTCTTGTAGAATGGCAGAGCAGCCAAGCGTATCTTAGGAGGAGGATGTGAGCTGTAGGTAAGTACACTGTATCCAGTCAATACAATTATCCAAAGAAACACATATACTCTTAAAGTTATATCAACGACAGGTAGGTAAACACTCTTTTTAGATAACCCAAACACATAGGATATATCAACAATACTTTTTAATGGTGACGACTTCAAATGTAGTTGCTCGCAGTTACCATTGTAACAGGGAATGACACTAATGACTGTTCTGCCGTGTTACCAGTAAAGATGCACACTCGCATAGTTTATAGATAAATGGTAGATCATAAAGTCACAGCAGACAAAGTCTGTGGGATAGAAAAGGATGATTAAACACACTTGAGAAGTTGTGTACATCCTAGTAACACTTTTTAAGGCTTCTAACGTTTTGTAAATCCAGTCCCTAACTAGCAAAAAGTCAGTGCAGGAGTGGATATAAAGTCTGATGTAGCAGCTGGAAATGGAAAGTTCTGCAGGATACTTTTAGTCACTAGGTTCAAAATGCTTAGTAAGGTAACACAAGTTATTGGGGCCCTGCAAAGGACACCCTAAGGGACACAAGCTGTTAAGCCTGGGCCAGAGGTATGGGTGGACATCCAAATACCTTGAAACGCACTCCAGTCACACTGGAGTGACTCTAGGCTTTAGTTATGTTCTACCTTTAGCCCCGCAGTACCATAGGTTAGAAGAAATAAATGAAGCAGTGACAGATCCGGTCTCCTAATTCCTTGGTCTTGCGATGAAAGGAAGGACTGTGAATGGGATGTCACAGCAGCAGTCATGAGAGAGGACCCTCTGCATGGATTTCTTTGGTCTCCCTGGTCAGTCTGCAGTTTTGATATCTTTTTATCAGCTCAAACAAAGGACAGTTCTCGCCCGGTCCATCTTCTTTGATTCTGTAGTCCTTCACACTGGTGCGGGGACTTAGTTGAGTAGGATCGTGTCTTTGGAGGTCCAACTGAAGCTCACCAAATGTCTGGATGGATTTGGCCCCACAAAGACATTGCACTACAAATGGGTTGTATTCGTGGTTTGCAGCCCTGAAAAGTCACAGCACCTCAGAAGATAGCACGATTTGTAGTTTGTCTCAGGAGTGGTTGGTCCCACCAGCCAAAGGGAAAGAGTCATCCTCGTTTGGAGCTTCGCTGCCGATAAGAAAACAGGGTCAGGACAGCAGTGCTCACTTCACGGTTTCTGAAAGGGTCTGCAGGCATTTCTGGTCATCTTCAGCTTTGGATCTTCTGTTCCAGTGGTCGACGTGCCTTCTACCTCCAGAACCCCACCATATGTTCGGTTTTCCCACTCACTCCTCTGCAAAATCTCTCAGCATTTTACAGAAAGGGGCGGGTGGCTGTCCAATCAGGACATCCAGCCCCCCAGTGGGAACTGGATCCATTCAGGCACTCTGGCAGACAAAGGGAAGGGGAGTGTTAAAGCCTCCCCCACATCCTGCCTTCGCAGACACATTGGAGCCTAGGCGTGGACACCCAAGGTATACTGCAAAAGGCAAAACACACACACTGACCTCCCCCTACCAGAATGCTAGAAGGGCTAACAAGGGACAGCCTCATGAGAAATGGCAAAAAAAGAAAGGAGCCACCAGGTTTGAACATAGGTGGGCCTATTGTGCCTAACCGAGATTGTGAACACAGTCTGCGGTAAAAATAACACAAAAGTTAGTAGAACATGTCCCCTGCCACTGGCCATAATTGTAGAGTTGTCACTGGGAATAGAAAGTCACAGGAGCAGAAAGAAGGGGGTTACTAGGTATCCCCTTAGCACTCCACATAGGGTGGTGTGCAGTAAGGTCTCATAAGCACCATTTTTAGGAAGGATTCAAAGTATCCCTCTTTCCTTAAGAACAGTAGTTCTTAAGAAATAAGAAACACATATAAAAAGGATAGCCCAACGGGTCCCCAGCAACACTGTACAGAGGGTGCTGTGTGCTGCAAAAGTGTAATACAGATGCCTTTAGGAGATATGGAGAAAAGCAGACCCCATAGAATAAGGTAATATAAAAGAATAGAGTTCCAATACGTCAGAGCAAATAAGATTGAATGAGGGGAAAAAGGCTCCCCTCATTCAGGATACAAAGAAAAAGGTCCAGAAGTCCAGCAAAAAGTGTTGGGGGGGGTCTCACTAGGAGAGGAGAGGGGATTAAGCATAAAAATGATAACTCTCCCTAACAAATACCAAGACAGGTTAGTAATCCATATTGTAGTTCAAAAAAGCAACAGTACTAGGGAAAATACAAAGCAAGTCAGGTAGCATGCATTGTCTGTTCTCCATAATTCAGTCCACATAGGTAAAGGTACAAGGGATAATCAAGGAGCATGCTGGGTCTATTAACAAAGCGGCATACAGTATAGGAAACTGGTGCCAAGTACATAACAACTGGAACCTGGAACAGGCAAGTACTGGTAGCATAGAGGGACAGGGAAATCATGGCAAGAAGAGAGTAGCGAACAACACAGGTAACCGACGCACGACTCACCGAGAGGTTTGACAAGCACTGGTTGTTTCCATTGCTAGTCTGGTATTCTCCGGCTCAGCCGTCGACACGGTGCGTGACATGGTCACATTACGTGCATTGCACTAGGAACACTGGGGATGTAGTCCCCGGCACATCGACTACCCCCCGTCTCAGCATATCGTCCCTGCAGCGGTGGCATGAGATGAGAGCGACGGGATATCTGACACTCTGGTGGAGATTAGGGCAGTGCAAAAGCATCATAACATAACATTTGGTAGTTGCCAGAGGGACCATTTGGTACCTCAGCCTCTACTTTGCTATACATGAAGCTGCTCTTGTAACTCCAGGTCAGAGTTTACATGGGCAGCTCCTGGTCACAGTAGAACAATTCTATATTTTTTCACAAAGAAAGCACATAAAACGATGGTCTGACTCTCCATGTAGAGGGTTATCTTGACAGGTATGTGATCTTCATTTAGATGTTCCACTGGCTTTTTACGCTTATTTTTAGTGAAGTAAGTTCATATAGGTAATAGCCAGTTGCTGAGGATTTAATGCATGTATCTCTCCCGAAGTCTCACATGAACAAGCTCTACAAGATCAGTGACTAATTAAAGGTATAAATGCTTGATGCTTGCCATGTCCAATACATTTGTATATAATTGTGCAGGTGGCCACAAAACTGTAAGATTGAATGTGGACAAACCTATTGGTCAAACCAGAGTGGGCTTGGATGCTAAAGCGCAAATAAATCCTGACACTGGTCATGCAACTTGCTCTAAAACCACCACAGTGGTGATGTGGTGCAGTACAAAAGCTTTGTAACATAACATAACATAACATTACATATGATGGCAGCACCTGAGCATGTAAGGCTGTACCTTGCTTATACTGAGCAGGCATGACTTTTGAGGCGTTATCTGCAATAAGGTGGCAATACAGGAGAATTTGAGGCACCATTTGGCCTATGATGGCAACACCTGGGCAGATTATTCTGCATTTTGCATATAATTATAACAAGGTTATACTCAGCATAAATTGACAGTATTTGGTCATTTGAAGATGTACTTATTATTATTACTATTATTATTAGGGTATATATTAAGCGCAGACCTAGCTTCGGGAAGCAACCGAGCACTTTACAATCATGAACCTTGCATATATCGGCTTTACTTGGTATGTGAAATTGCAATGGCATGAGAGAGCAGTAGCTGGGAATATGTTGCTGCCCTTGGCATACTGTAGCGTCATTGGGAATTAGAGAAAGTAGTTAGCATATGATTAGTTTACCTGGGAAGAGTTGATACTGGCGTAAAGTGGAATTTACTGACTAAATGAGGCTGTTCTGATATGTGAAGGCAGTGCCCCATGTCAAAAATGGCTCTGCTGGGGGTGACCCTAGAGTATCAGGCCTATAATCCCAGCATATGAAGCCACAATGCTAGCTAATATATGGTTGATAACTAAATTGGTCTTTTGCTATCTTTGGTTCCTTATCGGAGCTATGCCATCCTTTGATGTCAACAGGGACAAAGGTCATATGGCATTATTTCATGTGAGATAATTGTGTCAAAAGCCATGTGATGTTGCCTTTGCTTCCTGGCATTTTGGGAAAGATCAACAAACCAATCAAAATATATGTGCTCAAGTTACCTTTAATTTTCTCAGAACACAACAGTGATAAGGTTTAACTGAACCTGTGGGACGGGTTTAGATATTTACAAATCAGTGAGTCTTCCTTTAAGACTCTTGTCCTCAGTGCTTCCCTCTCTCCACAATTCAGGCCTATGTTCTTGGTGGCCTGAATTGTGAAGAAAGTCTCAGGAATTTAGAATTTCTTGCACTTTTATCTTGGCTTTCATTGAGTTTTTCTTAGCTTTGCTGAAAACGTGAGGTGTGGCGGTGGTCGACTTGCACACTGCTTCCAGGTACCCGTACCGGGCACACTTATGTCCTCTTATATGAGCGATCATTAGGTAAATGTGTTGAATTGCCATCTGGCAAGGGTCTGAAATCTCTGGCTTTTTTCTTTTTATAAAGTACTAAAATTATGCAGGTAATTCCATCTCTGAAAAGGTAATCTGCTGATCATATTCCCCTTTCATAAACTCCATGCCAAAAAAGCATAGTGTGTATCTGTGTCCTGCTACATCAGTATCCTGAATTGCAGCGCCTGTTCTACCAGAGTCACAGAGCAGGTTCAGAGGTCACATCTGTCCACTTAACAGCTGCAGTGACAGTCAAGACTCAGCAGCGCAGGGGCTGCATTTAAGATATGAACGCCTGTACCAAAACTATGATGAATCTTCTTTTGAACTTCAACCCTTGAAGAAGATTGTCTTTGGACCCTGCTGGAAGAGCAGTCCTTTCCAAAGTCCTCCAGTTGTGAGGTGAATGTAGGGGTTCAAAGGCAGAGGTGAGCTCTGTCCCCTAACCATCCCTAGGGGTGATGATAACCATGACCTGCCTCCATGTCACATGTTTGGCGCTACAGCAACTGCTGGCCCAGGCTAGTAGTAAATACGCAACTGAAACATGCTCCTCCTGTAACTGCGCCTCGATGCCCCCGGGCTGTGTGAGTGCTTTAAAAATGCTAATAAATACAAAACCATTCTGTTTCAGTCACTGTTGCACTGTATTTGTCTCTACCCCTTCTGTCCCATCTGACAGTCTGTTAAAGTACACCAAGTATTGTTAATCGGTTACCTCCAGGAAGAGCACCCTCCCCTCATCCCATTCTTCATGTCACCTCATCCAGGTGTTTTGTGTAATCAATTTACTCTCAAGCCCTTATTAGTCATCAGATCTCATAAATGCATCCCCCTTCACCCTTCCTTCAAGTATGAGCATGGTGTTGTATAACTTGGAAAAAGTAATTTCTGCAAAACATTGTTGTGAAATCAACGGCCTGTGCTACTTCTGCTTTAGGGCCTCTTTCTACCTTAACACATTAAAAAACTGAATGTTTTGTCACCCAATATTCAGGAGCCAGAGGAGAATGCATATTTTGATATCTCCTTCCCACTGACATGTCCTTGACATACTTCACTATTGCGGGGTGTAACAGACACCCACCTCCCTATCTGAGGATTCCTATCTGAGGATTGCATGTGCTCTCATTCGGAGCACATGCTCGGAGCTTATTGTACCCAGGGTAAGGGGCCACGTCTGGTGTTTAAACCACACATCAGGATAGAAAACATGCGCTGGAATTATGTAAATAAATGACAGCAAAAGGCGGTTGAGAATTATACACGAATACTCAACTAGTGCTTTTATTTATGACGACAGATTAGTGGGCATGTGCACCATGTTTATCCCTGTCTAGTTTCCATGTGTGTATCTTTAAGCCTGAAATGGCATTTCAGAAGTTCGTCTTTGCATGGGCTTTTCTCACGAAGGGCAGCCGGTTCGGTTTTGGCCCAATACGTGCACCGTTCCGGGTCCCCTCGCTGACGCTCGTTTGTGAACTAATGAAGCCGATAACATTAAAAGGAAGAACGGAAACACCCAGGCAAAAATTCACAGTTCATGTTTCGCTTAGATGAATGCTATCCAGGGCCGGACTGGGGCATAGAATTGTCTTGAGTCGGGCTCGGCACCAATGAAAAAGTGGCCAGTTGCAAACAACAATTCATTCCTTTTGTGACAGGCAGTAGTGGGACCACGCTGCCGCCTGTGCCCCGCCCGGTCCTGGGCTTTGCCCTGCCTTGCCTCAATCACTTAGGCTACCTTCTGTGGGGCCACCACGGCCATGCTAAGCCTGATGATGACAAAAATAGGTGCGCGGCGCAGCGGCCCCACGGAAGGTAAGATTTTAAAAGAAAAACCATATATTTGGGTGGATGGGGCCCATCACTTTTGAAGTGACGGGTCACAGACGCCACTCAAACTAAGTTATTTCTTTTAAAACCTACCTACCGTGGGGTGGGGCCCCAGCCACCAGCCCCACGGAAGGTCAGGTTTTCAAAGAAAAAAGTAAAAAACATATCTTTGGGCACAATCCACGTGCCTGGCCGCCCGCGGCAGAGTCATCTGACTCAGCCTGGTCACAGAAATTGGTCTGGGGCTGGCACTGAATGCAGTCAGCAGCACACTGGTCACACAGACAGAAGCCCGGGTGCGGACGGGCCCCTGGTGGGGTCCTGACTCCTGGGCAGTCAGGACACGACCAGGGGACCGTGCCACCGCCCGGGCCCGACATGGGCCTTCCTTGCCTGATCACTTGACTGTGACAGGCTCCGGCTGCACCGCACGCAGCAACAAGTGACTTACCTGCTTTGCCGGCTGGGACTTGGTCTCCTGTCGGGGCCACAGGGTGGGGGACGCACACTGGCACCCGCAAAAATGAAAATGCAGGCAGAGGGGGCCCCAGGAAGCAACTAGGCCACAGTGCTGCAGGGCAGGCTCTCTCTCTCTCACAAGTCAGGACCGACGACGCCACGCCTCGACACCTTCACTTCACAGTAACTTGTGAAATGAAGGTGGTGCCGCGCTGCCTCCTGTGGCAACAACAACACATCACCATGTAATTTCACTGGCTCAGAAGAACAGCCAATAAAAACTGCACATTCTGTGTTCCTATACAGAATGTATCAAATACTGCATAGTAACAACAGAATGATAGTTTTCATTGGCGGTTTATAACAGTTTGTTGTTCATTGCTATTACTGGCCCCTCCCAGGCCCAGCCAGCCATGGCCTGCAACCTGCAAGCACGAGAGAGATCGAGATCTGAATGACAAATCGCAATGATTTATAATCGAAGCTTAGCGAAGTGGAAGAACAAACAGAGCAATGGCACGTGCGCTGGCCCCGCATGAGTTCCGGTGCCCAAAAAAGAGTGCCGGTGTTGGGCACCGGCAACCACCCCCACAAATTAAGCACTGCTCCTTCCATTCCCTCCATTTATCTTCACATCCGTTACAACACTGGCACTCACTGAGAGATCACCTTATGACTACATAGTTTCATTGAAATTCTGATTACTTTTTAGTGCACAAGCACATCATAAATTGAAACAAGCATTGGCAATGCCAACAGTTTTGTCTTTTGTGTTGGCATAACAAAAGGTGTAAGTACCCAGGCATATAATAGCACTTCCTGCCAAATCCCTAATACTTCGACACAAGCCAAAACTGTTTGCTTTGCCAATGCTTGTTTTAACAGGACTTCAGTGAAGGGCACACATAGTTCCTATAAATCAAATGGCTGAAGGTAGACCTGTTTAAGACATTTTTATTACACCAGTAGATTTTACTTTACAGCTCCTATTCAGTCATTAACTCTCAGAAGACTGTTTTGAAAAAAACACTGACAGGCATTTCGAGCAGACAGTGTGTTGCTAAGGCTTGAAAAGCAGCTCAAAGAGATCCCAGGAGGATGTGTTCTGGGGGCAAAGGGGCAGGAAGTGGGTAGGAATGGCCATAGGAATTAGCATGGTCATGGGCCGTCAATGGATGAGTAAATAACCAAACCACCTGCAAGCTTTGTATCCCTCCTCATATGTCATTTCTCCCTAGCTGTACTCTAATGCAACAGTTTCGTTTTACAGGTGGCTCTTTAGTGCTACCTAATGTCAAAACTAAAAAGAACCACACAGAGGGTCTTATTTTCAAGTCTGAGAGTTATTCAGCGGCAGGGACCTGTACACATGCACTTTGCCATGCACAGGTCCGCGCCGCTGAATAATCGTCATTTGCACTTTTGCACTTCACTGTGCAAAATGAGTAAACGCTGCCTGCAATCTGTGTTGACAATGGATCCCTACGGAATCTGTCCGCTTTAAGCTGGACATAAGGACGGGGTGTTTCATAGGGATCCCCAGGATGAGTGCGGGCATGAAAAGTCATGCTGGCCCAAATGCTGGGTCAATTGTAAGAAGGTGTAGAGGAAGGGTGGCGGCAGAAACGCAAGTTGCGTTCCGGCCCCCCTCTCAGCCATACAAATGAATGCAAATGAGCCGTGGCGTCAATGGAAGGCGTAACGGCCTTGCGCAATGCTTTTAAATCTTCCATTGACGTTACTGCTCTGATGAATTTAGCCACAGAGCGTTTTGTGACTAAGATGACTAGAATGACTTCTGTGACGTGTGAAGCCTGCATCTGTTTCCCCTCGCTCCCCCATTCCTGCCATTTATCTTCAGCTCTGACACAACACTGGCACTCACTCAGAGATCGCCTCGTGGCCGCTCACGATAATTGAGGTTCTGCTAACTTTTCAGTACACAAGGACATCGTGAACGGAAAAAAGAACCACACCGAATGTTTTATAACCAGGACATGAGCCCTTTCTAACTTCTCATTTGACACAAGTGGGGCATAGGCTAACAATAGCGGTCGTGGCTTTTCTAACCGCAAACATGCAGCGCACACACCTTCACTGGGAACTCAGGTCATTGAAACAATAGTAAACCAGTTGGGTGAGTTAACTCTGCCAGTCAGCAGACCGCCTAGCAATTAACACGTGTTACTTTAAGGGTCCCGTAAGAAAGCTGTGATTTGTTACTTAGTTTTAGTTTCCCTGATAGATCTTTAAAGAGGCTAACCACACTTGAGCAGCCTGGCTAGAATTTATTTTTGCTACGTTTGGCTGCAAATCAGAAAACTATTCCTTTCAGAACATCACACATTACTTTCAAAGTGTACAACGAGAATGCCTTGTCACATAAGTGTACCAAAAGAAAGCAGGGAGGGGTTTCCATTTGAAGAGCCCAGCAACTCAAACACCAGTCATGGGCGTTCTTTTAGGGAGTCCATTGTACATATTTACATAACCATAATGCAACATTCAGACCCTAAAGGCAGTGTTTGAATAGAGTGGTTCCAGAAAATGTCAGGCGGAATGAGGGAGGAGACTAAACCTGCGTGGGACGGTGGTCAGAGTTTCCCAGAAGAGCTATCATTCACGGCCTTTGTATGTCACAAAACCACGCCAAAAGGCAAGCCAAGCGCCTTCATTTCCTTTTTACTGCTGCATCAGAGAGCTGCCAGGAAATACTGCCTCTACCTGGCTATAACATTTGAACAGCAGGACAATTATCAATACCTGTACAAATAAAGCCAGTGCCTGGAAAATGCCTACCAAAGGCCTATACACATGCCGAAACTGTTGGATTTGCCAATGCTTGTATTTAGAAGGACTTCAGTTCAAGGAACAGATGCAAAAACACACGTACAGATTTTAAATCAAGTACCCAAAGGCACACTTGGTTAAGCCATTTGTATTACAACAGCAGCGCATTAGCAGCTGTCATTAACTCTCAGAAGACGTCTTAGAAATAACACTGGCAGGGCCTCAAAAGAAGAAAGTTTGATGTTACTGGTTTGTAGATTTAGCTCAAAGCGATGCCAGGGGATATGCTTTGGACAGGGAAGGATGGGTAGTGGGTGAGAATGGCCACGGGCATTAGCATGATCATGAGCAGTAAGTGGGTGGCAGCTATTTGACAAATATCTCGCCTCACATCCCATCTTCCTCCTATCTATACTCCAATGCAATAGTTTCCGCTTGTAGGTGGTGCTAAAACCTAACCAAACAAGGGTGAGGGTTCAAGAGGGTCCACATCCTGAGAAAGGTTTTTAAATAATAGTTTTGAATGGTGCATTTTACAGCACATTACCTGTAAATAATTGGGATAAAAAGGGTCACAGATTAAAAATCGGTTGGGTAGCATTGCCCAAATATATATATATACCAAGATGCCAATAGTGCGCAAGAGGCATTTCCAACACCTTTTCAAGATGCCTCTGCCCACAATATATGTCAGTATTCTGCCAGTGTGAAAGCATTTTCAAGCTAGCTTTGCTGATACATGTCCATGCTGGCTAGTTGCAGCAATATATTCCAGTATTACCACATAGGAATTCCTGTTGGCTTTGCGCATAATACCAGTAAAACATGCCATATCACTGTAAGAAAACATATCCACACTGGCTGCACCTATGTAGGCCAGTATGTCCGTTTAAGAACACTTCTCATCTGGCTTTGCCCACCAATGTAGGCAGATATGGCAATGTAAATATACTTTTCATGCTGGCTTTGCCCATAATGCCAGTAAAACATGCCTTGCTAACAAATAAAGGCAATAAACAAAGGTGCAGCAATTGTCAAACACTCAATGTTAGGACTGATTTTCTGTACTCTGGCATGGTGGACAGATGTATAGAAGGCCAACCTAGTATTGTCACAGGGATAACTCTGGGAGTGTAGCTAAACCAGTTCAAGGTAGCAAGGCGAGTGGTCTAGGCTAAGTCTCAAGAGGTGGTGAGGTTGTAAAGGGTCCACAATGAGCACACAGAGTGGAATAGTCAAGGAACACACTGAGACACACAGATATAACAATACTTCTTTACTTATGACCAAATAACACAGTGAAAATGACTACTAACTGGTAATATCACTCAATACAAAAAATGATATGCATATATACAATTACTGGATTTTTAAAGATGTGAAGGCAGGCGCTCTGTTACCAGTCTTTAGCTTCTCCTCCTAACGCACCTTTTCATGACTTCATCAATCTTCAGGGAGGCTGAGTGTCTTTGTTTTTTCAGGCGGGTCTGCATTTCTGTTTCAGGTGTGACAAGTTAATTAGCTCTGAGGATTCTGGTACTTGTATTTTTCGCACTTGATTTTGCTGGCAGGTGACTGGAAACAACTCCCTCCATAGCACAAATCTTCCCCTTGATGGGGGGGAGTGGGAAAGCCATGATTGTGGCTCTCCAATGTAAGGCATGATGGCCCTGCTGCACTGCCTTGTGAGCCCGGGACTCCTGGAACAATGTTTAAAGATGTGTAGGCAGGCGCTCTGTTACCAGTCTTTAGCTTCTCCTCCTAACGCACGTTTTCATGACTTCATCAATCTTCAGGGAGGCTGAGTTTCTTTGTTTTTTCAGACGGGTCTGCATTTCTGTTTCAGGTGTGACAAGTTAATTAGCTCTGAGGATTCTGGTACTTGTATTTTTCGCACTTGATTTTGCTGGCAGGTGACTGGAAACAACTCCCTCCATAGCACAAATCTTCCCCTTGATGGGGGGAGGGGTAAAGCGCGAAAAATACAAGTACCAGAATCCTCAGAGCTGATTAATTTGTTACACCTGAAACAGAAATGCAGACCCGCCTGAAAAAACACAGAAACTCAGCCTCCCTAAAGATTGATGAAGTCATGAATTAATGGAGTTAATGAAGAGATGAAGGGAGAAGAGGGATAGTAGGACATTGGGGGTATCACAGATCATGGAGATCTTAATAGAGACAGAATAGGCAAATAAGTCCGCCATGAGAGTGAGAAGGATGGAGAGTGGACAAGGTGGGTGGGGAAGCATGGACTGGAGGGTACTGGCAAGCAGGCAAGTGGCGACATGCGATGAGGGCACTATCCTGAGAGCCCAAAATAGCCACAAACACAGAGAAATGGCAATATTCATTCTTTTATATTGTACTAATTGAGAATGAGATACCCTAGCAAAAGAAAGATAGAAAAAAGAATGAAACATGTACAGCAACGAAGATTAAAGACAGAAGCCAGTACTCGATTATCAAGATACCTCATGCCAGAAAAAAAGATTGCGGCTATCCAACAAGGGAGTGCTGTTAATAATTAAACTGCTTGTGGCTCTGGCACATAAAATGCCTTCTCTCAGCTTTATGGTTGATTCTTCTCTCTTTTATATGAGGATTGCTTTTTAAATTCTGTGATACACATGTCTATGCATGTTTACCTCTACTGTGTTGATGATTGTTCGATAAATATCGCTCACCCTATAAAACTTATCTATGTTTATGCATTTCATTAGTGTACTTGGGTCCCGACTGCTTCCACATCTCAGTGGGATCAGTGATCTACAAGATTTTGACCCCGTCCCTGAATGCCATGAGGCTGTTTACACATCTCAGGTTATCTGGGAACCTCTTTTTCTGGTGTGGAGCCTCAGCTGTGTAAAGCCTGTTTTCCCAGCTTTTGCATCTAGTTTTGGGGACTGTCCTTTGGAAATCTCTGACTGTAGGGTTTGTTTTTACACAGGGAGCAGGTGGATTTTTCTGAGCTGGCAGAGGACGGAAACGCATTTTCGCTTTCCAACTATTTGTCTCCCTGCACCATTTGGGACTTTTGCTGTAAGTTGTATTTGGCATGCAGGGAGACATGCAAGACAGGATTTCTAACATTAGACACAAAAAACGGCTTGCACACGCGTGAAAGGATAGCTCTGCTCGCACAGAAATGTCAGGGAAATATGCTCTGGAGGGGTTGACTAAGCAATGTACATTATGTTTCCACCCACAAGACTTCAGTCACCTTTGAAGAAGCACATAATACCGGAAAAAACAATTTGGGCTAAGGCAGGAATCTTCACAATTAAAAGCCCTGCTTCCCACTGCACGTCGCACCTTCTAGTGAATCATCCTGTAATGACATGTGATGTTAGTGAGGGTGTCACAATTCCCTGTCCTTCCAGATTTTAAGGCAGGGGCTCAGGGATTTCAAAGAAAGCAAGTGTGGCTAAAACCTGACTGGAAGGCGTGAGCTCCTTCCTGCACCCACTACCAAGAACAAACTGACAACTTCAAAGGGGGGGTCAGAAAAATCTCTGGTCACTGGCTGTGGGGAATGAAGCGACCCTCCCACAGAGGGGGACAGATCCTCCCAATTGACATTAAAGGACTGATTTCATTTTTAGGCATTTCGCAGCAATTAGAATGAGAAATTATTTCGTTGTATGCTATGTTTTTATGTAATTTCCAGGCGGTTTTAAAGAGATAAAGTACATTTTTCTAGGACTTTGGAGTCTGAAATGGCCAGTTAAGACTAGTTTCTGACTGCTCGGAACATGCAACAATTATGAGATTTGATGGAGAGATGGAAGATGAAATTAGGAACATCCTTGATCATTTGCAGAGTCATAACTGTTATAAATTTTATGAACATTACAAAAATGTGCCAAAGGGCCATGTTACCTCATACGGAGTTGGCAATCGGCTTACCTAATTCCCTATGACCCACTAAAAACGCATATCTAATGCATATGTCAGAGGCTAGTAGAATTATGAAGTTATGAGACATAACTGTTTTTTGTCAAAAAGGGGCCTTTGTGAACAAAGAATGGTAATACGTGCAAATATGCAGATGGTGCTCTGTTCCCTTGAACCAATCATGGCAGGGGGTGGAGAGGGGAATGGTAAACTGTCCTATCCGAGTGGTATGAATAACTACAGAGTACTCCCCCCAGATTGTAAAGTTTGTGATGTCATTTGTGCTATATAAGGGGGACTGTACTAGGTTAGGGGGACACACAGAAATCAGAGGAGAGAGGAGAAGGAGGACAGAGAGGAGGCAACAGAACCATACCATCTTTGAGAGTGCAGTGACCAGATGCTGTGCCTAGTTGTTCAGAGTTTCTTGAGATCCAGCTGGCTTTCCAGAATCCCAAACCAAGGCAGAGTCCAGTGACCAGACCCCTTGCCTAGCTTTCCATAGTGGCCTGAGATCCAGCTGGCTTTCCAGAATCCCAAACCAAGGCTTACTTTGTAAGTAGCAAATACCCCAGCCCTAAATTGCATAAGCCCTTCCTTTTTGTAGCATTGTACCCATTGAAAACCCCTATTGAAAACCCCATTGAAAACCCCAAATGGGCAGTGTAATTCAGTCACCTTCCCATAGAAGAATCTTTGTTTGGACTGTGTATGTTAGTATATTCCCTTTGGTAAACCTCTCAGTGCCTGTGTAAATCCTGAGTATATTTTTAAGTAAATCAATTAACTCCCCCATTGAAATTTACGGTACAAGTTGGTTGAAATTTGAATTTAACCACCTTGTCCCTGGTGTCTTTCATTAATTACTATAGTCATTAAAGTGTTGCCTCAAATCAATTAGTCTCCTTGTAAATGAAAACCTAGTCTGTGTATTGTGTGCATTACTCCACGAATTCCTATTTGCATCTGTCCTATTAAAATCCCAAACCGTAGTCCCACTGAGAGCAATCCCTATTGCCTACCAGTTTATCTGTTATGTATCTCTGTCCTTGTCATTGAAAACCGATTATCCTATTCTGAGCTAAACCCCTTCCCTGCGCTTCATGTCATTGTAAATCCAGTGTAAAACAAATTTCAATTTGCCAGTATATTTTCCCTTTTGCATTTGATTTCTCCCAAAACCGATATTCCTCCCTTATTTCTATTGTTGCCCCATGTGCTGAGTAGTATTATCTAAGCTTCCCTATCTCCTCAAGTGTAAGCAACACACATTTCCTTTCATTCTGTTCCCTAGCAGTTGTGAGTAATAATCAAAATCCCATTCTGCCATTTTGCTCCAAAAATGGGTTTTCACTTTCTTTGCTGGCTTCCCATCTTGGAGTGGTGGCTTCACCCCAAATCCGATTTTCTCTATCTATTCCTACTCCTTGCCACTGCCATCCATTCAAAGGAAACAAGCTAGTTGATGTTTGGGGGTGAGTGTTACGGGGGGAGTGCTAAACCATTTGTGGTATCTCTTTATATAATTATTCTTTTTTCTGTGCTGCCATTAAAGATTGTGTGAATTTTAAAATGATATCTTAACCTAATTGTTTTGTAGAGATTATTGCATTTGTGTACCACAAAATCGGTGGCTGTGAAAATTTTTGATTTTCCTTTTTCATTAAATAATAAATTAATAAATATCTTATTGATACATACCGGCCTGATTCCTGGTCCATTGTGACACAGGGTGTTTGTGGAGGTTGGGTGCGAGATGGGTTGGAGGCCTATTAAAAAAAATCTGTGGTTTAAAAAATAAAAAGTGCTTTATTGTACACCACATTCATTGAAGGGGAAGGTGTAGCTGGCTGGAGTGTGCCATGTAATAAAACCGTGACAATCCTGAGGTCAACATCCCAGATGATGTCCAAGTTTCCTACCTTGATAGGTATACTGTTTTCAAAGATGAGTGGGGAGCAAATGGTGGCCATTGTTTTAGACAGTGTGCGATAGTGGACTATTGGATTCATTGAGTCTGATATTATTTTCTCCCTGCAATGCTGAGTGGTCTTAAGTCATTTTTCGTCTTGTTGGATTGGCCTTTGTAGGTAGCCTGTGACATTCAAGTATATTTGTGTGTCTTCTGTATGAGTGAACCTGCAGCTAATAGGCACAACCGGGGTTCAATGCAGAAGTTAAAAAGAAGCAACAGGAGGGAGATCCTGAGGGAGTCCACTTTCCACAATAACTGGCTGTGAGGATAAGTCCCTAATCAAACCCTTTTCGGTCAGACTTGAAGGATGTTGTGACAGTGGTTAAAGGTGTTGTGCAGGGACGTCAAATCACCAAAATGCCAGGAATAGTAGCAGTAGCATTGTGTGCATCATTTGACCACAGAAGGTTTTATCACATGACCTTTGGCCCATATGGCATCATGGTAGTCAACGCAAATGACCTTGGATAGTCACATCACACATTTAAATAGCACCTACAGTAAGAGTAAGATTAATGAAAGTCCCAAAAGCACTACAGCTGACAAAAAGCTATTTTAATTGCCAACCATATATAGTTACTTGGATGCTGCTGTGACATGCTATAGGTGCAACTACCCCTACTGTAACTGTGTACATATTTTAAATCCTATCATTATTTGTATACCTAACATTCTATTGGCAGTCTGTGTAGTCCCCTATAATATTCCACATACAATTCTACTCAAAAAAACTTTTTTCTCTGTATCATCCATTTTTTATGAAGTACCAAACCATGGGGGTGCTACTGCTGCCCGGGGCGCACACAGCAGAACCGTCCTAGGTCAGGGGCACTGTGTGGTAATGTTATGTTATGTTAATATTAATGTATTATGTTACATTAAATCTCTCTGGCACCATACTCAACTGGTTCACCTCTTTTCTCACTGACAGGACACATTTTGTCTCCATGCCCCTTTATCAATCAGACCCCACGCCTGTCAAGTATGGGGTCCCTCAAGGCTCCTCCCCATCTCCAACCTATATGTTGAATCCCTTGGACAGATCCTTAGCAAACACAATGTACATTTCCTCCAATACACTGATGACACACAAATAGACTCCCAAATGTCATCCCCTTCACAACTCCATGGCCTCAAAATCTGTATCTCCACCATCACCAACTGGGTGGCCACCCACTTCCTCAAACACAACTCTTCCAAAACAGAATATCTGCTCCCCCCAAACTCCCCAAGGCACAAATTAACCTCACCCCCTGGATCCAAGAACTAGCCACGGACAACCCCACATATCCCTCTCCACACCTATTAAATCCCTTGGCTTCACCATCAACCCCACCTTTTCTTCACATACCACATAGCCGCTGTCACAGAAGAATCAGTGAGGAGTGTACAAGACGTCAGCAGCAATAGTAGAGAAATGTGCATAGAAGAAGTCCAGGCTGTTGGCAGGGGAGCCGAAGGCAGTTTTGTCAATAGAGCCTTAAATAAGGGTGATGCATACAAGCAAGAAGGATCTAGACTGCGAATGGACATGCAAAAGGGGCAGTAAAATGGACAGCAAAAGGGGTGCGGTGGTAGTTCCCTGTGCAAAATGTGGTTGGCACAAACACAGCACAGGTGCCAAAGAATGTCCGTCAATAAATGTAAAATGCTGCAAATACGACATGGGACATTTTGCAAGACTTTGCCCATAAAACATGATGAGGACAAATAGAATAAACATACCTACTACCTAACAACCAACAGTGAGGATGTTTTAATGTGACTCAAGCAAGGATGGTGGAGGTGTATTGTTGCAAGTACAAGAAAATGCTAATGGTGGCCCATGGGACACCATTAAAATAAATGGGGTAGAGTTTGCGGATGCTCCCCCTATACCATGATATCAGTGGAGGTATATTAAGGAAAACTAAAGAGGTCAAGAGGTTTCCACCTCGTAACCTCCTCGTAACATCAATCCTAGTTCTTATGTCTATGTACCCATAGTGGTAATTGGGTACGAGTGGGCCTAGATAGAATACAATGGTCACATAGCGATTGGGAAAATATATGTGGCTGTGAAAGTGACCAGCGTATTAGTCCAGGAGGAACAACCTGCTTTGAAAATTCAAAATCATCCAGGAAAGCCAGAACTGGTATCATTTGTGATTAGTGAAGGAGCTATGAGGGTGTCAGCAGCAAGGCTAAAGGTCGTCTACCCACTAGTGTTCATTGAAGGTTTAGATACACTAAAGGGATTTTCCCAAAAGATTGTGTTGAAAAGAGGAGTTGTTCCCAAGGTAGAT
Organism: Ambystoma mexicanum; assembly: GCF_040938575.1. Lineage (NCBI taxonomy): Eukaryota > Metazoa > Chordata > Amphibia > Caudata > Ambystomatidae > Ambystoma > Ambystoma mexicanum. The sequence goes on from NC_090922.1 coordinate 1,206,241,776, forward strand.
AAAGTCAGGAATGTTCCTGTGTTGGCTAGGCAGGAGCTTAAAAAGTAACTGGCGGTATTGGTGTGTAAGCATGATGGTGGTTTAAGGATATGTGCAGATCTCAGAGAACTTAATGAAATACTTGGGTAGACAGGCATCCGCTACTTAACATAAATGAATTGGTCCAAGTGGGACAGGTGTCTTAGTTCTCCATGCTAGATTTGTCATCTACATATCACCAGATAAACCTGCAAGAGGAATCACGACCCCTTACCTTGTTTGTTACACCGCATGGCACATTCAGGTTTTGTAGGATTCTGTTCAGGTTGGCATCAGCATCCACAGTGTTCCAACCACTCATGCAGGAACTGTTTTGTAGTTTTACGGGTGTCAACTATTTCTAGGACAATATTTTGGTATGGGGAGAAATGGAACTTAAGAAACAGAGAAAGGTGTGTCACGCGAAAATCCACAAACGTTATAATAATGTAGAACAAATTTACAATGAACTGCTGAGAGGGAAGGAAAATCAGAGCATAACACAAAGCATATGATTCATTTTGTAATTGTATTAACATCAAAGCACTTAAAAACATGTTGATCTGAAAATTCTAGCCATATTTCATATCAGGCTTTCATATTGTTGAAAAGGTGGAAAGGTAAAGAGATAAACAGGATGCCATGTATTCATGATATAAATCTAGTGTGCAATCAATGCCTGAAGGCAAATTCCCAAAAGCACAGAACCCTCTACAAGTGAAGGAAATCACATGGCAAGAGGCTGTCATATACTATATAAGGGCAACCTACACATAATTAGAATATCAATCAAAGTTAAAATACATTAGGGGTAAAAAGATGTTTTACTTAAATGAACACACTGAATTATCTTCCAAGAGAATGCGAACACTTCATAAAAGACTTGAAACTAGCAAGTCTAACAGAAATGAAAATCAAAAATACCCCCCAAAAAACTGAAAATCATGTCCAAATAAATATAATAAAGCAAAAATCACAAAAATGCAAAACGTTGTAACATGATAGAATAACATTGACAACAAAAGTCACTAAAGTGCAAAAAGACTGTAGATCATGACAAAATGAGGTGCATTGAGTCAACTACAACTTCAGAGAACAACAAGGCAATTGAACCAAGGTGTTCTCCTAATAGATCTTTATATTGGTAGTTTCGACTCAATTTGAACCGGCTAATTGAAGAACAAGAATAATTATAGCATTGGTACTTGTAGTGGTATGACCAGTACTGGCCTCCATTGAGTTGATGGTGACATTTCGCAGTATTTACTTATTTAATAATTTCTTTGAGTGCCTTGTCCTGAAGAAGACGTATATCAGTCATCATTGACTAGATCCATCTAACCGTCAAAACTACCGATATAAAGATCTATTGGGAGAACACCTAGGTTCAATTGCCTTGTTCACTGAAGCTGTAGTTTACTTAGTGCATTTTGTCATGATCTCTAGTCTTTTTGCACTTTAGTGACTTTTGTTTCAATGTTATTTTATCATGTTATGAAGTTTTGCATTTTTGTGATTTTTGCTTTAATATATTTACTTTGACATGATTTCCAGTTTTTTGGGATATTTTTGATTTTCATTTCTGTTAGACTTGCTAGTTTCAAGTTTTTTATGAAGTGTTCTCATTCTCTTGGAAGCTAATTCAGTGTGTTCATTTACCCCTAATGTATTTTAACATTGACTGATATTCTGATTATGTGTAGGTTGCCCTTATCTCATGTATTACAGCCTCTTCCCATGTGATTTCCTTCACTTGGAGAGAGTTCTGTGCTTTTGGGTATTTGTCTTCCGGCATTGATTGCACACTAGTTTTATATCATGAATACATGTGAGCCTGTTTATCTCTTTACCTTTGCACTTTTTCAATAATATGAAAGCCTGATATGAAATATGGCTAGAATTTTCAGATCAATATGTTTTTAAGTGCTTTGCTGTTAATACAATTACAACATTAATCATGTGTTTTGTGTTACGCTCTGATTTCACTTCCCTCTCAGCAGTTCATTGTAAATTTGTTCTACATTATTATATTTTAACGTTTATGGACTTTTGAGTGACACACCTTTCTCTGTTTCGTACTTCTTTAGTTTCCCCTGTGTCCGTGTTGTAGGGGACACCCATTTTTTGCCTTTGTTCTAGGAGAAATGGAACTTAAGCATGATGAGAGGATACACATTGTGTTGGTGACATTGCAGGATACGGGTTTGATAGTGAAACTGGCCAAATATCAAATTAAAGGATATAATGAAGAAAACACCAGCCCCTGTTACCAAGGAGCATATTCGGTCTTTCTTAGGTATGACTGAGTACTAAGCAAAGTTCATTCCCAGGTATGCTTAAAAAAAAATACAGATGCGGGAGTTTCTAAAAAAAAGAGTTATTGTTCATCTAGTCACAGGAATGTCAAGAGGAATTTGAGGTACTTGATTATAGTGTGGACCAAGCATTTTCTTTGGACACATTTGATGTATCTAGTAAAACAATATACTTATGATGGATCCCAGTGATGTCGATGTTGGGGCAGTACTGGCACAGTGGAAGAATGGTGAGAAAGGAGCCATAGTTTTAGCATCTCTGATGCTTAGACAACCAGAATTAAGATATGCTGTAACTGAGAGGGAGGCGTTGGCAGTGTGGTGGGCCTCCAAGCATTTCCACACTTTGTAGTGGGGTATTTCATATCTGGTGACGACTGACCATAAACTGGTAATGTATGTCATGACAACCAAAGGTCTCAATTCAGTCTTGCCTCATATTGCCAGCTGGATGGTACACTTAGAACAATATACAATATAATTGTGTGGTTGAATATGTTCCTGGGGTCAGGAATGTGGTGGCAGATTGTTTATTGTGTTTACCATGTTCAGAGGTAAGGATGGGCAGGTGGTGGATAATGTAGAAGTTGCATATGTTGTGCCATCTTTGGATAGGAATGTATGGATGACAGCATGTGGAGAGGACAAAGAGTTCAGGCGGATCCGTAAAGGATTACAGGAAGGGTGGGTAGATCATAATTTGCCAGTGTTGGTCAAGCTAAATAGCAGTGTCAGAGATGAGCTAGCTGAAGGGCCGTTGGGTGTAATGAGAGGAGATACATTGATACCACCAGTTGCTCTCAGAGCTTGTTTGATAGAGTTAGCACATGAGGGTCATCTAGGAAGATCACTTACAAAAAGAAGACTGCAGGAATTGTATTGGTGGCCAGGCTTAAGTAGTGATGTGGAGTTGGTGGTAAAGGAATGTATGCTATATGGGATTAGCAGCAAGTCCAACAGGTGTGTACTAAACATAGCATACCTCTATTGGTTCCAGATGAGGTATGGAATAAAGTAGCCTTAGATATCATGGGCCAATTTGATATGTTACATAAATGGTTGTGATTTATTTTGGTATTGTTGGACTATACATCTGGTTGGTTTGAAGTGAGTGCGGTTGGGGAGGTGTCCACAGGTAGAGTGATTGAGATTTTGAGAAAAGTGTTTGATCAGGAGGACCTACTGTGAATTTTACTTATAGCTAGTGGGTTGATATTTGTGTCCCACAAGATGGTCAAATTACTCGGTGATATGGACATCCAGCATCACAGGACAGCTCAATAAAAGCCTGGTGCAAATGGCTTAGTTAGAGGGATAATAAACTTATGAAAGATACAGTACAACTTGCATTGGTGAATATGCTGGATTGGCAGATGGTGTTGTCTGAGGCAGTCAATGCTCGTCGTTTAGCTCCAGGGGTCTAACAGGGCATACCCTTTTGCGCTAACAAGAGGAAGAAAAGCAGCATAGCGATTTAGGCCAGTTTGGTTAGGCAGAGGTTTACAAGTTAGTATTCACATGAAAGATGTGGTGGAAAACACTAGGGTTAGGCAGGTGGAGAGAGTATGCATTTCAAATAACAAACGTGGGGCCAAGACTGTCCAGGTGAGTGTAGGTGACATGGTCAAGGTGCAGAACCCCTGGTTTGTCAGGAAAGGGTTTCCGGTGTTCATGCTTCCTTTGTTTAAAAATACAGGAAGGGAATGTCAAATTGGAGGATATTGCCATATGGAGTAAGAAGCATATTTCCGTTCAGGACATACATGGCTCCTAATGGGCAGGGCAGAGGGAGATTTGTGATCAGATTTGCAACAGGGTAAATGATTATGACATTTGGCTACGCGAAAGAACTGTCACTGTCAGATTCAAGGTTTTTGTCTGATTCAATGTTTCATGTATAAGAGTTAGAGTTTTGAAGTTAATGGGCGGAGGGACGGGGGAGGTGTGTGGTAATGTTAAGTTATGTTGACATTAATGTATTATGTTACGTTGTGTATGTGTGTTGTTTACTTTCACATTGCTGGAGTGCTTAATGAGGTCACCATCACTGAGCATTTCATGAGGGAACCTGAGAAAGACAGTTGATGCCAGGAGATGGAGGCTGGAGGTGCTGATGAAATAAACTCACTCTTTCTATCCTCAGTGGATGTGTCTGGGCTCATTACAACACACTGGATTATATTCGAGTACAGCCTCATATAAGTGGTACTGCCATGTTATTATTATTATTATTACTGTTATTATTACAGGTGTTGGGAGGACCACCCAATACTTACCTCTCTCTGCACATCCCCTATGTTATCCATGCAGGTGCTGGCCCTTTCATACTAGGACTTGCCTGCCGTTCCTTCTGTGGCATATGTTAGAAGACCAAAATAAATAGAAATGAACTGGGAAAGGAAAAAGGGAAATAAAGAAAGCTCTTTTCAGAGGTGAACAATGGAATAGCCAATGAACGGATGCAGGGTGCGGCGCACCGTATACGTTCCACACAATGTGTGCAAAATAAAGGGAGGCGTGGCACTGTGCAAAACACTGTAGTGGAATCAGGTAGAAAGGGGTTCGCTGTAGAAAGAGGTTTCTTTACGTGTTACAGAGCTTTTTGAAGAGTACAAGTGTGCAACACTTACTACAAAAATTCTTCCACTACTTTTAGAAAGGGCAGCTAGGCAATTTGGGTAGGGCGTGCAGAAATCGGGATGGCGTAGGAGTAGTAAGATGAATGTTATTGGTGGGGAAAACTGTTCGTGCTGAGAGACGTCATAATCCCATGTGTGAAGTACGCCATTGACACATGTCGTAGAAAGGCACAAATAGAATTCTTCACAATGTAGCGCACTTTCTCCATTTGCGGACCAAATGTCGGTGTCTGCGTAATGCGATAGAAACTTATGCAGGAGATCAGAAACAGATGCATTACCTGGGCAAGTGCCTCCTTCATCTCAAACGGCACTGAAACTCGTGTAACATGCTGTGCAATTTTCCCTCCACAATGAATAACAATAATTTCGGCATGATCGAGCATCAACAAAGTGTCACACAGACAAACAAAAATCAGTCACTTCATTGTAGGTACTCCATAGCAGTACACATCCACATGATAGAATCCAAAATGATCAGCCATTGCACAGTGTTTTCCATTCACTTTTGATCAATGTATTTAGAACTACCCCAAAACCTGTACACTGTGGCTCGTGAAACACACAGCCATAACGCACCCTCTGCACTTCTGTTGACAAATACACTGTGTACCACAGTTTGTGCATACAATCCACGGCCAGAAACCTTATTGACCAATCCCATAGCCTCTACAGGCTCATTTCTATAGCTGTCATCTGCAAAACGGGCGTATGTAACACATGCAACTCTGCAGCTATCGTGATGTCCGCAGACTTTTCGTGCTGTGCGCGTGCAGGAGTGGGGAATATGTCGTTAGTTGTGGCAACTCTGAAAAGAGCCTTTTTCTTTTTTTTTAAAGGTGCTTCCATAGAAACACCTTTTTTGCGGTTGTTATACGTATTTTTGTGTTGTGTACGTCAGCTCACATTCTTACAGTAGGGTCTTCAGTGCAGCCTGTATATTGTGAAACAAAATATCATTGCCACTGGTTGACAAAGACATGCCATTTGCTTTGAAAAGGTTTATATATCGAGAACCAATGTTCTCATTCTCACAGGAGAACATCCCAGCAGCACTCAAGAAGTCACACATGCTTTTGTTGATGAGACCCCTTCCGACCTCTGGCTGGCGACAAGAATCAGTGAAATAGTCCCATACTATTCTCGGTGGTATATATGAGAAAAGCCCCTTGGCAGTGGGAAAAATGCGCTGCACGACGTTCATCATCTTCTTCAGTTGATGGTACACACGTGAACAAGGCATGGAACCCAAAAAGAAGGCTCCAAAGTGCATGTTATACACAGGAGGGAGAGCCCTAAACAAACCCAGGACAGAAGGGCTATAGATAAATGTATACAAAGAGGGGGTGTCCTGGCTGTAGAAGTCAAAGCTATTTGCAACCAATTTTGTTGCAAATCAACGTAGTGTGATGGCTACCCTTAGGTGGCGTTATTTAAGCATGCCCTAGGGTAGGTGTACATGCAGGAGGAAAATAATCCACATACGTAAACTCATGAGTGCGAGGAGGTACAGTTTTTATTAAGTAGCTGTCCTCATCCTTTATAACATTTTCTGAAAATAACTTTTTCTTGTAAATGCAAGGGTGCATTAATTTAACCCATATAACAAACCACAATAGAGAAACATGTATGCGGTCAGTGTAGGTCAATGCCTAAAACACATTCAAGCAAGAAGATGCTGCATGGTAACAATCAGAGAGTGCGAGACACATCTGTACAAGACATTTCATTGTTTTTAATATATTTTAAAATTCTAATTACTCTACATTGTTGTCTGAATATGAAAGGACAAGGTCGCGGGACTGAGGAGTTCGTTGAAAACTCCTCATGAGTAGCCCAGAAAGGAATGCCCATCCTCCCTCTCTGTAGCCTTGAGGGAGAGCTGCAGGGCATTTAATCACTTCACAGCTGCCAGCCAGTCTCGTACGATGGTAGAATATGTTAGAATAAAACAGCTAAAGGCTTAAATTATGCTTTTCCTACGGCCCCCCTTCGCAAAACTCTGTAGAGCGTGTCGGCTCCCAGGACACGAATAGCACCTCACAGATAGCAAAGTATGGAATGTGGCTCTTCCCCCGTGTGCAGCTTGCTTCCAAGAACAGAACCACTGTGTTCTGTTCAACAACTAAAAGATGCCTCCGCACTTTCTAAATTGCACATTGTTACTAGAATAGACATCAAAAGTGTCATAATTGTCATACCCGTTGGAAATGTCCATCGTCATTCCGAGTTCAAAGAAACTTAATAAAGGAGGGTGTTAAACATGACATAGCTGATTGTATGATATGCATTTTGTATATATGTAACTGATGTACGTAATTCGCTCTCTTGCGTCCCTCGAGGTCTAGGAAACTCACGTTGCGGGGCGTGAGACCAGAATTGGCCAATTGGGACTATTCTTGCTTGCAATAAACCCTAGCATTGGGAATTTGAACCTCGTGTCTGGCGCATCTTTTCATGTATGTTTATTGCTTTGTTTCCATATCACGAGGGACCCCTAGGGGCCCCTTTCAAGATGGCGCCCTAATAGGGACCCTCCCCCACTTGCCCCATCGTATACGTTGTAACGGAGTAAAGGCAGTAGAACGGCGAGGACGGGACGATCGAGCCGGGATCAAGAAGTGTACGGGGCGCCCTGTAGAAGTGAGGAGAGATTCCTTCCGCAGATCTGCACACATCTGATCCCTGATCGACGTACCGGGCCAGAGGGCAAATGAGGCGAGGGTCCCGAGACGAGGGAGAAGCCAGAGGAGCGCAGACACGACGTTGGGAGAGGTTGCGTTAGGACAGGCGACTTGTTTTATCAGCTGAGTCATTCCCCAATTCAAATAAAAACCAGATTTTTGGTAGAGTGTTGATTTTGCAAATTCAAACGTCCAGGTAAAGGTTAGCTAACCAAAGGGGAAGGTTAAAAAAACATGCCTGGAGTACTGTCCACTTTAGCGGGGCTTTTCAGCTGCGGTAGACAGTCCTTGGAATATGGCCAAAGTGCACCGCCTGGGGGAACGCCGGCTTATGACATGTATGCAAAATATGGTGTGGGTGCGATAATATTTTGTGAAATTTGGCATAGGCAAACTAGAAAGCAACCCGACCATCAGTGGCCGATTAATGGTAGCTTTGAGATGGCGAGGATAGATAACCTAGAAAGTGTGCTGATTAGGAAAAAAGCGCGACCCGCAACTTTTGAGACTGTCAAAGATTGGAGGAGGGAAGCAATGCTCCGACTTAGGAGTAGGGAGAAGCATGCGCGTAGGCACAAAACGAAGCTTGAGGTAGCAGAAGAAAAGGAGGACGAGGAGTGGATGGCAAGTCTAAGATGGGAAGGGAGACATGACCAAATGAACATAGAAGGAGTATACCCGCAGCGGTAACTACACATAGCAGACGAATGAATGGAACATTTGTTAACTAACACGGGTCGAGGCCCAAAACCAGAATCGAAACCAAACACGCCAGTAGTGACTGCGCAGGCCCAACCAGTAGCTTTCGTACCCCCTCCCGTAGCCCAAGCACTTCCCCTCACGCAAGCATTAACCCAAGCCCCACCCACAGCTCGAGCCCTCCCACAAGCGCAGACCACGGACATGCAATTTCCCAGCACCCAGGAAGGCCCTTCACAGAGGCCACCTGTGTCACTTGTCTCATCCGCACCTCCCGCTCCAGAGACAGATTCAGCAGCATCCGCCCCTCCCGAAGTCGAAATTGAGACCGGGGAGGCGAGAGGCGGGGCTGAAGGAAAAGGATTTGGACGGGTAATTTGAAGCGTGATCAGCAAAGAAAGAAAGATTGAATTACGGCAAGAGGCAGAAATGTACATAGAAGGAAATGATGGGACAGCAGCATTGGCCTCATTATATGGGTACCGAAGAAGCAACGAGAGACAGGTAGTGTTGGAATGCATGGGGAAATTTTTGGTGGGAGAATGGAAAAAGTTACTTGACAAATTACCGCCACAACTATTGTTAGATTTGAACTAATTAGCATGTTGTAGAATAAAAGATGAAGAAGTAAAGGAACATGTGAATGGGCTTTTTGATCTTAAAAATAAGTTGGATAATGAATATGCTGAAATGTTTGCTGCACCTGGATACAGGGGTTGGGATATTAGAAGAGAGGGGAGAGGGACGGTAGAGTCATACATACAGCGGAGACATTCAATGTCATCTGTACAGAGGGGCGACAAGCTGAAAGTGTGTATACGAGAAGCGATAAAGTGGGTGTCGAATCCTAGTATCCCAACAATGGTCATACATGACATATTTGATGAATATTCCATGCCAATGAAAAGAAAGGCACTGCAATCGATGGCTGAACATTTGATGGAGAAGGATATAAAAAATAATAAGGCCAGCCCACCTGAGATACTAGCGGTATACAATAGAGCATTGGAGCGAAGTACAGGAGAAACGGGCCTATCACTGGACTTAGGAATACTATTGAACCTAAGAGAAGGGGGAGGGATCGTGAGTGGGGCATTTCCAATGAGAGAGGTTCCGCCCACGTTTGTACCAAAAGTAGAGATCCCTGCGATGGGTACAGTAGGAGCGCAGGTAACACCAGCCCATTTCACCGCCCAGTATGTGCATGTCCCTTTTTCCAGGCAAGAGGTGAATACTATAAAACAGACGATTCCCGATATAAGAAAGAATCCAGCAGGAAGTAGAGTCAACCCTGAGATCAGCAGTGCTTACTATGAGCGATATAGATTTGATTTTCCCAGTCATTTTGCCAGCAGATATATGGAAACAGATGAGGACGCTAGATGACGTGGGGGCTTTTGGCGCCACATGGGCGGAGTTACTATTGGAGGACAAAAATAGAAAAGTAGGGGAAAATCCAGGAACCCGCATGGCAGATCTACCAGAACGGATAATGCGGAGATTGAGGAAAATAATTCCAGAAAAAAAGAATTCAGTGGGACAAATTAACTACATATGTACAGGGCAAGGATGAGCCAGTAACGGATTATTTCAATAGATTTGAAGGAGTATTCACAGACTTCAGTGGGCAGGATGTGAGCACAGAGTCGGGGAAAAGGCTATTTGTTGATAAATATGTGAGGGGACTAATATCACCAATTCAAGATATATTAATGACGTCGGAAAGTTCCTGGGCAGCAAAACCGGTGAGTGAGATATTACACATAGCCCAGTATTACGAGAACAGGGTAAATGTGGCGAAAGAAAGAGAGGTGAAGGATAGAGTAAATTTAAAAACGAGGGTGTTACTGCAGCAGGTCATTGGATACAATAGAGGTAGAGGAAATGCACAAGGCAGAGGAAATTTGAATAATATGCACAGGATGTCACTGGGAGTAAATCAATGTGCGTACTGTAAGGAGGAAGGACACTGGCGAGCGCAATGCCCGCACCTACAGAATAGAGGTGGGTTTGGTCAGAGAAGGTCTCACAGAGTACATCAGGGGTCAAACGGCCCAAGCAGAAATAGCATGCAGCAGCAGCAGGGATATACCAATGGAGGTACTCAAAACCAATCCTATGGTCAAAACCAAGGGCAACAGAACCAGGCATTGAACCAAAGTGTTTCGAACCAAAATCAGGGCGGGCAGGGCCAACAGAGAAATGGTCAGAGTGGAGGACACCAAGGGGGAAATGGGAATATTTTTGATACACAGCCAAACACGTATTATAGCAGTAGCGGTGACTACACATCGGACAATGTGTTATTTTCGCGATAGGACAGCCCACTGCAGGGGTCGGAACCAGTGTGTATTCCCGTGAATCAGAGAGGACCCTACGTAGAAATGAGAGTCAGGAATAATGAGCACCGTTTCCTTGTAGATACAGGGGCACAGAAGTGCTCGATAGACCACCACTTGGTTCCGGAGATACCACTGTCGGGGCAAAAGAATGTTTCTGTAGGGTTCGCAGGTACACCAGTAATTAACCCCATGTCCGAAGCTGTCCCAATTACAATAGGACCATTCACAGAACAGTGTCCATTTCTTTTGACAGAAAATTGTGGAGAGAACTTGCTAGGATTAAATTTGTTGAGAAAATTGGGGGCAGTCATACATGGTACGGCAGATGGGGTGTTCCTCAAGATGTGGCCTCACGATACACCGGTGACGGAATTTATGTCAAAAGCGTTACCAGAAGAGCTAAGTAGAGTACCAACCTGTCTGTGGGCAATGCATGATAACGATGTAGGATGCTTGAAAATAGAGCCAGCAAAAATAACTTTGAAAGAAGGTGTTACACTACCACGAATTACCCGGTATAAAATTCTGTTGAAGATGAGAAGGGATTAAAAAGCATTGTTACTGACCTGGCGAGATTGGGGGTGGTTGAAGAAATTGCAGGAAAGACGTGTAACAGCCCGATTCTTCCAGTTTACAAGAAAGGAGGCAATGAAGTACCCTGTCATTTCATAATTTATCTGCGCGCATTAGACAAAGTGGTAGACCCACAATTCCCTTTGGTCCCAGATGTCACAACGATACTGACAATGATACCGGCCACTGCAGAATACTTTAGTGTAGTTGATTTGAAGAATGCGTTCTTTAGCATTCCAGTGGATAAAAACAGTAGATATCTGTTCACGTTCACTCTAGGAGGTCGATCATTCACATTCACACGCATTCCACAAGGATACACAGAAAGCCAGAGCATTTACAGCAGAGCGCTAAAAGAGCAGCTAGACATGCTAGAATTACCCGAAGGCTGCGTACTCTTGCAGTACAAAGATGACTTGTTATTAGCTGCTGACACGAAAGAGATCTGCAAAGAAAGTACTATATTACTATTGACACACTTAGCGACCCATGGTCACAAGGCAAGTTTGAATAAATTCCAGTATAATCAGAAGGAGGTTTCTTATTTGGGTTACCTACTTTCGAAAGAAGGGAGAAGATTAACACCAGAACGCATAGAAAGTATTTCTAGTATGCCTATTCCAAAAACTCAAAAAGGAGTGAGAGCTGTAATAGGCATGGCCTCTTATTTTCGGCAGTGGATCAGTAATTTTGCGTTGATTGTGAAGCCGATGATAAAGTTAACTAAAAAGGATGCAGTGATGCCTCTACAGTGGGATGAGGAATGTCAGAAAGCGTTTGAGCAATTGAAAGCTGCATTGTGTGCTCCACCAGTTTTAGGCACTCCTAACTATAAAAAGATCTTTAGACTATTTGTGAGTGAAAGTGAAGGATGTGAATTGGCGGTTTTGACACAGGAACAAGGTGGAAGAAATAGGCCGTGCGGCTATTATTCTTCCGCGCTGGACCCTGTAGCGCGCGCACTACCACGATGTTTGCGATCCGTTGCAGCGGCTGCTGCGTCAGTGAAACAAACGGAAGGAATGGTATTGGGGCACACTTTAATTCTGATGGTGCCACATGCTATAGACGTTCTATTAAATAGTACACAGACGCGACACCTCACCACATCTAGACTGACAAGATATGAGCTCATCTTGTTTGCACCCCACATCCAAATTATGAGGTGTAGCGCATTGAATCCTGCAGAATTAATGCCATTGCCCATAGCAGAAATTGGTGACAACGAATCACCACCCCACGATTGTTTAATGGTCACTGAAGAAGAAACAAAGGGAAGAATTGACTTGAGCGACATCCCACAGAAAGAGCCAGATGGGGAGTTATTTTGTGACGGCTCTTGTATTAAATTACCTGATGGCACATCAAGGGCCGCATATGCAATTACTACCGTAGAGAGTGTTGTAGAAAACAGAAGAATCCCCTACAATTCAGCACAAGCCGCAGAAATAATAGCACTGATCCGAGCCTGTGAACTCTCTGAGAATTTGAACGTGAATATTTATACTGACAGCCAGTACGCCTTTGGCGTGGTTCATAACTTTGGCTGACTTTGGGCTGAGAGGGGTTTCTTGACATCACATGGGGCCAGGATTCAGCATGGCCCTTTGATTGTGCGATTGTTGTCTGCACTCACGTTTCCAAAGCGCCTAGCTATAGTGAAGTGCGAGGCGCATAAAAAAGTAACATGTAAAGTGGGAGAGGGAAACGCATTTGCAGACAGGATTGTGAAGCAAACAGCCACAGATTTGGGAAATGAAATGATGACAGTACAGACTGAGGAAGTACCTTGTATGATAGAGAATGGAGTTGCCACAGTCAAAGAAATGCAGGCTGAGGCCACGACCGAAGAGATTCAGGGGTGGGCTCAGGGCTCTGCTGAGTTAGATTTGGAGGGATGTTGGGTTGACAAAGAGCCCAAGAACTGGATGTTGCCAAATTGTTACGTGACTGCGATGGTCACAATGGCGCATAACCCTACCCACATTTGCGCGAAGAAGATGGTACAGCATTTATCCACAGTATGGAAAAATGAGCACATAAAAAAGAATGCAGAAAGGCTAGTGCAGAATTGTATTACGTGCCTGCAACACAATGTAGGGAAGGGAACCGTGACTCCAGTAGGTAGTTTTGGCCCACCCTCTATGCCATTTGAGGTGATCCATTTTCATTTCATAGAAATGGAAATGTGCCAGAACTACAAATATGTGTTAGTGGTGATTTGTGCATTCAGCAAGTGGGTGGAGGCATATCCTTTAAAAGACTGTACTGCCATGTCAACGGCAAAAGTAATGTTAAAGGAGTACTTCTCCCGGTTTGGGTTGCCCCGTGTCCTGTGGTCAGACAATGGCCCACACTTCGTGGGCGCAGTAGTGCTACAGATCTGTGCAGGTCTGCAGATAGAGAAGAGATTCTACAGTTCCTGGCATCCCAGTTCTGCCAGGCTTGTGGAGAGACATAACGGAATCTTAAAGTCAAAGATAGCTAAAATCTGTGCTTGGAGCAAGTTGAGTTGGGTGGATGCATTACCCCTAGCGCTATTATGCATGCGCACGTCTGGGCAGGCTAAGACTGGGCTCTCCCCCTATGAAATTATAATGGGGAGACCGGCAAATGTATGGTGCGCACCGCAGCTCAAAAGATTATGTGAGGTCGAGCATCCTATGTTAAGCACGTACTGTAGCCTTTTAACGCAGAAGTTGCGTTTGATTCATCAGCAGGTGTAGGAGGCGTTACCAGTGCGATACACCGGACCGGGGCACTCGCTGGAGCCTGGAAGTTGGGTCTTAATAAAGAACTTTGAGCGAAAGACAGCATTAGCACCCAGGTGGCGCGGCCCCTACCAAGTACTTTTGGCGACGCAAACGGCCATCCGGGTGGACGGACGAAAGGCATGGATCCATGCGACACATGCCAAAAGGTTCCCGGGACTACTGACAACTTCCGACGACCAGAGAAAAGAAACGGTCTCGGAAACGAAAGAAACTGTTGCCAGTCCATTGCCACAGCATCAGCCTGAGCGAGAAGTGAAAGTTGAAACAAAGCCCAAGCGAGAAGTGAAACTCGAAACAGAGCCTGAGGAGGCTGCCAGTAAGGGGAGAGGGCGAAAAGTGCCCCAACGTTGCTCAGCAGAAACAACATCACTGCCGAGCGACACAAACCCTGCATTGCAAACACGAGCAGAAACAACGCGTGTACCCCTTTGGCGCCCACCAGTTTCTGCAAATGCACCAAAGCCAAAGAAAGAAACTACATCATTGCCATGGCGCTCATCGCTACCCATCATTGTGCCACAGGCTGACACTGAGCCTGATACTGGAAGTGCAACGGCACTATTCATGGATCATACAATACTAGGAGTGAAACGGTACAATTTGCGGGCTCGACAGGCAAAGTGATCCACAGATCTTTGGTGCTTTTCTTTTGCCTTTGGTTCCACTCACGGACGGAGTAGGAGCCAGGGGCGTAGAGGAGAGAAGTGTGAGAGTTGTGCAAGTCGGACAATTCAAGACTCACGGCTCCTCGGTGCGATTATAAAAGTACATGTGTCAGGAGCCAGAGCCAGACTAGCTGGACGCACATAAGTACTAAGGCTGATAGAGTACATGTGTCCTAAGCCAGTGCAGGACAAGCTGGATGCACATAGTACTCTATCAATAAAGAATTGTTCAGAAATCGTCTGAGCAGGGGGAGAAAGAACAACTAATCTTGCTCGGAGTGGATAAGTGATCGAAGCTGTGAAAGGGCTGGCAGAATTGAACTGTGACATTTTTCGTTGAACTTTTCTGGCATCGAGAACGAGAGACATTTGCGACGAACTTTGCCAGCAAGAAGAAGGACGATGAAGAACAAATCAAAACCGGTTTCAGCCTCCTCCTGCACCCCTGCTGAAAAGATGATAGATTTAGAGATTGTAAATTTAGGGAAAAAGCATGGTAAAAGGAATAAGATTAATGGCACTCCAAAACAGGATGGCTCTCGATATAATATTAGTTGATCGTGGGGGAGTTTGCAAACTCGAAAAAAAACTGCATGCTGTGTGTATATAGATGATTACTCCCCTACAATATTTAAAGCAATCCGGAAATTACATGTCCTAAATTCCACACTCTCTACTGAAGAAGGGGGTTGGGGATAGGATCCTGGTTTTGGGGATTATTGCGGTCTTGGGGATGGAAGTTAATTTCGATACTAATGATGGTACTTGGTATATTCATAACATGTTGCTGTTGCATACAATGCTTACCAATAGTACTAAGGGATATGTGCACATGGTGTCGAGAGGAAAACAAACGCATGGCCAAAATAACAGAGACACTGATGAAATAAAAACAGTAAAACAATTCATGGCTATAGACAAAAATGATGAAGATGATGCTGATAATAGCATGAAAGGTTCAGACCTCAGACTTATCCTCATCGTCGGAGGATACAATGAATGAATAAGACGTTTGGCATACGGCCAAAAGGAGCGTTTGTCAATCTGGAAAAGTGAATACCCTTCATTTGAATGACAGACGTAACTTGATGGGCGTAGGCCAACCGTTTTATGCACTGAATTATAGAAATATAGACTGCCATGCTTGACCAACAAGCGGCCATTTTAAACGTATCAAGAATCGCCATTTTGCTTGTTAACCATTGCTCATTGCTTTTTGTCTAAACAGCTTTGCAGCTTGCAATTCCTGCGAATTCTGCTTACTTTGCTCAACTGTTAACATTGTTGTCTGAATATGAAAGGACAAGGTTGCGGGACTGAGGAGTTCGTTGAAAACTCCTCATGAGTAGCCCAGAAAGGAATGCCCACGCTCCCTCTCTGTAGCCTTGAGGGAGAGCTGCAGGGCATTTAATCACTTCACAGCTGCCAGCCAGTCTCGTACGATGGTAGAATATGTTAGAATAAAACAGCTAAAGGCTTGAATTATGCTTTTCCTACGGCCCCCCCTTTGCAAAACTCTGTAGAGCGTGTCGGCTCCCAGGACACGAATAGCACCTCACAGATAGCAAAATATGGAATGTGGCTCTTCCCCAGTGTGCAGCTTGCTTCCAAGAACAGAACCACTGTGTTCTGTTCAACAACTAAAAGATGCCTCCGCACTTTCTGAATTGCACATTGTTACTAGAATAGACATCAAAAGTGTCATAATTGTCATACCCATTGGAAATGTCCATCGTCATTCCGAGTTCAAAGAAACTTAATAAAGGAGGGTGTTAAACATGACATAGCTGATTGTATGATATGCATTTTGTATATATGTAACTGATGTACGTAATTCGCTCTCTTGCGTCCCTCGAGGTCTAGGAAACTCACGTCGCGGGCCGTGAGACCAGAATTGGCCAATTGGGACTATTCTTGCTTGCAATAAACCCTAGCATTGGGAATTTGAACCTCGTGTCTGGCGCATATTTTCGTGTATGGTTATTGCCTTGTTTCCATATCACGAGGGACCCCTAGGGGCCCCTTTCACCATGGTTACAAGTGCAAAATGTGGCATGTATGCTTCCCCAAGTAGGGCGGGGCCCGCGCCCCTGTAAAGCAGGAGGAGTCCTTCTTCCCTCTGCACTATTTCTTGTAAATCACTACCTCATTGGGGACTGTTAAATAGTCACACACGCATCCACCAATGGCATTCAAGACGTTAGCATCTTACACTGTCATTTCTGTACAACACTTCATATGTACCGTTGCACAGTAAGGTTCCAAGTGGCGTGTCATTGTAAAGCACGTCCAGTAGAAAGTTCAGTAAAATAATGCAAAATGTGTGCATCAACATTCATCCACATGAGCACCCATCACCACAAAGTGTACATATGAATATTATCTGCGAAATGTGTACAACTTTGTTATAAGTACCTGGGCGCATGGTATCTGCCACTGAGCGTCCATTACATTCGTAAAAATGTTGTTTTTTCTCACATGCTCTGCCATGAAGTGACACATCAATTGCATATGCTTGCAACGTTTCCATTTACCCATATTCACATTGTAATATCGCAACAGGAACTCTCTTCTTTCCTTCCGACAATAGTATAAATTATTTTCCCCACTAACCCATGTCTTACAGAAATTGTAAAAATGTGGCTTCAAAACCAGCACTGAATGTATATTAGCAACGTAAAGCAAGGTCCCAAAACCTCGCTGTATCCACAGCTGTGGTTCTCTGTAGGCTGCACTATTGCAACAGCCTCAGTCGAAATTTGCCTGCTTCTACTCTATGCCCTCTGCAACTCATCCAGGAGAGGACTGTGCACATCGTCCTTGGCCTCAAACCCATGGATTGTATCTCTCTGGGACTAAAATATCGCACTGGCTCCCAGTACCTGCGAGGAATAATGTGAAAACCCTCTTCATTATGCACAAGTCCTTCTGGACCCTGGGGCTTCAATGCCTGCAACTGTCACTTCCTAAATATGTGTGTGCTCGAGCTCTTCCCTCATCCGCCTCCAACTCCCTTAGGGTCACTCGTTCTGCAAGCAACCACTTGGTGGTAGATCTCTTTCTTTGGCTGGGGCCTTCCTCTTCAATAGCCTCCCTGCCCACCTAAAACTTGAGGAGAACCATCGCCAGTTCCGGAAACAACTGAAAATCTTTCTCTTTGTCTCTGCTTTTGTTCCTTTTCTCCCCTGCTGACTTACTGACTAAAACTGATTCTGCACTGGTTACCTGGCCACCCTCTGATCTTGGCCCAATGACTTTGCCTCCATAGTCCCATTTCCATGGCTCCCGTCCTGAAAAGGGCCGGATGTAGCACGTGTAATTCTGAAACTACCGCAGAATCCGTGGAGTTTTTGTGCTAGGAAGGTTGGGGAGCAGGGGAGTGTAAAACAGGGTAGGGGTTTGGGTCTTTAGCACTGTGTCTGAAAAGATGTGGGTTTTTTTTCTTCTTTTTTTGTCCTGTTTTTGGTATGTACGGCCTTGCATACAATTATTATTATTTTTTATCTCTTTCGATGCGTTTCTGTTTGCTTCTCCTCCTGACATTTCTACCGACTGAAGGTGAACGCTTCTCTTACATTTCTACAAGATTCTCTGCAACGCTTCGTGCATAGTGGCAAACAAAACAGCATTGCCAATGGAAGTTAAAAAATGCCATTTCCTTAAAATGACTGAAAATCGTGCTCATTAATGCTGTCATAGTCAGTGCATAACATCCCAGCACTTCACATAAAGGGCCTCATTACAACCCTGGCGTTAAGGGGTTAACGGCGCCGTAAAAGGCTGCGGCACCGTTAAACCCTTAACGCCAGATTCACACTTTAACGCCTGCTTTTTGCAGGCGTTAAAGTCCAACCCGCTAAAGGACCTTGGTGCTAATTACAGCACCGTAATTTACGGTGCCGTAATTAGCGCCTTCCCCATTCCCATTGAGCCCTATGAGCCAAAAATGGGAATGGGGAAGGGGCCATGGTGAATGGGGATTTACCGCCCCGCCAACCTTGGAATGGGGCGGTAAATCCGCCATCCACCATGGCGGAATCCGGCATGGACCATGGTTCTAATAGCACCATGGTCCAACGCCAGGGTTGTAATGAGGCCCAAAGTCACACATGCTTCTGTTTATGAAACTTCTCCCGACCTCTGGTTGTGGACAATAACACTGGCATGGTCCCATGTTCCTCTTGGTAATACGGCTGAGAAAATCACCTTGGCAGTGGGAAAAATCTGCATCACTGCTGTTATCTACTTCTTGAGGTGACGGGGCAAACGTGAGCATGACATGTACCCCAAATGTAGTGCTCCATAATGGACGACCACTACATCAACTGTACCGAGAGAGGCCACACATGTACAAAGGAGAGCCATGGCACCGAAACCGCACTCATAGATTGTGCCCCAAAAGCCTCCACTCCTTCCAACTGCAAGTTAGCAGCAAAGCCTCTTTCCACGGCATACCTGTGCAGATCTTGCACAAAGGTATCACCCACGGTGAGCACTCTGCATCTCTCCATCCCTACCAACCTCACTGTATCGACTTTTGGAGAATTATATCACTGCCCCTTCCTGTCAACCAAACCCTCGACACCTGATTGGGTAAATTCCACAGTTCCATTTACATGCTGACCATCCTTAAAAAGGCAGGATGTGCGCATTTCCAGCTACAGTGAGGGCTGCGCCCCAGCAAAGCAGGGGCAGTCCTTTTTTTTCTTTCCACTCCAGCCATGCATGCAAGGTGCTAGGCCCTCACCACAGAGAACACACCATAGTACACGCTATGTTTAAATGCTCATGTCATGTGCACTGCACTCCCCATCTGAAATTGAGCCTGCCAGCTTTCACCCTGGGCACATATTTGCATGCATGGCTGCATAACGTTGCGTTGGGTGTGCTGAACGGTATGTAGGAGGCTGTGTACATTAGCCATAGTTTACATGTGTGCTGCTGAGCACGTCCTTTCATGCTGCAATATCTTAAAGCACTCCCTAAAGCAAGGGGCTTTTAGGGGCCTAACCATAGGAAATGCAAATGGTGACATGTGGCTCCCTATTGTACAACAGGGGCAATTATGTGCACTGCATGCTAATGTACACATAGCAGCTCACTTCTGCTGTTCTACCAAGTCTACAATGGCCTCCACAACCATTGCGTAAAAGTCACCAACCTCAAATGCATGCAAAGTGACAACTGCATGACTGCATTTTGCTGTGGTGGCTGTGTTGAAGGCCTAGGCTGTTGGGTGCATGGCCTACAGCCTACGAGTCACCAACCTCAAATGCATGCAGAGTGACAACTGCATGGCTGCATTTTGTTGTGGTGGCTGCGATGAAGGCCTGGGCTGTTGGGTGCATGGCCTATGCCCTACGGCCTCTGGCCATGCACCCAACAGTCTAGGCCTTGCCCACACTCACCACAACATAACAGAGCCAGGCAGGCGAACATGTAGGCATGTGCCACAATTCAGAAAGGCAACATAGGTACCAGCACTTCTACCCAACCTCTGCACCCTAAAGCAGGGATGCAAGCACACATGTTCTACTTACCGTAATACACAAACATACCACAGTGTTTGGCACCGCTACCCACTTCCATTCACAAAGCATTGTTATAATGCCAACCAAACAACACAATCTTCACAACATTACCTACTTGCATCCAGTGGACAAAGCTCTTCAACCGGTGGACATGATTTCTGTCAACCGCAAAGGGGCTACGGACTACGGACCTACCACACACAACACGCCATAGTACACGCTATGTTTAAAGGTTCATGTCATGTGGAATGCACTCCTCTCTGCAATTCAGCCTGCCACCACTCATCACAGAAAGAATCGCTCCTGGAGCTGTCATACCATAACGAAGGCTGCCTGCAATCACCACACAAGGTTGTTGCCTGCTGAGGTAACCGCAAAATGGCATAGTATGCACGTAGACCGCTGGCACACCACTGTCTTCTTCTAATGAGATATATCACATGAAGCACTTCTCACTCCCCTACCCTTTCCATCCCTTCTTCCCACCACCAGATGCCGTAAACTATGTTTTCCAGGCGCTTTCGCTGCCGCATTGTCCTCAGATACAACATGCCGGCGTTATAGGCAACTATTGACGCACAACACATCACTGCACACTGCAGTGCAATCAAAATGTTGACAGTGCGGCGAACAGTGACATGGGACGCCGGAGCAGAGGCAGATATGACTACTTTTACAGGCTGATTCATGGAATTATTTGCGCCGAAAAACGGGGATTTGTGCACCATTCTGCCCGCAAATCCCCATTTGTTAAACAGGGATTTGCGGGCAGAAAAGCGCACAAATCCCTGTTTTTCAATGGAAAAAATTCCATGAATCAGCCCCATAGTTGGCACACTGTTACATACAAGAAGCCCAGCCATGAACACAATGCCTTAGGGGCTTGGCACACACACCACAACACGATACTCCGATACACCATGGCAGCGTTTCCCAAAATGTTAGACGCACAGCACGCTTCTCTCCAGCCAACCACCGGCCGCATCCAAAGTTCGTCAACAGCACGATGTACTGCAAGCCAATGAGCCTTCTGTCCGCAGAGTGAACAGGGAAATGGGTCTGTGGAGCGGAGTCAGATATCACTAATTTTTTGAGACGTACATTTCAGTTCTTTGCAACAAAAGTATTGGTCGGATTTCCAGCAAACACACAAAAGCATGCTTTCTGACCCAAGCCCCCATTCCTGCCGCAAAATTGGTAAAAATCTGTCTAGCCGTATGGCCTGTAGCCGTGCGCAAAATATTTCCCCATTCAATCTATGGAAAAAAAAATGTGGACCCCCTATAACTTTGCCCCCCCTGCACGAAACCTCACCAATCTTGCCAAACAAATTCAGAGCGGGCCATATACAAAGTTTGCTGAGGATTCCTCCAAGGGGAGCGAAGTTATAAGCCGCCGAACAAGTGGTATTCCTATGAGTTTAGCAATTGAACCCTAACTACACGGCCGCTGCCGCGGGCCGTGTAATTTATATATATATAGTAAAAACCTATGCAATTCAATGGACAAAAGTTGTTACAGGGACATTATGGTTACAGTTAAAACCGAAAACCCCCAGAAATTTGCCAGTTATGGTAAGCTAAGCAACCATAACTTGTGCTACCACTGTGCACTGCAAGGACTAATACCCATGAGATCAAAGATGACATCACAAATGTTATTGATGACATGCCTGATGACATCACATGTGTATTTAGTTTTCATGAAAAGCCTCCACAAGAGATTGGCATTGTAATGTTGGCAGAAAACCATCAGAGATCATTGGAAGAACCATTATGAGATAAACAGTGAAGGTGATATGGTTTTAGTAGCTCAAGTTAACCATAACATCCCTTTAACAGCGTTTTTTCACTTAATTTCATAGGTTTTTAAGAGGATACTCTTATTTTGTATAGATGTACTGGTCAGCATACTGAAGCCGGTTTCTCCATACTAATAGCCACAGTGGTTGTGAACAGTGTGTCCGTTCGCGGATATCGGTTGGCGTCCAACCTTCCGAGAAAGGGAGGGGTGGTCGTACAAAGTGTTACCATGCAGCAAAGACAAGAAACATAAACAAACATCAGCAAGTGCGGGAATGGTAAGGGAAAATGCAGTAGGTGCACAAAGTCAGTACTTTCGAAAACAAACAACGGAAAGGAATAGGGTATGCAGCGTAATGGAATGCACCAACAAGAGAAGTAACATCTGGCTTCAACAATCTTACCGCACACCTGCTTCCCATTCCAACAAAGGACGAAGAGGCAGAGTTAGGGATGCAAACTAATGAGAGCAGAACGTAAGTGCAACATACTAAGTACACTAAAGTTTATGTTATAATTGCACAGGTCCTGTAGTGTACAATAGTAGGAAAGCGTAATGTTTCTTTTTGTGCGCAGCAATGGCAACAAACCTAGAATGGGTGGAAGAGAATTTTCTACATGAAAAAATGAATGAAGACGATAACCCCGTTGGTAGGCACTGCAGTGTCAAAAGAGAAAGAATTACACCCTTGAATGGAGGAGATTTTCCGCATGACGAATGGAGTTACCATAGTAACCCCATAGGTACGGAATGCAGTGTGAAAAGTAACACAATTACAATATATTGCTTCATGTATACTAAAAAACACTTGTTTTTCTTTAACAGAACATACAGGAATACAAAGGAGTAGACCAGAAGCGGTACCTTTTCAACAGCAACATATGGCCACAGAAACCGAAGGAAATGCTGTAAATTTATTTTTTTTTATTTTTTTTTATTTGCATTTAGTTCATTAACAAGAATAAATTCGAGTAGAACCTTTGCAAAAAAACATGTTAAAATCCATATATAGAAAGAAATCTAACATTTAAAATTACATTACTTTACAATAGCACACAATACTTTGAAATACAATTCAAAGTAAAGGTGCAAAGGGTTATATCATACTTAATAACTGGCTCCTCATTTACAAATATACCAATCGATTTACCATCTAAACATTTCATTCTCCACGCAAAATAAGTTCTTTTTCTATATGCTTACAAAAGCTTACTAATTCATAAATTAGGCTGTTGTGAACTCCTTGCATCATACGAGACCATAAGAACTCGAGGCAATCCTCAAACCCTATATCAACAAATTTCATAAATCTTACTGTACGAATTTTTTTAAAATGGGGACAATAGAGTAGGAGATGTTTCAATGTTTCGCGTGGTTCATTACATTCATCAAATCGACATCCCACAGAAGATGTGATGACATTTGTTTGCCAATTCTTAGTTCTGTCTCTAGTATGGTAAAGATTAAATCTAAATCGAATATATGCCTTCCTGGTAATTTCACAGGGGAATAAAGTAATATGTGCATAGCGAGGGATGCGCTGCTTAACAAAGGCACCGTATTCTTCATAAGATTTATATGTCATGATCCGATCAATAGTTACACACCAGTCTAATTCAAAGAGTTTTTTTTTAGCATAGCAAGGGCGAAGATGAACATCGCTCACTGTAATATTCACTTCACTTAGAAGTTGTTGCATTTTCAGTTGGTAATTATGAAAAGAAAGAGAACAGCGGGAGCCCAGCATCTTGTTCATATCCACATATAATGAATTAGTCGGTGGATAGTTCATTTTCGCAAAGTTGGATAACTGTCTCCATTTCCATCTAGACGATAGTGCCACCAACCCCAATTCATGTCGGATGATGGCATTTGGAATGGACATTGGCAAAAACATCGCTGCTTTTAAGAGTGAACCTTGTAAACAATCCAACATATTAGACATATCGCGAGGGCGCTAGAGAGCCATCCAAGATGGCCGCCTCCTAGAGAGCTCCGTGTGGCTCTCCATTAATCCTGCGACATCCTCGCCTCTGCGGCATCCAATTCACCCAAATCTGCTACCAGGTGCGCTAGGAAGGCGCCTCTGATCACCCCGAGACCTTTTTCCTCCCCAACGGCGAAGCACCGGCCGAGATCCTGCTCGAGCGCCAAGGCCCGCGGACCACACCAGCAACAGGCCAAGAGGGGAGGAGCAACCCGGGCCCGAAAGCGCCGAAGTAGCGGCGAGCCACCCGGCGCCCAGAACTGGCAGCGACCCGCTGGGTCAGAGACCGAGGGCACACCAGAGAACGGGTTGACGTGCGCACGACAGCGCCCAGAGACACACGGTCTCCGTCCCCGCAGCGACCAGGCAGAAAATCCAGCGGAGATCGCCAGACACGAAGGTAGGATCCCCATCCAGCGCGAAAGGTCGGCTTTCCCGACCCACCAGGCTGCTCAAACCCCTTTCGCCAGACACCGTGTAAACTCAGGAGGCGCAACGACAAGCCCCACACAGACTGCCTGCCTTGGCGCCCACCCGAATAACGGCCACAGAACATTCCCGCTGCCCCTTCATCCCGACGCCGCACAAGCCCCATTACCCGGCAACGACTCCCCACTCCAAGGCCTGACCAAGTCCCAACAGACGGCAACCGGAGCGCCCGCCAAAAGCGACGAAGATTACCCCCGCTGCCAGGCGCCACGAATCCCCCCTTCAAAATCGGGTGCTCCAAGCACGCACATCACCTGCCCCATAATCCGAGCGAACCAGGCCCCACACTCAGCTGCTTCCAGCTCGACAAAGGTGGACATTGTTGGCCTCTCTCACAAAACAGCGCAATACCCGCCAAGACCGGAAGACACCCTAAATCTCTCTCACTCAGCGGAGAGCACGAACGCGCTCCGGCACGGTGAACACTCGCCATCCCCACCAGGTCGAAAGCATCGGACTCGCTATAAACACCAGTGGGGGGTGGTCAAGCATTCAACGCAGAAACAAGAGCGTAATGGGGAAAACAGACAAAACCCAAAAGAAATTGAACTTCGACGCAAGCCATACCAGCAAACCCCCCAACGAAGGGTGCAGAACAGCGTCCCCAACACCCGCTACTTCCATGTCGGACGAGCAGATACCAAGCTTCGACATTAGGGAAATCCTGATGGACCTCAAGGCGGGGATTGGTGACCTAGGCAGCAAACTAGACAATCTCTCGTCTAAAGTAGACCAACTCCAACACAGGCTCGACAAGCACGCCGATAGGCTCGACACGGTGGAACAACGGGTCTCCGACCTAGACGACGGCACGTCGGCACTGACCACGCGGATCTCCACCCTTGAAACCCAAATGAAGGCAGTCTGTGCCAAAAATGAAGACTTAGAAGGGCGCTCAAGAAGAAACAACATCAGAATATTAGGAATCAGGGAAAAACAACTTCAAGGCAAAATGGAAGACCATGTTGAACAGATCTGCACAGCGCTCTTCGGGAATGAACTTTCCCAGCTATTCGTAGTCGAGCGCGCCCACAGAATTCCAAATTCAAGACCAATCCCAGGCGCAAACCCACGGCCAATTATTGCAAAACTGTTAAATTACAAAGATCGCGATGCGATACTCAAAGCAGCCAGGGAAAAAGGGAACCTCCAGTACGATGGAGATCCAATTCAGTTCTTCCCAGACTTCTCCCCCAGCGTACAGACTCAGAGACGCTCCTTCACCACCGTAAAGAGGAGACTGCAAGACAACCAAATACTCTACTCAATGCTATACCCGGCAAAGCTTCGCGTTCAACATGATGGGAAAGCGTTCTTCTTCCACACACCTGATGAAGCCAACGACTACCTGGACCGAGCTGGCTGCAGGCCTGCCCCAAACAACCCCAGGCCGCAGCGCGAAAACCAAAGGCGCAGAGAACCACCATAATAATCGTCCCGGGCAGCCGAGGGAGACGACCTCCTGCCTCCAGCGCATCCACGCAAACCCATGCCGCAGAAAGTGACACTTCTAGTTCGTAGGAGAGCCACCCTTGACTCCCGGGAGGCACCTAGTGCCCCACGCACAGCAACCCTTACTGTTTGTTGATGAAAAGGGAACATCGCGGGTCTGTTGGGGTTTGCCCGCGCGTGGGAGGGAAGTTAAGTGTACCACACCACCTCCAGTTGAGGTGGGTATCCTCACAATGGTTCAACAGTGAGGAGCATCCAGGTTCCGCGCCATCTCCCCCACACCCCCCCGCTTCACTAACGCAAACACAAAGCCCAACCTCCGAACCTCCCGACTCCATTCTATCCGCCAGATCACTCCCAACTACAATACCAACAATCTTGAGAAACAGACGACGAATCAACATAGACCCTAATTTACTCCATTCAAAGTCATAACCTGGAACATAAGAGGAGGCAATGTCCCATCGAAAACCAGGAAAATCCTCCAATACCTAAGGAGACATGAAGTGGACATAGCCATGATTCAAGAAACACACTTGCTCCCAGGGAAGGACCATCAGTGGGCCAAGAGTTGGGGATGCCACAGGTACTTCTCCTCTTACTCGTCATATTCTAGAGGAGTAGCGATCCTTATACATAAGAGGATTGGCTTCCGCCTTGTCCACACATCCAAAGACATCGAAGGGAGGACAGTCCTCGTAAGTGGCATCATAGATGGCCAAAAAATCACCCTTGTCAACTCCTACGCACCAAACGTAGACGGCCCTGACAACTTCAGCTGGGTGCTATCCCATCTCTCGTCTCGAGACCCCGCAACCATAATCTGGGGTGGGGACATGAACACAGTGCTGAACCCGGTGAAAGACAGATCCCACGCTACCCCACACCCTCCGTCCAGAGCCTGCCTCCAAATAAAAGAAATATGCAAAGCATTCGACCTGAAAGACTCATGGAGAGCATCAAACGGAGAGCGGCGAGAATACACATTCCACTCCGCACCACACAACTCTAGCTCTAGAATCGACTACCTTCTGACCTCAAGGAACGGCCCATGGACCAGCGGCTCATGCGACATCCAACCAAGAACTCTCTCAGACCACTCCCCAGTAACTCTCGTCCTCATCCCGGCTAATCCCAAACCTCCCCTAACGAGGTGGCGCTTCAAAACAGGCTCCATGCGAGACGAGGTCTTCGCGACGGAACTGAAGAAGGAGATCTCGATGTTCCTTGAAGCCAACACAGGGTCAGTTTCCTCAGCCAGCACGCTCTGGGAAACTCTGAAGTGCTACATCAGAGGGGTCTGCCACGCCAAAGAAAATGGCATCCTGAAACTCATAAGGCGGGAGCTGGCAACCAGCGAAGAGAAGCTAAAACAGCTAGAACTTCAAGGCACCGACACAAACAACCCAACAAGATCAGTCGCCCTGAGAGAAGAGCTACAAAGATTCAGGAACGCCGCCGATCGCGAAGTGAAATTCCTAAACCGCGACAGATTGGTCAGGCAATACGGCGAGGGGCAAAAACCGGGCGCTCTTCTGGCAAACTTGGTCAGAGCCGACAATAAACTGCCCCCGATAGAAGGGATCAGGAACAAACAGGGACAAATGGCCCACACCGACGAAGACATGGCAGAAGAATTCAGGCTGTTTTATCAAGAACTCTACAGTACTAGACACAACGGAGACCCAACCGCCGCAAGGGAGTACCTAGAGGATACTGAACTGTACTGGGTCGAACAACCCCTGCGAGAACCGCTGAATGAGCTAATCACTCAAGAGGAGATTATTGATGCCATAAAATCCCTCCCGAACTCCAAAGCTCCCGGCCCAGACGGCTTAACCGGGGAGTTTTACAAAGCCTTCGCACACACCATCGCTCCCCTTCTGACAGCAGTTTATGAGGAGTCGTTGGAGAAGGGATCCCTCCCCCACTCTACCCGAGAAGCCAACATCATCCTTCTGCACAAACCAGGCAAACCATCGGAGGACTGTGCATCATACAGACCCATCTCCCTCCTCAATCTCGACAACAAGATACTCGCGAAGGTACTTACCAACAGACTACTACCACTGATGCCCACCTTGGTACTAGCAGATCAGGCAGGCTTCATACCGGGCCGCAATACAACCTTTGGCATCAGGAGGCTGTTCAGCGTCATCGAAGCTCTCGATCCCTCAGTTCAAGCAATCGCAGTCCTCCTCGACGCCGAGAAGGCATTCGATTCAGTGGAATGGCCGTTCATGTTCTCCGTACTCACCAGAATGGGGCTGGGTGCGCGCTTCATCAAACTTGTTTCTCTATTGTACAACAAGCCACGCTCCAACATCATCGTAGGCACGGCAAAATCCGCTCCCATAGAGCTCCAACGGGGCACCAGACAGGGCTGCCCGCTCTCAGCACTCATCTTCGCCCTGATAATGGAACCGTTGGCCTCCAACCTAAGAGAGCATAGACAACAAAGAGGGCTCGTAATCGGACCGCACAAGCTCATTACGTCCCTCTACGCAGACGATGTGGCATTGCTCATTCGGGATCCCGAAGAAAATCTAAACCCGGTCATGAGGGAGGTAATCAAGTTTGGAACAGCCTCCGGCCTGAAGGTCAATCCAGCGAAGTCCATCATATTCCCGCTGACCCCTACTACCAAACCATTCGCGGATGACTTCCAGTTCACATGGAAAACGTCCAAAGTCCGGTACCTGGGGGTCCATATGTCCCTGAGTTACCACGAGGTGTTCCGCGACAACTACGAAGAGGTAGTCAAGTCCCTCCAGGAAAAAGTGACGCGGTGGAAGTCCTTACCGCTAACGCTCTGGGGGAGAGCTTCCCTGGTCAAGATGGTGATTCTTCCAAAACTGTTGTACCTATTCACCAATATCCCTATACTGCTACCCCAAACCTTCCTGAAAAGACTAAAGAGTATGGTCCTTGAGCTGCTCTGGGCAGGCAAACCAGCCAGAGTGGCGCACGCAACGTTGACACTCCCGGTGATGAGCGGGGGCCTCGCCCTCCCAGACCTGGAGAAGTACTTCTGGGCAGCCCAGGCGCAATTCCTCAGCCATTGGTACGCCACCCATACAATCAGACCTCACGTGCAGGTGGAGCGAGCCCTGGCTACCCCAAACTTGTTAACAGCAGTCGTCTTCAGCCAAATTCCCGTCCCCAACTGCACCATGAACGCAATGCTTTCAACGTACAAGGTCTGGAAGAGACTGGCTCAAATATACGGGGTACAACCTCGATACTCTCCGTTATTGCCTGTAAAGTTCATCCCAGGAGTTCCACTGACATCTGAGAAAGTATTTCACCAGTGGGTTGACAAATTACAAATAAAGACCCTGGGAGACTTCTTCACGGAGGACGGCTTTATAACACCACAACAAGCAAAATCGAAAGGCGGCAACACCGCACTTGACACATTCCTATATTTCAGGACCAGGTACACTCTACAAGCTCTCTTGCCAGACTTCCCCCAACAACCCCCAACCTGGCAACTACTCCACAATGCCATACAGGCGCAAGGCGAGGGCAAGCTGGTGTCGCAAATCTACAAATCCATCATCACAGACACGACACCCAAACTTACTCAGGCAAAGACCAGATGGGAGAGGTCCCTACACATGACCATTCCAGAGGAAGATTGGACCTACATCCTGAAACAGACACAAAAAATAGCTCTCAACTCTCGCCTTAAACTAATTCATTTCAACTTCCTCCACCAGACCTATTACACACCAGCAAAAGCTAACAGACACCACCCGGAGGCGGATGCGAACTGCGAGAGATGTGGGATGCAACCAGCAGACTTCGTCCACCTCGCATGGGAGTGCCCTGAAATAACACCCTTCTGGAGCCGAGTCTTGGAGACGACAGCAGCAATAGTGGGTGAGGAGATACAACCGAGCCAAACGGCAGCCTTACTCGGCATGACAAAATCACTTTCCGCCCCGTCAAGGACATTGGCAGGACTCCTGTTGACACTTGCCCGCAGGAGAGTGGCTATGGCCTGGGGTCGAGGCCCCCCTCCAACAATCCCTGCCTGGCGCAGGGACATTCTTTACTGTCAGGATGTGGAAACGGACTTTATTAAGTCACTACCCTTACATGCCCGCCCACCTGACATCTGGGGCCCGTTAGTACAATTCCTGTTAAACGAAGCTGAGGAGACACCTGACATTCGGCCAGGCACCCCTGGCACAGGAACAAGCCAGCTGTGATGACACAGAGCTAACAACACCGGCCACATGTCTCAAGTAACCGGAAAAAGACTGCACACCCATAGGAGTCACAGGACTGAGCGGGGGGGCAGGGGGGAGGAGAGGGCGGGAGGGAGGTAGGACATGGCGCAGAGTTAAAACCACCCTAATGTGGGTGCGTAGTTGTTTAATGTTTTAAAAATCAAAAATAAAGGTTTTAAAAAAAAAATATTAGACATATCGCACAGACAAATATCTAGTGCATAAAGAATAACACTCTCAGTCTTCAGGGACATAAAATCAATTAACGGAGTTAGTGAAAATTTGCAAAACCGGGTATTAATCCTTTTCATTTGCGAGAGGAGAGGCCTGGTTTTGCGTTTAATAATGTCTGTCCATGATTTAATGGAATTCTGATCAGAGAGATGATATCCCAGGTAAATAGCGTTGTTAATACAAGATATCTGTGTATCCATGATATGCCATCTAAAACTGCCCTTTTTCTGCTTCACTCCAAATTTCATGATGGCAGTTTTTGCCGGGTTGGGAGTCAGATTGTGATCCTTTGCAAATCCCTCGAAGAGTGTTAATTTCGTTTGTAACCCTACAGGAGTGGGGTCAAACAAAATAATATCATCTGCAAAGGCAATCCATTGCAAAGATATACTCCCAACCTTTACAGAAAACAGATTCATATTTTCCCAGTTCTTATCCAGATCCGCCATGTATAGATTGAACAGGGTTGCTGCAAGATTGCAGCCCTGTTTCAAACCCAATGCTGTTCCTATTGGAGCTGTCATACCCCCATCCTGTGATATTTTTATTCTATAAGTTGTATTGGTGTGCAATTTCATAATCCAATACAATAAATCATTTGAAATTCCAAAAGCCAACATTTTCATCCACAACAAGTTGCGAACAACATTATCAAAGGCTGCACTCATATCAATCATTGCGATGTATACTGGATTAGAGTTCTTATTTTTTACTCCAGCAATAACATGCGCAAGGGTAATTGCATTTAGAGTTGTACTCATATTCTTCCGGAAACCTGTTTGAAATTTAGAATAAAGACCCGTGGTCTCAATAATTTTCTCCAAGTCATGAAGAAGTAAAATCGCGAAGAATGCTGTAAATATGAAAGTAGACCGCCTGGACGCCAAAATGGATGAATTGCTGAACAATTTTGCTGCCTTGCATAATTTTGTACAAGAACATATTATGGAGAAAATAAACTACCACTGCCCCGCCTGCACATACCCCCTTACCCATTTCCCAGCTCCTCAACCCCGCAAATTGCGTGTCATGAGAGATGCTTCGATGAGACGTCAATCCCTTCCTCTCCGCACCACCAACTTGTAGAAATGCCGAAATCTCCAGCATATGTGTCCATTTCCGGTCCCCCTTCCATTTCCGAATAGTGGCTATAAATGTGTGCAAATAAAGGTTGATATGTAAAGTGTTACCTTTGTTGTAAGAAGCCCATTGAAACTGTGAAAGGCATACCAGTAAATGATTTGCCAACAAAACCACCAAAGAAATTGAAATGAGCTCATACTACATCAACTGCCAAAATCACAGACAAAAGGAGTAAAAAAGACAAGACATACTCAACAACACACAAAAGAAAGTGCCTCTTCAAACACACCACGTACCCTTCCATCAAAGTACTCAGACACAGAAGGAACTTGTCCATTCTAATTGGCCACAACAGGTGTTAACTGCTATGCAAATGTCACAATAAATGTTCTATTCCAAATGTCAGCAATTGTGCAAAACATTTATTTAAATGGCGCAGACCAGAAGTGTTTACAAATGTTCGTCCTGCACAGAAATGCAGTAAGTAATCCTGCCAACATTTACAGTGTGAAATTCACGTTAAACCGACAAGAAAATTCAGAGGAATTTGTAATGTACTTTTTACAAATACCGGAAAGGAAAAACATACTCATAAATTACTTTTTTCACATTTCCTACATGTGGAAACATACATGCAGTCTCTGCAACCATCTCATTAAGGAGCAAGTCCCCAACAAATGCTCTGTGTAGGTACCAATACCTAACTGTGACTCCATTCCATTTCAGCAACTGGTGCACAATGCAAACTATAGCATATTGTGTACAGTGTGCAATTCTGACAATAGGGCGCTACATATACTCTCAATGTGTAATTGTAATACTTAATGCTCTTAAGATTCAATGGTGATGGAACCAAAAACCACTGCAAACGTACTGCCTTCACACATGGGCAGGTATCCCTTGACAAGAAAACCTTCACAACAGTAGCCATAATCTATCACACAGTTGACACAACCAGTGGAGGCCATTATACCGCATACATTACAAATCAATACACATGGTGAGAATGCAATGATACTTCCATCATTCCAAATCAGAGAGTACCTGCAAATTTTTGTAAATGCCTACTTAATATTCTTGAAGGCAAAATGTAGTCACTGATGTACAAAACTACTATACCTTAGTCCCCAACACCAACCAGTACCCTTGTAAAGGCACAAATAAAGAAAGCTTTGTCTAATGTTTTCTCTAAGGGGTTGGGGCTTTGTTTTCCCCCTTTTTGCCCTGCACTTAACTGCGACACAATTTTAACTATAACGAGCAATCTGGCGCACGGGCCTACAAGTTCGTACTATAAAAAAAGCCCCAAAAACCCCTTTTATACCGTAGTACGTAACCACTGTCACAATTCTGCAGATGCACTGTACAATGCCACAATACTTGCAAACATGTAATGCTTACCTCTGGTACCCTGCAGGAGTGCCTGGTCAGGACTGTTCTGACGCATTGCCCCCTCACTCGGGTCAACTGTGCACTGAAGAATACACTAGCCACTCTCTTCCCCAGCGGTCTGCCGGTGGCTTAACCTCCAGAGGACCGTGAGGCGGGGAGGGACCTGGATGAACTTGGTTCCTCTGGAAAATGGTGTTCGGGGAGTCTGGATAACCTAAAGGTAAGTGTATGTGTTTAGTATTGTTTTGTATTGCTTTCTCTCCCTCCTCCCATCTCTCCCCTTCCCTGATGTAGCTGGCTGGATGGCACATTGTGTCTTTTGCTCACCGTAATGAACTGAGGACTGAAGGCCAAGGTTAGCTGGTATGTATCCAACTCCAGTTACTTGACTGAAGACTAATGGTCCAGACCAGCTGCAACGCACTGGATACGGACGATGAGCAGGTAAGTTCTGGCGAGGCCTTATTCTAGATCTTGGCCGCTTCTCAATGTGAAACATAGCTTGAATGTACAATGTCTTTGTTGATGCGTTGAATATTAATAGTCTCTATATTTTGTCACTTCTAGGTGAAACACTGGCAAGCTGTCTGGACTCAGAGCGGAGCGAAGAAGCTGGAACTTGTATGCAAGTGTGTCCAAGTTAAATGAGGTACGGGAATTGGGAAGTATGTGGTATTTCAGTCTCTTACTATTGACATTTTTTGATTTCAGGTTCCCAGGAGCTGTGATTACTGTGAATGGCAGACGAAAGACCAGAGACACCGGGTTACCAGGATGGGACTCCACAAGTCTTCCGAGGTCAAGGTAAGGATCAAGACCGAAAACAAAGCAGAAGACCACTGGGGCAAGTAGTTCTTGTATTGCGAGTGAGAATAGTACAAACTCCCGTAGGTGCCGATAGTACATGCAAACTTAACAGGAGTGGTAAGTGTAACACTGCTCTGTTAGGAAGCAGATGAAACTCTAAGGGCAGGGTGTGGTCCAGACATGGTTTTATAGCCGCGGACCATGCCCTGTCAGCACTAGAGCACCAAGGATGTCAGATCCATGTATCTATCTGTTGCATGTTGAGTTCCAGAGTTGGTTCCTCTTTGGCAGCCATGTTGGAATGGGTTGCCGCCTTGTTCCATATATGCCTCTGCCAGCCAGCTATCCCACAAACCCATTGTCCACCTACACTATCATGAGGGGAGATCCCCCTGGCCCTGACCCATCTGCCTTGTACTCGCACTGCAATCCTGACAGCACTCCCCTACAAAG
This sequence comes from Ambystoma mexicanum, assembly GCF_040938575.1. Lineage (NCBI taxonomy): Eukaryota > Metazoa > Chordata > Amphibia > Caudata > Ambystomatidae > Ambystoma > Ambystoma mexicanum. Next base: position 1,206,275,954 of record NC_090922.1, read on the forward strand.
CCCCCCCAAGGAGGCCCGACCCAGGCCCTGGCTTTGTGAGATGACTGTGGTGGTAAAGGGCTAACAAACTGGGTGCATGAATGTTTTCTACTGGTTACCAAGTCCGATCTAAAGCGCTGTACCCCTTCCAATCCACCAGGTAATGCAATTTTCATCTAATAATCTTGGATTCTAAGATATCCCATAACTTGTACTATTTCTCCCCATTTACAAGTTCTACTGGAGGAGGGTTAGAGATTGAATTTCGTGTACTGGGGTGTACTAGTTTCAGTAACTATGCACAGAAGACAGGGTGGATCTTCAATGAGGGGGTAGCCCCAGTTTAAGTACAACAGGGTTAATGATGGCTGTTATGGGGTAGGCACCAATGAATTTAGGCTAAAAGCTTTTTGGGGCCTTTTAACCGAATATGTTTGGTTGAGAGCCAGACTTGGTTGCAGACTTCATAAACTGGTGCGTTTCTTCTTTTGTTATCGGCAAAATGTTTCTGAGCAGCTTTGGCATCGTGCAGGGTTCTGGTGGCTTTGCTTAAAGTTTCTCTGACAGTAGTATGCAGAGATGTTACAGCTGGCATTTACAAAGCGGTAGTGGGATCGAGAGCTGTGGTATGTGGATCCCTTCCATGTAAAAAGTGGAAGAGTGAAAAACCTGTGGCACTGTGAATACTGTTGTTGTATGCATATTCCACTGCCGACAGCAGATTATCCCAACTGGCCACCTGGGTAAACATGCAATGTAGGTATTGCTGAAATGTTTGGTTAGTTCTCTCCGTCTCACCATCTGTTTGTGGGTGATGGCTGGTGGATAGTCTGATTTAAATTTGAGCCTTATCACAACAACTCCTCCAAAATGTAGATATGAATTGACACCCTGGGTCCGAGATGCTTACGGATGGAAACCCCTGTAATCATACAATGTTTGTTAGGAAAACTTGAGCAACAGTCCTTCCATTTGGTAATACTTTCTATGCGATGAAGTTCGCCATCTTGGTTAGGAGGTCTACTACTACCAGGATGTTGTTGTACCCATTTGAAGGAGGTAAATCGGTAATAAAGTCCAGTGATATTGTATGGCATGGAGCAGGTGTTATGGACAATGGTCTAAGTAATCCTGATGGTTTCATTTTGGAAGTCTTGTTGGGGGCACACACATCACAAGTCTTTACATATTGGATGACGTTCTTTCGCCACTTAGGCTACCAAAAATGTTGCTGAATTTGCACTAGAGTTTTGGGGAATCAAGGATGGGCAGCGGTTACAGCATCGTGGTAGTTTTGTAAAACTTTGTCTTGCATGTTTGGCTCCAGTAAGTAATGGTGGCCTCGATAGTACGGTAAGCCATCTTCTATGGTTCGTTGACGGTCTTGGGACTCCTAAACCTGTAACTGTTCAGGTGTTATATATTGCCTAATTTCAATGCAAAGCTGATCTAAAGGAGGCAGCGTTCAACTTGTCAATCCCAACAATTTACTTCCTGGAATAATAGCCACGGGGTCTGGAACTGCATAAACATCTCTTTCCTCCAGATTCCATCCGATGCGGGATAGGGCATCCGCCTTTCCGTTTTTCACTCCTGGACGGAAGGTTATGACAAAGTCATATTCCGAAAAGAACTGAGCCCTTCCAAGCTGACGAGGAGTTTGCGCTTGTGCTGTTTGTAGATATTGTAGATTGCGATGGTCGGTGTAGACAGTAACTGCATGTTTTGCGCCCAACAGATGATGACGCCATTCTTTGAAAGCAGCTTTATTGGTAAGCAACTCTTTGTCACTTATTGTGTAGGTCAGTTCCGCAGGGGAGAATTTCTTGGACCAAAACACCACAGGATGTAATTGATTAGTGCTCAAATCTCATTGGAACAATGCAGCTCTCATCGCCACGCTGGATGTATCAGTTTCAACGATGAATGGAAATTCAGGACCTGGTTGTTTCAAAATCGGCACTGAGGTAGACTGTGCCTTGAGTTGTTGAAACGCTTGTTCAGCTTCATCGGTCCACATGAAGGTTTTGTGCCTTTTCAGTAATGCCGTGATGGGTGTGCAATGTTGGAAAAGTGGGGCATGAATCACCTATAAAGGTTAGTGAATTCTAAGAAACGTTGCACTTTTTTACAGACGTGGGCGAGGGCCACTTTAAGATTGCTTCCACCTTGCGATTTTCCATTTGGATGCTGTGCGGTGTTAAGAAGATTCCAGTACTCCACTGTGGTCACGTATAAGTAACATTTCTCCAACTTTGCATACAAACGGTGTTCGCAGAGTTTTGCTAGTACAGCTTTAACGTGAAGCACATGTTCTTATTTGATGGCCGAGTAGTACAATATTTCATCGATATAGACCATGACACAAACATCTAGGAGTTCTCTATAACGTCTTCATAAACAACTGGAAGGCCGCCAGTGCATTACACAAGCCAAAGGGCATGACTGGATATTCGAATAACCCAAATACGGTGCGAAAAGCAGTTTTCCACTCATCCCCCTCCTTTATGCGGACTAAATGGTAAGCCCCGCGCAAATTCAATTTGGTGTATATCTGCGCCTCTTTAACTTGGTTCAACAATATGGGAATGAAAGGGAGAGGGTACCTATTCTTCACAGTTATCTTATTGAGTCCCCTATAATCGATGCAAGCTATGAGTTCCCCTTTCTTCTTTGGTGTAAAAAAGACAGCAGAAGAAGCTGGGAACTTGGAGGGTCAAATAAATCTGTTTGCCAAGAACTGGTCCAAGTACTGTCGCAAGTGCTGGTTTTCTTTTTGAATAAGAGTAGAAATGCTGCTACATGGAACCTGTGAGCCTGGTATCAAATCGATTTGGCAATCATATGGCCATTGAGGAGGAAGGGTATTGGCTTGTTCTTTTTTAAACACGTCTTCAAATTCCTTGTATATGTCAGGTAGTTTTTTCTTTCCATTGGGCTGTATCACGGCCCCCAACTTTTGTGCTGTAGAGGCTGGCTTCTTGGCCACAACCGGTTTAAATGGGTAACAGGTGCGAAGGCACTTGGATGGAAAGATTACCGTATGCGTTTTCGGTTCCATGTGTTCATTCCGCCGCAAAAATATTGTGATGCAAAAATATCGGCATATTTTTGCGGTGAAAATAACATACAGACCCTGCAGGGGACACCCCACATCATTTTTTTATATGCCGGGGTCACACCAGCATCGCCTGCTCCCAAATCATATCCCCCCAAAAACATCGCCTACGTCGAACCAAACAGCCATATCTATGGCGAAATTTTTGGTGGGGATATTATGTAGTGATACCGAGTTTTCCAGTTAATAACAGGATAGTGGAACTCCAACCAAGACATGCTAAGTATAAGTTAGAATTGTGGGGCATTAATCAGGTTGAAGGTTATATGCTCTTCGTGGCCATCTCTGCACAATAGTTCAACCTCTTCTGTACACTGCGTTACTGGGCCAGATGACAATGGTAAACCATCTAACGAGACTATGTTGTCCACCTTCTTCCTTTGGTCCCCCGGTATGCCGATTCTCTGCGCCACTTTCATATCTATGTAATTACTGATTGCACCGCAGTCGATATAGGCTTCCAAGGCATACATCTTTTGGGGTTGTTCTAGTCTGATAAGGATGACAGGTACAGACATCCTCTTTTTCGTGCCTTCACCTGACCTAATGACCCTTCATATGGTCTCTGTGCTCTCTCCTTTCTCCTCTTCTCCCATTAATGGTGGCACCCGTTGGGATGTCCTCTTGGCCCCCTTCCGCTCCTCTAAGGCCATCATTAATGTCTACGCTAATGGGACCGTCTTGGTCCAAGGCCCTCAGGCCAACCTTCACCTCTTTGATAGACGCTTCCCACGCCTCATCAACTTACTTTCCTCTCCTGCTGTCCCCCCTCCTCTGTCCTCGGCTACCTTGCCTCTACCCTCCCTCCCTGCCCCCTCTCGTGCTCCTTCTTCACCTCCTTCTTCTACACCTCCGCAGGGCGTACCTCTGATCTGTAACCCTCCCCGGAAGTCCTTCAAGGATGGCAACCTTCTCCACATTGCCACTCTTAACTCTCGCTCTGCCATCAAACATTCCTCTGATATCTGTCGCCTTCTTGAGGAACTGGACCTTGACGTCCTCGGTCTCACTGAGACGGGGTTCACGGCCAGCTCTGTCACCAGCTTTGACACACTCCTACCCGACGGTTACAAGATCCTCTCCGTGCCCAGGCCCAACCGTGTAGGGGGGGTGTAGCCCTTATCTTCCCTGAGTGGATTCCTGCCACTGTCACTCCTACGCAGACCTACTCCTCTTTTTAATGTCTTGTCTGCCGACTCTCTCTCTCTCCTAGCCATTCCCTTACCGTGGCTACTATCTATCGGCCACTTGGTCAAATTTCCTCCTTCCTCTCTGAGTGGGCTGACCCCTCCTCCTCACTCCTGTCCTCAACCACTCAACTCCTCTTTCTTGGTGACTTCAACATCCACCTGGATGCCTCCTGTCCCCCCTCTGGACTGTTTCGTGACCTCTGTGACTCTCTCTCACTCTCTATTCTCCCGTCTGGGCCTACTCATTCTGCAGGGCACACTCTTGATGCTCTGATCTCTTCTGACCTTCCCCTCTCCGTCCCTCTCTCCACTCCTCTCTCCTGGAGTGATCGCTTTCTCCTATCCTCCCACCTCACCCTCCCTACCCCACAGGCAAAGCCACCCTCATCACTGCCACCCACCTTCTCGGCCATCCGACCCATGAAGCGCGTGTCAGTTGAGGCTTTCACTGCCACCTTCTCGCCCCCCCTCCCCCTTCGGCTGATTCCCACCCTGACACAGCCCTCTCCATGCTCCACTCTGCTATATCTGATACTCTTGATATCCTTGCCCCCGTCAAGAGAATCCGCCTGAAGCCCAAAGCCAAATTTAACTCCTGGTATGACTCGGATCTCGTCACCCTAAAACGCAAGTGCAGGGTAGCAGAGAGGAAATGGCGTGCTTCATGTTCATCCTCTGACAAACTGGCCTGCCGCCTGCTCCAAAGGCAATACCGTCTCTCCGTTCTCACCAAGAAGAGAGCCCTTATCCAAGCCTGCATCTCTGCGGCATCTAACAACTCGGCCGAACTCTTTAAAATCTGCAAGGAGCTTGCCAACCCTGCTGCAGTCTTTACCTCTCCTGTCCCCTCCCAGGCCCTCTGCACTGCACTGGCCTCTCACTTCATCTCTAAAACTCAGGACATCCTGTCCTCACTCTCCTCCTATCACCTCCCTCCCTCTCTTCCTGGCTCTTCCTCTGGCCCTTCTGCAGCCACCCCTCCTCCCTCCGTCTCTACCTTTCCCCTTTTTTCTCCTGACGAGGTTTCCAGACAAATCCGATCTATGAAAGTCTCGTCTAAACAGGTTCACCCCTGTTCCTCCAAAACTATCAAGGACCACATTGACTCCCTGGCTCCTGCCCTGGCTGACTTTTGCAACCACTCCTTCACCTCTGGAGTCTTCCCATCCCCCCTTAAGCACTCCCTTGTGCACCGTCTTCTTAAGAAACCCTCTTCCGACCCCTCCTGCCCGGCTAACTATCGCCCAATCTCCATCACTCCTTTCCTGGGCAAGCTCCTGGAGAAACTGGCCATCTCCCAGCTTAACCTCCATGCTGAATCTGTTGGTAGTCTTCATGACCATCAATCTGGCTTCAGAGCTTCCAGAAGCACAGAAACTGCTCTCCTGAACATCCGTGAGGACCTGCTCTTGAACCTCGACTCCAACACTCCGTGTGTTCTCATTCTGCTCGATCTCTCCTCTGCCTTTGACACTGTCAACCATGCCATCCTGCTCAACCGTCTCCGTGTCAACCTGGGTATCACTGGTCAGGCTCTGGCGTGGCTGACCTCTTTCCTTTCCAATCGAGCCTCCCAGGTCCAACTGGGGTTCTTCCTCTCTGACATCTTTTTCTCCACCTGTGGTGTCCCCCAGGGATCTAATCTCTCTCCCTGGCCGTTCAACCAGTATCTGGCACTCCTTGCCCACCGCATCGCCGCTCTTTGCCCCAACTTTCAGTGCTATGCGGACGATACCCAGCTCATTTTCAGGCTACCCTCGGCCTCCTCCTCTCCTTCCCTCATCTCTGACTGTCTGTCTGCTATCCAGGAATGGTGTGCCGCCAATGACCTCTGCCTTAATGCCAGTAAGACTGAGATTCTACTCATCGGCTCACCCACTCCCTCCTTCCCTGCAGCTCTCTGGCCAGCCTCTCTTGGCCCTCTTGCTGCACCTACCTGCAAGGCAAAAAACCTCGGGGTCATCTTCGACTCCACACTCTCCTTCTCTCCTCATATATCGGATGTCTCTAAGAAGTCACACTACCAGCTGCACTTCCTCAGAGGTATTCTTCCCTTCCTCTCCTTCCCCCAGAAGCTCAATGTTTCCCGAGCCCTGGTTCTCTCGAAGCTGGACTACTGTAACAGCCTCTATCTTAATCTGCCTGCCTCCACTCTCCGCCCTCTGCAACTCATCCAGAACAGAATTGCGAGACTTGTCCTTGTCCTCAAGCCCAGGGACCGTATCTCTCCAGGACTGAAATCTCTACACTGGCTCCCAGTGGCTGCGAGGATTAAGTTCAAAACCCTCTGCATTGTCCACAAGGCCTTCTGGGGCCTGGGGCCTAGATACCTTCAACTCTCTCTTCCTAAATATCTTCCTTCCCGAGCCCTTCGCTCATCCGTCTCCAACTCCCTCAGGGTCAGCCGCTTCTCGAAGCAACGAGCTGGGGGTAGATCTCTCTCCGCGGCAGGGGCCTCCCTCTGGAACAGCCTTCCTGCCTCCCTGAAACTTGAGGAGAACCATCTCCGGTTCCGGAAGCACCTCAAAACCTTCCTTTTTGCTTCTGCTTTCTCTCTCCCTCTCCCCTGCTAAATTCTTCACTGAAACTGCACTGAATCTGCAACTGGGCCCCTCTCACCAACCTCGGTCCTGGGCCCAGCCACTCTCCACTTGCACTGCCTCCCTGGCAACCCCTGCACTGCGGGACTGTCTCTGCATCCCTACAGCCCCCCCTTCCCAGCACTTGCCTGCACTTACCTCGCACTTGCCACTAGCTGGCCCTATTTATTTATTTTATTCTACTTACCTTGTACTGCACTTCCCCCCTCCGCTTCCCCTTGCACTTTTTCCCTTCCCCCTACCCCTGCACTTGCGCGATCTAAATGACACCTGGCCTAGTAGGATCGTTGTCTGTCTTCCCCTTGTTCTCCCCTCCCTGCCTCGTCGCGCCTTGAAACACTTGTGTATAGGCGCGTTACAAATGCCATATCATATCATATCATATCAAGGTGTGAGACCGTGGTTGATTTCTCCTGGGACCTTTTGGGTTCACTGGGAGCACCTCAGCTGCTCCAAAGGTCTGTTTGCTGGGTTTGTTAGTACAGTCCTTCAGAAAGTGGCCTGCTTTGCCACAATATAAGCACAACTGGTCCTGCCGACATCTCTCTCTTGCCACCTTGGGTAGTGGCCCCCTCACACTACCCAAGTGCATGGGCTCAGGGGTAATCTCCTGAGCACGGGGTTGAGTTTCGCTTGTTTGGATGTATAAGGGCCTATTCTCCGACCGGGCACTCTCCGTCTTTCTCTCCTGTTTTCAGTGATTTAGCTGTGCTACTAAATCTATGTATTCTGAACATCGTTCCAGCGTATTGACCACTTGCGCCAACACATCTTTAAGTTCCCCATGCAGACCCCGATAGAAATTGGTGCTTCTTTTTTGATCGGGCCAATTGGTTTCAGCGATGAGTCGCTTAAATGCAGTGATCTATACAAGCAATTCCTGTGGTCCCTGCCGTAAAGGCCAACAACTCCCCATGTAATGCTTGCCCATGGCTTCTGCAAGCAAATACTTTGTCTAACTCCCGTTGGAATTCATCAAAATGATGCAGTATGGGGTAATCTCGATTCACTAAATGCACTGACCAAATAGAGACATGGCCACCCAAATATGATAACACTGAAGCCACCTTCATTTTTTCCGTAGGAAAGGCCCCGGGCCGACACAAATAATGTAATCTACACTGGTTCATAAAAATAGCATCCCTTTGTAGGTCCCCTAGTAATCATTCAGGAGGGGCCAGGGGAGCAATAGGTGGGGTGGTTGCATGGATATAAGGTGTCCCAGCTATAGTCCCATCAGATGAATGAGGTAGTGGCACCTGGCCTGCTTGCGCTACCAATAGACGTTTGGCCAAGTCATCTGTTCTTTCTCTATTAAGTACTGCTTCCCTTCTCACTGAGTTTGTTTCTGAACAGGCTATGTGCACCTCTACTCGCAAGTCCCCCAAAAGGGCTGCTAAATGGTCTACCCCTGATTCCATGACATTCAGGCTTGGCTTGTGACGTGGGCTTAGCGTTCTGTAACGCTTACCTCTGGTGCCCTACAGGAGTGCCTGGTCTGGAATGTTTTGACGCGTTGCCCCCTCACTCGGGTTACCTCTGCACTCAATAACATCCCACACACTCTCTTCCCCAGTGGTCTGCTGGTAGCTTAACCTCCAGAGGAACGTGAGGCTGAGAGGGACCTGTATGCACTTGGTTCCTCTGGAAAATGGTGTTCGGGGGGGCTAGATAACCTAAAGGTAAGTGTATGTAGTTAATATTGGTTTCTATTGCTTTCTCTCCCACCTTCCGTCCCTCCCCTTCCTTAAGGTAGGTGGGTGGCTGGCTGGCGCATCGCGGATTTAGCTCACCGTAATGAACTGAGTACTGAACGGCAAGGTTAGCTGGTAGGTATCCGACTCCAGTTACTTCACTGAAGACTAGTGGTCCAGACCAGCTACGGCGCACTGGATACGGATGATAAGCAGGTAAGTTCTGGTGAGGCCTTATTCTAGATCTTGACCACTTCGCAATGTAAAACGTAGCTTGTATTTGCAATGTCTTTTTAGATGCTTTGAATATTAATAGTCTCTTTATTTCTTCACTTCTAGGCTAAACTCAGGCAAGCTGTCTGTACTCAGAGCGTAGTGAAGAAGTTGGAATTTGTATACAAGTGAGTCCAAGTTAAACTGGGTATGGGAACTGGGAGGTACATGGTATTGCAGTCTCTTACTATTGTCGTTTTCTGATTTCAGGTTCCCAGGAGTTGTGATTACTGTGGACTGCAGACGAAGAACCGGAGACCCCGGGTTACCAGGATGGGATGCCACAAGTGTTCCAAGGTCAAGGTAGGATCAAGACCGAACATGAAGCAGTAGGCCTGCCGGGGCAGGTAGGTCTTCAATTCCGGGTGAGAATACAGCAAACTCGCGTACATGCCGATCACACGTGCAAAAGAAACAGGAGCGTTAAGCATAACACTGCTCTGTTAGGAAGCACAGGAAACGCTAAGTGCAGGGTGTGGTTCGGGCGTGGTTTTATAGCCGCGGACAGTGCCCTGTCAGCAGTACACCACCAAGGATGTCAGATCCATGTATCTATCCAGTGCCATCTTGAGTTCCACAGTGGGTTCCTATTTGGCAGCCATGTTGGGAGGGGTTGCTGCCCTGCCCACAACTAACTACAGTCCCAAACATGTTCATATGCAAGGCATCAAACTGCGTACGATGGCCCAGCCACCCACGTACACTGATCCAGGGCACACACAGTCTGCCATCATCCACCGTTGCCTCTTACCACACTGCACATATAAATGTTCCTTAGGGACTGTAAATGCACATTTTATGTATTTTGCCATGTGTGCCTTCAGTGCAGAATGTGTATGGCACCAACATTTCTCCTTATACGTCGTACTAACTTCACCGTAATAACACTACCAACATTCAGAAATGCATGGTACAATGGAAACACCTTGCCGCATGGATCCTTTTTATTTGTCTAGCATCATCTTCGGAAAGTGAAACCTAACAGACCTCTCGTTCAACATGACAAATGCTCATTGTAAAACAGCATTGAGTGGGAAGCATGATTAGCGCCAAGGGCATAAAATGTAAGGAATTGTACAAAAAAAGGAAAGGTAACTTATACTGCAGTCGCTCTGCCCATGTGCCCCAGAGGTAGTCTGCAATGATAGAATACGCTGCAAACTACAATTTGGGGGGCACTCACTACAAGCATGGAAATTGCTGAAGCTATGTAAATACAACGTTACATTAAATGTGTATTAGCATTAAAGTGTATGTGGCTGCAGTTCTGAGTACATAATTATGAATTTACTTTAATGCACACTTTCTCAGTGTGCATTGTATGGAGCTTTGTGACGGCAGTATTCACGCGCCGCTACAGTGCCATGTCTCTGCCACTCCCCGTGCATTGCAACTGTGATTGAACTTTGTTTTCTTGCCAATCTTCCCAGCCCCTGAAAATCAAGACACAAAAGGCAAGACAAAAAGGGAAGGCATTTTGTGCTGTGAAACAGCACCCCTTATGCTCACTCATGCAATGCTACATTCCATGTTTTGCCTTCACTATGCCCTTTCTAACAATCACCAGTTCTACCCACCCTCTTTGTAGTCAAAGTAATATGGGCCAGAGGTGCACGCATCAGGCAAGCGGCACACAAACGTTGACAGGTCACATTTCAATGTTGTTAGTTTTAGCAAAACAGCTCCTGCATTCTCATGCAATCCAAGGGGGCCTCCATGAGGGTTTTTTTAAAAACTTTTTTCCTTTGGACACACACAGTAACATTGTGGCATGGGTCTAACAACACTCGCTAGCACTGTCAATTTTTATAAAAAGGAAACACATGCTAGCAGTGTCTGTTGGGAACGTTTGAAAGACATTTTGCTTGTGTCACGCCATACAAGGACACTCTCACGTATACAACCGAGAGCAAAGCAGTGAGTTAACATATGACACTACTCAATAACAATCACTACATGGTCCATGAGGCAGTCACTTATAATGACATCCTTCCCGCAAACTCTTCTCCTGTACGCTGCCACTAACAACGCCTACTTACATCTATTCTTATTCCTGTTTCCTCTGATACCTGGCACCTTATTGCGCATGTCAACCCTTATACAATCCAGCGGACGGGTGGTGGACAAAGCATATCAAGATTACCATAAGTGATGTGTTTTCCGACATTATTATCTGGGCCGACCGATATGGCTCTGTTTGTCCATTTGCGTTTTCCGGCCATACGAACCAACCTGCAAACGTTTTGGTTATAAGGCATCACAGAGGCAACAACTGGTACCTTCTTTACCTTGCATATAAAATAACTTCTTCCACACGGGCCACCAATGACCGTACATTATTTGTTTGTCCACTGTGCTACACAACAACAAAAGGACAGAAGTGCACAGATGGCATTGCACACTGGTTTTTGTTTGTAAAGTAAAAGAGTGGTGATAGCAGCCACCTTACACGTTCTCGTGATCATTCTGTAGCAAAATGAAGCTATTGCAATAATTCACAGTGTTGGTTGTGAAGTACAGGAATGTTCTGGAACCGTATGCTCTGTGTGCGCATGTGTGCTTTTGCTTTTGTTTATGTTGCTCCTTTCCGGAGCGAGGTGCTCACATGACAGAGTGCCCTAGGCTTGGCACGCATGTTATGAAAATACCTGGAGTGTACCACCGTCTTCTTTGACCTAAACAAATTTATCATATTTTCTGCTTTTTACTCCCCCAACCTTTTCATGCCCTCGTTCACCCACCCCATCCTGCAAACCATGTTTTGCAACCCCTTCCAGCGTGGCGAAATTGCTGCATTGCTTGCGTACATCACTTGCACCAGCACCGTGTTCTTCGACCCACACAAATACATAATATTTTCTGCTTTTCACTCCGCCAAACTTTTTATCCCCTATTTCACCCTCCCGATCCTGCTAACCATGTTTTGCAACCCCTTACAGCGTGGGACTATCCTCGGATACACCATGGAGGCATTTCCCAAAAACTTTGATGCACAACACGCTTCCCTCCAGCCAACCACCGGCTGCGTCCAGTTTGTCACTAGCACGGCATACTGCAAGTCAATGAGCCTTCTGTCCGCGGAGCGAACAGGGAAATGGAGACGTACATTTTAGTTCTTTGCAACAAAAGTACTGATCGGATTTCCACCAAACACACAAAAGCACGCTTTCTGACCCAAGCCCCGCTCATGCCGCAAATTTGGTGCAACTCCGTCCAGCTGTTCGGCCTGTAGCCGTGCGCAAAGTTTTTCCCCATTCAGTCTATGGAAAAAGAATATTTTTTGGGACCGCCTATAACTTTGCCCCTGCTGCACGAAACCTCGCCAAACTTGCTGATGAAATTCAGAGTAGGCCATACAATTGTTTTGCAACGTTTGGTGAGGATTCCTCCAGGGGGAGCGAAGTTATAAGCCGCTGAAAAAGTGGTCTTCCTATGACATTAGCAACTTAACCATAACTACACGTCCACTAGCGCGGGCCGTGTAATGTATATAATGTGTTTGCGAAAATATTTTTCCCATTTTGTAGAAATTCAAATAACTCACTGTACAGGCTCCATATCTTTCTACACACTGTAGTTTCTGAAATGTGCAAGAGTTGCAGATTTAATGTAACACATAAGATGTCAAATGTCACACTTAAGCAAGCTTCAAACACAGACACACATACACACACACACATGCACAACATTATACAGACTGTGAGAAACCTGAAGGCGTCCTCACATTTTCTGCCTCTGGGTCCTTTGCTCAGGTGGCCAGGGAAGGGCCATCATGCTTGGATACCGAGCGTGGACACGGACAAGCGAGGGAGGATCACCTCACTAGGGGGTCTTTGGAGATTGAAGGGGGGATGCCTGAGGGTAAGACACAGTATCCCCCTTCCCAATTATCCATCACCCTAATCTCCCCCAGCCTTTATGGGACACTACCATTCCTATCCCATTTCCCATACCCCATTTCCAATGGTTACATGCATTTATAACTAATGAAATAATAACTACTGAAAATATAACGAATACAAAATAACAAATTCCAAAATAACGAATACATTTTTTATTGTTTTTGGGGGGTTCTCCCTCCCAAGGCCCCCCTTTTTTAATAATCATTTTCCCTCACCCCCAAAACCACTATTCCCTCTCACAACCCGATTTTTAGTTTTTTTCAAAATTAGTTATTTTGTAATTAGTTGTTTTTTCATTTTTTATTTTTTCATTAATTGTTTTGTATTCTATATAATCACTGCATACCATTTCCAACATATACTGGGAAAAGGAAGAGGCGACCAAGAGTTAGGAAGATTACCTATGGAAAAAGTACTGGTAGGAGGAAGATGAGGGAAGATGCTTACTACACTACACCACTAGGCTGTCCCTTTATTGAGGTCAGGCAGAGTCAGGCACTTGAAAGCAGTTATACACGGCTGCACTCTGTTAAATACCACTCCAGGACTGACTGGGAGCAAAAGGGTCCTAAGGGTCAGGTATGTCCTGTTAATTGGCACAATGAGAGTCAGGCAAGTGTAAGGAAGTCATGGTATCACCAACAGACACAGACACATTAGATGCACATTTCAAAAACCTTTATTTTGTATTTGATAAGGTTGCGAGAACTCCCACTAACTCTAAAATTGGAGTAGTCTCGACCATTAAACAAATAACAAACAAGTCCAAGTCAATCTAGCCAAAATAAAAAGGCCTATACTTAAAAGAAAACTAACCGTGCCCTCCTTCTCAAATGACAAATGTGTAAAGGGGATTTAAAAAGGAAAAATAGTGTCTCAAAAGAAATGTCAGAATGGCTTAGGTAACAACTCCCTTCCCCACGTTCAGAAGCACAGGGTCTTGAGAGTTTCTTAAAAGGATAGATGATTGGCACAATTCTATCAATCTGGCACACTTTGGCGTACTGGTACAATTCAACAGTTCAGGCTTGGGCTTCAATCTTTTAACAGTTCAATAAGTTCTTTAGTCTTTTGTCGGACTTGCCACAAATGCACAGTTCAACTCTTAAATTGTACTTAACCACAATTCAACTTTCTTTTCACACTTGACTTTTACTTTACCACAGTTCACCACAGGTTTCCCTCCGCCTGGCTCGAGCCTGTCTTTCTTTTTACACTTTCGTATTTTCATTTCTCACATGTGTCTCCCTCTGCCAGGCTCAAACCCTCTTTTCTCTTTGTGGGGTTCCCTTCCCCAAATTCCCCAACTTTCGTTCCATACAACCTTTACTGTCGAGGACTTTCGAAACTGCAAGGATTTTACATAGAGCTCTACATGACCACTTCAACCTCCCTTTAAACAATTTAACAATCTTCATAAACTCTCAACACCAATGCTTCTTGGTACTTGTATTTCCTTGGAATTATAATGGGCCTCATTACACGGATGGCGGTAAGGGATTACCGGCACCGGTACGGGCACCGTTGCGGGTAATCCCTTATCGCCCTACTACGAGGTCCCTCAGTGGGTCCCGTCCTTAACGTGCGGTCAGACCAAACGTTAAGGACGGGGCCCGCTGAGGGACTTCAGAGCAAATAACGGTACCGCTAATTGCGGTACCGTTATTTGCTCCTTCACCATTCCCATTGAGCCCTATGGGGGCTCAATGGGAATGGGGAAGGGCCATGGTGAATGGGGAATTACCGCCCCCGCCAACCCTGGAATGGGGCGGTAATTCCGCCATTCACCATGCTGGACTCCGGCGGCAACCATGGCGCTACTAGCGCCATGGTTACCGCCATCCGTGTAATGAGGCCCAATGTCTTTACTTTGCCCTCTTGGTGTATTTTAAAGTCATAGGGCCTCATTACAACCCAGGAGTTAAGGGGTTAACGGCGCCGTAAAAGGTGTCGGCGCCGTTAAACCCTTAACGCCTGATTACGAGGTCCCTTTGCGGGTTGCACTTTAACGCCTGCTTTTAGCAGGCGTTAAAAAACCAACCCGCAAAGGGACCTAGGAGCTAATTACGGCACCGTAATTTACGGTGCCATAATTAGCGCCTTCCCCATTCCCACTGAGCCCTATGGGCCAAAAATGGGAATGGGGAAGGGGCCATGGTGAATGGGGAATTACCGCCCCACCAACCTTGGAATGGGGCGGTAATTCCGCCATTCACCATGGCGGACCCCGGCATGGACCATGGTGCTAGTAGCACCATGGTTTAGCGGCGGGGTCGTAATGAGGCCCATATACTTTGGTTTTCCCTCTCGTTCTCCGCAAGCGCCGATCAGCCAGCCCCTTGGCCTTCCAACTTCGATAACCTGGTTCACATCAGCCCCGGTAGAGCTGCTCCTTCTTGTACCCAGCCTCACTCAGAGTGTGCCTGTGCATGCCACCTTTTATCCTGACAGGGAGTGTTAACAAGTGGCAGGTGTGTGTTGTTAGGGTTACCTGCCTAATCTCATTAAAGGGACAGAGTCATTGCAAGTCATTAGAGGTAATCTTCCTGGCCTCATTTGTCATCTTCCTCGGCTCAGTAGTGTTGTCAGTGTGAAGGGGGAGGAATTATGGGAGCTGTAGTTTCCCATAAAATAGGTAGGGGCAGGGGTTAGATGTGCTGTGGGAAAAGGGGGATACCATTTCTCACCATCAGGTGCTTCTCCCACACTCCCCAAGGACTCCCTACCCAGGTGATCCTCCCTCGCTTGTCCACCCCCAGGATCAGGATTTAAAAGTGATGGCCTTCCCCTGGCCACCTGAGTACAGGATCTCCAGGAACTAGGTTGTGAAACACCCTCTGGTTTTTCACACGAGGGAGGCCAAGTACTCACACCTGAAACCCATTAACAGGCAAAAGGTGCATACAAGGTGGAGCATTCAGCAGTGCAAGGAGAAGCAGTTGGGAGAGCAGAAGGGAGGCTGCTTGGCTGAGTCCAGCAGGGGATCCTTTCTCAGTCCCAAGCCAGTTTTGCCAGGAAAAGAAGCGCAAGCTGTCGGTGCTGGATGGACCGTGGGGGCTGAAGAGCAGGAGGCTGCAGCTGGAGCAGCCGAAGGATCCAGAGGAGAACGGGATGCCGAGAAGCTGACCCAGGGTGTCAGATGGGTTGCAATGTGGTGAGGGAGCCGTGTCTCCAGGGAGCCGGATCGGGCAATGCTGTATCATGTTGGCCGTGTCCAGGCCAGTGCTTGTTCCCCTGGGAGGTGTCCAGGTCCCAGGGATGTTTGAGGGGCAGGTGGTGAGACCCTGAACTCAACGATAACGAATAATGAGTCTGCCGGCCAGTGCCGTGCTACCCAGTGAGTTTCAATGAAATTGAGGAACTCAGTAGTGTGGGGGCGGCTGGAGCGGGCTTGTTAGAAGAGAAAAGTGCAAGCGGCATGACAGTGAGAGAGAAAGAGAAATAAAGGTGCGTGAGCGGGCGAAAGAATAAAAAAAAGGAAACAGTGTGAATTGCAAAGAAAAGGAAGGAACAAGAGGGTGCGAGTGACCCGGAAGGAAAGTCAAGTGAAAGTTTTAAAGGTACAACCGGCATGAAACGAAAAGGGAAAAGAAAAGTGTGAAAGGGCACGAGGCGAGAAAGACAGTTGAAGTGCACAGGTGGCATGGAAAGGCAGAAGGTGCCAAAGGAAGTGTACAAGTTGCACGGAAAGACAGAAGGTGCCAGAAAAAAGCAATAAAGCAAGATAAAGAGTCTAAGGAAAGATGCTGTATATCAGAGTGGTCGCGCATGGGGAGGAGTAAAGGCCCTGCGTTCACGAAAGTCTCAGCTATTGCCCCAGTGTTAAAAAAAAAGAGGAGGTGTACAGTGCCACTTGAGAGAAAGTGGAAAAGGGGAGCTACACTGAGAGTGTAGTGGAAGTGAAATTCCCAACGTAAAGGAAAGGCTGTTGAAAACCCAATAGAAGGAACTGTGATTTCAGAGCTGCATCCTGACAAGATCAACTTTTGTGTTTTGTGTTTGTAAATCTTGAAGCAAACCATTTGAGACCACAAGGGCCTGGGCTTAGGGAAGGGAACCCTTAGAGGCACAAAGAAAACTGTCAGTGAAATTGTAACGAGAAAGGCCTAGGCTTGGGGAAGGAACCCTGAGAGGCCTGAAAATAACTTTCATTGAACTGTTGGAACAAACAGGGCCTAACTTTGTGGAAGGGAACCCTGAGAGGCCCAGAGGATTTGTGAACTAAGGAATTGTGAATGTTTTTGAACCAGAGGGGCCTAAGCCTGGGGAAGGGAACCATGAGAAGCCCATATATCGCTTTGCAGTGGTAGACAATCTCCTATTTGCTGAAAACAAACTTTTCACTGTTTCTCCCCACTGTCGTGTTGTGCTTGTTAAAGTTCCATTATTATTGTTAGTATTCAAATTAGTGCTAATATATGTAACTTCACTCATATTATTAACATTTATATGTATTGTCTCATTTGGATAATATACAATTCTATTCCCCCTATACGCCCCTTTATCGGACCTCCCCCGATTACACCCTCCCCATTACAAATCCCAACTGTACTATCAATATCACACAGAGACCTACGATAATAGTCAACCCAGAATAATAAACATAGGTCCCTTCTTACAATAGCCACGTCCATCTTCTTCTTTCCTGAAATAAAAACACAGACACACAAGACAACGAAGAGGAGAAATGTACAAGACGTACTTTGTACACAAACAAAGAAAAGAGAAACAAAAGAAAGAAGGAAAGAGAGAGAGAAAAGAGAGAGAATGAGAGAAAGTAAAAGGAGAAAGAGAGAGAGAGAAAGGTAAAGAGAGAAAGAGAGCAAAAAGAAAGAAGCAAGAAAGTGCTCCCGAAAGAAGGAGGATACAGAGCTAGAAGCTAAGCTTCAGTCTGCCACTGGAACGTGCTACCGCACACGTATCGCCCCTGGACAGGCCCCTAAAGTAGACAGGGTACAGGTACTGCTACCCCTTGTTTTAAGATTACTGATGTACCAGTGTACTCTCTGAAGGTGCCCTACAAACATCAGAGAGGTTGACCCAATAGAGCAATTCCTTGACTTTCACGGCAAGGAGAGTACAAACTACCACCTCGTAGGGCCCTTAGAACCGAGAGTGACTTCATCTGTGCACAGAATTGCGGACGTATATGAGGTCCCCAGGCAGCAGTGGTTGTGTGGTCAGATGGTCAGGATCTGTCACCGTAGTAGCCTCGACATCCGGTGTCTCTGTCATGACAATCCTGGGAGGTGCAGTCTGTCAGGAGACACATTTAATGGCCCTAGTTAGCGTGGTCAAATATTCTTTGAACTCATCGCTTAGCACCGCTGCTGCCCTATTTGCCTCTGAAGCCCTTCTTACAGGGGATATGGGAGTATGCATATGCCAGGCAGTGACCGCGTCATGAGGTTACAAATGGTGGTCTTTGCTTGGCTGCGTTCATAAACTGAAGAGGGCCAGGGGCAAACAGTGCACCCAGTTTTTCTTCAACGTGGTGCACAGTTTGGATAGCTTGCATTTAAATGGTCTGTTTCTCTCTCCGCAATGCCATTGGCCTGAGAGTGGTAAATCGAACACATCCGGTGCTTTATGCCAAGTAGTGCTGTAACGTACTGAAATAATGCATTGAAGAAATGTGTGCTATTGTCTGACCTTAAAACCTTGCACACACACCCCATCATTTGAAAAAATACTGTACTAAAAATCTAGCAGCACACTGGGCATGTGGATATGCACACGGCCCTGCTTCGTCCCACCTTGAGAAAGGACAAACCACTACAATGAGGTACCTAGATCCATTACAACGCTCACCCGTATCAGTGTAATCTATGTGTAATTCATGGAATGGCCCCGTAGGGCAGGGCAAGGTGCCCCATAACATCTGTAGCTGCCTCCCTGTATTGAAACCTTGACATGTGGTGCAATGAATGACCATTTCTATAATGCTTTCCTGGATGTTCCGTATAAAACAGTCCTCCTGTATATCCGCTGCTATGTGTTTCTTCAAACTGTGGGATGGGTAGTGTAACTGTTCAAAGGCTACTGCTAGCAGCTCCTGGAGAATTACTGTTTTGCCAGAGCTCTCTTGACTCCATAACAAATCTGTCAGACATTACTTACGACCTCTCCGTGACCACAACTCTTTCTCTCTTTCAGGTGCCCTTCCTTGTAGGTCGATAATCTGGGAGATGGGCAATGCTGTATAAGGTGCTGGATTTTCGCTTGCCGGTGGGGCAGTTACAAAATACTCATTGGATATTTCATTTGACACACCGCCATTTTGGGTGCCTGGTCGGTGGCTGCAGGCCCCATTGATATTTCGTCTGTCCCGTTGGTGGCGCACTTGATGACCGCCACAACAGATGGCTGGGATAATGCCTCTATTAGTATTTCCAGCAGTGTTGCATGCTCCACTGGGGTTCCATCCGCCCTCCGAAACCCCCTCCTCTTCCAACGAGATAGACAGTTGTGCACTGGTGTTGTGAAGTACGCCGAATATATTGTGACATAGCACCCTTTAGACACTCTTAATGCTCGATGAGCACTAAAAGTTCTGCTGCCTGTGCAGAATAATGCATTGGCAACCTTTTCATGACCACCGTCTTATGCTCTCTTTCCTCAAGTCGTACCACCACTGCCGTTATTTGTCTTTGCCCAACCTCCTGATCAATTGTGGAAGACCTGTCAACAAAGAGTACCTCATCCTCTGTCAATGCACAGTCCCTTCCTTTGGGAATGTTGTCCTCCTCCCCCTCATATGTGGCACAGTCATGCGTCGTTAAGTCCTCTGTAGTAGGCATATCTGTTAAAAAGGTTGCAGGGTTCACTGTTTTGCATCTAACCCAATGAATATGGGGTTTAGAAATAATGATCACATATGCCGAGGATCTTTGTGTAGACAGAGTAGATTTTACATTTCTAGAATGGCAAACAAAGAATGTTCCACATACAACGTGACCGAACACCCCATGACAATTGTAGAACTTTTCTCTATTGCGAAAGCAGCAGCTGCTAAAGCTTCTTCACACTCAAACTGCACTTGCATCACTGTATCCAAAGTGCTGCTATTATAGGCCAATGGCTTATGACCCATAGTGCACCTCTGAGTCAATAACGTTTTCATAAACTGGCCATCTAAATGTGAAAACAAGTAAAATTCCTGCATGTAATCTGGGGTGGCCTGTACGGGTGCCGAACTAATGACTTATTTTAAGTCGTCAAACTGTTTGATCATGTCTGCCGTCCACTGTAACTTGTGGTCCTTTGTTTTTAGTGCTTCCCTAAGAGCCTGTAAAAGTTGCCTTGAGTATGCTGTGTAATCTTGAATCCAGGCCCTGCAGTAGTTACACAGGCCAAGACATTTCTGCATTTCTTTAACTGAGGCAGGTCTGAAGGGTGGCGCGTACAAAGGCTGCCCTGTCTGGTAGTATTCTTTTACCGTTCACGGATATGAACTGCCCCAGATAGAGCACTTCCTGTTGACAATATTGCAATTTGGCCTTATCGACCTTGTACCCCTTAGATGCCAGCAATTGTAAGAGTGCAATGGAGTCCCTTCGGCAATGCTGTTCACTGTCACTACACACTAGCAGATCGTCCACGTACTGGATAATCGTGCTAGGCACCAGAATATTCCCTAGATTGGCATGCAGTATTCTGTTATATACGCTTGGGCTCTCGCATTACCCCTGAGGTAACCTAATATGCTTGAACCGCATCTGGCCCTGTGTAAATGCTGTGAGGTACCTTGACTCGGGATGAAGTGAAATCGAGAAAAATGCATTTTTCAAGTCCACTACAGTGAAATATGCGGCTTCTTTGGGGATGCTACATAAAATTGTCGCAAGATTTGGAACGACTGCAAATTCTTTCTGTACCACGTCATTTAGGGTGTATAAGTCCTGAATCATTCTCCAATTGCACCCTGTTGATATCGTTGTGTTATACAGGGATGTAGATTGCACAATGGCCCCCCTGGTCCAGTAGGGCATGTATTGTCTTTCTAATACCCTCCTCTGCCTCCCTCGATAATGGACATCGTTTTACCCTGGACAGCACCGCACCTGCCTTCAGTGTTATGCGCACAGGGGACACGTCATTCGGAAATGCTACATCATGTGGATTTATAGTTAATACTGCCATCAGGGGGCACTGCACTCTTCTGTACTGTATCATTATGTCACAGGGGATACATATCTCGACTATTATTTCCCCATCGCAGTCGTTATTTTCAAATAATTCATAATCCGTCATTTCCTTTAGCTGTACCGTTGTATCTACACAGAGCACTGTGCACCACTCACATTCATCCCTGTCAATTTCTTACATGACAACCCTCTTGTCGGAAACCAACAAACCCTACAAATCCAGCAACAATATAGTTTCCGCCACCACCTCAGGTGACACTGCTGGACGAAAGATAAAATCAGTGGGTGCTCACCAACACTGCTTGACAATCTGGGGCACTGCCTCCACGAGCACAGTAATACCACAGATGAACATGTCAGGGTCCACTGGAATCCTGCGGACCACCAATTCCCTTGTCATTGTGTGTATTATCAACATCGCTCTTATAACAAACATCCCAGGCATGGAGCAAACTATACCACGATCTGTAAATGATATCATCATGTTTAATTTGCTGAGCAGGTCTCTCCCTAGCAAATTAACAGGGGAACTTTCAGAATATAGTAAGGGTGCCCATACGACCTTTGCTCCCACCTTTACGTCACGTCTATCTTCTCATTGTATGGAACCTTGGAAATAGCCCCAGAGAATCCCTGCACGTCAAGATACTTTCCTGATAAGGGAACATTTCCCTCCATGATACATGATTTAGTTGCACCTGAGTCTGCCATAAATATTAACTGTTCATTTCATATCTCCACGCCCACCAAAGGTTCCTCTTCAGGATGGATGGTCATTGACAAGACCGGACATGCAAGTGCTCTCTTTGGGCTGTCCTAATCAGGGTATGTATTTGTTCCCGGAAATGAGAAGGGGTTGCCTCCTTTCACTGCTGCTCCTCCAAAGGGAGCGGTAGCCCCACTTAGTACTCTGCTCACCAGGGCAGCACCACCCTGCTGTTGCTGTGGCCGATGCAGTACTTGCATATCAGCTGCTTGAGGTTGCTGATCATATGTTTGGTGTTGCCCCTGCTCCTACATTCCCTTGCGAAATGCCCCATCTCAAACAATTCCCACATTGGGATGATCCAAACCCACCCACCCTAGGTCCGAATCCTTGTGTTCTTGCTCCTCAAAATCCCTCTCTTCCTTGCTGCGGCCCTCCTTGTTGCCACTGTGAGCTGGAGTACTATTGTCGCCTTTTCCACAGTCCTTGTCCTCCTTCAGCACAGAGCGCAGCAATAGTGGTGCTCACAACTTGTTGAGTACTTTCTGTCCCCTCTACCTGTACAGGCATTGACACAGGCACCTGAACGGCAACCTTTGCCAATTTCTTTCTATCAACTTCGCCTCCTCCGCCTGACGCCTCTGAGCTGTTTCCCTCTCACATTCCTGACTCTTTTGCAATTATAGACTATTATGCCCTGTATTTACAGCCACCCCTTTGCCTCAATACCCACAATTTTATCTAAAGCCTTATGCACTCCCTTTGGCAACCCCGTTTTAACAATGAAATAGAAGAACGATATTGAATGGTCCCATGGTCCTCAAACCTAAGCCCTCCACATCTCTTGAAATTTAAGAAGGAATATAGCTGGATCCTCATCATCCCCCATTGTATACTGTATCAGAGACTGCAAATCGGGGGTATTTGGGAAAGCCCTTCGTAATGTGTCTCACTCTTGTGCTCTAATTCCATTAAACAGTGTTCCATCATGCTGATCATCCTCCAGGGTTATACCAGGATATCTAGGCTTAACCCATACATCCCCAGCCTGGTCCCGAACTATAGCAACCATCAAGCTCTTAAGATCCCCTATTGCCAGGGGCACCCCTGATGTTTGCTTTTTGAATTCATTTATCCACTTGCTCTGCCC
Source organism: Ambystoma mexicanum (assembly GCF_040938575.1). NCBI lineage: Eukaryota > Metazoa > Chordata > Amphibia > Caudata > Ambystomatidae > Ambystoma > Ambystoma mexicanum. Next base: position 1,206,298,713 of record NC_090922.1, read on the forward strand.
TGCTGAGAGCTGCGGGAGGGCCTTAATTAGATTATTCTTATCCATTTGGGGCCAGGTCACATACTGGGTTCTCCCCACCCCCTTATGTACCAGTGGCATCTGCATCTTTACCCCACTTCTTATGCCCTTCTTCCCGCTTCCTCTTTTTCTTTCTGTCGCCATTCGGCCAGCCCTATTCTTCAACCTGCCCCTCTGCCACATGCCTACTGCTTGGGGGGTACTCTCAACCACCTCTTCACCCCTTCCTTCTTCTTCACCCTGTTCCTCAGTGAATGAGTCACTATCGTCCTCCCTCTCGATATCTCCCACCACGGTACCTGATCTGAAATATGTCCACTTACGCCATACCTTCCTTTTCAACACATACATTTTGTATTCTCCCTGATCCATCATAAGCAAAAAAGCTCCTGATCTCCATTCTCCTGATCTGTCTTCTCTGGTGCCCCTACATCCCTCACCTCCCTGAGGATTCTTTTATCCTGTTAAATTCTGTCAACACCCCATAGAACCTGTTTTCAAACACTCTTGATCTAACACCCGCGGATGCTGATACTTCAGGCAGATTTGCGGGTGGGGGAGAGGTAGCCTGTGGTGTTACCGGTGCTGAAGGGGACGTTACCACAGCAGAAGGGGTCCATATCACAACGCGTACATACATTGGATTAGTGTACCCTTCTTGCGAGATATCCTGTCAAGGGATATAATTCCCTGCACTCCACTAGCGATCTTCTGTGTCTTCAAACATACCCCATAGATGTAGAATTTCTTTTCTCTTCTGTAACTGCGTCCCCTTATATTTAGCCACTAAAAATGTGGACATGTGTTCCAAGATGCTCTTGATGTGTGGGCTCTTCCGTGGCCATGGGCAGGGCATTCCCTCCTCCTCCTGTCTCCGCAATTCACTGCTTATGATATTTCTCCACCCTGTCACGATACATGCTAGTGATATCTATCTCTTACTGACCCCGCAAAGTTCAGCTAACGTACCGCACACGCTGCCGCTTGCTTGTAACAAGACGAGAAAATCAACCTCCATCCTTTTCTTTCCCCCTTCCTTGCACACATACAACACTCCACGAAACCATCCAATACCACACCACGACAAACACAATTACGGCCACTTCTAGGGCCTGTTCTTTATTCAATAAAACACAAATATAACGCAATGAAATAACAAGCTAAAATAACAACCACTACTTATTCCAGGCCTATTATGAGACCACTAGTTTTATTTCTATATTCATCCTTTAAATAATATACTGGGCCTCATTACAAGCCCGGCGGTAACCATCCCGATAAAACCGGCAGGTTGGTGCCGGACCCATAAACAGTTACTGATGCCTGGCTTGCAGTAACACTGGAGTATTAAAACCCCGGCGGCCGGAAAGTCAGGCGCCAGTAAAATGTTGATCCCCATTCCCATTGAGTCCCCCTCAACTAAAGATTTTTCCTTGAATATATATATATATATATATATATATATATATATATATATATATATATATATATATATATGTGTGTGGGTGCGTGTGGGTAGTAGGGAGGGTGGAATCTGGAGTTGAGGCAGGGAGGGGGTCTATTGTAGAAGCCTCATGAAAAGAACAAATATGAAAACGAGCTGACACATCAGAGTCGAACTAAAAGACCACAAAATAGATGTGGGCAATGGAATCACATGGAACCAGTGCATGGATGGCCTTCTTTGAATTATTGAAACTGTCCCCGGTTCAGGAGCCAGCATCCTGCACTCGTTGAGCACTAGTCCCTGTTAGGACTGTTTTTATAAAGTCCAACTAAAGGCTCCATAAAACCATACATCTGAGGCAGTACATAAGCTCCAGTCTTAGTATACGGCTGTACCACCTGAGAATGTGGTAGCATGGACAGAGCAGCCAGGCTTCTCTTAGGAGGGAGAGAGGGCTGCAGCTTGGGACCAAGACATTATAGCATACATATGATCCAAGGAAACACTGAAACACTATGGGTCTCATTCCGAGATTGAAGGCAGCCATGGTGCTATAAGCACCATGGCTGCCTCCAATACCGGTACCGTCTCCGACCTGGTTCAATGGGGACTTACCTGCGTAGTCCGACCTTTGCGGGACCGGTAAGTCCCCATTGAAAAAGGCAATCCCCATTCCCATTTGAGCCCCCATAGGGCCCAATGGGAATGGGGAGGGAGCTAATAACGGTACCGTAATTTGCGGTACCCTTATTTGCTGCCTGGTCCCTTTGTGGCTCCCTTTGCGGGACCCGCTAAGGGACCTCGTAGTAGGGCACAAAGGGATTACAGGCACCAATGTCCTTAACGGTGCCCGGTATCCCTCTGCGCCCTACTCGGAATGAGGCCCTATGTATTGTACAAATAAAGGGTTTTTAAAATACAGGTTGGCCCAGCTACATCTTGGGGAAATAAGTACTATAACATATCATATAATCACAATTATAAAAACCAACCCAAAGTATAACCTTATTAAGAATAGCAATCAGCAGTTCAAGGGGAGTCAAACCCATTACACATTCAAAATGCAATCAGCTATTCTTGGGGAGTAAAACCAGGTTAGATATACTGAGAAGAAGACAATGGGGGCCATTACGAGGTAGGAGGTAACCACGCCGCTATTAGTGGCATGGCTACCCCCTTACCGGGTACCGGGTCCAGGTTCCTTGAATGAGGAATTACCGGGCCATTCCGACCTTGGAGGGCCTGGTAATTCCTCATTCAAGGAACCCATCCCCATTCCCATATGAGCCCCCATAGGGCTCAATGGAAATGGGGAGGGTGCTAACAACGGGCCCGTTAATAACGGGCCCGTTGTAAGCAACCTGGTCCGCTCACGGGACCCGCTAAGGGCGCCTGGTAAAACCAGGCGTCCTTAGCGGGTTCCCGCAAGCAGACTTGTAATGGGGCGGTAAGGGGTTAACGACTCCAGCACCTTTACCGGTGCCGTTAACCCCTTAACGCCTAACTAGAAATGACCCCCAATGTCATTCAAGGTAACTAAACCCTATTGGCAAGCTTGTACACTCATTCAGTTAAGCAATGATAAAACAGTACCAATACTTATTACTTTTCAGAAGGGGAAAATACCATTCAAAGAATGGAAAGCAACCTATACACTTTTTAGAGGGGCAGAATGCAACTCAAAGGTAAGCATAAACCTAAAGATACTTTGCAACATCTTCTTTCACAGAGATACAGTTACCATGCTCATTCTTTAAGCAAGTAAGTACTTTTAAACGTGTTATACTTTTGAAGACAGAAGCCTTTTCTTAGCCAGTCCTTCCCTAATCTATTGCATGAGTTTTCACAGAGGCAGAAGAGGGAACCTAGTGGCCTAGGCGCCAGTTGTAGTCAGGTTGAAATGGGGTTGAGATAGGGTTCTGTTGCAGGAAAGTGAAGTTCCCTTGGAGATTGTCTTTAAACAAGTAAAAAAACTCCCAACCACCCGAATCACCTACCCAGCCTCACAGCATGCAGACCAGACTTAAGGTAAGTAACACCCATGCCCACGCAGTACCTTAGGAGAAAAGAAGAGCATCTGGGCGGAGGCCTTCAGGATGCATCAGCACAGGACCCGGTCCCTGGATTCTTGGTCTGTGGACGAAAGAACTGGAAACTGGATGGGAACTTGCAGCAGCAGTCATCAGAGCAGGATTCCAGCAACAGATACTTCATGGATTCTCAAGGCTCTGTGGAGTTGGGGCCTTTTTACAGCAGCCAGATAAAGAACGAACATGGCTGGTCGGATTCTCTTCCCTCTTTCTGTGCTGCACTCTGCTGAGGGGACTTCAGGGATTTGATTTGTGTCTCTGAAGCACCAGAAGGTCAGCCACCAACGTTTTGGATGGTTTTGGACTTCAGAAGACTGTGCGCCGCATAATAGCTTGAGGTCCCACAGTATTGGGGTTTTGCAGCCCAGCAAGGTTGCAGCATGTCGTGGGATGGCTCCAAATACAGGTCTTCCAGAGACTAGTGGATCACACTAGGAGTCGTTGCGTTCAGGACCCCCAGGTTGATTGGAAGCAAGGGTTACAACAGGCTCCGGTTACACAGCAGGCTCTCCAGTTGCTGGAAATCACTACAGCCGTCCTTTCTTCATCTTCATCTTCCTCTTCGGTTTCAGCTCCAGTGGTCGACTTGTCAGCAGTTTCCAGGTTTGGAGTATTTAAGAGGAACCACAGCACAACTTCTGCATTCTCTCCCTGCATTTTACAGCAAGGGGTGGTCTTGCTGTCCAATCAGGACATCCAGCCCCCCCACTGGGAGATGGTTCCTTTCAGGCAAGGTGAAAGACAAAGGCCTGCAGAGGTTTGGACTCCTCCCTCGCTTCCTGCCTTCTCAGGCACTCCTGGATTCCAGCCAAAGACAAAACATCCACTGAGGTCATTGCCACCTAGAATGGCAGAGGAAGACCTCAAAAACAGCAAATACTCATGAAATGGTGAAAAAAGAAGGAGCCCGCCATTTTAGATAAATGGTGGCCCTTTTGTGCCTTACTGAAGCTGAATTAACAGCATACGTGTAATAAAGACTGAAAGTAATGGGGCCTCATTCCGAGTTTGGTTGAAAGGGATACCGGGCACCGATAAGGACACCGGTGCCAGTAATCCCTTTGCGCCCTATTCCGAGGTCCCCCAACGGGACCCGTAACATACGTTTGGTCGGACCAAACGTACCTTACGGTTCCCATTAGGTGACCAGGGCGCAAATAACGGCCTTGGCATGCGCCGGGCCGTTATTTGCACCCTCCCCATTCCTATTGAGCCCTATGGGGGCTCAAATGGGAATGGGGATTGCCATTTTCAATGGGGACTTACCTGTCCCGCAAAGGTCGGAATAGACCGGTAAGTCCCCATTGAACCAAGGCGGACTCGGTACCGTTATTGGAGACAGTCATGGCGCTTATATCGCTATTGACTACCTCCAATCTCGGAATGAGGCCCATAAAGATAAAACCACTGCCAACAGCCATTCCATTTTGATGAAGGGGTGGAGTAAGTCTCCACCCCTTCTGCCCTGCCATTTCTGGTTCTTCAACCTTTCTGCTTATCTCCTTCTCTGTGTTCATGTCTGTGTTTTTCTGTGCCTGTGAGCACTTTGAGGCCTAAGGGCGATTAAGCGCTATACAAAAATTAACATAGATAGATAGATAGATGGAAACTTGCAATTGTTACACAATGTTACCAGGTAAGTAAGAAAGGGGATACATTGTATCCCCCAGCACTCCTCATAAGGTGTTGTGGGCCTGCTAACTTATACAAAATCTAAAGGGGATGAAAATCCCTCTTTACTACTTGTGAACTGTAGTTCACCCAAGTATAGGAACGAGAAATTAACAGAGGAGCCCAAAGGGGTAACCCGCCTAAGCCCAAAAGTTGTAGGAAAGTATAACTTCAACCAAAAAATTTAGAGGTATACAAAGGTCACACATGAAAAGAGTGAAAGACTAGGTGACGGTAAAAATATTCCCACTCACCTAGAGACAAGGTAAAATAGTTACCAAGTCCAAGCAAAAAGTTCTTGGTTGACACAGGTCAAGAAGATTTATCATAAATATGAAAACCTTACCTACCAGTCCCTTTAGACATGATACTGCGTTGCTGTATCTTCATAACAATAAAACCCTTCTCTTTCATTATTTATGATGTCTTGGTGTCTAATGTCACCCTATTGTTTTTGTGGTTATCCCTATTCACTGTGCCTCTTGTTCTGGCATTATACATGTTTCTCCAATTATATAAACATTTGTTTAGAGAATCGTGTAATGTATTATTGAGAGTTTATGTACATGTCTTTTACTGAATATGTGTACTATTTACTGAATGTCTTGCTATTTCTTTTCTATATTCTTCTTTGTTATAATACAGTATATTGACAGCTCTGTTACATATTTTGATTGTAACAAATAAGATTGTTAAATAAAAAACATTTGTCACTAATTTTCCATAATCCGCATTTCAACATACAGAAATGTCATTTGAAATTGTGTTTCAGTAGGCTACATTGTAAAATGTACTATGTCATGTAATATGTTATAGTATATCTGAGATATTTCAAAGCTGTGATATTTTTAAAATATGCATATATGTTTCAGAAAACTGGTAATGGGAGTACAATGTCACAAACATGCAAATTTGTGAATTCCTTACATTGAAAGCAAGGAATATGGTGGAATCTTTACACTGAGAACTTACCTTGTTAGATGAACTGTGTATGCTGTAGGTATGTGGGTATATCTTCCATTTTCCCACGCACACATCATGCGATATGAGCATTCGTAGAGGGAACAGATTACATTGGTTGGACTCTCTGGTGGATCTAAAATATAAACAAATACAAAATAGTGTGCACGCTGCATAAGCAGGAAAACAATGAGGATGAAGCAACAGGGACAGAACTCAGAATCAGAGCGATGTACATTAAATTTGTAGTAGTAAAATATAACTCTACAACATTATAAATAAGTAAGAAGGTGGCCTACTGTAGTCAAGAACCTTTTTTTTTTATTGCCTTCGGTTTAGTTGAACCTTTACAAAATCAGAATAGACAAAAACACATGGACACAATAAAATCACATAGCCATCATAAAAGGAAAAAAGAGAAGGTAAAATAAAAGGAAAAAGAAAAAAAAACAAAATCCATAAGATCAAACAAAACAGGCAATGCATAGCATAAAACATCAAGATGGATGTGAATGACGTGCCCCCTAACACAATTAATAAAAAGAAGGGCAACATATCATAATAAAATTACAGAATCCAGGTGAGTGAAACCTTATGTCTGTTCCAACCTTTACTTAAAAGTAGTACAAAAAAGGATAGGTTAGGATTCTGGAGACCCAAACCTATCCCCAAGACAATCGGTTAGACTCTCATTATGACCCTCATATTCAGGAAATCTACAGATTGAGACTTTTGATGAAGCCTGATAAAGCCAGGCTCTCATGTACATTCTGGATACTGAGGCAGCGCTTCCACGCCGTATCCTCACTACAGAGTAGTAGATTCAAATCTAGTGCCGACATAAATTTAGACCTTAAGAACTTTAGTGAATCACACTCCAAGACTAAGGGCCTCATCACGAGTTTGGATGTAGCCCTTAAATGCGGTGGTAACGGTATTACAGCCGCATTTAAGGGCTGGCCCTATCATGAGTTGGGCGCTAAATCAACTGTTTTACCTCCAGCTTTTTTCTGGAGGTGAAAATCCCTGTTTTCGGCTGTATTACAGCCGGCTGTATTAGCCCGCATAATTAGCGCCGAAAATTCCCCATTGGATCCAATGGACCCAATCAGGAATGGGGATTTACCGTTAAGGCCCAACTCGTGATCAGGCGGTAATACCACCGGACTGGTCGGTGTTAGGGCTATTACAGTCGGCTGTATTACAGCCGGGAATACAGCCCAACTCGTGATGAGGCCCAAAATGTCATAACGATATCATGGAGAATAAGCTCACATCTCTCCCTCAGGGCGGTTAACTCTACAGAAAAGTTCACATTTTCACCCATCAGGTGGTACAGGGAATCGGGTGTGGGGGCCATGATTTTCTATTATAATGTCAAACGGCACCATTGCACCCTTGCCCAAATTGAAGAGACACCTAATTCCAATTTTAGTGCAAGTAATGGCACTGCATTAGGTACGCCCAGGACATGCCTCCATATTCTGCCCTCAAATTTGTCCAGACGTTTCTGCACTTTATCCGACATTAGTTCAAGTCCATGTGTTAGTTTTGGCAGTATCTTTCCTTTGAAGAACATTATAGCCGGTTTAAGGGAGAATCTGCCAAACTTACGGTCAATTTTTATGATCTGGGATTCTAGCAGCTTGGCTTTATGCGCAGATCCTCAAAGACCATTTTAGGACCTTTATGAGCTCCAAAATTGGAGCCCAGATACTTGACACTCTCAGATAGCTTCAGAGACATACCTTCAATGTAAAGCGTGGATCGGATGGTCTTAACCCTCGCTTTTCTAAAGGCAAGAATTTTAATTTTGTTGAGGTTAATAATGAGTCCCTTTTCTTTTGCGTATCCCGCAAATTTATTGAAGAGCCTCTGCAGGCCAACCCTAGTTAGGTCGAAGATAAAAAAAATCATCTGCATATGCAAGCCATGTGATTTTTGCCTGCCCAACTTTAGGGGCAATCAAACCTTCCTAAGATAGGGTGGGCACAACATCTGACATGTATTGGGTGAACAGCCAGGGGGCCAGAACACATCTCTGTCTGACCCCCCTGTAGCATCTAATTCTACGAGACACATCCCCCTTTTGACTCCGGTGGACTTGTATCCCGCAGTTCTCATATACCCGCCTAATGAGCCTCAGCAGCCCCCCTGGCACACCCAAATAGCCAATTTTGCCCAAAGTTTACCTCAATCTACACAATCAAATGCGGCTGATAGGTTAATCAAGGCCATATATGTACAGCCCTTCGGCCTCCGCCAAGCATCTTCCTGGATGCGTTTGAGAACAAGCCCATTGATATTTGTCGAGTGGCCCTTCCTAAAACCGGTATGAAATCGATCAAGAGGATGAGCCACTTTAGCCCACTCTTCAAAGTGAGAGAGCAAGAATGCTGAGAAGAGCTTGCAGTCTGCATCAATGAGCGAAATAGGCCGATAGTTTGTTGGATTCGCCCTACTTCCGCACTTGTAAATGGGTATCACATGGGCCGTGCTCCCAAACTGTGGCATTACCCCTGTACCAATAATATCCTAAAACTTCAGGTATAATAGATTTGCCCAAATGTTTTGATCAGCCTTGAAGGTATTTTTTATTAGGCCATTAGGGCCAGGAGCTCTTGACTTTTTACATTTAGTTATCAGGGAGTAGATGGTACTGATATCTAAGGGAGGGTCCCAAATGGTGCTATCCGAATAGCCAGCTATGACAGAAGGGTTGATCGATTGTGGCCCAAACCTTCCCTCAAAGAACTCAACCCATTCCAACTCAGAGATAGTGTTTAGTTGGGAGACTACATAGTTTGGATCTTGGCCATTGATAAAATGCCGGAAAGTACTGACCTGTGTGTTGATCAGGATCCCCAGCATAATCTCAGCATCCTGTTGCAATGAAATGTTTTTTAGTGACTTGCAGTAGTTTTTATAGGACTGCTTAATTTTCCTAACAAGCTCGGGATGAGTACCCTCATCCATGTTCGTTCGGCGAATCAGTCTCATTTCCCTCCTCATGGTGCTTTTCGCAGAGGCCATATCTCCATTAAAACAGTGTGCATGTCTAGCAGGGCCATTTCCCCTAATACCAGTCCTAGGGTGAATACCAGAAATGAGGAGACCAATAAACCTCTCGAACTCAATTGCATTTAAATTATTAATTTTCCAATCAAGGGTACTTAGATTAAGGATATCCCTCAAATTCTGATTCAAAGTACAGATGTTTATATCAGTCCATTTTACTGCATTGCCCGCCACGGTTGTGGTTACCTGAGGCTGGAGTTGAAATTCTCTCGAATTTATTACGAAATCAAAGGTTGCCATTAAAATAGAATGGTCAGGGGGGCGCTGTTGTGCACAGGAGAAGATGGCTGCTCCTGTTTGAGCTCCGGCAGTTCCAGGGCCGTATGCCGTGATAAATGCTTTTTTTCGATCGGGTTCCCCATGAAAATCGAGTGGGTTGTACAACAGGGACCATAGAAGACCCACAAGAAGTTTGACGTGTATTGGTAGAAGGCTCCCTGAGTTACGAGCCCAACAGTGATCCGAGGCCGACTGAGGCGCGGCCGCCGAGTTCCGTGGGGTGGAGCCCGGCGCTGGGCTGGTGCGAGCAGCGCAGGAGGGAAAAACAGTAGATCCGGAGTCGCAGGGAGGGGGGCCACGGGCGCACCGAACATCGCTGAGCGCCTGTGGACCCTCCCGTGGACATACGTACGGCAGCGGATGAGGAGCGAACTCCAGACGCTGCGCTGATCTGGTGTGGGGCAGGTAAGCCGGGCCCCCCCACCCTTCCGACACACGCGCCCTCCCGTGTTGCAGGCAGCTTATGCGGCAATCTAAGGCCGTGGTGTGGTCGCAGTCCGAGGCTCCTGAGCTTCGGAGCATAAACACTTGAACACAGCTGGTCTGGGCCGCGGCCCTGTCGTCCCATAAGCGGCACCACCGGGCCAGGGGAGCAGCATACCCTGGTCGCCCGGACCAGGCACCCTGGACACACCAAAGAAAGAGAAAGGGAAGGAAAGAAAGGGGAAAAAGAAGGAAATAATTCTTTTTGGGTTTTTTTTGTTTTTTTTTAAATCTTGCATAATCGGCACCCATTGAAACATACGCTCGCCCCCACCCCTGCATGTCGGAAAGGAGCATAGATTGGAAGAATCGACGCTGGCACACAGAAGTGGCCACCAGTAGCGATCAAAGCCACAGCTAAATCATCCGCATACATACTACGCATCAGGGGGGAGCCTGGGAGCTGCTACCCCACCACGCAGTCCCCCCTCCCCAAAAGTGAAGGGGGGTACAGCACAACGGCGACTGGAGTAAGTGCAACACAGAGGATAACGTACCAGGGGGGACAGGGGTCCACCCCTCCCCATGGAGTACTGATTCCAGAACCACAAGACTGAGTACCAACAGGCTCCAGGCACTCGCGACTGCAGTCCATCTCCTGAGCAGCTGTACTAACATGACGGGAGGGTGCTACACATAGCCGCCTATCATTTCTATACGGCATCCCCGTACTTTGGTATAGATTCTCAACTCGTGTGGTGACAGCGCAGGATACACTCAACTCGACCACTAAAGAGGCAGGAGAGTCAAGTGCTGAATACCACTTTTACAGAGATCCTACTTGATCAGTACGATGCCCAAGAACTTTGGCCACAAAAAGAGCAGAGGCACGATGGACAAATTTACGACCACAATGCAGAAAGATACGGTACCCGAGGCCGTGGGGGAAGTGTCCACATTGGAACGACAAACTCCACCAGCCACAATGATGGACCCCCAGGCGGTCTTCGTGGCCATGCAGCAGGGTTTTGCAGCGCTCACGGACAAACTGGATGGAATCACAGCGAGTGTGGCCACCATAAAGACACAACTCGACAAGACAACCTCACGCATGACTGAGGCAGAAACAAGGATATCAGGAACCGAAGATGCTTTGGAAACACTGAAAAATACGGTCTCCACTATGGCCATAGAGCTAGGAACTGTGAAATCCAAATGTGAAGATTTAGAAGCGAGATCCCGCAGGAACAATATCTGCATTATTGGGGTCCCGGAGGATGCAATTAAGGGGACGATGGAGAAAGCGGTTGAAGACCTTTTGCGCACGCTACTAGGTGATCCTGGTTGGTCCCCAATGTTCCTAGTGGAGAGGGCGCACAGATCACTGGACCCGAAACCCAAACCAGGGGCATACCCTAGACCGCTAATCTCGCGCATATTAAACTACAGAGACAGGTACCTGATCTTACGAACCTCTAGGGAGAAACAGGAGTTAAGATGGGAGGCCAATGTCATACGCATCTACCCTGACTTCACACTGGCGGTTCAACAGGAAAGAAAGCTATTTACTGGGGTCAAGAAGATGCTGCGCGATCGGCAGGTGCAGTATGCAATGCTCTATCCTGCTAGGCTTAAAATTCAACATCAGAATAAGTCATACTTCTTCACATTCCCGGAGGAGGATGCAAGCTTTGTAGAGACACATATTCCCCCGAACAATTGACAATCCTAGAAGAAGGCCATTGAGTAAGATGTGGGCCACAACATTCCTAACTTGCGACTGCAACGAGACGAATAGCAACGTGAAAGGCTTCCTATAAAAACCCACGTCTGGGAGCAACGGATTGCAATCCTTTAAGCGCAAAGACACAAATAACCCTAAACAACACAACGAGTGAGAGGAACGAGATAGAACCGGAAATGCGACATCGGCACATGCACTGGAAACGCTGCAGCCCCCCTGTAGCAGAAGCTCAAGACATTGATGGGAGGGGTGGGATGGACACTTAACTACACAGTTGAAGTTTGGGGAACTGTGAGGGAGGAGGGAGGGGGGACATGGGGGTCGTTAGGGGTTTGTTATGCATCGAAGGTCGAAAAAAGAAAAAGCACACAGGTGGTAAACACAAAGGCGCTAAAGCATACAATGGTAGGTTACCGATCCACAAACATATGCAACTACCTCATAGATAATGGGTAAAAAAGACAGGGATGATATCAATTTGTTAAACTGGAATGTGAGGGGCCTTGGCTCCATGATAAAGAAAAGGAGGATTATGGCATACCTCAACAAGCAATCAGCTAAAATGATCTTCCTGCAAGAGACGCATGTGGGACCCAGACAGTCCGAACAATTGATACCCAACTGGGGGGCTTTTCAATATTTCACAACATACTCCGGACGAGCTAGAGGTGTTGCAATATTGCTGCATAAAACGTTGCCGTTCCAATTTATGAAAGTAGATTGTGATCCTGAGGGGAGATATGTGTTGCTTCATGGTAATCTCCACGATAAAGAAATTGTCTTCCTTAATATATATGGCCCAAATACTGATCAACCAGATTTCTACTCCTTGATCTTTAAAAAGTTAGCGAGCTTTCCAGCGGCTCACGTGGTTTGCGGGGGGGACCTTAACACTATCCTAGATGTACAACTTGATCGCACATCGGTTCAATCCAGAACAGTAACAAAAGCAGCGCAGGCTATACTTACACATATGTCAGACCTAAATCTGAGGGATGCATGGAGAACATTACATCCGGGCACGAGAGCATACACATTCTACTCCTCGGTCCACGACATGCATTCCAGAATAGATCTATGGCTGGTAGGTACGGACATTATGGCGTGGATCGTAGACTCCTGCATTCACCCTAGAACATACTCAGACCATTCCCCGATACAATTAATATTGAGAATCCCCGACAGGCCAAATTAACGTCTCCCATGGAGATTCAAACCGGCAGCAGTCAGAGACCTGGTCTACAAAAATTCTATGGAACAATACATACAAGAATATTTTGATATAAACGAAAGTTCGGTCTCAACTCAGGCTATATTATGGCAGGCATTCAAAGTATGCCTCGATATCCACAGAAGGAGGAATCTTAAAAGATATTAGGGGTAGACTAACCCGACTAGAGACACAAATAGCAGCCCTGCAGTCCCAGTATACACTCACTTCATCACCCCAGCTCAGTTCGGAAATCAAGACTAAAATACATGGAATCAGCAGATCAGGAGGTCAGATACTTCGATAGACCTGCTGCGGCGCGGAGATATGGGGAGGGAGACCGCCCTGGGAGGTTACTGGCTAGAGCTGTACGTGGTGAAAGGGGCCCTGCAACCATACCCTGTATACTTACAGCGGATGGTGAGGTGACTACTGACCAGGTGAAAGTAAAAGATACATTCTACGCGTTCTACGAAGACTTATATTCTCCACAGAGCATAGTCACGGAACCCGAAATAGAACATTATCTTTCCCGGGTGCCCACAACCCTAATAGCATAAGCTACTAGAGAAACATTAGAAAAACCTATCACAGAAGCAGAGATTATGGAGGTAATAAAAACACTCCCCAACGGGAATGGGTTGGGAGCGGAGTTCTATAAAGAATTTGGTCACCTTCTAGCACCTAGACTATACGTAGTGTGGAGGGAGGCGATACAAAAAGGGGAGCTCCCAGAAGCCACACGGGAGTCAATAATTACACTTCTACTTAAAACAGAGAAATCCCCCGAGGAATGTGGGTCATACCGACCATTATCCTTAATAAACACAGATGCCAAGATCTTAGCGAAGATCCTGGCTCTTAGACTCACACTGTTGATGCCTTATATGGTTCATGAGGATCACGCAGGGTTTATAATGGGCAGGTCCACTGAAACTAATATAAGACGATGCCACCATATCATTACCACAATATCTCCCGAGACCCAAGGAGTAGCGGTTTCCCTAGATATGCGAAAAGCATTTGACACAGTCTCCTGGCCATTTCTCTTTGGGGTGTTGCGCAATTATGGGTTCAGCCCCCAATTTATAAAATGGATTAAAATTCTATATACACGACCTCAGGCGGGAATTAGAATCAACGGTTCATTTACTGACGTATTTGAACTGTTGGGAGGCACGAGGCAAGGCTGCCCGCTGTCCCCGCTCCTCTTTGCTTTAGTCATAGAGCCACTCGTGGATATTCTTAGATCACGCTACAGCACATTCGGGATCCGGATTGATGGTAAACCACAAATTATAACGTTGTATGCAGACGACATCTTATTATATCTAAAAAATCCCGACCACACACTCGGTAAGGTCTTGGCAGAGGTGGAAAAGTTTGGCGAATACTCAGGCTTACGCCTCAACCCCAATAAGTCGGAGATATTTCCACTGACTGACAACACGGTCCAGGCCCGGAACCTGTATGGCCTGATATGGAGCCCAGTACACATCATATATCTAGGAGCTCACATAGCGAGGACTGCTCAATCGTCCCGTTCCTTGAATTACAATTCTCTGACAGAAACACTCTGCATTAAAATGAAGCGATGGAGCGCCCTACCTATATCAATGATGGGGAGGATATCGCTGATTAAAATGATAATACTTCCCAAACTCTTCTATCTGTTTAGTACGGTTCCAGTATGGCCGGGCCGTGCTGTATTCTCCAAAATCAACAGTGCTTACATAGCTTTCGTTTGGGGTGGACATCCCAGATTGAGCTGGAGGGTCCTGTCCGACACGTACCCCAGGGGTGGGCTGATGGCACCTGACAAGGAATTATACTACATTGCGGCGCAGGCCCACTATGCTGCGGATTGGTCCACATCCTTCATCAACCCAGGCCCCCACCCCCCACTGCAGTGGAGTGCGAAGCAATGTTGGCTTTACAAAGGCTGACTAGACCCACTCCTAAATACTATGATATGATATGATATGATATGGCATTTGTAACGCGCCTATACACAGGTGTTTCAAGGCGCGACGAGGCAGGGAGGGGAGGAAACAAGGGGAGACAGACAACGATCCTACTAGGCCAGGTGTCATTCAGATCGCGCAAGTGCAGGGGTGGGGGAGGGGGAAAAGTGCAAGGGGAAGGGGAGGGGGGGAAGTGCAGTACAAGGTAAGTGGCGTAAAGTAATAAATAAATAGGGCCAGCTGGTGGCAAGTGCAAGGTAAGTGCAGAACAAGTGCTGGAAAAGGGGGGGGGGCTGTAGGGATACAGATACAGTCCCGCAGTGCAGAGGGGTTCCAGGGCATCAGTGCAAGTGGAGAGTGGCTGGGCCCAGGACCGAGGCCGTTAAGAGTGGTCCAGTTGCAGAATCAGTGCAGTTTCAGTGAAGAATATTAGCGAGAATATTACTACAATACGATAGACCCAACTAAGGTCACGCTCACTGCTTGGTCTAAAATAGCTGACATCTTCGATGTAAGTAAGTTATACCACCCAAGCATGCCTATTTGGGGCGACCCACATACACCCCTATCTATAGAGAGCGAAGTGGCGAGGCATTGGACCGCGAGAGGGGTCACACAATGGGGGCAGCTATTCCCAGCTATAAAAACGTTATATCCGGGGACGACATCAAAACCATAGTGGGGAACACGAATGCGTATAAGCAACAATATGACCGAGTGGCAATCATCACACATCATATGTTTCCATCGTTCCCGAATGAACCTGAAGTCAATCTGGCACTAGGCTACATATACACAGGGGAGACTCAGAAAATAACAACCTCTGCTTTGTACAAAATCATAATACAGACAAGACCAGCGGTGGTCCATGCAGCTAGGGGCAAGTGGGAGCAAGGTTTGGGAAACTGATAGAGGATCAGGCATGGTCCCAGATATGCTCACTAACCAAGCAAATATCGTGCAATTCAAGATTTAAACTGATTCACTATAAGATAACACATAGGACACATTATTCCCCGGCAAAGCTTAAGAAAATATACCCCACCATGCCCGGCACCTGCCCTAGATACCAAGGTGAAAATGCTAATATATTTCATACGTTATGGGACTGTACAAAACTGCAACAATACTGGGCAGAGGTCTGCGGAGCACTGGATATGATGGCGGATCAACCTATGGAATGGTCGCCGCGAATGTGCATGCTGGGGGCGGTGGGGAAAATGAACCCGACATGGCGTAGACTGTTAAATTTGAGTCTACTGATAGCCATAAGGGCCATATTGATGAGATGGAAGAATACCCGACCACCGACCATAGAAGACTGGAACAAAGATATGATGTGGGCTAATGATAAAGAGGAACTGTATATTGACTCAGTGTTACCCTCCTCCAAACCCAGGAACATATGGGCAAGATATAAACAATACTTGGCAGAATTAACAGAACAGGAGTGTCCAACCATAGAAGAAAGCCAATCGGTGCAAATTGTATGATTCTAAAAAAACTGTCACAAATGTATGTTTATAACCTGTGTGCAAATTTAAATAAAGTTGTAAAAAAAAAAATAGAATGGTCAAACATTCTTTGACACATTGAACGACACACATCGATTCATAAGAAAATTATCCAGATAGATGTAATTCAAAAGGGAGGAGCTATTCTCCCTATGCCAAGTTTGCCATTCACACTCCTTCTAATTCCGGGATTTTTTCCCCACCAAAGGCTGTGGGCCCAGACACCCCAGTCCCACATACCAAATTCTCCCCAATGTCGTTTATCAGGATGTCCTGCTTGATTAAGTGGACCTCATCAAGATCCCAGGGGGTAATATGGAATCCACAGTCAGTGTTTAAATCTCCCACCACTAAGATTCTACCATTCAAAATCCTTCCGGACAACTCGTCAATAACTTTGCACACTTTCTCAACAAAGGCTTCGACTAACGGAATTCCTTTATGCCAATATATATTGATGGACCAAAGTAGCATTCAGGCAGCATCCACTATTGAAGCAAAGATAGAAGAATTTGATCCTGGCCACAGGTTCAGTGCAGAGCTTAGATGGAGAAAAAGGCATGCTCGCCTAAACTAAAATCTTGCTGAGCTGGATTCAGAGACGAGTGCGGAAGGAAACCTAAAAATATGCAACGAGGGCAGCCAAGTCCTTTTGTATGGAAAATAACATTCAGGGGTACCAATAGCCCACAAGTGCTAATGCTGGCTTCCCCCTGCATGGAATCAGAACTTTACTAAAATGATTCCCATAATGTTATTAAATTATTATCATTTTACTAGCCAGTAAGAAAACAACATTTACCAAGATAACTACTCATAAACCTAACGCAGTTTGGGAAGAGTGGCAATCATGGGGCGCCAGTGGTGAAGTTCAGTATGGGGGACATGATGAGGAACAAGAAATGCTAAAAATTACATCATAGGTAATAACAACTAAATGGCCAACCTGACCCACCACCCGGATACTTGCTTTCCACGAGTGGGTGGGTTCCAGCTATAATGAATCTTTCATAACCAAACATAAGCATTAAACTCATTCCCTTCAAGAATTTCCTAGAAAGGCTTTCACCACTTCAGGGTCAGCAAAGACAAATCTTTCCTCAGTATTACCCACTTTAGGTTTATCAGGGTACCAAACTGACGTCTTCATTTCCTGAGAGCTTAAATCCTTCCTATACTCCAGAATTTACTACCTTCTCGCCATTGTACCGGATCATAAGTCATGGAATAGGAGCACCCTGCTTCCATTCCATCGAGGATCTTCAAGCATTGCCACTTTCTTTAAATATCATCTCTATCATCGAAGGAGTAAAGCGCAAGCATCATTGGCACTGATCATTATTTCTCCAAATTCACAGAGAGAGAAGACGGAATGCTTTTTAAATTCAAAAGGACCCATCACCTTCTTTCTCGGTGAAGATTTTAAGAAGGATTGCATTTTAATGTAAAGGTCAGCCCCAGATTCTAAATGGCAAAAGGGCATACACATCTGTTGCCCACCTATTATCCTAACTTTTTTCCAAATTAGAGCCTAATACAACCATTTCTGCTGCCATATTACCATAAAAATGTGTTGGGTCCAACACATTTCCCACCACAGTGAGCAAACAATCCTCCAAAGCCTCAGCTAAACAAATTTCATCCTCAGTTCCTATAATTTGGCTCTCCATCATTTCCAAGTGAGTCTCAAAAGAGAAGACTGACCACTCTACGTTATCCACTGATTTGTGTAGGGCTTCTACCCACATTAAGAGTTCTCAAAGACTGTTGGTTTTGATCACTTTCCAGTAAACCCTTCTTATCTTGAGCACAAGTTGAATGTGTCTTGATTTCTTAATGCTGAGTCAGACCTTAGGTAGCTGCTTTAGGTATCCTGATTGGCCCCCCTTGAGGAAATCACATGCCTTAACCATCACAGGACCACACATGGAACAAGGATTAGGTCCACTGGCCTCAGTTAGGGCACTGCTTATCCCTCAGAGAAATTGGTGCAGAATCTGGCCAAAACCGTTCATTCTCCGTAACAACTGCCCCCCCAAATGGAGATCTCGCACCACTGGAGTCAGGGTTAAGAGCAGTGACTCATCCATCTAGCTGCCATCTTGAAGCTGACAAGAAAACCAGGGTAGAAGAAAGCCAAACTTCAAAAGTGCCTTGCCAGCTCAGTGCAGAGGATTTCAGGCAAACATGCTGCCTTACATTCATTACCGCTGAGCCGCTATGCCCTGAGCCAGGCTCACAGTACAGTGATCCCATTGAGCGCCCATTAAACAGCCAAAGCAGTCTTAGCAATGCAAAGGAGATGTTCTCCACCACTCAGCTCTGACCCCCTTAAATGAATGTGCCTTTAGAAAAGAATGACTCATTTGATCACTCATTACTTTAAGGAGAATAACAGAGGTAAAATGTGCTCATAAGTACTCAAAGATAATTAGATTTTGTTAATCAAATATTTTCTTAAGCTTGATCATAAATGATTAGCGTTTAGGAAATGTTTTGTTGTGAACAAAATGGATATAACATCATAGTCCCAATACTTACGCCCAGCTACTATGCTGCTTCCACATACTACTTTCTTGAGTTTGTTACACGTAATGGTACACAAAACATGATATGACTGCCTCACGCCTTGTAGTTGAAGCTGGATCGCTTTTCGATATTCCTCATCCAACTGTACTTCCTGGCCATTCAAATGCAGATTTAATGTCCCCGGATGACACTGCTCATTGGATGTACAAATGATGGATATATTGGAACCCATGGGGAAGACTGGATTAGGCTCTATCCTAACTTTGCCTGTGCATTTCAGAAAACCTGCAAAGAGAGAAAGCATACATGTGTAACAGAATTCAGAACAAAATGTATTTGACAGAGCTTGTGTGAGCTACAGTGTATTTGGACTTCCACAGAGTTTTAATAAGTGTGCTCGGCCCCTAAGTCCTGAGACCTTTCTATGATGATATAAAATAATAGAGAAGGTGGTGGACGAGGATGCACCTTCCAGTCATTAGCAAATTGTATCGTCAATGTTCAATCAGAGAGAATTCCCCAAACTCCAAAGTCCATATATATATTGCATTTGTGTTTGCCAGTATAATGTTTTATCTTTCAAAGTCACACAGGTGAGGATAAAGACCTTGGGCACGAATAGAGAAATTGTGCTTGAAGAGCAATGTCCGGTTGTACATAAAACTCAAAAAATCCATCATGTTAACACATTTAGCAATTTGTTCCAATTTGCTACTGCACATTGACCTGCAAGATCCCTGCTGTAATATGGAATGTGTGTTCCTTGAAGGACATTTCTCATGTACATGTGCCCCAAGCAAGCTAATACTGAACATTAATCAATATCTATAAGGAGGGCATCTTTTAGAGACAGCAGATTGTATATATCATATTAATGCATATTTTGGACTGGTAAATGGGATTAGGTACACCCAGCCAGATGTTATAAAAATAATGTAAGTAACGAAGGAGTTTGACTAACTAGAGGAACAAGGCCAAAACCCAAATTTCTTTATAAGGCTCGGGGTATTTTATTCCACTTTGAAACACATTGGGCCTCATTACGACCCTGGCGCCATGGGGTTAACGGCGCCGGTATAGCTGCCGGCGCCGTTACCCCATAGCGCCTCATTACGAGGTTCGCTCGCGGGACCCGCTCAGGACGCTTGGTGAACGGCCCAGCATGCTAACAACAGGCCCATCATTAACGGGCCCGTTGTTAGCATGATCCCCATTCCCATGGAGCCCTTTGGGGGCTCAAATGGGAATGGGGATGTACTGGGTCCGGGTTCCCTGAAAGGGGAAATACCGGGCCTAGGTCGGAATGGCCCAGTATTTGCCCCTTCAGCAAACCCGGACCCGGGTTTGGAGGCAGCCATGCCCTTATTAAGGGCATGGCTACATCTAAAATCGTAATGAGGCCCATTGTGTAAAGGCGCTTTATAAATAAACCATCATATCATATCATATTCCATAATACTTGGCTGCTGTTAGGGAGAATGCTCAGTTTAGTGCTAAATTCCTCCCCCAGCTCTTTTGCTGAACTTTGAGACTTTGTACTTTTAAATCTATGGGGATCATTCCGAGTATGGAGGTAACCATGCCGCTATTAGCGGCATGGCTACCCCCATACCGGATACCGGGTCCGGGTTCCTTGAATGAGGAATTATCTGGCCATTCTGACCTTGGAGGGCCCGGTAATTCCTCATTCAAGGAACCCATCCCCATTCCCATTTGAGCCCCCATAGGGCTCAATGGGAATGGGGAGGGTGCAAACAACAGGCCTGGTAATAAAGGGCCCGTTGTTAGCACCCTGGTCTGCTCGCGGGACCCGCTAAGGACGCCTGGTTTTACCAGGCAGCCTTAGCGGGTCCCGCGAGCAGAACTCATAATAAGGCGGTAAGGGGTTGACGGCTCCGGCATCTTTACCGGCGCCGTTAACCCCTTACCGCCTACCTCGGAATTATGTGTTTTCTGTGTTTCTTTTGACTTTGGAGACAAACTCCATAGGCATCATCTTTACATTGTGTCACCCAGCACCTTCAGTGCAGTGACACAGGGGAGTCTCTTAGATTTCCCAAAGGTTCAAATACCTTCGCTTGGTGAAACTACTCTTTCCAAGAGCAGTGAAGTGAAATTGACTTTACTTACATTGGGCCTCATTACGAGGTTGGAGGTAACCATGGCGCTATTATCGCCGCAAAGGGAACTCGTAGTAGGGTGGTAAGGGATTACCGGCACCGGTGCCCTTACCGGTGCCGGTAATCCCTTACTGCCCACCTCGTAATGAGGCCCATTGTGTAACTTTCTAGACCCAGCACACACTATCTTACAATAGGGTGCTGGAGGGGTTACTTAGTATCCCCTTTGTCAAGTTTCTCATGTAACATTTGTATATTACCCTTTCTACAATTAATGGCTGGTGGCAGTGGTGTACTTTTTCCTACCACTGTGTGTTTTTACTGCGGGCTGCAATTGCAGCTGCAGTAAGACACACATGGGTGCCCATCTCGTCAAAATGGCCCGGTCTTCTTTTTTCACCATTTCTTGTTGGAAAGGTCCTTCTTGAGATTTACTCTGCGTGCCAAACCAGGTTTGGTCCCTTTGTTCATTTTGAATTTGGCGGGATTCACCGGTGAAGCCCGCCTCTAGCTCCAGCGTGTCTGGCAGGGGCAGGAAGTGAGGGAGTTGCTCTGAACTCCATGTGCTTAATCCCCTTGGTTAGAGGAATGCACCAACGGCGATTGGCTAGCTGGCTGACAGTTAGGCTGCGAATGAATGGGAGAAACCTACATAAAAGTAGAGGATTTTTGCTGGGAAGGCAGAGTCGAGCACTGGACAAAGGAATCCAAAGAAGAACTTGGAAGAGACGCTTGCTGCAACTCCTGGACCGTTGGTTTGTCCGGTGAAGCCCTGCTGCATTGCTGAAGCTCTGAATTCGCCTCAACTAGAGAAACCCTGCAACAGATGACTTCTCCCCTTGGGTTGGTGGGACCAATCATCCCCAAAGTGAACTCGTCCGGACATCCTCTCGGAACTGCTGCAGGAACTGATTGCTAGGGAGAGGAACACCAGATCGAGTGCCTCACTTTTAAGTCAGACCTGAAGATCCTCCAGACTCCCATGAAGCAGGACTGACCAAGCCTGAGCCACCTCAACAGAGTGCTGGACACCAGTTGCAAGGAAAGTCCATTAAGGTATCCTAGAACCACGGTGGTGCTGTGTGCGAGAGCCGCGAGGAGCTGAAACCACAAAGTGCTGTTGATCTGAAGTTTGCCCATTGCACATCCTCCCTCTTGTCCCCACGACTGAGGCCCAGGAACACAGGATCTGCAGACCTTCACAGGAACAGAAGCCAGCTAGATCCAGTTTTCTTCAAACCAAAGGTACTGTCAAACTAAGGGGACCTTCCTCTTGTTATGTAGCCTTGCTAGCTCTCAGTTGAGAATCGTCTTGGTTGCTCCTGTAAAGTTGCTTGCAGCTTTGCCCCTCACAAGCCTTCCAGCTTGTGGCCCTACAATGATTTCATTTTCTACAAAGATTTCTAAAAACATTGTGCAAGACATTTTACCTACCTGCAATAAGTGTTTCAGCTCACCTAGACTTTTGCTCAACTAACATTAACTGTCCTGGCTCCCTGCTGAAAGACTCTTCTTACCTCTGACTTTGTGCTTTGCCTTTCCCCCAGGAAAGGATTAATTTGCTTTGCAGTGGAGGGGTTGAAAAGTACTTACCTGCTTAAGAATATTTGTTAACCATTGTTTTTTCCTTCTAAAACCTTTGCCTTTGACCTCCCACTCAGTACTGTTCTAAACGTGCCGGTGATAAATCAATGTCCACAGTGTCCTAGTTATTTAAGTCACCTGAGGGTGTAGGAAGTGTCTGTGTGCTATCCCCAATGGGTATCAACTGATTTAGTGAAACTGAGAGTGTGTATTTATTGAAGTGTATTTTGTTTTATACATTTGCTCCCTTCTAAAGAAGGCTTATTCAACTGACTGTTAAATAAATTAATAATTGTTTAATCAAAAAACCTTGGGTGTAAGTGTTTATTTGAATAACTGTCATTGTGAAACTCTATGTTACAACCTTACAGCTCACATTGACCCCTCTTGAGATAAGCCTGGCTGCTCAGTCACTCTACCAACTTTTTTAGTACATGCTTACACCAAAGTTGGGTTAACTATTGCGAAGAGGACAAGGTTGGTGCAGTCTCCCACAAGGTACTGCATACAATCTTGCCTAACAGCTGCACTGTAATCACCTTAAATGTTTGGTCTCTTGATTATTCTAATGCAAAACATCTTTCCGTTATTGATACATATAGCCAATGTAGAATCTGTTCAGATAAAAAACACTAATATGTGTCTGAAGAAAGACTGTAAGCACTTTAAAACATGCAGCTTGAAAACCGTTTTGGGGTTTAAATAAGCAGTAACATTCAGATATGTTCTTGCTCTCATGTGTTTAACTTCAGCAGTGCACTCACTAAACATATCACCAAAATCAGCTCTTCACCAGTGAATGTCAGAGGAAAGTAATCTGAACAGCTCGTTATGCCACAAATGAAGTGCTCTGTGGCAGCTGGAATTCTGCTCTGTGTTGGGTCAGACAGCAGGCATTGCGACATATTCGCTCATGAGTTACAGTAGTAATGTCAATCTGATTACTGGTGAGATATCACTACATACTTTATACTGGTTTTTAAATGGATGTGAAGAGAGGCTCCCTGGAATGCGCCTACTCACCCCCATGAACAAGACAGACTGAAGAGTCAAGAACACATGACGCAACTCAGTGTTTGGACTGCCGCAGGAGGGCCAGTGACATCCACATATGCAAAAAGATATTCTCTTAGACAACCATTCAAAACCTATCCAGTCAATGTCTTCATGGATAAAGGTGCCACTACCCTGATCATGGATCCAAATGCCTCGATGGATCAGATTGATTAGCAACAGAAAACCATTGTGCTAACGTCATTAGCGACACCATGACATAGCCAAACTAGTCATGAAGCAAACTCGCACCCATGCACGAAGTTACACGGACACGCACGTGCACACACGAAGAACATGCTTACACAGCTCTGTAGATAGAGGACAGATACATATACATACTATCGAAAGCTTATACTCTTTTCCTCATTAGCCACATGCAGAAACGCTGAACACAAGGCAAAAGAAGAAAAGCAGAGCAAGCTTTCAGATGCTTATCACAACTAATCCTATGGAACTACAGGATCATATAATAAGCCTGGAAGAACTGAATACTACTAACCTATAAAAGAAAATAGCACAGTATAGATATATAGAAATCATAGCATAACTATAATGCTCTTACATGAGACCACAATCCACAGGACGAGAAGCGAAGAAAAGCAGAATTAGGCTGCACGAAAAGCAGGCCAATGCTTGTAGCAAAGGTCAGAGACAAACAGCACATTGCAAACAAAGCTGAGAGACAAGGAGCCATCTGCAGAAAAGCAGAATAAATCCTCCTAAATTACAGATCAGAGAGCTCAATTTCATGGTCCTCAACCACATGGTGCAGCCGAGCCAGACAATGGTCATTCATCCATGGTGGGAAGACGAACAGTTCTCTGCAACAGAGACATGAAATGAAACATGGATTCTTTAACAATGTTGCAACACTGAGGGCACTCCCACAGGCAAAAGTGGTAGCACTGATGGTTACACTGGGAACACATAGGGCTTCATTATAAATCCAGCGGTAACCCTGCTGTTGCTACTGGCGGGTTGCCGCTGGATTCCTAACAATTTACTGGTGCCTACTTCCTGGTGCATCCAGCTTTTTACTAATCCGGCGGCCCAGGACATCAGGCGCCTGTGAATTGTAAGTCCCCATTCCCATAAAGTCCCAGAGGACTTCCGTTTGCCTACAGTGGTCGCTGCACCCGGCAGGTTCAGACCTGTAACGCACAGCGGCCACAGCAGGCAAACATGTAGTTTGCTGGTCCGGAAACAAAGGGGCCAGTGAGTTTACCGTGAGTTAGCACTCTTTAGCCCTCTCTCTCTTTCTTTCTCTTTCTCTTTCTGTCTCAGCCTCTTTCTCTCTGTATGTCTCACACTATGGCCCTCATTACGAGTTCAGCGGTGACCATGCCACTATTGGTGGCATGGCTGCCGCCGAAATCGCGTCGGGGTCCGGGTCCTCGGAATGAGGACTTACCGGGCCATTCCGATTTCGGAAGGCCCGATAATTCCTCCCTCCAAGGACCCGGACACGGTCCTTCCCCATTCCCATTTCAGCCCCCATAGGGCTGAATGGGAATGGGAGAGGGAGCAAACAACGGGCTATTTTGAGATGGCCCGTTGTTTGCTCCCTCTTCCCCTCGCGGGACCCGGTAAGCACGCCTGGTTTTACCTTTTACGGCGCCGTTCACTCCGTACCGCCAGGGTCGTAATGAGGCTCTATGTCTCTGTCTCTTTCTATGTGGGTGAGAGTTACATTGCCATGTGCTAAAGCCATCCCAGCTGCATGAACAGAGGAAAAAAGAAGATATCTTTGGGGAAGTGAGGAGGGAGTGGCCGGCAGTGATTTCTTCTCAAAAGAAACTGTTAAAAAAATAAAAAAAAGACAAGAAAGAAAATTATATAGTTCTACTAAAATTGTAAGATAGCTATTTGGCTTTTTTTTTTAAATTTAACAATTTTAATTTCTAATCATCAATTTTAATTTCTAATCATCACTTCCAGTATCACCCTAGAATAGCCATATATGTGATTTTCTCATAGAAGGATATCACTCCAAGACGGACAGTTTGGTACACTTGTATAGTATTCTTTCGAAATAACCTTACGAGAAAGGGAAGGAGCCTGCTTTGCATAAAATCAAAGAGCAATTTAGGAACATAAGAATAACTGCAGATCTTTTTGTTTGGCAAATATGGCAGTGATAAAAGGCTGGTATTCTTGAATCACTAAACACATAAGACACACTGGACTTGGTGAACCATTTACTTTTAACACCACTCACCCAAACATTATATTGTTTGCAACATTGAACCATATATACTGATCCTGAGAGCATAAGGATTTGGATGTGAGGATAGAATGGCTGTAATGTGAACCAGCCCATGGGTTTATGAGACATCTGGAGATAATGTTTTCTTACCCCTGTAAAGTTTTAGTTGGGTGTAATGATTGCTGTGCATATGCTCAGTTCCCAATGCACTTGTGTTTCTGTTGCATATTGTAGAACATTTCAGTGGTCCTGATTCACAAAGCATTTTCAATGGGATCTCTCTCTCTCTCTCTCGCTCTCTCTGTCTCTCTGCCTCGCTCTATCTCTCTCTCTGTCTCTCTCTCTCTCTCTTTCTCTCTCTTTCGCTATATATATATATATATATATATATATATATATATATATATATATATATATATATATATTTTACAGGGCCTGAGATAGCGGCCCTGTAGTTGTGGTTAAGTTGCTTAACCCATAGGAAGAGCACTTTTTGAGTGGCTTATAACTGTAAATAAAGTATATGGCTCCCTCAGATTGATTTGGCAAGGTTTGGTGAGGTTCCGTCCAGGGGGGCAAAGTTATAGGGGGTCCCAAAATGTGTGGTTTCCCCATAGACACAATGGCAAAAAAATGTTGCTCATTCCTGCAGCCCAAACCGCTGGACAGATGTTCACCAAATTTGCTGCAGGAGCGGCAGCTTGGTTCCGAAAAGCATGCTTCTGTAAATTTGGTGTAAACACGTCCAGTAGTTTTTTTTTTAAACGGTAAAAAAGTAGGTCAAATCAAATTAGTGATATCTAGATTCAGTCCGTTTGGTCAGCGGACAGCCCCGTAATTGGCCCAGGGAGTGACGTTATGTCTGCAGACATTGGACGACCACGTTGATTAGAGATGCGTCATATTCCCTGAAACGGACACCATGTTAGATCCATGGACAGCCGCTGCTAACCACGGACATTGCAGTGGGGAAAAAGTCTGGAAAACACATTTGTGGTTATTTGGTGGTGAAAAGAGGGGCTGGGAAAGGTGGGGGAGTGGAAAAAAGAAGATATGGGGCTATTTTTAGAGGTGGAAAAAGGGCATGCAGATGTTACGGTAATCCGCAGACAGCGCAGTGAACGGAAGGCTTGGGAAATACATCAGAGGTTATTTGGTGGCTGAAAGAGGGCCTGCAAAGTGTAGGCATGTGGAATAAAGTTAATATGGAGCTGTTTTTATAAGTAAAAAAGGGTCTGCAGATGCCGCCGAGTCCGCGGTCAATTTAGGTGTTCAGGTCACTTAAATTGGGAGGGGGTTCTGGGCGAGTGTTCTTATTTCAATATGTATTGGATGGTCTTGTTATATGGTTGCATTCTATTGTGGTGGTTGTGGCCAGTGGGCAGATTCCTGGGGGCATGCCCCCAAGAATCTGGCCACATACACTATAGTAATATGTGTATAGTAATTATAGGTAATGTAGGGGGAGTATACAGTATTTATAATATGGTGGAATAATACAATTGAAGTGTAAATAGTATTTATGATTGCAGTACAATTGAGGGTAGTTCTTATCGAATTTCTATTTGCTTCTTGGTAAGGATAACAAATAGTATTACATTTAATAGGGTTACTTAGTTGCAGACGGTAATGAAGGTGGAATCTTTGGATCCTTCTCTGTGAAATAAACACAGCACAATGTTTATGTTTATGTTTATATTTATTAATTTATATTGCGCACCTATTAACCCAAAGGCTTGAGGGCGCAGACATGACAAAAAACAAAAATACAAAATATAACACAGTAACAGAAAAGGCAAAACATGGAAGAAAATAAGCCATACGATAATACAAATAACTAACTCCATGAGCTGGAATCAGAGAATTAAATTGCAGTTCGATTACCCTTCAGGCAGATATTTCCAGCGTCTGAGATACGCTGGTGATGAGCTCATCCCACAACCCACTAAAATACAGTCACTATTGGGAAATGAGCACCAGTCACTCAGGTCTATCCTTTTCATGATCAATAAATCATTGAGTCTGACTACACCTGGACCTGTTCTCTGTCGCAGCCAAGCAAGAATCTTGTATCGCAGCGTTTCTTTGAACTTGTTTTCTTTCGATTTCTGAATATTGGTAATGATAAAGTTTCTCTCATCCATTATAAAGTCAACAGTGTTCGAGTTTCTTAACGATGGCATTTGTGCTTTTTTATTTGAAAATTGTGTGAAGATATCCTTCTCAATTTGGCATTCATGACTGTGGGCTGAATAACCACTTTAAGGTCACCACTTTGCTTCTGTGAAGATAAAGGTGGATCAATTTCCTGTGTGGAGTCTATAATGGAAAACTTTTGCTCTTTCCTTGTTTGACAGAGGTGGCCCAAAGGATCCCAGAAGGTCTTTGGTGCATACATCCTTTTGCATGGCTTGGTCAATCATTTTCTTTTGTCTGGATGTTTGGCAGGCGGTATTTGCCCTCGGGGCTCGAGCCAGAGTATCACCACTGAGAGGCCCATGGGTCTGAGAGGCAGAATTTACCTTCAGAGGCCGTAGAACCGCTACCCAATCATTTTACGGCGTCCACCAGGAGACTAAGATTGAAAGGTTCCTTACAAAGGATTAGCTCTTTGGCAATTTTGGCCATAAGCAGAGGCCATTGGGAGGGTGCGATGTACTCGGGTTGATAGGGTTTAGATATGTCCCTCCCTTGATAGACAGGGAATGGTAGAGTTAAAGATGTCTCAGGGCTTGTAACTAATGGAACATTTACAGTCAGCACAGGCTCCCTTTCATCCATAGAGCTGAGAGGGCTACCCAATAGTGCATGTACTGGGTGGCTTGCCTTTGGGGAT
This sequence comes from Ambystoma mexicanum, assembly GCF_040938575.1. Classification (NCBI taxonomy): domain Eukaryota; kingdom Metazoa; phylum Chordata; class Amphibia; order Caudata; family Ambystomatidae; genus Ambystoma; species Ambystoma mexicanum. The sequence continues at coordinate 1,206,327,442 of NC_090922.1, forward strand.
AGTCTGTCAATGACCCGTGTTGACTCTGATACCTTGCATGGAGAGATAGATATCTAAGAAGGAGACATTTTAGTAGTCGAAGGTTTATTCTGGTTGTGTTGCACTCCTGCGCTTAATAAGCGCCAAGACCTCAAGTATACGGTCTCTGTTGGCCACTGGTGAGAGGGTCGTAGAATCTTCTAGACCCTCCATGCCTATGCTTGATAATGACTTAATGCCCGTTTTCCTGAGAGCAGCCATCCTGCTGAAAATTTAATAAACGTACAGTTAAAAGGCAGCAGGGTGCAGCTCAAGGCTACCCGCAAGACTGCCCTCAAGGCTTCAACTCCCTGAGAAAACGTCTCAGGAGAGGAAGAATTCTACCCACAAAAATATCAACAAGTCGTAAGAGGCTAACTATCCTCAAACTGAAATTATTCAGGTTGTTTCAGGACCTTAGGGCCTTAGAGCCTGGATGTTAATATGTTAAGCAAGATAATTTTAATGTTTAATTGCATACAATTTCACATATTCATGTACTAGACCCTCATAATCATTACATTATATGTACTATGTTTGGTACAACATTAGTATGTGGTACACAGTTGTTGTATTGACATTCAATAATCATTGGGTCATTGGGAAAAACATTCCATAGAGGATTAAAAACACACTATTACAAATATGTGAGTGTGACAGTATGTTTGTTTAAAGTGTGTTGTAATTAAGGGAATGTTTAAATTAGTTAGATACCTGTTGACGTATTGTAAGTATATCGGACATTCGAAGAAGTTTTGTAGTAAGAAGAATTGTGATGGTGTAGTTAGATACCTGTAGGCGTATTCTAACTGTTCATTGTGCTACATTTCAGTGACTAAATTTGGGTTTAAGGAATATTAAGTAGGCATTTGTTAGATTTGCTGGTACCCTATGTTTAAGGGTAACGGACGTATAGTTACATTCAAACCAACCACTTATTTTTTTGACATATGCAGTATAGTGGCCTGCAGTGGTTGTGGCACCACTGTGGTAGATTATGTCTACTGTTGTGAAGGTTTCTTGCCAAAAGATACTTGGCCGTGTGTAAAGCTAGTAGGCTTACAGTTGTTTTTGGTACCATCTGCATTATACCTTAAAAGCATTAGTATCAGATATTGGCTATGTGAGTTTATTGGTATGATGGAACAATCGTCTGAATTGCAAAAAGTGCATAACATGCCATGATTTGCATTTTTCAGAAGCTGGTGAAATGGAATGGATTCACAATTCGGTATGGATACATGCACAAATCATTCATTAGGGATGTTCTCTTGTGAAACATGGTTGCAGAGACTGCGGGCCTCATCACGACTTTGGCATTAACCCTTAAATCCGGTGGTTGCGCTATTACTGCCGGATTTAAGGGTCTGCCAAATCAGGGCTTCGGCGGATTTCGCCCCAGCTCTGAGGGAAATCTGCCGGTGGTAAATGCGCGAAAATTCCACATTGAGCCCAATGGGGAATGGGGCATTCCCGAATGGGCTCAATGGGGAATGGGGATTAACATTACCGCCAAACTCGTGATCCGGCGCTATTAGCGCCGGGGAGTTCGCCGGTAGGGCTAATACCACCGGCGGTAATACCGCCGGTGGTAACGCCCAAGTCGTGATGAGGCCCTGCGTGTATGTTTCCATGAGTATGAAATCTGGATCATTTCATTTATAGGTATGTTTTTGGGTTCTAGTACTTGTAGTAAGTACATTAGACATTCTTGTGGATCTTCCTGTGTGTTTATGGTGAATTTTACCATCCCTATATGGTTCTATGTTATTTTGCCGCTGGATTTTTTGCCGCAGGACTTTTCATCGCCTTTTTTTATTCAAAAAGACTCATCATTTTTTTTGGTTTTTTTTTGGGGGGGTTACCACCCCAAACCCCTCCTTTATTTTAATTTTTAAAATGATTCCCTTTCACCCACAAATATTCATTTAATTTTTAATCCCCCCCCCCAAAAAAAAAACGATTTTTTTTCGATAAAAAAACGGCAATGAAAAGTCCCGCAACGAAAAATCCCACGGCAAACGAACTGTATACCCCCTATACAGTAGTCCAATTCTTGACTTGAAACTGAGACACTGTAAGTGTTGTCAGAATTATTTGTGATATTTCTATGAAGGATGAGTATTTGTAAACACAATTGGTGTGAGACATTTAAGTAAATGTTTTGAATAAGTGGTGGCAATTGGAAGAGAAGATTGATTGCTACATTTGTATAGCAATTTACTCCAGTTGTGTTGTTAAATTTAAATGGACCAGAGAGTTGTGTCTCTGTGTCATTTCATGGGTGTTTGTTTTATGAGAAGAAATATTTGTCTTTCTGTCTTCTGATGGATGTGCACTTGTGTTTGCACTAGATAGTTTTGTGGTTGTGTTGCTTGATGGAGTAGCAGTTGTTTTTGTTTCTTTGGTGGTATTGTTTTGAGATCTCTTATAGCTTCTGTTTGTATTATTTTTCTTTTTAAAGGTTTAGCTTTTTGAGGTACAGGGTACATATCTAGATGGGGGTGTACAGTGCAGATAGCCTGTTGAATTCTAGGATGCAAGGAATGTCAGCGTTGACTTTGTTTTCATCAAAGTTGACTAGGAATAGACTGTCAAGTGTATTTGGATGTGAACGTGCTATTTAACTCATGCCTTCTTTAAAGACTGTGTTGCCAATGTCAATCAATGCGTGACCTAGGGTTAGACCCTGCGATTTGTGAAGAGTGACACCATATGCAAGAGACAGAGAGAATGGTTCTCTATGTACGTACATGTCTTTGAAAAAAAGAATTCTGCTATTGTGTAGACTTTTTTCTTAACTTCTGCAAGTTTGTCAAAGTTAATGTTGTGATATGGATATGTTTGGAAACCAACAATTGTACCAATTGCTCCATTTACTAAACCTTGTTCTATGTCAAGGTTATGTTTTAGAATTACTCTGCAGTTTAGACACAGCGTTAACATTTTCTCCAGTCAAGCTGCGTTGGAGATAGATTTTTCTAAGCTATTTAGTTGTGTTGTTGCTTGTTGACACATAGGGAGTGTCATGCCATGCTCTTATAATTTGGCTGTGGAGCCGATATGCAGTATGGGTTGCATTTCTTTTTTTAACATTGTCTCATTAAATTGAGCACAGTTTGCTAGGGTTGGCATTTAGGACAGGCATTTTATATTTTGTTGAGTTAATTCTTCAGTTACATCAGGAGCAGATGTGTTTCGCCCATATAGCTCATGGATTAGTCTACTATTTAAGATGGATTTTGCATCTTTAGTAATCAGACCAGTTGTAATGCTTTTTAAAATGTTAGCATAAGTGAGGTCGGCAGATTGAAACACGTTTTTTGTTAGTACTGAAAATGTTGCCAGAGATTTACATTTCCTATGATGCCAAGTATTTTGTGGCATTGTTTGTGTTCTAATGTTTTGAAAATAGGTTCACCTTTCACTGGTGTACTGTAGGAGGTCTCCAAAAACAATAACATGTTTTCCTCCAAACAGTTCTTCGCAGTCCATTTTTAGGACTTTTTGCATTCTAAGGTGACTTAAAGCCAATATGGGGTTGGTAACCATGCTTACTTCATCTGTTAGGAACACCTTCATTTGTTTCAGAATTCTGTGTACTTAAGTAGCATCTTATGCTGATAATTTGTAGCATTCTACATTTGGTGGTGTTTGATGGAAGGAGCAGTTGTCGGGTAAAGTTACACCTCCTATGTTATAGGCAGCTAAACCTGTGGGAGCTGTTACAACAGCCGAAAGGTTGTCGTTTGTTAAGTTTTATAGAAATGTGCTGATTATTTTAACTAAGAATGTTTTTCCAGAATCAGCTTCACCACTTATATACAGGAGCAAAGGTTTATGATGTTTACAGGTACAAGTTTTAGTTTCATTTTTAAAACCATGTTCTATTTCTTCAGTGACTTCTACATGAATGGTGAGTTGTTCATCATTTAGCTGTGATTTCAGCACTGACAAGTCTTCTTCCGATTGTTCATATTGATACATGGTATTTTCTACTTCAATCATGGCTATTTCTTCTTCATTTAGAATTAGTGGTTCTCCAAGTGGTACTTGGCTTCCTGAAAGGGAAGGTTGACTGCCCTCGGGAGTGTCTTTATCTAGTTGAACTTCTACTTCTTCTCTTGCTGGCGTTTATTGTCTACTTCAATCATGGCTATTTCTGCTTCATTTAGAAAGTGTGATTCTCCCAGTGGTTCGTGGCTTCCTGTAAGGGAAGGTTGACTGTCCTCAGGAGTGTCTCTATCTAGATGAGCTTCAACTTCTTCCTCTTGTTGGCGTTCATTGTCCAAATTTTGTTATACTGCTTTGATTTGCAATGACTGCAGCTTCAAATGAGTTAAGGTTACCTAATAATTCTTCTTCTTTTATTCATGGTTTAAAAAGAGCCATGTAATAAAGTAGAGAAAGAGGTATGGGTGCCCATCTGCGAGTACAAACACAGCTTAATGACCTGTTCTGTGGAAAAGTGCCCACTCGAGAGTCTGCAGCCACATTTTATGTAATACAGTTCCCTATGTTGCAGACATTTAAATGATAATTTTATATGATTAATTTGGCTGTGTTTGGAAGTTTGACTAGGATTCCTTAACAAGTTGGGACTAAATATTTGGCAGTTGTCTCATCTGGTGTGACATTATTTTTGTAGGAGTAGTTTTGGGATATGTGGTATAGGCACACGTTGGCCAAAGGAGTACTTCTGTTTGGGTAGTATGTGTCTATTAAATTGTTTTTTAAAATGTCCTGGCTATTGGGATCATTTGTGGTGATTGTTTCTATCTCTTGGTAGGATTTCATTACTCTTTTTTGGGATGAAGCTGAACCAAGGTTTATCCAGACAATGGGTCTCATTACAAGTGTGGCAGACTGGAAACAAGGATGCCAGTTAGCTCACTGGCACCCTTGTTTCTGGACCGCCACACTACGAGTCTGCCTGCCGAGATTGCTGTGCCAGACAGGTCTGAACCTGCCAGGTGCAGCAGCCCTGGCAGGCATAGTTGCCATGGAAGCACTGGCAACGTCAGCAACGGTGCCAGTGCATCAGAGTCCCCAATTCCATGGAGTCCTAATGGGGACTTGCAAAATCCGGCGCCTGACTTACCGCTCTGCCGGGACTTGTAATGTCCCTGTGGCACTGGGAAGTCAGGGGCCGGATTTCAGTGTTACAGGGTTGGTATCAACCTGCCGGTAGCACCGGCAGGTTACCGCCAACCACGTATGAGGCTCAATGTGTTCAGATTTGCCATAGAAGGCTGTACCTGTTAAATGGTCTGCAGCTTCGTAGCACCCGCATTCTCTATGGGAGAGCATTTTTATTCTGAAGCTTACAATTTTTACGACAGTGTTTTGTCAGATGATGGGTATCCCAGAGGTCTTTTAGCTCTGATTTCTCAGCTTTTGGTGACATATCTTGTAACAGCAGTGGAATTGTGTGCAATATATTGCATGTCTATATTTGCATTCCACAAGAGGTCAATGATTGCATTGTAATCATTGATGTACTTTGATGGTTCATCCCTTTTAATAGTGTATGTGTTTTTAGGTGATTTGCCTTTTATACTGTGTCTAACAGAAGACATCAAGCTATTTATTTGTACTTTTGCCAAAGCTAGTCTAGGGGGGCCAAAGTGAAATTTTGTATGGTATTTACCTTTGTTTTTATATATACGTCGGCATCATTTGCCACACTTATGTTTTGGGAAGCGTTAAATTTGTGTATGTAAGTCACTTTGTGTGGTTTTGAAGGTTATGTATATTTGAATGAACAGTAAAACAGTGGAATCACTGTCATGGCCAAATTTGGGAGCATCTTTTATCCACAAAAGCATGTGTGGTGCTCCTCTTTCTTTTCTCCAAAGTGTTCCACGTCTCCGAGTGGAGGGGTACTTTTATTGCAGATGAAATGCAGCATGGCAATAAAGCGATGGTGAAGTACCGTGATACCTTGACAGGGTCAAGAGAACAGAGGTCTCCTGGTGTTTTTATATCTATTGCTTCTATATTTTTGGTTGCTATGCATATGAAGTCATGCAAGTCATCCCATATGTGTTCTGCACAACGTAAAGTAACAAACCATGGGGGGTGGGCCGAGGTCACTTAGCATACAATGTACATTAGCATGATGTTGGAACCAGTATTCTTTGGTAGCATGAATGGTTGCCAAGGGTTTTGCGATACTTGACTGAAAAACGTAATCTTTGCCTTTTATTTTTTTAAGCAGATGGGTAGCAGACATGTTTAAAAAATGAGAGCGTGTTTAGAGTTGCTAGTCAAATTTCGAACAGGAGATGGAAAATATATTCTACATTTTGTCTGAATCTGGGGTCTTCAGAATACATTCGTAAAGAGCAATATTCCGATGCTGTTATTTGTGTGTGGACCTTTCATCATATCACCCTCCTTTTCCAGTAGGACAGAGTAAAGGCAAGGAACGTGCTTCTACACTTTTCTCCCATACACTCATGGGAGATCCTTTGGTTTGACACATTTGATATGTTTCTAATGCATCTTCTGCGGTGTCTTTGGAGTGTAGTAGGTGAATTGTATACTGTTCCAAAATATTGGATCCAGTAATAGGATCTACATGTTCAAATTATCCAGTTGTTGGTGTATCCTGATTTATTTGGGTGGTTTCTCTTAAGGTCTCCCCTATGTTTATATCTTTGTAGTATTCATTGTTTCTTTAAGATATGTAGGGCTTTGCTAACCTTGCTTAAGTAGACTAGTTGTTGCCAAATTTGTTTACTTTTGTTGGTAAACCATTAACTAGTACAATCAAAGATTGATCTATTGGCCGTTGTGCTCCTAGAGTTTCTACATTTTCTTTAAGATCTAATGGCTGATATACTACTTTGCCACCAATGCCTTTTAGTAACTCAGAAGGAGGCAATTTGGCTTGAAATGGGTGTACTGTTTGGATTATAATGCTCTCATTCAAGTTAAGGAATATTTCTAAGTTATTAGTGACAGCACATGATGGTATTTGGTTATTGTTAAGCTTTGTATTGCAGTATGTGCAAACTATTGAGGGGTCAGTAATTTTGAATGTTCTGTTCTTAGATATAAATCTAATTGGAACCATTGGGATTCCTCATTGGCCTCTATTTTGTAGGCAATATCTACAATTTGTGTGCTCTTTTTATGAAAAGTTCTGCGACAACGGACATATATTTGGTCTGGTATTTCAGCGGATGTGGTCTCAAACTTTGCTCTTTCTTTTTTGTATGTGTTTGTTAGGAGGTTGGTGTTTGTAAGGTTTTCTCCTATGTTTTCTGAAGGTACTGAATGTTCTAAGTGTACTTCAGTTCCAAAATGTTTACTTTGGATGTGCTCTATTTCTTGAAGGAGTTGTTTGGTTGTTCCATGTAGGAGAATGTTATTTAAATTTTTAACATGTATAGCAAGACTTTTTGCATAGTACAGTCTATGCACAAGATTCAGTATAGTGGAATGGTGTGTTGCTTACATTTTGATGTGATGGAAGATGCTTTTGCAGGCAGTGCCCACAACGCAGGCTAATGAATGACCTTGCAGAGCAGTGTGGGTGCACGCTGGACAGGAGTCCATGGTTTGTAATGTTTTCATTCTGCTTTTGTCATTTAGTTTCACATAGTGATTGATGAATTGCCATACAGATTTGAAGGATTGTTGGCATATGTTACACATTGAGCTGCATGTCCATTTGTACACTGGACAGATTGTTTGGGCGAAAGGAACAGTTGGTTAAAAGTTTGTTGGGGATGTTTTTTCTATGAGGGTTTCTGTGTATACATTTTTTCTTTGTATTTTTAGTGGTCGCTGGTTCAGTTTTGTTGAGTGATGATACTAGCAGTTTTGCTTTAATGTTTTCTATAAATTGTTTTAGACTATATGGCTTACTTTTATTTTTATCTGCTCTATTTTTTCTTTGTTTTCTATGGAGTTGCTATTTAGTAGGTATTCTGTTGTGTCTGTTGGAAAAAAGAATGTTGGGTTTGAAAGTTGTGGCATGTACAATGGGTGTGTGAATTTGATGGTAGAGATTAATAGAGTGATGCGTGTTTGTGCAGTGGGATGATAGTTGTGGGTGGGAAGGTTGTAAGTGTAAGAGTGTGTAGAGGTGTAAAGGATTTCAGTTAGTAAGAGAGTGGTGGTGTGAATGAATAAGTAGGGACATTATGATGTTTTGAGGAGAACAGTGTGTGTTATATTGATGGTGTTTGGATGAGAATAGAAAGAGTGTGCATCTTGAAATATAATGAGTTAGCATGAAATACATTTTGTTGATTTGAAAGGAATACTGTAGACTAATATACAGCGAAACTACATTGTTACAGTAATAGAGAAATGAATATTATAGTAATGTACTTACTTTGAGGATGTGAAGAGTTGTCTTTTTCTGGTTGGTGTCTTCAGGAATTTTCTTCTTTCTTCCTGTAATTGTAAAAGAAAATTAGTGGGTATATATGGTAATGGTGAAGTACTTTTAGTAAAACACGTTGTTATTTATGAATGTAGGAGGAGTTTTGGGAAAAGAGTTAATAAAGTTGTGTTATGGATAGTCTACTGAAGTATGTTAACTATGTTGTTAGAACAACTGGAGTATGAGTAGTGCTGTTTGGGAGATTAGAAGGAACAGGGCAAATATGTGTGTAAGAAAAAGGTGCATTTGTAGGTTACTATAGTACTGCTGATTATAATGAAAGAAGTGCTATGTTTCTGGTGTAATGTATTTGTAATGTGTTGAACTGTTTTTAAGCAATAGGGAAACTGTGGACTAGTAGTAATACAATGAAGGATTGCTGTTGCAACAGTGTTTGGTGTCTTAGGTGTAGAGGTTTGGAAAAAAGAGTACTGTATATGTAAGGGGAAGTGTTAAATATAGATACATTGGTGGTATACATGTATGTGTGAACAGGTGGAGAATGGTGGCGGTGTAAGAGATGTAGTGAGGTTGGAAAGTGTTACATTTATATGGAACTAGATGGGGTAACCAGCATTGCCCGTGTCCTGATCGAGTGGTGCCCCATGTGATCAGGTGGATGTTGCTCTTGTACTCTTGTCGGCAAGTCTTGCTTCAATTTGCTCTGGTGTCTCATGTGCCCTGGAGGATGTTGCTCTTCTCCTCATGTTAGTAAGTCTTGCTCAGTTTGCTCTTGCATCTCATTTGCCCTGTAGAAAGTTACTCTTGTCCTCTGGTCAGCAAGTTGCGCTGCTGTTTTTTTTGTGTTTCAGAAGCTCTTGATATTGATTTTTGCTTTGCATCAGATTGAGCTTTCCCAAGAGATGTTTGTTTTTTGTGCGGTACGTTTTAGTCACTCAATGGCTTCAGCACATTTGAGAAAATATCCAAGAATGATTGATTGATTGTGCTCTCTTCTCATGAATGAACTGAAGTAAACTGTGTTACGAAGCAGCTCCCAGCCTTCTTAGGTTGACATGCTAGGTTTATTACAGCTTCTCAGGACACCTTCACAAGCAGTTACATAGTCCTTAAGTAAGTTACATTAATAGGACAGAAATACTGGCAGCACATCACCCAGGCTTCAGGCTGACTACCTGCCCAACATAGAACCTTCCCTCAAGCATTCTGACACTCAGACACAAACACTCCACATGACATCACAACATTCCTTCTGCATTCCCACTACCAAGCTAAGCCAGACACAACACACCTCCCCTCTTCCGACAACAACACAGACATTACACAACACACCTCCATACACATCAAAATCATTCACACTGACTCACATCATCAGGGCAAGCACACAACATGTGCTCTGACACTCAAACACTCGCCTCATACCCGATGCGCTGGCGAGGCACACCAGGACCAACAACTAATGTCACTGTCGCACTCCGGACCCTGATGGGGTGAAAAGAGTCATAGAAGGACACACAGTACAGCCAAACACAGCCGCACGTGCACAACGAATAGAACAATAAATTATGTGTGGTAAATAAACCACAAAGTCGGGGTAATACATGACCATGCAATGCCTAATACCACAGGCATGCCCAAACCAACCAAAACCGGGGGGGGGGACGCTACCACCTGTACACACATTACACACATAACCCTAACCATGTGTGACTTATACTGCAGTCACAACCCTACACTTACTGGGGGCACTACCACCCAGATACCAAACCATTCACCTCGGATGACTGACCACAGTCAAGCTCCAACACTTGGTGGCGCTACCACCTCACACAGACATACGTGGAATAACCATGCATAACTCATTACAGTCATGCCCCAACATATATGGTGGCGCTACCACCATAAACCCACGTACACTGTTTAATCCTGTGCGACTCATCACAATCACGCCCATACTGTACTGGAGGCGCTACCCCCAAACACCACATAACGTGGCACTACCTCCCAAATGCCCTTGTGTATATCATTCCACACCCATACTCATAATATTACTGAAGGCGCTACCCCCAGAAATCACATTTGGAAGGCACAAACATGCTGACCTGGCATTCACACCATCAGCAAAATCATACTAATATATCACATATAAGCTTCACCCAAAACCAAACACATGAGAGGTGCTACCCCCGCATTCACCAAACAATCATATCCACACCTCTACAAGAAACAAATTAAGGCGCTAACCCCAATCTCACTAAATTCCCGGAGCCAACACAGATTTTCTATACTGTACACAATGCATCACATTAGAGATTATACAGTTCACATTGCATTGCTCTATACATTTGAAATGATGCATTTTTTTTTTAAAACGCCATATATCATGAATTCCGAACCAATCCAATCCTAATAGTCCATGTCGCAATTTAGCAACCTAAACACTGAAAGTCCTCAAAAAGGTTAGTTCTAGACTCTAATACAATACAATAAATGTCATGAGCACATTTCCATTTCCAATCCTGAAAGTCCATGTCGCTATAAAGCGGCCTAAATGCTGAAAGTCCTCAAAAGGTTAAACCTGCTCTTCAAACATGACCCACACCACTCACAAATAATCATGAGAAATCCATGCAGCAAACACCCATACCATTACCTGAAGTAGCTAAACAGAAATGCATTTTGCTTAAAACAAGACGTCAATGTCACCTCCTATGTATCTACAAATCCTCAAAGTGTAAACATCTACTCTTAAAACACCAAATATCAGTGGCGCAACACACAAGGATAATATCACAAAAGGATACTTAAGTCCCTTCTCCTTGAATCCTTAGAGGATAACCCGTCACCATCTCAGTGGTCTGTCCATCAGTTTTTAGACAACCAAACAGCACCTCGGCCCCCGCACCGTTCCTCCTTTGATTAGGAGAATGATAGATCTCCAAGTCTGCGCTGCATTTACAATACACAGACTTATTCCCTCTCCATGCTGCTCAGAGTGCATAAGTAGTACTCCAACGGGGCATCGCATACTTTCCCTTCGCTGGGTAGACCGCTACCTGAACGTCCCGCCACAGTCCTAACAGCGCAGACTCAACTTCTGTGTGCCGTACTATTCCTCAATGAAGATTATGCTGCGTCCTGAACACGCAGCCTCACGCCTTTGGGTTCCTTACTCGGAAATCCCCATCATTTCTCACCCTCGACACGATACAGCCGCATTGTTTAAGCCTCCCGATTCTTGCTACTCCTGAAAGTTCAGCTTGTTTAAACCTCGCAAGGAACGATTCCTGCATCTCCTAAGCATTCAGCTCATTCGCCAACTCCGTTCACTTCCATACTGACGTCACCATTCCCTTGCCAGACACAGGGTAGTGAAGATCTCTGCTCACCCAACGGTCACTGTCTCTGGTATCTACTGACTCTGCTTTATGCGCCATGATCGCTTTACGCTTTACCAGAAGAAAGGACACATCCCTTCACCCTGGCTTCATTTACTTTCATTTTCTTCATCATGGGGAGCTTTTCCTTGGTTTGCCTTGTCCCTTGTTTTACCTGCTGGGACATATGATTACACCTAATGGGACAGCTCTGCTCTTCCTTTATGGGCAAACCTCCAACTTTACATTGAAAGCAACTACTTCCCACTTCACTTAACCGGGACAGCATCACTTTTCGCCCTGTGGGCCAGCTCCTTTCTACATCCTATGCAGCATTACTGGGACACAGCTTCCTTTCATCTTCTGGCCCAGCTCCCTCTCCAGCCCCCGGGAGTCAGCTCTCCCTCTGGATCATGAGCTGCTGGTCCCTCATGCTACAGGGTCTACGGGGTATTTTTCCTCCCCCTTTGGTGCCCTGGGTGATGGGTCTTACTTGTATTGGGGGCAGTGTTGTCCTTCTTCTTGTCCTTTCCTGCACTCCCCGCAGCAGGTTTCTTCTGCTTCCTACTTTTTCTTGCACTTGGGTTCTTCTTCTTTAAGACCGACTTGTCGCCAATGTTACAAAGCAGCTCCCAGCCTTCTTAGGTTGACATGCTAAGTTTATTACAGCTTCTCAGGACACCTTCACAAGCAGTAACATAGTCCTTAAGTAAGTTACATTAATAGGACAGAAACACTGGCAGCCCATCACCCAGGCTTCAAGCTGACTACCTGCCCAACATAGAACCTTCCCTCAAGCATTCCGACACTCAGACACAAACACTCCACATGACATCACAACATTCCTTCTGCATTCCCACTACCAAGCTGAACCAGACACAACAAACTGTAACCTTTCCATTTACCATTTTAGGAGTGGCGTGATAAAAAAAAAACATTTTTTTATTCCCTTTAAAAATGCTTTAATAAACTCTTTCGAACTGTATACAGTAGTAATACATTTCAAAGGAATAACGAACAAATTGACCATTTTGCTTCATACAATTTTCCAAATGTTGCCTCCTTCTAGTACCTATCTTAGTGAATCGGGGTGAGCATCAGTAAATGAGGGTTTCTACGGAGTGAATTCTTTGCATCCAAACATAGACTACAATCTTGCCCCAGACAAATGAGGAATCCATGCAAAATGTGGTAGACGTGGGTTCAACAGTGTCGATTTGTATAGCCGGACAAGCATGCACACATACATACATTCCGCTGTATATATAAAGATGAAAAATGGAAAATGCATAGCATTTAAAAAGGTTTATTATTAGGAGCATTTTCATGAAAATTAAAAAAATGAATATGTGAATTTATAGCAGCACTGTGTGTAACTTTTTTGTAATAGGAAAGAAAAGCAGATGGAAAAGATTTGTATAAAACTTTTAAGTGGCACTTGTGTGGAAGTTTAATATGTTGGCAGAACATGTATACTTGCCAATATGATGCATGTTAATATGTAGGTGGTAATTAAGTGTTGGTTTTTGTCTTTGTATTGTGGGAGTTGTAATTGGACTACACATATCAGAATGGCGATAGGAAGCTGCTTCATTTGAGCAAGCAAAGTGTTTAAACCCCCTTTTATAATTTTAAATACTGCATTTTATTTGATCTGTAATACTGTGTGCCCGTGTGAATATACGTGTATGAAAGAAGGATTTGAATGATTGCCACGGTCTGCTAGCTCATGGCGGTGCCGTGTTCACTGATTAAATCCATTTCAGTAGCGCAGAGGTGAGCTCCTGGGCTAAGGCTAAGTCCTCTTTCTTTGCCCATCAGCCCTGCTCCCAGCCTTGCTCTCATCCCGATCCCGGCACTTATGTACTGGATCGGTCGACCGCGCAGTCGATAGGAAGCTGCTCCATTTCAGGACAGCAAGCAAAGTGTGTAAATTTGTATTTTAAATTCTTTTATAATATTAAATACTGCATTTTATTTGGTCTGTAATACTGTGTGCCTGTGTGAATATATGTGTGTGAAAGAAGGATTTGAATGATTGCCACGGTCTGCTAGCTCTAGGCGGCGCCGTGTTCACTGATTAAATCCATTTCAGTAGGGTGGCCTGGAGGCAGTGCAGGAGGGTGGCAGGGTGGGCAGGTAGAGGGTGGCCAGGTGCAAAATGCCAAGAGAGGAAACAGATCAACAGGGGAGAAGGGGGGCAAAGGCAGAGGCAAAGAGGAAGGTCTTGAGATGCTTCCGGAACCGGAGATGGTTTTCCTCAAGTTTCAAGGTGGCGGGGAGGCTGTTCCAAAGGGAGGCACCAGTTGAAGACAGAGATCTACCCACAGCTTGTTTCTTTGCAAAATGACTAACCCTGAGGGAGTTAGAAGTAGAGGAGCAAAGGGCTCGAGAGGGGAGGTATTTACGAAGGGATAGTTGAAGGTATTTTGGACCCAGGCCCCAGAAAGCATTGTGGATAATGCAGAGGGTTTCAAATGTAATCCTTGCATCCACTGGGAGCCAATTAGGAGTTTTCTAGGGCTGGAGAGATACTATCCCAGGGCTTGAGGCCAAGGACAAGTCCTTGCAGTACTATTCTGGATTAGTTGTAGAGGGCAGAGAGTGGAGGCAGGTAGATTTAGAAAGAGGCTGTTACAGTAGTCCAGACTGGAAAGAACCAGAGCTTGGGAGACAGTGAGCTTTTGAGGGAAGGAGAGGAAATGCAGAGTACCTCTAAGGGGGTGTAGTAAAAAGTTTGACTTTTTGGAGACATCAGAGATGTGTGCAGAGAAGGAAAGTGTAGAGTCAAAGATAACCCAGAGGTTCTTAGCCACGCAGGTGGGGGTAGGTGGAGGGCCAAGGGAGGCCGGCCAGAGAGTGAGAGGAAAGGATGGAGATGGTGTACCAATAAGCAGGATCTCGATCTTGTTTGCATTTAGACATAGATCGTTGGCAGCACACAAGTTCTGAATGGCGATTAGACAATCAGAGATGAGAGAAGGAGAGTAGGAGGCCGAAGGAAGCCTGAAAATGAGTTGGGTGCCGTTAGCATAGCACTGGAAAGTACACACATAATTTGCAATTTCTTTCTTATTTTTATCAAAAAAGATACACACAATGCTGTTGTAAATGTATACATACATTTGTTAGCATTAACGAAAATACTGCAAAAAAATATTTTTAAATGCACAGCATTTTCCATTTTTCATTCAATGTACATGTCATACTTTGCAAGCTTCCATGCAGTCCTTGTTTTGACTTTGCATTCTGGGAGTTGTAGTCTGAGTTTTATTATCGGACCGGTGGTATTAGAAGTGACAGAATGCAAAGAAGAAAAGAAGACTTGATAAGCACTTGTCACGCCATCTCACCCCTCCGTGGAGAGAGGTCACGGAGACCATTAGGGTGAACCTGATGCAACAGACCCCTAATCTGAGATACCACCCACATGGAGTGTGAGGCCAGAGTATGGCCTCTGTGGGTGGTCCCATTTAGCTAGAAGGCCTCAGACAGGCCCCCACCCTTTCCTGCTACGTCATGCCAGAGTATCTCCACTCTACTGCCCATTTTAAATAATGGCCATCTTTATATATTGTCCTACCCCTACTTAACACTTAGAATTCCCCCTAACTCTTACCCCAAATACTAGGCTCCCCCCACATGCAAATGACCCTACATAACAGTACTTAAATATATACCTATAACTACACATACATATACACATTGACTCACAACATATATAGTACTTAAAACACTATGGGCCTCATCAGGAGTTGGGCGGTATCCGTGCAGTATTACCGCCGGGATTGCTGCCACGCTAATAGCATTACTGCCACCCGGTCCGGCGCTATTAGCGCCAAATCAAGGGTTGGGCGGTAACATTAATTCCTCATTCCCCATTGAGTCCATTGCACCCAATAGGGAATTTTCGGCGTAATTAGTGCGTGCTAATAGCGCAGCTCTAATTGCACCCGAGAATGGGAATTTTTATGGCGCATTTACCCCTAGCATAGTGCTGGAGGTAAATGCTGCCAAACCGAGATTGGGCGGACCCTCAAATGCGGCAGTAATAGCATTACAGCCGTATTTAAGGGCTACTGCCCAATTTTGGGTTGAGGCCGTATGTCACAAGGTATTGTACGAAATTACCTAATGACAAAAGTCCGACCCCCAAAAGTCTGACCCCCAATTTTCTGCATATATATATATGTGGGGGGTAAAGTGAATAAAAATGTATAGGGCTAAAGTGGGGGGGGCTGTGGGGTGTCACCCCCAGATATATATATGCAGAAAAATGAAGAAGAAAAAAATCAGACTTTTGGAGGTCAGACTTTTGTATTCAGTAATTTCACGCAGATCCATGTCACAATGGGGTGACTGCTGCAATCAGTCACCCCTTCACATTTCCTTGACATTTGTCTCCGATGATGCTGGCTTTGAGCGAGCTGGTGTACGGCTTTACCCAGGGTAACAAGGCTGGATGGTAGTTGGCTGCAGGCTAGGCTGAAGCTGACTCTGCTATACCAGGTGGCAAGGCTGGATGTTGGCTGGAAGGGGACTGTCCCCCATGGGTTACGGCCTGGCCTGGCCCCTTTTGTTTCTCCAACCATATGGGGCCGCCAGCAGTCCTGCGCTTTAATAGTCCTGGGCAGCCCCCTGTGTGAGTGGAGGAACCGCCATTCTTCACCGCTGTGCCCCACAGCCCTTTTTTAAATTCAGGATGTGCCCCGTTGGCTCGTGGACCCACCTACACTCACTGCAACATCCACAGCATTGTTAACATATTCGGTTGGTGGTTAACATATTCGGTTGGCGAGGGGCCCACCCGAAATCACTGCAGAGACTCCGGCACATTATACATGTTCAGGGCAGCCCTGTTAGCCTGGGGTCACCCCCATTGCTGCACGGTCTGCACCACCTTTGTATCTTCAGGTGGCTTTCGCTGCCACGACCGTGGCCATTTTAGGGACAGGCAGAATTTCCATGGCAACCGGGGATGCCACCTGTTATCACTGCCACGCACCATAGCCTTTTTCTGACCCGCCCCCTCAGAAATGTGTCGTTAGATGCAGGGGGCAGGCTACATCTTCGCCCGGGCTACACTGCAGGGTGGCCCAGGGCTTTCTTCACCCGGATAGGCCATCAAGGCCAACCCGGGGCTTCATGTTTACCGTTCCACCCTCATGGGTGGAGCGGACTTCACCGCTACCATTCATTTTCCTCCCGGTCTGCGCCTAGCATACGCAGCCCGGGAGGATTTCACTGAAGTGCCTACCTTGCTGGCCACGAGGCAGGCCTTTGAGTGCATGGCCGGCCAATATGGTCTCGACCGTCCACCACACACGGCCCGGGCCGTTGTTAGTTGGCCAGACAGACAGAACCTGGGCTCACCCAGTGTGGCCCCCAGGCGGACCAACAGGTTCCACGGCCTGGGGTGGCCGAGCTGTCCCTGACATCAGCAGCCCGGCTCCATTGAATTCTTTTTCTGGGGGGGCGCTCCAAGTGCCGCCCTGTGCCATCAGGAGGAGGATTTAGGCCCCAGGTAAGTCTTGCTCTGCTTCTTTCTCCTTCCTCTTACTCTAGGACTGTCTTTTTCTAGCGGTATTTCTTTTCAAATTCTCTTTGAATTCTTTTCTCCCCTTCCCAGCCCATTCTTGGGCAGGGTAGTTCTACAAAATTGTTCTTTTCCTTTAGCATTCCATCCAGCCCCAAGGCAGGTGGATGGTTTCGTCCAACACAAAACACACACACACACACACAGGACACATGAATAAATAAAACACACACTACACTTTCAATAAAAACCTGTATTACCCTGGTGTAAGCGTCTTTATTTCGAGTGTTCCCTCATGGGACAAGCATGTAGCCACACTAACTGGTTGCTGTGGGGCCACGGGCTACACGATAAATACACAAATTACATTGGAAATAGACAGAGAAAGAGCCCATTTTAAAAACAGTTAGGATTAGGATCTATGAGAATTGTACGCAGGCCACTTTTGCTAACACGTGGTTTCCTTTGTCCGGGTTTAGCACCATAGGCATTTCCTCCATGTGGGAGATACCCCCACAAATATCGATTCTTATTGGCCAGACTAAATTTGAGGATTACAGGCCTCATTAAGTGTTTGGAGGTGTGGTCAAAAGTTGTGGTAATGGGATTACTGCCACTTTTATTTCAGTGCCAAATTCATAGTTGCATTACTGGACCAAATTTCTTTCAATTTTCTGGAAGGTCAAGAATAACATGCGAATCAACCAGTTGGGGTGGATTGGGGAGAGTTCCTGTGAAGCCATGTATGGACCACGGGCTTTACCCATTGACAATGATTCAATTGCTTCCAGGACATTTTGTTTTGATAATCACTCTGATATGCGGACCTGCCCATTGTAGTTTATTTAAAGAATCATACCAAAGGAGTTAGCTTCATCTGTTATAAAGTTCAGGTTTTCCACAAGAGCCAGGATTGGCATTTTTCAATAGGGCTCTCATTAAGGCCACTAAAACCCTTAAAACATTCTGATTTTGAGATCTGTGGACTTCCTACACTGCCAATACCGACTGTGTTACAACTTCAGAACATCTGAGAATTTAAGACTGATGAGGTTGCTTTGAGGGGTTGCTATTTTCTGTGCATAGGTGGTTTTTCTTTGTCTTAATGAGGGAAGTGTATATTTTCCTCGCTTGGTCCTGGTCATGTTTCATTGAATCTTGTGGTTTATTTTTTTTCCTCTGTATTCTTTGTCAAACCATCTGCTTTGAGTTTACTTCTGCCTTATTAATTTGGTCTTTCGTTCACAACTAGAGCAAGTGTAGACTTGATTAATACATCATAAGGAAACTATGTTTGTCGAATTAATTTCATCATCCATCCAGTACTTCATGCTCTCATTGACAGCTTCTCCACAGGAATCCTCACAGAACTTTACCAGGAACTGGCCAATTCCCATACTGATGGAGGGCTATCCTCCATGTTTTCTTGTATATCCAAAATTAGGTCCTTATGGACAATTTCTATTCTATTTCGGTCACATGGCTATTAAATGAGGCTCGCCAGTGGGACCCCACGAGGATGTAATCAAATCAGTTGCTGTATCTGCCTCCTGGTGTTGAATGTTGGACTGCAGACATTGGAGCTCTCAAAGTAGTTGCACGATACAATCATGGCCTTCTTCTCACTTGCAGAATTAGTTGTTTGCTCTCTGCCTTTGGATAGATTTAAAAGATGAAGGGAATCCCCAATCCTCGTTTCTTCTCATCATATCCTCGGAAAGACTTCTCATTGCACCAATGTTGGTACTGAAATCCCTGCATCCATTGAGGTCAGATGTTACTTGAAGAACTAGGGGTACACTAAGTCCTGGTCCTCAGAGACCTGCAGCGGGGGCTGCCACTGGTGCAGTTCCAAGAGCAGTTCATTATACGGTTAGAGAGCAGGTAGAGTCACAGTGCAGACTTGAGAATTCATACTGCTCTTGTTTATTAGGGAGAGTTCTGATCGAACTAGTTGATCCAGTGACAAGCCAAATATCATAGGAGCACTGTGCCTGGCATGGGTTCTGGGCTATGTTACCCACCCTCCTAACAAAAAATAATCCCTAAAGTATGTGTTCAGGATACCTATATTGAATGTGATGCCTGATCTAAGTTATGGTTTGTGTGACAAACTTTAAACATTCCATTAACCCTACTATTAGAAGCGTCCATATACTTATAACAAGGTTTCTTCTGGAAAACCCCCTTGCTGTCACACAACCACTGTAAAATTGGTATCCAGTGTATCTGCCCGCCACTCTATCCTATAACCATGTAGCTATTACTTGGTGCCAATGGTCAGGTATAGAAATGTCAATGTGAAGCAGCACTCTAGTATCTTTTTATGTTTGCATAACAACCCAGTTATGGTCTCTCCTTGGTAACCTAGTGGGGAGATTTTAACTTGTAGCCTCTAGGCTATAATGGTTGAGCCCCACATTTGCCATGTGACTTAATATTCATTGCACCCTGTGAGCCAGCGTCTACACCCCATGCCAGAGGGCATTTTACAACCATGGTGTGGAATGAGTGAGGTTTATGAGATATAGGTATAGTGATAATACCTAATAAAGAGCCTTAGAGAGGTATTTAGGTTTTCAAATAACCCTGCGCTGCCCTTTGGCACTGACATTCTTCCTCTTGTCAGTAAAGGTTTATTTGTGTTGTGGGTTGCCCATTAAGAGTTCATAAGAGCTTGCCCACATTTGCAAGTAAATGTGTGTCCTCCCATAAGCATTGTGCATAGTTAGTAATAGCAAAATGGTAATGAAGTAGTGAGTTCCCATTATAATAAAACATGTACCAGAACCAACGATTCATGCGTAAAATGTCAATTGGCATGGAAAGACTCACTCAAAATAAACTTTACTAAACAGTCAAATTAATGTTATTCCGGTTGCTAAGCATGTTCTGCAGTCTGTCTCTCTCTGCACAAAGCTATTTGCATGCCTATGCCTCCGGGAACATCCCCTGTTAGCTCATCTTATCTTACTCAATTCTCCTTCCTAAATCGTCTCTCTGTCCATATTATTATGTTATATCAATCTTATGTACACAAATCTATCATGGTCACATGGAATCAAAGGTCAGACTTGGGTGAGAAGCCCTTGGTAGAATCCAAAGAGTGTAGGTGGCATCCCACCCATGTACAGCAGAGCCAATGTTTAGCACTCGAGGTGACCACAGTACATTACATTACCTTCTGAGGTTATAGACGTTCACTTGGCTAGTGTGGACTACAGCAAGTCGCCTGGAAAACTGAGGCTTGACAAACAACTTTACATAGCTAGAGTGTAACTAAAAGCTCACTACAGCATCTCTTACCTAACAGTCCGGTCTAATCTACAAAAGAAGCAAAGGCTGGCAAGTGCTGTAAAGAAAATATATGCATATTCATACTAATGAATGGAAACTGAACTTAAATGAAATGGTTCATTGAAAGGGGTAGGTTTGGAATGTTCAGGCGCACCATAGAATTCCAGAAATGCAGGTTAAGGATTGGCCACAAAACATGCACAGGCGAAGCGAGATGACAGTTGGGATATTGGGGCGCAGTAATGGCTAAGTTAGAAAAGCTCTGACTGAATGGAACAAATTAGCCATTGCTTTACTTTTAAATGAAACGCTCCTAAATTGTATTGAAAAATTGAAAAATTGAAAAATTGTTAAATGTTTTGTATTATTTACCTGTATATTTGAAAGGATGATTTTATCATCCATATCAAATAAAAAAAAGAAAAAAAAGAAATTAGCCATTGGAATCAGGAAGATTAAGGAGGAAAGGCAAGGAAAGGAAAGGAAGGAAAGGAAAGGAAAGGAAAGGAAAGGAAAGGAAAGGAAAGGAAAGGAAAGGAAAGGAAATCATCTCCTTCCCCTAAAGTAATTGTCACTCTGCATGTTTTGCAATATATTGAATTTTGTCTGAAGAAGCAAAGTCTCTAAGAAGGTAGTGTTCAGATGCTTTCAGACCGGCCTTCTCATTCAAGTTACTTCCAATAATTGATTTAGATGATAAAGTACCACTTTTCTCCGGAAACCAGGAAAGACAGCAACAGAATGTGGTAACAAGGCCTTAAGGTATTGTCAAGACTCACTGATGATGGTGGCAGGGCATCTCATGAAGGTGTCTGATTTAGCAAATTAGGTCTTTGTTTCAGGGGTGATGTTGGGTATTGGGCAGGGGATGAGTTTATCAATCAATTCACCTACCATGGAATACCCTATTCTTTGAGTGCCACAGTGTCATTTTTCAAGAGTAGATGGCAATGAGGCAAGTGGCATGTGTTTGGGGATTTATTACTGCATAGAATTAACCATTATGCAAGGGCAAACGTCTCTGCACAAACAGGAAGACTGGTCTTCAATTACATGTTTTTATAAGGATGGTGGAGTAAGGATGAGGTCAAGATTCACCCAGAGGTACCTCTATCCGATGTAAAAACCTATGAAGATGTCGGGTCACGATTCTCCACAAAAACATCACAGAACCCACAATAAACAAACAATCCTCCTTGGATTTAGCACTGCCGTGAAAAGTTAGTTGGCACAAGTTGTGCCAAATCCCTGGGTGAAGGGCCTGAGGTGGTCTGTCTGTGTCATAACATACATAGAGGGAGTAAAAAAGAACATTCAATGGGAATGCAATACATGTAGATTCCCAGGGTTACCCCCACACCCCTTCTTCCACTTCTCTAAGCATAAAGAATGAGAGCTGTGAAGGGTCAGAAATTAGAGACGGGGACAAAGTTGTAGGGTTCTTTACATTCTCCATGGTTATTAAAGAAAAAAGGGTGGGATAAAGGCCTATCTGACTATATCCTAATCAGAATGTCCCTGCCTACAAAACTAAAGCCAAAGCAAGCTGGCCTTGTGTCTAAACTATATCTGACCTTCACACTAACTTGTACAAAATATGTGTAGGGTAAATGTCTCTGGTTCCAACTGTACAAAATAAAGAGTATGACATTTCAAATAAGTGATTCCAATAAAGCAATCCTTAGGTTCAGAAGTTGGTTCCCTTCCCCTGAACCAATCCATGATGCCTATTGAATGCCTGGTGTTCCAACAATGTTCTATCCAAATGAGAAAATGTCTCTTTACCCAAAAAGAAAATGTCTTCCTTGGATTAGCAAAACGGGAATGTCTCATCCATAGAATGCTGTTTTCAGAAGAACGAAACACACATCCTTTCCACAGAACACTTTGCTTAAGGTGGCAAAACCAAATGTCTCCTTCATAGAACACATTTCTCAGGATGACAAAACAAAATGTCTCTTTCATGGAACACTTTTCTCAAAATAGCTAAACCCAATCTCTCATGGAACAGTTTTTTCAGAATGTCAAAACCAAATGTCTCTTTGATAGAATAGTTTTCTCAACTCAATCCTTTGATATCCTGATTTACTCTCCTGCCAGGAATATCTCTTTAGCTGCAAAAATTGAAAACCTCTTGATATCCTGTTTACTCCCCTGTCAGGGATATCCTCCTCTTGATTCACACAGATTTCCTGGTATAGTCTCTTGCCAGGGTTCTTTCCAAACAGGATCCTCACCTGATACTTTTATCAGGTCTTCCTGCAAACTTCTTCCCAATTAGTTATTGCACAATCACATTTCTTCAATAACACCACCTGTTGACTTCAATGTTTACTTGCACCAATTTCTCCCATGCAGATATCTCATATATGAGGTGTTGTTTAAGCTCTGTCTTTCAACCTTTCTTTCAATCTCTCTTGGCAATGCTTGTTCCAGATTTCCGACAGCTGACATCTCAGGTGAGGAGAACTGCATAATTGTTTACTTTCTATCTCTCACAATGTCTCTTGGCTTATGGCAATGCTGGTTCCAGGCATCCCCCCAACTAACATTTCATGTCACAGGAAATGTACCATGTTTGCCTTTCTCTCACAATATCTCTTGACTTATGGCAATGCTGGTTCTAGGTTTTCCCCAACTGACATCTCATGTCCGGGGAACTGTACCATGTTTGCCTTCCTCTCACAATGGGCCTCATTATGTCTCTGGCGGTAGCATTGCCGGTAAAAACGGCAAGCTGCCGCCGAAAAAAGAAACTCCCCATTCCAATTGAGTACCACCGTCTCTCCTGTCCAGTTCAGAATGCCACCATCCAGGTGCAGGCAAACGTTCACCGCTCTCTCTGTGTCTCCTCTACTTGGGACTGCCTCTGTTCCTGTTCTCGCTTCCTGATCCACCTGCTCGACTGCCTTTTTCCTGGCTTCCTCCTTGATCCTCCAGCTGTAGGTAACATTCAGTTTTAAATGTACCACACAGCTAATTTAGCCCGGGACAACTAGACTACACTTCACACTCAAAGTCACATTTCCTCCACATTGACTCTTTGTTCTTTTTCATCTCAGTCCCCCAGCGGTTATGGAAATTGTTGTCTGTATATTTTCTAAGCTTCTCAGGGGCAATATGATTTTAGATGTTGGAATACTGTTTATCAGAAACAGGAGATATATGAACATTATGTGTGGTGATGTTTTGCTCGGTTTATAGTCAAAATCTCGAAAACAAAATCTCGAAAAAAAAGCACGAATTTAAAATCTCGAAAAAAAAAATATCGAATTTTTTTTTCAATGCGTTTTTTTTCAAAATGGGGGGGGTTCCTCCCCAACCCCCCTTTTTTTCATTTGTTTTTTTTATTTTACCCCTTTTTTTTACTTACCTGACCCCAAAAACATATATAAATAAATAAATAAAAAATTCGATATTTTTTTTTTCGAGATTTTTGTTTCGTGCTTTTTGTCATTCGAGATTTTGTTTTCGAGATTTTGACTGACCACCGTTTTGCTCAGAACTCCTATCCAGATAAGACGCTTTATAATCAAGGGATGTTGAGTGTAAACCATGCATACGTGAGAAGCAAATGTTATTCTGCTGGGGAGGTTTTTCTTATGATATGATATGATTTGATACTTGATATGGCATTTATAACGCGCCTGTACACAAGTGTTTCTAGTCGCGACAAGGAAGGGGAGGACAAAACAACAATCTTAACAGACCTTGTGTAATTCAGATCGCACAAGCGCAGGGAAGGGGAGAAGTGCAAAGGGGGGCAGGGGGAATGGAGAAGTGCAGGTATTCAAAAAGTGCATCCAGCGGGTGGCTCAGTGCAGGTAATCAGAAAAGACAGCCAACGGGTGGCTTGTAAGTGCAAGGAGAGGGTGGTGTAGGGTTACAGATACAGGCCACAAGTGCTGGGGGAGTCAGGGTCAGTGCGAGGTACAAATAGACAGGCAGGGGCTCAGTATTATGGAATAAACAAAATGTATATGGGAAGATTTTTCTGGGGAGCCTAACGCTCTTCTCTGTTTTAAACAAATCCCTAGAAAGAAACAGTGTAGTCCTGGTGATTGTATTTGTTAAAGCCGGCAAGGATTTACTGCAGTGCCTGCACTCAGAGAAATGAGTGCTAATGGAAAATCCTGGGTACATAAAAAAGAAATTGAAGGAACAAGAACATATAACAAATGGGGATACTCTTATGAACCTAGCATTACTCAAAACCTATGTGGAGGCTTTCTCCGGCCTTCAATCTCCCAAGAGTTAAGCGAAAAACATTCCATAAGCCGAGGCAGGATTGAGGTTCCGCTACAATGTGCTACATACCATGGAAGTTGCAGCCTGTGCATCCCACGAGGAGAGCCGACATGTAGATTATGTAAAGTTAATAGCATAGAAACTCTACGCCACTTTATCACAGAATGTCCAGGACGGAGGGACAAAAACCACTTGTTTTTTTGCAAAATGTATTCATTTCCCAAATGCAGTCTGCTCAGAGGCTTTATGGTCAAGAATGATGCCAGCCTGGCACTTGGCATTGTCTCTAGCCTTATTTGCCTATCTAAAGGACATTTTCCTAATCTTGTTCAAGGTCCCCTTAAAGGAAGTGGAGGAGAATTAGCAGTGGCCTCCAGGAGGGTTGGTAAGTAGACATGAAGCACTTTCTCCAATTTCTATTTTAAAGGCACTCCACACTTCAAGGAGCCATGTGTTAACATTTTTAAAACGTGCATATGCAGCTTTGTGGATCAACGTATAAACTGCACTCCACACTTAAGGGAGAGTGGTGTCATCATTGATTTAAAAAAAAAAGAGCTTGTAGCTCTATTGGTCATTGTTTTAACCTTTGATAAGGCATTACAGTTTAACAAAGAATGGAGATTGTTTTAACAAACTGTTTGGGAATGCCTTCTGTGAACTAGAGTTGATTAATTATAAGCTATTTGTTTAGATTGAATGTGTGCATGTCAATGTTCTAATATGTCTGATTTATGGTAAAAGGTGAAATAATAACCAAAACACCAAAATATATGTTTTTATTTTTGGTGTTTTAGTTATTATTTCACCTTTCTCCATACATCAGACATATTAATGCTGTCCTATATTCCATCATCGGGTCTTCGCCCTCTAGTACAAGCACTTGGGATTCCCCATGAGAAGTTGGGAAACGCTGTACTGACACATCTCTCTATCACTCTATCAGTGGATCACGTTGAAGCTTGTATGCCTAACTCACAAGACAAAGACCCTACAGCGGGACCATTTCTCTCATCTTAAAGTGCAGCTGCACGTCCCAGAAAGGATTTGCAGTCTTCAAAGCCCAATGGGCCTCATTACAAGTACCACGGTGCAGGAATGAACTGTGGTAACTCCATTACCACTACATTACTGCTGCATTAGTAGGAGGAAAAACGTCTGGGAAAAATTGGTAAAATCGGCAGAATAACCGCTGGCGGTAATTCTGATGAAATCCCCATGGAGCCATATGGCCTTCTTGGATAGGGACTAGCACTGCCATACTATCACTTGTAATCTGGTGGTAATTAAGCCAGACCAAGTGGCGGTAATGGTAATTCTACCTCCCATCCTGTGATTCATTTCCAACCAACATTTTTACAAAGCAACTAAAGATTTGGTGGGGGAGTACAGCTGTTCAGGTGACTTAAGGGATCACGAATATCTGCTTGGGTTGTAAACCATTTGTACTGTATGGGCCATTGTCCTTCATTTTATGCATGTTCAATATTATGTTTCACAACTTTCAACAGTTTCAGTTTTTTACAGTATTAATGGACTGAGTGCACCAAATTCCAGTTGGTATGCAACACTGGTGAGTTTTGATAAAATGACATCCAACACCTGTTCCACAATGTGGACGGTAATGATAACCTCGATTAGAAAACCCAAATTGGAAATCTGGTTCAGAAAATCCAGGGCCTGTCTGTTGTTGTTTCTCCAGTCATAGACTCAGATCCCCCAATATGAAGATCTTACTAGTGGAGGAATGTGGGTTATTCCTGAGGTCAATCCACTCCTCCAGAAAGAGGGTGCGGAAAACTGTGGGCATGTATACAACAAGCATTATCATAGTCATGTTACAGTCAATAGACAGTTTTTGCATAGTAAGCTCTCAAAGCCTCGTTGAATATTGCTGTTGTGTGAGCATTTGGAGGTAGTCAGGACACATTAGTGAAGCTCCACCTCCCCTTTTGAAGGTACGATGGTTGGTAAGAATTATGTAACCTGGCGGAAGGTGAATGTTTATATGTCCATGTATTTATTTCAAAAGCATGTTTTTGATATTCCTAATATGTCTATGTCAAATTCTACAAGTTCTTAATGTTGCTGTCATTCTCATTGGCTGATCACACATTTCAAAATCCAAGGTTTACAACATGATCTGTCAGGGTACCTAAGAGAATTGAGATGCTGAGAGAGATTACAGTTTCTAAGGTAAGGTGATAACTAGCGAGTTATTCTGGGGTTACTGGCTTCTTTAAGGGTATTTGGAACTTTCCTGTGGAAAGAATAATTTAATTAAGACTTCTCTGCAGGGTAAATTTGATTGATATTGATATTAAAATAGTTTATTGATAGTTTATTTGTATAGCGCCTATACACATATGTGTTTCAAAGCGCTTCAAGGCAAGGGAGAGAGCAAGGGAAAATACCTGCTGTCTAAGCAGAGGTTCGGGCCCTGGGTCCTCCTGGTTCAAACAGGTCCAAACAGGAATTTCCCTTTTCTTTGACTGCCCTTTGCTTTGGACGCCCGGGTGAGAGACGCCCTTGATCTAAGAGTTAAGAGCAGGAAGGAAGAGGCAGGGCTAAGAATGTGGGTGGTGGTTAGGCCTGGTGTCCTACATCCACATGCACCTGGTCCCCATCTGCAAGGGAAAAGAGGCTGGAGGGCTCCTTAAGTAGGGAAAAAGAGCGGCAACCAGGAAGGAACCAAGTGGGTGTGGCTTGCTAAGTGGGGAAAAAGAGCAGCAACCAGGAAGGCACCAGGTAGGCGGGGCTTAGGCCAGGTGACCTAGATCCACTTGCACCTTCTCCCCTTCGGCAAAAGAAAAGAGGCTGGAGGGCTCCTTCAGTAGGGAAAAAGAGCCGCAACCAGGAAGGCAGCAGGTGGGCGGGGCTTGCTAAGTGGGGAAAAAGAGCAGCAACCAGGTAGGCAATAAGTGGGTGAGGGCTTAGGCGAGGTGACCTAGATCCACTTGCACCTGCTCCCCATTTGCAAAGGAAAAGAGGCTGGAGGGCTCCTTCAGTATGGAAAAAGAGCAGCAACCAGGAAGCCACCAGGCGGGCGGGGCTTAGGCCAGGTGACCTAGATCCACTTGCACCTGCTCCCCATTTGCAAAGGAAAAGAGGCTGGAGGGCTCCTTCAGTATGGAAAAAGATCGGCAACCAGGAAGCCACCAGGTGGGCGGGGCTTAGGCCAGGTGACCGAGATCAGCTTGCACCTACTCCGCATCTGCAAAGGAAAAGAGGCTATAGGGCTCCTTAAGTAGGGGAAAAGAGTGGCAACCAGGAAGGCACCAATGGGGGCGGGGCTTGCTAAGTGTGTAAAAAGAGCAGCAACCAGGAAGACACCAGGTGGGCGGGGCTTAGGTCAGGTGACCTATATTCACTTGCACCTGCTCCCCATCTGCAAAGGAAAAGAGGCTGTAGGGCTCCTAGGGCTCCTTCAGTACGGGAAAACAGCAGCAACCAGGAAGGCACTAGGTGGGCGGTTCTTGCAAAGTGGGGAAAGAAAGTGGCAACCAGGAAGGCACCAGGTGGGCGGGGCTTGCTAAGTGGGGAAAAAAACGGCAACCAGGAAGGCACCAGGTGGTCTGGGCTTAGGCCAGGTGATCTAGATCCACTTGCACCTGCTCCCCATCTGCAAAGGAAAAGAGGCTGGAGGACTCTTTGAATAGGGAAAAAGAGCAGCAACCAGGAAGGCACCAGGTGGGCGGGGCTTAGGCCAGGTGACCTACATCCACTTGCACCTGCTCCCCATATGCAAAGGAAAAGAGGCTGGAGGGCTCCTTAAGTAGGGAAAAAGAGCAGCAACCAGGAAGGCACCAGGTGGGCGGGGCTTAGGCCAGGTGACCTAAATCCACTTGCACCTGCTCCCCATCTGCAAAGGAAAAGAGGCTGGAGGGCTCCTTAAGTAGGGGAAAAGTGCGGCAACCAGGAAGGCACCAATGGGGGCGGGGCTTGCTAAGTGGGTAAAAAAGCAGCAACCAGGAAGGCCCCAGGTGGGCGGGGCTTAGGCCAGGTGACCTAGATCCACTTGCACCTTCTCCCCATCGGCAAAAGGAAAGAGGCTGGAGGGCTCCTTCAGTAGGGGAAAAGAGCAGCAACCAGGAAGGCACCAGGTGGGCATGGCTTGCTAAGTGCTAAAATGGTTTGTTTGCCATGGGCTAAAGCTGTCTTAACCCAAATTCATAGGAGTAATCTGGCTTTTAATAGCTTAGGCTGGAGGACTCTTTGAATAGGGAAGAATAGCGGCAACCAGGAAGGCACCAGGTGGGCGGGGCTTGCTAAGTGGGGAAAAAAGAGCAGCAACCAGGAAGGCACCAGGTGGCCGGGGCTTAGGCCAGGTGACCTAGATTCACTTGCACCTGCTCCCCATCTGCAAAGGAAACGAGGCTGGAGGGCTCCTAAAGTAGGGAAAAAGAGCAGCAACCAGGAAGGCCCCAGGTGGGCGGGGTTTAGGCCTGGTGACCTAGATCCACTTGCACCTTCTCCCCATCGGCAAAAGAAAAGAGGCTGGAGGGCTCCTTCAGTAGGGGAAAAGAGCGACAGCCAGGAAGGCAGCAGGTGGGCGGGGCTTGCTAAGTGGGGAAAAAGAGCAGCAACCAGGAAGGCAATAAGTGGGTGAGGGCTTATGCCAAGTGACCTAGATCCACTTGCACCTGCTCCCCATTTGCAAAGGAAAAGAGGCTGGAGGGCTCCTTCAGTATGGAAAAAGAGCGGCAACCAGGAAGCCACCAGGTGGGTGGGGCTTAGGCCAGGTGACCTAGATCAGCTTGCACCTGCTCCGCATCTGCAAAGTAAAAGAGGCTGGAGGGCTCCTTCAGTAGGGGAAAAGAGCAGCAACCAGGAAGGCACCAGGTGGGCATGGCTTGCTAAGTGCTAAAATGGTTTGTTTGCCATGGGCTAATGCTGTCTTAACCCAAATTCATAGGAGTAATCTGGCTTTTAATAGCTTAGGTAGTATATTGTTGAAGGCAAGGAGCTGTTTACAAGTGTCTTGCAGAATAATCATGTGATTGTCATACATATTTATTGTAAGTCGACTTGTCAGTGGGTGTAAATCACTAGATCTGTGACACCCTTCATTTTTGAATGGACCGCTCAATGGTGGAGTAGGTTGTTAGTGTAGTTCTCCAGTGGTCTATCGAACAACATGCCCTTGATGTTCAGACTATTATGGGGATTGGTGTAGCTATCCACCATATGTCTGTCAGGGGGATTTACAAGTGTTTCTTTTTTAAAGTTTCTTAACACATTCTAAGACCTAATTGAATGGTTGGGCACAATCTGAAAGCAGGAATTATACATTGGGGATATTTTTGTATCCATTGGCAGCAGGTGATATCAGCAGAGTTTCCAAACAAGGCTGAGCAGTATGCGGGGGAAGTCGGTTGATGCCACCAAATGACAGCGCGCCAGACATCTTTGGAATAGAATGCCACAGCAGAAAGCAGGAAGGCTAGCAGAAGGGTCAGCAGGCAGGCTGTAGACGGTAAGACTCTGCCAAACTACCTGGGTACCGATGGAAGGATTCACAAGATGTAACACAATATGGGACATCACTGCAGCATCCTTACAAACAATTCTCCAAACTGCTATTTAATAGGAACCCAATTGTATTCCTTGACTGTTCTGCATCTGAACTGGGAAGACAAGTAGTAACTAATGTTCCATTTGTTAGATGCCTACGAGGAAGAGAAGGCTCCATGTCCTGATAAATTGCCAACAGACATTTCCAAATCACAGCCACTGGTCTGGGTTCCATTTCTAACTGCATTTTTCAATGGAAACCCTGCTTTTCTGACGCAGGGCCAAGATTGGCCCAATAGTCATGTGAAGTAGTCAAGGAGATCCAACAAATTATCGTCCTATTTCCCTTATTGACTCTCTAAAAAGCAAATATGGGAAAATCGTTTTGAATCCGCTGGACTCTTGGGTAACTGGTCATGGTATCTTATCTCATCTGCAGGCTGGCTATAGCACAGCTAGAGCTGGCTTTTAGACTGTTGGTCCGAATGTTTGGGTTGTTGTGCAGAGGCTCCATACATTCTTTTTGTTTACCTGCAATCTCTTTTCGATTGTGTCCAGAGGCCTCGATTGTGGAGCACTTTGGACAAATTGATTGTTTGTTCTTCATCATTCCATGCAATGATTGCATTTTATAACGACCACTTTTCCGCTGTTAAATTGGAGCAAGGTGGTGAAACAACAAGGCCCTATGCAATCGATAGGGGAGTCGTGCAGAGGTTTGTGATAGTCTGCTGTTATTCCACCTGTTTACTAATAGAATATGTACAGAAATAATTATCTCTAATGCACCTCGGTTCAATGTGAACATATAAGGTATGCTATTGTTGGTAGATGCTGTGTCTTTAGGGTCCAGAACCCTGATGAACCTACAAAGGTATTAAACAAAATCAACAAAATCTGCATTATAAAGGATTTAACCAATAACGTTGAAAAGGCCCAATCGGTGTGCAGTCATTTTTTCGAGAACAAAAAATGTCGAAAGACAATAATGTCGAAAAAATTATATCGAAAAAAAATTCGAATTCTTGTTTTTTATTATATATTTATTTTGGGGTCCGGGAATAAAAAAAAGGGGTAAAAAAAAAATATATTGAAAAAGAAATTCGACTTTTTTTTTCAATATTTTTTTTCTCGAAAAAAGGACTTTCGACATTTTTGTTTTCGAAAAAATGACTATGAACCGGCCCAATGAATGGCCTGTCAGGATACTGATACTTTCATGCAGGGGTCTGTGACCTGTGGCTCTCCAGATGTTTTGGATTACAAAACCCATGAACCTTCACCATTGACTATACTTGTTTGGGCTGATGGGAGTTGGTGTCCAAAACATCTGGAGAGCCAAATGGTTGGAGACCCTTACCTTAAGGGTGCATTTCTATCTTCAGGGTTAAAAAATTGCAATCATTAAAATGTTTGAGTGCCACGGGCTGCACCTCAGTCATTATGACCCATGAGGAGCCAGAGTACAGAGAGTGACCATTTGTTAAATTATAGCAGTGCTGCTACCATTAGATTCTTAAAATGCTTTTTGTAGATGTGAAGTGTCACTCCCTTTGTAGGTCCATAGAGCACAAGCAAAATCTGCAACGCCCTTTGGCACTGAACTATGGGGGCATTGTTGAGAATGTGTTCTTAAAGCACCTATTACCCTGCCCAAGTCTATTCCCATTGCAGCGCTACATATGAAATTTGAGATTTTGGTTATTGGTTATGTAGCTCAGATAAAGCCTATTTTTGGGGTTGAATGGCCGGTGTTGCTTCTTTCTCACCATATAAAGAGAGGCTCTTACTGATGACTAAAATATCCAACGGGCTCTATCCCTGCCTTGATGAAAACCTTTTTACATAAGGAATCAAACTATTATTGAAGCCAGGAATACACTAGTCAGTTGGGTGAATCAAGATATTTTAAAAAGCTGCTGAGGAAGTGTTTTGGCAGTGGGATATTTTTACACACAAACCTCCTCTGCGTTTGCGGGTTACTTGAATGAAGTTGAGCCGTTATCTGCCAAGATTTTATAATAGAAGCTTCACCTTGGGGTCTTGTCCCAGATGTCTTACTCGTAAATAGAAATTGTGGAAATCAATCAGGCAGGCATTCTGGAGCTAGCGGGGCCAGGATTTAGAGCGCTTGTGATGTCTGCCTGTATGATGCCCTCAGAAGAGTTTGGATTAGACAGAATCTTGGCGTCTGGAGTAAAAATGAAGGCATAATGGTTTGTAAGCCTGTCACCCAAAGCATATTGCTATTGCAGAAACAAATAAGGTTAGCAGTCAATGAACGTATTTTTGATACCATGGATGGTGTTTTTTTAACTGTAAAAGTAAATTCGAAGTGTGTCTTATGCCCTATACGTGACTGCGTTAGAAGGAATAGATGTGCACTTTTTGGTGAATAACCTTTAACATTCGAAGGAAAGGGACAGCCATATAGTGTTTTGTTTTTTGTATGATGTGCTATTTAATGTAGTAAATTGCATTTTATTGTGTGGTTTTAATGGGCTTTTGCAAGAACCATAAATTCAACCTGAACTCAAACTCAAAATTTGATTCTGATTCTGAATTGTGCAATCCTGCTTTACTGACAGCCTCAGACTGAACACATGTATCCAAAAAAGGTCCTCATGAGTTTACGTTATGCATGTATGTATGTAAGTATGACCATTAAGGCATGTATCCACATTTTATAAATGGGTATAAAGAAGGTTAGCCTCGTAAAGTGTAAAATGGAGCCAGCCAATGCCAAGACAATACAAGCGGATCATTTATATTGTTGCTAGACTTTTCATGAAAAGTTTTGACACTCTGAAAGCTGCTTAGTTTGCTGAAATGGTACCCTTCATTTCAATGTAGGGATATGTTGTGTTTTGAAATGAGAACTTGCAAAGTGATTTCAAACCGTGTTATATTTGCCAATGAAGCTCCCAAAGCATCACTTATTGCCCAGGAGCTTTCCACAAGACCACCGAAAAAATGACCTAACATGCTCCTAGTTCATCTTTATAAACTCCAGTGTTCCCAAATTATGGAATGCTGATCTACACACAATGTAATCTGCCGTTCTGAGACACATGTCATAATGGCCATGCTTATGTAGATTAAAAAAAGACCTTCGCCACCATACCTGCATCAATTAAATAACAAAGCACTAGAATCACCAGTGACGCTTTCCAGTAGAATGTGCCTAGATGCATACCGCTCGCGAGTCAATATCCATGGACCCTGCAACACAACAAGGATGGCTTTAGTGAAATACGTGAACACATTTATAATTGTATACACTTTTACAAATAGACATACAGTTGTACATTTCAATTCAACATTTGGATCTCAGAGTGTCTTTCAAAAACTGAGTTGGCTATCCTTTTTTCTATTGAGATGTTTAAATTATTACCTAACTATAGAAAGAACAATGAAAAATGTGATCTGTATGATACAGTTCTCCTATGGTGCCATTTATAAATAAACGTTGGAATTACAGCTATGTAATTGCGTGTCACGGGTGCACAGCAAAGTGAATTGCAGTATAACTAGCTATACCGGATGTATCATACATCAATCTAGTTCTCCCGCTCGTTCTCACTCTCTCTCCTTATCTCTCAGTCTCTCTCTCTCTATGTCACTCTACGTTTCTGTCTCACGCTCTCTGTCTGTGGGTGAGGGTTGCGTTGCCAGGTGCTTGTTTGCTAGAGCCACCATAATTGCTGGTGTCAGAAGGTGCCCAGAGAAAAAGCACAGATACCTTGAAGAGGTGGGTAAAGTCTATGCTATGTTTATGTTCAAAAGTAGAATGAGAGCAGCAGTGATAGAGGCATCCCCTTAGGTGGGGACCAGTTAGATATTCAGAGAAATGTATTGTCACTATATTTCTGCTGCAGAGAAGTCGCCATCGCACTGAGGGGCTGTTGTCCTTACCGGAGGTGAAGAGGATGCATATATGAGGGTTAATGATTCTGTAGACAAATGAACTCCAGATAAATCCAAATAAGATTATTCTGTTCGGGCCTAAACATCTTATTGGGGATTCCACACAGATTGCTCCTCCTTGTCTATTTGGTCTCCCTATGTTCTTTTCTTCAAAGGCAAAGAATTTAGGCTGTGTTTGGAAATCGAATTTAGGGTGCGAACAACAGGTCGCAGCAATAGTACAATCTATGTTCTCCAATTTATGCCTGCTCCGGCATGTTCTTCCATTCCTTTCATCATCAAATGATTCTACTGTGGTGGGCTCACTTGGCAATTCTAGGCTGAATTATGCAAATTTTCACGCAAGCCGGTATACACTTAAAGCAGCTTCACCGACTACAAAGTGCTCAAAACGCAGCACTTAGATTCAAATATTTAAGTTACCTAAAACAGCCTCAGTTTCAGCCTTCCGGCTATCCCTTCTTTGGCTATCCGTTAGCCAGAGGATTTACTTTTTTTAAAGTTGATCAATGGATCTGCTCTTGCTTACTTATCTAATAAAATATTATACCAACAGCCGATTCGTTCTCTTCATTCAGCTAATATGGATTTGCTGTTGATTCTGTTGTCCCGCTGTGTTTATGGAGGTTAAACATTGATCTCTCCTGTGGCTTTCAGGAAAGTCTTGAAAACATATATTTTGTAGTCATAGGCTGACCATTTTCTGATGTTCATTAATCTTAGTCCGTGGCTTATTTTCTGAAATATATGTGACTACATGCAGTTTATTCTGCTCAGTGCGCTATATAAATTCATCAAAACAGACAAATCAAATCAAGTGTCTGTGGATGGTAGACCATGAAAGGGACCAGAGGACCAGGGTGGAGGGTCTACAACTGTGTTTATTGTTGGTATTTTTTGTGACTTATGAATGTTTGTGCATCTGAAAGAAATGCATAAATCTAGCAGCCGTGCCAACCAATCAAAGTTAGCAGGACAAATTAAACAGTACCTTGATGCTCACACCAGAAATAGATCATTGGGCCTCATTATAAGTTTGCCGGTCCAGTAACAATGGCACTGGTAAGCTTGCCGGTAGCGTTGTTACCGGACCGGCAAACTACAAGTTCTGCTTGCAGGTGCCTTCCCGCCCAGGTCTGACCTGGCGGGCGTACAGGCACCCTCGAGCAGAGCATGTCGGATGTACGGGCACCATTCTGAATGCTGCCGGTGCATCCGAAATCCCCATTCCCTATTGGGCTAAATGGGAATGGGGAGCTTTTTTTTCCAGCACCTGCAAATGGGCATTTACCGGTTCCGGCGGGGCCTTAATGACCCGGGAATTGCACCGTTATACCGGCACGGCTCCTGCTGGTATTAGCTTACATCTGAATGCAACATTTCTTAGGAAGAAAAAAATTATGAGAGACAAAGGGTTTCTATTCTCTACAAATTGTGCCGGTGCATCCGACATCCCCATTCCCTATTGGGCTCAATGGGAATGGGGAGCTTTTTTTTCCGGCACCAGCAAATGGGCATTTACCGGTTCCGGCGGGGCCTTAATGACCCGGTAATTGCACCGTTATACCGGCACGGCTACTGCCATTATTGGCTTTCATCTGAATGCAACATTTCTTAGGAAGAAAGAATTTTTGAGAGACAAAAGGGTTTCTATTCTGTACAAATTGAGCAATTAAAAAAGAAATTATTTAATTGAACTAAAATTGTAAACTAGCTTTTGTTAAACTAATGATCACTTCATTCACTACTAACATTGCATGTGTCTTATTGAACACAGCACATTATCAAAACCTAGAACAGTCATAACAATTATTTTCTGTTAGGAGGTTATAACACAACCCTAACACAACTCTAACACTAAAGTGTTTTAACCTTGAACCATATGTACTCATTCAGACAGCCTCGTGATTTTAATGTGAGGATTGTGGATCCTATGGGACTCAAATGGGAATAGGGAGTGTTTTACCGGCACCCGGCAACAGGGAATTACCGGGTCTGCCGGGGCTGTAATGCCCCGGTAATTGCCGATTGCCAGTAAAAAAATTACTCCGGCGGCAGCCGTACCGTTTTTACCGACACGGCTACCGCCAGAGTAATAATGAGGGCCAATGTTTTGTTAAGCCCATAACAGCAGCAGCCTGAGCCTGGCAGGTGGTTCAGGTTTGGCAATCCTTGTTCAGGCACTTTCAGTATTCAGATTGTTCCTTTTAAAAGTCTTGATCTCTATGAGTGAGGAGACTTTCGCATAACTCAATAATGAAAGCTAGAAGGGTTTTCCAATATTAGCAACTAGCAAAAAATAGTAAGAAACAGAGACACAAAGTGAAATGCAGACGATTGCATAATTTGACTAAATCTAAAACTCGGATTTGAGCGCAGGTTCCCTGGTTTATTAGTTTGCAATTTGGCAGTAAATACTCCCCCACAGAACACTATGGCTCAGTTTGTTAGTTTTGTATATACCATTTGTTATAGTGGTCACTGTTTCACATGCTCTGTTCATATTGCATGTCTTTGCTATAGTAAATAGACATTTCTATTTTTATGACAGGGCGGCGCAGACAGTGAGGGTGGAAGCAGGAGGAGAAAGCGCCAGACAAGTCGGTAATTCAGTGGGGGTGGTCCGTGCGGGATGCCCAAGCAGCCACCCAGGGTTGAAGAAGGGAGTTGGGGGAGAGCAATGAAAACAAATGACGCTCCCAGCCATCTGCTTGGCAGAGTGCTATTCCCCAGGTGCAAATAAGACATCCACTTTTGAAAGTGCCAAAAAATACAATAGGGTCAGGGAGATGGGTACGTTAAAGGATAATGGAGGAGGGAATCCAGGAGGGGCATGGGGGGAATCCACCATAAATGCAAAGGAAGGGAAAGAAAGGGTCGCTAGAGACACTACAAAACCGAAATCAAAACATTTTAAGAAATCAAATTTGAAGTTAAAACATCTTCATTACTTTAAGCAATACTCCTTCTTGTCATTTTCCACATTTCCCCACTGGCCACTATGATCACCTGCTGTACTTGGATCTTGCACTGTTCCTTTATGGACTTTCAGCGGGATTAAGCAGAGGGTTTATTATGGCCACTCCGCCTTCTGGCGAGAGACCAGTTTTCATGTATTTCTCAAAGGGATGGCTTTTCTTACGGCTGGTCTAGTCGGCGACCCTTAAAATGCCTTCCCAATTATTAATTGTATCATTAATGTCAGAAGTTCTAAATTATGGCAGTGTCGCAGCTCACTGGAGTCTGCCGGTGAAATGCCCAAAACCGCCAAGCAAAAAATGAAGAAAACTCCTGGAGTCCTGCGCCAATGTTTGTAGGTGACTTAATTTAATTGTGGTCTAATCACAAACATGCCCTTCCTAATGACATGTGTTTCGGCTCTTTAAAGCCTTTCTCAAATCAGGGCTGAAGCATATTTGGTTTGATACCAGTGCCAAAAAGGCCTCTTGTCTGTTGTTCATTCTCATGGGTTTGATCTCATAGGTCATTTCACGTTAAGTCCTTTGCAATTGCACACGTCGGCTCCTGAGCTCCTGAGCCTAAATCAAGTGACCTACAAAAATTGGCACAGGACTCCGGGAGTTTTCTTCATTTTTTGCCAGTTTTCATGTATGTAAGGAAAGATTCTTGTGAGTATAGCAACTGTGTCGCGGCCGACTCACCCTGACCTAGTATAGTGCAATTAGATGGCAGGTACTTTAGTGGCATGACAAGTGAGAAAGTAAATACATGGGATACATACATGTTAAATTCTCTTCAGTAGTGCTCATTTGGGTTTTCAGATTCTTTTCTAAGGAATCATAGAACCTTATGCAGTTTGCCGTCAACTGACATATGTTTCTGTTCTCTCTGCTAATGCTGGGAGTTGTCAGAGGATAATTCAGAGCTGCTCTTGTCCAGTTCTATTTGCAAAGAATTCAGTTTTCTTTAGAAATATGTGAAAATAAGTGACTCGAATGTCTGGATGAGGAAGTGTACAGCTCTGAGTAATTAAGAAGAATCGGGGCATTGTCTAAGGTACATTTGAACAAACACGTGTGTTGGCTGACTCCATGAGAATAAATCACTTATTGGATGACCAATTTGAGGATATTGAATTGATTTCATACTAAAAAAAACAGTAAATCTAACTTTAAGAAGGCAGAGTGCGAATCACCTAAACCTAACTCAATTTGTGTTCCTTTTTTCAAGGTCTTTATGGGTGGAGCGTGTGGAACTGGTGATGCAGCTCGCCATCACTCTCAAATCTAGTGGTCAAAGCGCACTTCTAAGGATCCAAACCCATACACTAATATCATTAGTCATACATTTGAACAAACTGCCTTGTTGTTATCTATAATTGGGGCAAGGCCAAGTTTCTACAGAAAGACCAGAATCTCTGCTATCTCCTTGGTTGCATTGAGACAGGGCCTCAGTATATATTGATTTCCCCCATCATCTGGAGATATGAGGCCACGCTTGACGTATACATGTATTTATGTATCATGAGTGGTCAAGATAAGGACAGCAGTAAGGGAGAGTACCCATTTATCCAAAAGGGAGAAATGATAAGGACTGTTTTGGTCTGATGTTTTGCTATGGAAGATTTTGGAAGGTCTCAAGTGAAACATACTATTTTCCATCGTTCATATACATTATCAATGTAAACTCGGCTAACATTGTCTATTCTTAAACAAATGCACATGTTTTTCAAATGTTCTGTTTCATTTCTCAACACAATTCCATATTCATATAATGCTGCACTGCTATGGTGAAAAGTGAATAAAACAGCATTATGTGAACATGTCGACAGCTATAATGGCACAATTAAAATGGACAAACATGGAGATTTTTATAAATGACGTACCAATAAAGAAAATAAGTCATTGAAATGCCAACATGCTAACAAAGATTTGCAGATCATTTATTTAAGGGAAAAGTTTTATTTTTCTCGAAATATCATATTTCCAAAACTGGGGCGTTGGAGGGAATTTCTCCATCTCCAGAATGAGGAAGTGTGTTTAAAAGAATGTAAATGTTAGCAAAACAATTACATTGATAAAACCTTGTTTTTTAAGAATAAAAGAGCAGTAGATGTCCTGAGGTGGGTAGGGGATCCAGGTTGGTTCATGGAGAACTTTATTTTGTGTTTCTTTGTATTTTCAGTAAAGATTTAGAAACAGAAAAGCATAACATAAAGCAATTTTAATTTTAAAAAATTCAGCCACACAAAGGTCACAGGCTTAAAATAAATTAAATTCCTTAAGGGGGTCATTTTACAAAAATAGAAAACAATGAGGAAAGGAGCGCATAGACTTACACTTGCGTGTAAGCAGTCGTCTCCATGCAACTTTAATTGTTTTAGAGATACAGTATAATATAGGCACCTGCAACTGCTTACATGCCTAAAGGACACCCAATCCCTAAACCAATTTGAAATGCTCCCAACGATGTTGGTGCATGGAAGGTGGCATTGGCATGAGTCCCCACTCCTCGGGTCCGCGTCCCGCACCATCCTGGGAGGCCAAAAACCTTGGAGTTATCTTCGACTCTGCTCTCTCCTTCACCCCTCACATCTTGGACCTTGCCAAGAAGGACCACTTCCAGCTTCACCTCCTAAGAGGCACTTTCCTCCAGAAACTCAATGTCTCCAGAGCTCTGGTCTTCTCAAGGCTGGATTACTGCAACTATCTCTTCATCAATCTCCCCCTCTTCTATCTACACCTTCTTCAGCTAATCCAGAACAGGGCTGGAAGATTTATCCTTGGCCTCAAGTCCAGGGACTATATCTCTCCAGCCTTTAAATCTCTCCACTGGTCCCTATCACTGCAAGGGTCAAATTCAAGAACCTCTGCATCATCCACAAGACTGTCTGATGGCCTAGGACCACGCTATCTCCGACTTTGCCTTCGTAGATACTCCCCTGCTAGAGCCCTCCACATCTTTAATTCCAACTCTATGATTGTCAAACGCTTTTCCAAGCAGAGAATGGGGTAGGTCTCTCTCTTCGGCAGGTGCCTCCATTTAAAACAGCCTCCTTGCCCCTTCCAGACTTGAGCCAGACTTCCATAAGTTCTGGTAACTTCTCAAAACTCTGCTCTTCTCTACCTCTTTCCCTCTTTCCCATTCTTGCTAACTACCCCATTGCTGCTGAGACTGGTGGCCTGGTCCTCATGAATCTCACAGGATGCCAGGCCCTCCACCCAGTCGACACCAGCACCGTCCCCCCACTGTCCTGCCCCCTGCGGGCCCCAGCTTGGTGGCTGTGCATCCCACCCTTGGGATTCGTCATACCGAGCACTTAGCCTGAGGCCTCCTCCTTGACTACCCTTGGCACTTCCATCCCGGGTTCCAACCAGCAATTGTCCGTTTCTTGCCCCCTCCTACCGTCCCTATCTCCAGCACTTCTCTTCACTTGACTGCACTTGCATGTCCGAATGACACAGCCCCTAGTAGGACCGCAAATGTATATTTACTGTTTTGGGATCAATGTGATTATTGCGTAGGGCCGAAAGTGGTGACTTTTTTTTAAACCCCTTTACATCACATATATATGCGTCAGAGATCTCCCGCAGCCCCCAACCCATATTAATATTATATTCTATACCCCCCACATGTATATGTGGTGTAAGGGGGGCAAATAAAAACATCGGCATTTTCGGCCGTCGTAATTGTGAGTGCGACATTTTGGTACGATTCCCTGTTTTTCCAATGTTATAAATTCCCCTTCTTCCCTACCCACTTAGCCTTGGGGCGCCTGGAAATACAATTCTGTTGTATAGGTGCCTAACAAATGCTCAATACATAAATAAATACATGGTTTCCTTTTGGTTTTTGCAAGTGTCAATAGGAGGTAGAATCCCATGTGGATTCCAGGGTCTCTGCTTGCATGTAAATTCCATGCGAGGGGAGATCTATGTGCAGCTGATGCATGGAGCAGCTGGAGAAAACATTGCACCCCAGCTACCTGCATCAAATGCATGAGAATCTCATGGCTCGCAATTTACTGGGATAATGTCTCCGCGAGTGCATTGCTAACTGAGCAAACCGGCTGTATTCAATTAAGCACCTTGGCGTGTAATTCAAGCAGAATTGATTTGACCATTTAGTATAGTATAGTTATCGCTGCAATGGGGAACAACATTTAGCCACCTATACATGATATGCTTTCAGTCAGCCTAAGTCGAGCATATATAGTCATTCACAAATATATATTTCCAGCAGCAACTACGTGTTATTACAAACAATCAAAACGCTGCAAAAACATATTATGTGGAAGCAAAAAGAAATACTTTCAGAGAGAAATGTCATCTGGGTATGGATATAAAAGTTAACGCTCCTTCTAATTATATATTTCATTAAAATACAAATATAAGACACATTCAGAAGCCAGTCATCATCCAATACAGAATATCATACATCATTGCTTAGAGCACCACTATGTGAAGGGGAAGAATAAGAAATATTTCTAAATTGGAAAAAATTGACAAATGTCGAAAGAGGCATAGATGCATAACTCGATCCTAGCTCTCACGTGCCTTACAGTCCACCCAAAATAAAAAAGAATTGTTACCATGTCCATCCTATGGTACATAATATAGATAGCAAATGCGGAAATTGCCACTGTGCAGCCTGTACTTTAGGCCCATATCAGGGGTTGCGAATATGCCAGCTTCTTTAGCACCAGTCTGAGCAATGTCTCGCTTGTCCTTTTTTTATAAGGGACAACACACAGAAAGTGAACCACAGTTTCCAAAGATTCTTCATCACACAAATTAATCCATTCTTAAGGGTCCAGCTCCCCTCTCCTTTCCCGACTTCTGCCATTAAGGGAAAGCACAAGTTCTAAACCTCACGTCAATTGGGCGAGTCTGAGGTTGGGAGCAACTTTCTAGGTAATTCTGAGAACCACATGATATGTCCTAAAATTCAAATAAGACGTCAGTCTAAGATTATAGCACAGAATGTTTATCATGGCCTCTTCTGCTTCGTCCCAGCATTTAGTTTCAGCCTGAAAATATCCAAATCTACAATTGATTCAATTGAAACCAAGAAATGGTCCGTCTCTACCTCTCTAGCCCACGATTCAATATGGATCTTAGTGCCGGTTATGATAGCCATCTTTTGAGAGTCCCGCTGCAACCGGTCCTCTGCATAATTTACAAAAAGATAAGATTGATGAGGGTAGAGGCCATAATGCGACCCCCGCCTTACCTGCGTTCAGGTCAACCCTGGCTCGCCCCAGAATATTTAATGAAGTGCTTACAGGATTGATCCCCTCACCTCTGAGAGTATATCCAACCTAACTGAATTGAACAAAGCTTTCTATTCGGTCCCTCCCATATATAGGACCTCTTTGTCAAAGTGCACAAATGTCATGTGCAGATGTGTTAACTGCAACTCCTGTAACACCATCCTTGATCCTCACCACCCGAAGACTCTAGAAACAGGCAAATTCCTATGCATCGCTTCCAAGATTCTAGTCAGTAATGATTTCCGAGAAATGTAAACAGCACATCCAGCAGATCTATATTGTTGGATTTAATCTGGTTTTCTTGCCATACTCTTCTTCAGATTAGCCCCCTTTTCTACTCTCCCATGTCCCCACGTTACCATCTCTTGCCATACACTTCTTCAAATAAGCCCCCCTTTTCTACTCTCCCATGTCCCCACGCTACCATCTCCTGCCCCACCCTATTTCTACCTTTCCCCACTCACCCCTTATGTATTTTTGGACACTTCTGCAAAATCAAAATTTAGGTATATGTTGTTTATCGATCTGACAGATTCGATGAACCAACTTATTCCACATCCATGAGATAGATAGG
Organism: Ambystoma mexicanum; assembly: GCF_040938575.1. Lineage (NCBI taxonomy): Eukaryota > Metazoa > Chordata > Amphibia > Caudata > Ambystomatidae > Ambystoma > Ambystoma mexicanum. The sequence continues at coordinate 1,206,370,528 of NC_090922.1, forward strand.
CCAATAGCTTGATGGATTTTCAAGATCATCCTTCTCAGAAATTGAGATGTTCTCCATGACCCAAGACGAGCGGGGCATCTCATCAGAGGCAATGACTGCACTGAAATAAATACAAAATAATGGAATCCAGATGTCAGCATTTCACCTAAACATATCCATTGGAATGCAATAGGTACCTGGGGCTGCTGGTTGCAAGTGATACAAGCCACAGAGATGGGGATCATAAATCTGGTTGACTTTGTCATGGTATAATAATGATGTCCCATCAGCCTGCTCCCACTATCACTCAGTGAAGTGGGTCCTCCAAGCCTCCTCCGTTATATACAATTCCACCTTGGTTTGTGATCTTGGTATTCCAGTCAATCCGGGGCCCAGAATAATCTTATATCTTTGCAATGACTATAATCATCTTTCAGCTTCTTCTCAGCAACCAACTTCTTACATTCTCTGTGATTCAATGAGAACGTATCAAATGGTACCTTCCCCTCATTACACAGGTTCCTAACAGTTTGGGCGAGACAATGTTTTGCCTGCTAGTGGTTGTGCTGCTGGCTGGAAGATAGCATGCAAGAGCACAATATACCTTGAAAATAAATATATAAATATTGTACAAACAACCATACTTACTAATAGGGATCACACTATGCCCAGACTTTCACCGAGAAATAGGGGCAAGCAGCATATGTGGCATATTGTTAACAAAGTTCTACCTATCAGTAATGTCACCTGCTTCTTAATATATATCTTAGGTTTATTAAGAGTTCAACTGGACAATTTTGAGATAGCAAATCATAGCATGTAACAGTAAATGTGAGAACACTTGATGTAGGATCTGTAGACTTTTGCCATCTCATACTTCCGTCATTAACCGACAACAGCCACATCCCTGAGTTACCCAAAAAGATTTACTTTGGAGATCACAAACAAATCATGGACGCTTTTGTCTCCACTGGAAGGTATCTCACTAGATCCCAATAAACTACTATAATAAAACCTGAGCATAATAAGAAAAGCTATTTTTACTACATGAGGTCAACATGCTGAGATTAATTTCTTTCAGAAGTGGAGCATTACAAATGCAACAATCATTTCCTAAAGCATCTCTGTATACTAGCCCCATTAAATGTATTTCGCTGTGATCATTATAAACTGAATACAAAATGTAAAGTTGTAAAAACATTAAAGGGAAAGTTTGTTAAGAAATGTTATTGGCCCAATCGAGCAGGCATGTATTTTGAACATGCATCGATCTATCGTATAAAATGTCCAATGCATCTTACCTTCGTTTTTCTCACATTAACACATGCAAAACTGACAGGTCGGGTAATGCCATCTTGTGCTAAACGTATCCGTTGATCCATCGCCCTAAGCTCAAGTGCTCTCACTGCAGTAATTCAGATCTTACGCCCCTAAAGCTGACATCACTAGACGCTTATGCCCACTTTTCATAACGCCAATGCACATCTCATGTTATCGTTTGATGTGCTCAATCTATTGACGTGTCTCCATGGAAATGTCAAGACAGCTCTTTCCTTGACAAGTATAAACAAACACTATCTGTTCAGACAACAATAGAATTTCGTTATCGTTCATGTCAGTGTATTTCATCTCGAGCCTCCCTGAATTGTTTTTGCTCTGTTCAGCTATCTTCCAAGTACGACGCACTGAGAACAGGTACCTACACCACCTAAAATGAATTAACTCAGTAGTCCCTTTCTATTTACACATTTCTTATATTATGTATAATTGTCTTTACCAAACCATTTTAAAATTCTACTTAAACATGGCTTATGGCTTATTTTTTTACCTGTGTCAATGCAACATTTCTAAGTTTGTGCCTGTTAATCTTGTCTTTGCACTATGGGTTTTTGTAACACGGCTGTTTCTTCTCTTATTTTTCTTTTACATTGAATTTTAAGGTAAACCTCATTTTGTTACTGTAAACAAACAAAAAACATGTTTATTTTTCTCACTGTTGATTTTATACTTTAATATTCAATAGTCAGGAACTATGGTGAGGGGGGATAGCTCCGGGGCAACGCATTTGTCTTGGAAGCAAGACAACGCAGTAGAACACAGGTTTGAATCCCAATCCTGCGCTTAGAAACCAATCTCTGGTACTAAGCGTGCTATAAAAGAAAAATTATAACTATGGCAACAATTCAGCTCTACCTGTACGAGCCTGAAGATTTAGAAGAGGAAATGCTTGAAAGATAAAGAAACCAAAATAATGGGCAATCAGAGGAAAGTCGTGATGATCGATCACTGGAGCCTGAATCCAGTCGCATGGAAGATGTTTCCACTTGGTGTACTTGCCATTCTTGTGAGGTTATGCCAACAGTTGTGGAGAACTGCTTTTGCAGAGAAAACTCTGGCTGCTTTGCCTTCATAGCCGAAGAAGACACACAACTGCTGTGCGTTACTGAGCTACATGACTTCAGGGCAGATGCGTATTGTTAATGATGATGGTCCTTATTCACAAACTTAAAGCTACAGTTCGCCCTTGTAATCCAACTAATTTGTACATTTATTATATATACAATGTATGTCTGACAACCGAGAAGGTTAACATTTTATGTTGTTCTCATACATCATCAGAACTTTGATGGATCACTAATGAAAGATTTTTTCTGTAAATTGAATACATTTCTCCTTCTAATCTCAAACCAAAGTATTCATCATTAGATGTAGGGCCTGATTCATGGAACGTTTTCCTATGAGATTGCGCCATTATAAAACACTTCTATGAATCAGGCCCTAAATGTCCGAACAATTAGGATTCTTTCACTTTGAAGTTAAAAAAAGATTTCCCTATGTTCAAAGCTGTTTTTGCTGGAATAGGCATTTACATTTCCAATTCATCTCTAAATGAAAACAAAAGTACTCTCAGTACTCTGATCGAAAAGGTACTTTTTTAAGCACAACAATCCCTTATGTTTTAGAAGGCAGTGCAAACAAGATAAATGCAATTATTAGGTACAGTCAAGTAAACTATTTCTGTATCTCTTACACAAGTGGTACAGGCCTGTGGGCTATTGAGCATTGACATGGTGGATTCATGGAAGACTAGGATTACGCATTCAACAAGTAAAACCTGCCTGTGTAGACAAGCCATTTGTGAGAAATTCCCTAGTGACTACAGACAATACAAGGAATTTATACAGATAATACCTCAATCGCAGCAGCACAATTTGTAGTTTGTCAAACTCATCAAACTTACCAAACTAAATTTAAAAAAATAAAACATATAAAAAGAATGTATTAATATGAAAATGTATGATCATGAAAAATCAGTGTCCTTAAACAAGTTTACTGACATATTGCGCTCGCCTCATCCACATAAATCCCCCTTCGGTATAAAAGGCAGTTCGAACCTGTGACTATGCGCTCGCAAGGGAGCTGGGTGGATGGGAACACACAAGGTGCTGAATACCATGTACACCTCAAAGGGGTCTTTTGAATGGGGTGAAAGCACAACAGATGTCCACACACTTATGGAACACTCCCGTCCCTAGCACAACTGGTTTTATGTTTAAAAAAACTACAAAAAAGTAAGAGTCCATTCAAGAGTTTAAAAATAAACATGTGTAATTGGTTGTATTCATAACTAATTAGAGTTGAATATTACTTCATATATTCAATATACATAATGGTTAGAATTCACTATTTAACATTCAAATATAATTCTTCTATTGTTCATGAAAAAGTATAGTTCTGTGGTATACAAAGAAGGACATTTTCAAACAACTTATTCCATCGGTGTCAATGCATGAAAAAATCCCTTGGTTGACAATAAATTCCTGAAATTGTCTTATCCTAAAATGCTCAATGCGTTTCGGGAAAGTTATTCATTCATCAGGAGCTCTTAAGTTCACTATGCTGCTCTATATTTGGTTAAACCTAAAAGAAAATATAAAGATATTCAATACCTCATTCTAAACTTATACTTTTCAAATCCATCATCTTCTGTCATATTTTATAAAGTAAATCACCTGGATGAAATTCTTCCTTTTTATCTTGGTCATAGTTTAGATGATATGAGGTAACTATCTTCCTCTATTCAAGGTGCAGTAACTGGAGTAATGTGGTGGCTGTGAGGGTAAAAAGATACACACGTGTCTGTGTAAGTATGAGTATCTATGAGAGAATCAGTCTATTAAAAAAACACTAAAAACATTCACTAGCGCAATCCATAAGCATGGAGTGTACCTGTTTATCAATGCAACTGGTACATCAAGATCAAGTTTGTTTTGGTATTCTAGCCTCTGAAGTCTGTTATGGCTATATGTACATCATTTGGTAATGTGTCCAGTTTAAACTATTAGGAAATAAAAACATTTGTAGCTATTCAAATTACAATTTGAATAAATCTTCTACACTATAGTGAAAGAATATAATTTACATCTGTCCTTACATATAGGTTACTGTAATGCGGGGTGTGTAGTCCTTTTAGACCCATAGAAATCTTGCTCTTGCTAATTAGCTCATAGTACTTCAAAAGAGGGCTGATCTGAAACAACAGATCAAGGTGCCTTGTTAGTATTGTTCGTATTATTCCCTACATCATGTATAGAGGATGAAAGTTTAACCTAACCTGGATTGTATCAGTAGAACGGATCCCACATCCTGTGCACAAGCGGTAGCAAAAACAATTAAAATGGCTGCTTTTTGTTTACTTATGTGATAATGTGACGGCGTGATGACATCATGTATTGACAAATAATTGATTTGTTTAGTAAGGAGTCTTTAATAAATACAATTGATTAATTTATGTTAATGTCAATCGTGATATGAACAGAACAGAATTGGCCAGAGGAAAGAAGAACCACCCTCTTTTATCGAGGCCTCCGAGGAGAGTTGAAAGATGTTTTAGCACAAGTGGTCGATCCACCTGAGTGCTGCACAGAATTTATAGACTTGGTGATACAGTTGAACCATCGCTTACAGGAGAGAAGGGCGGACCTAACAAGGGTGGAGGCCCGGCCCGTGTATGGGCGCCCACATGAAGTACAAGCTCGTCCCCAAGAAAATGTCCCAGAACCCATGTAGCTGAGGAGTGTGAGGGGGCCGCTCTCCAAGGAGGAAAGAGAGAGACGTCGCCAACAACAGTTGTGTCTCTATTGTGGCAAAGCAGGCCACTTCCTGAAAGGCTGCTCTAGCAAACCGAGTAAACAAATCCTGGGTGCCGCCAGGGAGGCCGTGATCTGTGTAGAGAATCCCGTGCCACCGTCGGAAAACTCCTGGACTCGACAAGAGTAGGGATCGGCTTGTCGAGGGGAGCAAAAGCAACCACTGTCTCACATTTTAACGTACCCGTTATCCTGATCAGACCAGGGCAACCTCACTGGATGTACGCTTTGGAGGCTAGATAGATTGTGGCACCATCAGCAACTGTATAGATATCAGAGTAGCTCAGAGAATCGGAATACCGGGGCAGCAAAGGGGTAAGGTAGACAACGTCGTCTCGATGGATGGTTCCCCATTGTCATCAAAGTACATAACACAGTGCACAGAAGAAGTGGAACTATTGTGCAAAGACGGCCACGAGAGCGTATGACTCTTGATCTTATTAATGCCCCGCACTTCCAACTCATACTCGGCATGCCGTGGCTAAAATGCCACAATCCTATTATCAACTGGAAAACACATGCAGGGATCTTCCTGTCCAAGTGTCTGTGCACCTGTTACCCATACCTACTGTCAGTCCATAGAACATTAAAGCTGGGGGCCGCAGCGTCACCCAGTGCAGCTGGGCAATTGCCCCGAGGTACCAAGAATTTGAGTACGTGTTTCAGAAAGAATCAGCTTCCCCCGCATAGACCATACGATTGCCAAATTGACTTGATACCTGGATCCCAATCGCTGTGCAGTCGCATTTATGCACTTACCAAAAAGGAGAACCAGCACCTGCGAGAGTATCTGGATCAATACCTAGCCAACAGGTTTATCCGACCATCCAAGTCTCTGGCCTCATCAGCTCTGTTTTTCATACCGAAGAAAGAAGGGGACCTCAGGACCTGCATCGATTACAGAGGGCTCAATAAAATCACTGTAAATAACAAATACCCCCTGTCTTTAATTCCTGCTCTGTTAGACCAAGCTAAGGACGCGGAAATATACACTAAATTGGACCTGCACGGAGCATACCACTTAGTCCGCATAAAAGAGGGGGACGAATGGAAGACGGCCTTTCGCACTAAGTATGGGCTGTTCGAATATACTGTAATGCCCTTTGGCCTTGCAACGCACTGGCGGCGTTCCAGTTCTTCATGACGGATGTCCTGAAGCCATGGTATATATCGACGATATATTAATCTATTCGGCCACCGAAGAAGAACATGTACATCACGTTAGAGCCATCCTGGAAAAGCTCCGCCATTACCACTTTTACGCAAAACTGGAGAATTGTTTTTTCCACGTGACCACAGTGGAATTATTCGGCTTCATCTTAACCCTGTAAGGTATCCAAATGGATAAAAGGAAAGTGGAAGCGATTTTGAATTGGCCCTCGCCCACCTCAATCAAGACTGTCCAAAGCTTCTTAGGCTTCGCTAACTTCTACAGGCGATTCATACCAGGGTTCTTGGATATCGCCCATCTCATCACCTCATTGCTCAGGAAGCACAAGACCTTTAAAGGATCTCCGGCAGTGGAGCAGGACTTTAGACAAGTCAAGACGCAATTCGCGACAGTGCCCATCTTGAAACACCCAAACCCTGAGCTGCCATTCGTGGTTGAGACGGATGCCTCTAGTGTCGTGATGGGGCAGTATTATCTCAGAGGGACCTGATGATCACCCACCTGCACCCTGTGGCGTTTTGGTCGAAAAAAAAATCACTGGCGGAGCTGAATTACTCTATAACTGACAAGGAACTGCTAGCCATCAAAGCGGCGTTCAAGGAGTGGCGTCACCATCTGCTAGGCACACATCATACCATCATGGTTTATACCGACCATTGAAATTAGCGGTATCTGCGAACGGTGCAAGCTCAATCTCCACGCCAACTCTGGTAGGCTCAATTCTTTTTGGAATACGACTTTGTCATCATGTTCCACCCGGGAGTCAGGAATGGGAAGGCTGACGCACTATCGCACATTGGATGGAGTCTAGAAGGAAGAGAAACCTACGCGATCCCAGAACCCGTGTCCATCATCCCAGGGAGTAAGTTACTGGGTCTGACCAGTCCTAGGCTGCCTCCGTTAGACCAGTTACATAGCAAAATCAAGCAATTGTTAACACCGGAGAAGTTGCAAGAATGGGTCAACCAAGATCCGCAAAGGACCGCCGACGGGGGGCTCCCGTACTACCAAGGGCGGTTGTATGTCCAAGAACCAGAAATGCAAGGGGAGATTCTACATAACTACCACGACGCACTGACATCGGGTCACCCAGGAATCACCAAAACCCTAGGGTAGATTCAACAACATTATTGGTGGCCTACGTGGCAAAAGGATGTGACTCACTATATCAAAACCTGTGATGTGCCTGCAGCAAGATGTCTAAAACTAAGCCATCAGGGTTACTCTACCCCTTGCCTATACCACCAGTCCCATGGCACACCATCTCCCTGGACTTCATCACGGAGTTCCCTCTGTGTAACGGGTACAATACCACCATGGTGGTCGTGGACCTTCTTACCAAAATGGTGCACTTTGCCCTAAAGGGTCTACCAAACGCAGGAAGCCTAGCACACACTTTCTTAACCAATGGGTGCGGGTGCATGGATTCCCCTCAGTCATCATTTCGGATCGAGGAAGTCAATTTGTATCTAAATTCTGGAAGCATTGCTGTGACAAGGCCCAAATTGACATCCTGCTATACACCAGCCATCACCTGCAAATGGATGGTCAGACCGAGAGAACTAACCAGACCCTGGAAAAAGTATTTGCGGTTCATGTTCACTCAGGACGAATGTTGGGTAGACGTTCATTGGGCAGCAGATTATGCCTACAACAACAGTATCCATACTTCCACAGGGTTCTCACCTTTCTACTTCCTTTACGGACGGGACCCATGGACCACAGCTCTCGATCCACCCAAAGCCATGGGAATGCCCGCTGTCACGTCACTGCATACCAACATCCAAGAAACCCTAAAAAAGGCCATCAGGACCCTACAAGAAAGAGAAAATGCCCAAAAAACTGTTGCCGACAAACGACGAAAAGAAGCACCAGAGTACCAAGTGGGCGACAAGGTCTGGCTCTCAACCAAGCATATTCGGCTAATGGGCCCGAAACGGTTCCACCCCAAGTTCATCAGCCCCGACACAGTAACAGCTATCATTAATCCTGTTGTGCTCAAACTTGGGCTCCACCCGCCACCCAGTCTTCCACGTATCACTGCTTAAACCAGTACAACCAGTCACACGAAATTCCTTGGTTAACCCTCCTCCAATAGAAGTCCTAGGGGGAAAAAGAATACGAAGTAAAAGAAAACCTAGATTCAAAAATTAGCAGGCAATGATTATATTATATAGTTGATTGGAAGGGATACAGCACCCTAGACAGGACTTGGGAGCCAGTAGAACACATTCATGCCCCACGGTTAGTTACCCGATTTCACAGCAACTATCCCAACAGGCCAGGACCCGGGGTGGCTCTACTTGGAGGGGCTTTGGAGGGGAGTGCTGTTACAATTCCACCATGGGCGCTGGACGGTCAGGCCAGGGCAAGGGGCGTTTCCCCTCATGATAGAGTAGGGAGGTGGTGGACAGCTTTGGTAGCTGGCTGGCGCAAGCGTGCAGGAGGAAGTAAGGCCTCAATCCGCACCAAGGTGCTTGCCAAGGGAGAGACCAGTGTGGGACCGAGGAACATGCCGGGCACGTGCAAAGAGGCACCGGGCTCGTGCAAAGAAGTACACACCCCTGGAAGTCTAGTGCTGACAGAGCATGGCCCAAAGGTATAAAACCACACCCAGGACCGCACCCGGTGCTTAGCTTTTCTTCTTCTCTCAGCAAGAGCAGTGTCTCGCTTACGGCTCCTGTTCTCTTTGCACGTGCAAAGGACTTCCATGTGAGTGAGACATATTGGGCACTCACCTGAAACAAGGCTCTGTGTGCCTTCGTAGTCGCTGCTTCTGTCATCCCTGAACCTCACCTGGAGTCCAGCAAGTACTGTTGCTCATCCTGGACACTGGCTCCTCACCGCCTCAGCATTGCTTTCACCGGATTTCATCCGAATTCTGCCGTGCCCGCTGCTTCCAAGGACCTGGAATTAAAGAAACAGTGTGAGAGTTCACATTCCGTTTACGATTGTTTTCCGACCTTGGTACATAGCTTACTAACCTGCACTCTGTGACTGGCTCCACACCCGCGGCTCTCCACTCCTGTGTCGGAAGTCAGTCGTTCTGCTCCTGAGAGGAAAAGACAAAAATACTTTATTAGAAGACTACCCAGCTACAGTACAGAAAGAAGTTTCACCTCGACAAGTTGGAAACCGAGACTTACCTGTTCAGCGGTGGTATCTTATGTGTGTCTCAGCCGGTCTGGATCACACATCTTCAGTGAAGTATATGGAGTCGGATACGTACCTGAAGACCACTGAAGACCACGACCTTCATCACAATCAATACGGTGAGCAGCGCTCAATACGCGCCAGCCAGCCAACCTAAGCACTAGAAGGGTTGGAAGTAGGGGTGGAAAGGAGCAGAGAAGGACCAGCACTTACCTTGTACTTACCTTCAGGTCATCCCGACCCCCAAGACCCACTTCCCAAAAGTCCCAAAAGCAGCAAAGTCCCTCCCAACCTCACAGTCCCCTGGAGATTAATCTCCAGTCGGCCATTGGGGGAAGGAGTGTCTGAGGCAATCGTCAGGGCAAAGGCATCCAGTGAAGGGGGGGGCAACGCTCCGGAACAGACTGGACCAGGCATTCCTGCAGGGCACCAGAGGTAAGCATGACAGAAGATCTCAACACCTTGCAGCTGTGAGACAGGAGTACCACAAAAAAAGAGGACCTGGGAGATTCAACCACTGGGTACCATCAAGTGGAGATGGAAGCAGTGGGAAAGGGGGTGGGTCTCTACAGGGCAACTGACTTACCAGGACTGCATCCATTTAACCTCACTTTTTCACATCTCTGGATGTAATGCTGACATATCTGCTTGACCGCACTGTTTGTGGAAAGGGGGAATGATTGCTTCACTGGGCCAAGTGTAGATTATTGTTATGTTTCTAGTATCAGTGCTCTCAAAGACACACTTTGTGTCGTGGCACTTATACTTACAGCTCAAATGATAAAATGTGTCTTTTTGTTATTACACATTTTGTTAATGCTGAATGTTTTCTTGAATTCTAGCTTAGTCTTGAAATCGTGTGGCGCTGAGAGGAGTATAGTCCTGAAACCACTGACACTTGAATTTCTATATCAAGTAGTGCTTGCTCTAATCCAATTCTACCTGATCCAGCTAAGGATGAAATGCAATAGGCAAATCCACTAAGATTTATTCACTACAATGCACATTCTCTGCTAGTTAGGCATGGCTAAAATATTGACCTTCAATACAAAGGCACGTGCTTCCTCAAGATACGAGTGAAAATCTTGCACTATTTACAGTAGGAACACCTTTTTGTCTCCAAGAAACACGTTGCTTGTGATGAGATAGAAATAGTATTAAACATAGACTTCCACAATATCTTGTGCATTGGCCAGATCCAAGATTTACATCCCCTCGGTGCTTGTAGGTCCGTCATTGCAAAATTGGCCACCCTCCACCTCTTTCGTTGTTAGCTCCCTCTCAATTGTATCTCTGCTTCCCTTGCTGTTTCCTTCCCTCTATGACTTGTAAAGCGCTATGTTGCTTCCCGAGGCGGCCTGCTCTTATTAAATACCCTAATAATCGTAATATGAGGGTTGCTATTAACATTGTACAAAGATGCACTGTTCGACCTGACAAAATCCATGGTTAACAAGGGGGAGGGGGAAAATCATCCACAAAGGAAATTGGGGCAGGAAGGCAGATTACCTTGGCTACACCGTAGGCACATAGGCTCTCTACTTGATTTGAGCATGTAATGTAGTGAAACATGCAGTGTTCAGGACAACCTTCTGAACAAAACATAACTCTTATTCGTACTGACCAGCTTTTAACTTATTGTGCAAGCCCTAGCTCTGTTGTGAATAGAGTACAGCAATGGCCCCCGGCAGGATCTATCTAGACAGACTTTCTCCAGTTTAAGAGCTCATCTAATGATGAGAAATCTCGTTATTAAAACGTAGGTTCGAACAAGTCAGAGTATCTTTTCAGGTCTGTTCACAGGAGGTGTTCTAAAAGGTACTCAAGCGGAATACAGGTAACTGGTAAGTGAGAGTAACATGTAACAGAGCTTATGTATTGGATTAGAAACAAGTTCCAAGATGGCTCACGGATTAAATGAATCAGCAAGACAAGTCTCTTCTTGCTTTTCTTGCTCGTGCATCTACCGCATGGCCATTGCAACATATTGAAAGAGAGCTACCTGATAGGGAAGGTGGGTGGAGGTGTAGAGTGGGGTCTACTACTATTTCAATATAATACAGAATTGGTTAGAGGTGTGAAGGAACTGTTTTGTTTCCGTTGAGATCTTTCCGTAAAAAAAGTTGAAGTCGAGGAATCACAGTAGCAGGATGTATACAGAAGTTTAAAGGGGAAAAGTCCCTTATTGCTATGGTATGGTATTGTTTATTTATATAGCGCCTATACACAGGCAAGTGTTTCAAAACGCTCAAGGATGGTGGGCACATGGGTAAAAAACAATCAGTCGCTCAGAGCCCTTGAAATTCTGATACGATAATAGTCTCCAAAGGCAGAGTAAGTGTGTAAAAGATACATTTAACAGTTTGGGATACAGCAAATAGGCCTGACGGCGATTCTGCAGTTTAGACAGTGTAATTAAGGGGTGAAGACAAGGGAGAACAGAAAGACGATCTTCATGCACAGTGTGTACGGATCGAGCAAGTGCACAGAGGGTCACAGGGCGGGGGAGGATCAAGTGCACCCAGCAGTAGGGACTGGGTAAGTGCAGAGAGAGCCCTTCTCTTGGGTTAATTTCTCAAGTGCATTGAATGCGAGTGGGGTATAGGGTCATGGGGCAAGTGCGAGAGAGGACTGGCGGGTATGCTAGGGACCAGTGAGACTCTGAGGTACACCCGGCGGCCACTCAGCATGCTGTAAGGAAGAGGAGGGAGAAAGGGAAAGAACAGACAACTAGCTTAGCAGGGTAGAGGGAGAGAGACGGAAGAGGAGAAGAGGAAAGTCTTGAGGAGTTTCCAGAATGTAAGGAGATCACGCTCAAGGCATAGGGCGGCAGGGAGGCTAAAATTGGTGAGGCTACGATTCGTTTTTTTACACAGGGACACTTTTAGTCAATGGCATACTTTGATTATTAATCAATTAAATCCCACCATTGGTTCCTTTCACAAATGGAGTTGTTTTCGGACAAATAATAAATTAGAGTTAATTTTTTTACCAGATAACTATAATAGATTGAATACATACCATGTGAGCTAAGGAGTGTCCAGGAAAGAGGTTAGGTAGAAACATAAAGTTGTTTCCCAGAATTACTGATATTAAGTTTTGAATACTTGTTTTAATTCGCTGTTTCTTTTTATTTTCTCTCCATTTTTGATCCCATGATTTTTTCATTGCACATGAATGCAGATTATACGCGGTGAATTATATGACCCTTAGCCATACGGCAGGTTTTTGGTGAGCAGTACTCATGGCTCTTAAGAAGCACTGGAGCAGCAGAGTTATTCTGCATATGTGCAAAACACCTCCCAGCCAGTGTCAAGTAGCCATAGTGAAGTTTTGTGTTATTACAAGTCAATACCTCAGTTCCATAAGATATCTCCTGGTGTAATAACATGATGTATATATGGTTTACATATTCCTAGATACGTGGAATTCTTTGATGTCATTTAGAAAAAAAAAACAATGTTTGTTACACAGGTCAGATGTGAAAAGATGTGTTTATTATTATGCATATTACTATTTAGTGACGCGCACTTGCAATATCCAAAGGCTAAATATTTTATAATTTAGTTGTTTCTTCAATAGTAGGTTTGATGTTGTCCGGGGACAGGTAGCAGCTTCTTTCAGCAGAAATTATAGACAGACACAAATCAAGGTGTAGCACAGTGCAGGGTTGGAAGTAACCTATCTGTCCTTTTTTATTTCTATCTATCTATCTATCTATCTACCTCCCTCTATGCCATAATGCTACTCCCTGGTCATAAAATGGCAACAGCTAGAATATGATCGAAGCGCCTGGAAAATGCATCTTTAATACCTAAGACAAAATGATTGCCTTTGCCAATGCTTGTTTTTAACAGGACTTACAGCACGGAACAGATCTGAGGATACACATGCTGCTTATAAATAATTCGGCTGAAGGCAAACTTGGTTAAGACATTTTTATTAAAGCAGTTGCACATTTGCAGCTCCATTACAGTCATTAGCTCTCAGAAGATTGTTAAAGAAGTGTGGCTGCCCCTACACGTCTGAAAGTCTGATGTTACTGTTTGATAGCGCTTACTCGAATAGATCCCAGGAGGATGTGCTTTGGTCAGGGAGGGACAGGTAGTGGGCGGGAAGGTCCATAGGGATTGAGGTGGGCATGGGCAGTCATTGTGTGTTCCTGCTCAGATCCCAACTGGCTCCGATCTGTACACCCAATGAAATAGTTTTGTCTTACAGGTGGTGCGTAATGGACACCTAATAGCCAGAACTACAAAGGTCAGCGACAGAATGCCATTAGGAGTGAAAAAATAGGTTCAATTCGTTGAAAACAACCTGCCTGCTACTCCAGTGCTTAAATAACCTTGTCGCCTCGCTCGAAGAACGCCCCCTGATCGATACACATTAACAGAACGTCGAGGGTCTCTCTTGTGAGCCAGCTCACCTCACCTGTCCAGTCGCCCCAGCTCCTTTCTAGACAGGTTCACACGAGGGTCTCGGTATACCGCCCGGAAGGGATTTATTTTCCTTGGCGCACGCTACGCAGGTAGTAAAAGCATCTTAGCTAGATCGCGGGCCACCATGGACCCCTAAAACTATTTCCTCCTATTCCTCCTCGCAGCAGCGTGACACCCACGTGTCAGTGTGACATCTTGCTGAGAGTCTGTATTTTCTAAAGAACCCCCTGGGCGCACCACACATATAAGCTCACTTGTGAACCCCGTTCCAGGGAATCTCTCGTTTTTTTCAATTAACATTAATTTTTCGAAGGGAATGAGCCGGTAGCCAATTGTTTTTTTTCACAGAAAACATAGATAATACTCATCCGCCTGGTCGTTATACTTAAATCCATATGCTGTGTCCAATAAAGTCATGGATTGAATATCCGGATCTTTCGGCTTTTAAGCAGGACTTTTGGACAGAGCCACCATAGTATGCATTGGCCACCGCGCTTAACATTTAAAGCATGCGTTCCAGGTAAACAAACAGCCACCATTAAACATAAGCCCCTCAATGCAGAAAGAGTTTACCTGGCGATCTCTCGGGACACTGTGCCCTCCACATCTGCCCCCGCGCGCTGCCCCGGCGTCTGCATGCACTCGCCGCGCTCGCTCTGCGGTGGGAGCGCGCAGCGAGTGCTGCAGCCTGCTCTCCGCCGCGGCGGCGGCGAAGGAAATTGCTCAGCAAGTGCGTGACCTACATCCATCGCGCACTATGCAAATGTCTCACCAATGGGAAAAAACAACCAGCCCTCGGTCGTTTTTTTTTTTTTACCTGCTATTCAGAATTGTATGTATCAAATACATACAAAATACATGATCAGTTATCTAGTGTTCAGCTCCATTACATTGCATCGCAAGTATGCAACGGATTTATGTAAACGATATTTATGTATTTATTTACATTTTTATATACCGCGCCACATGCCCGAGGGCCTCAGAGCGCACGCAATGTGAATACACAGTTATTCTCACTTTTCTTTTCAATTGGGTATTTTAAGAAGAATAGAGAGCTGTTACTTTTGCTGATGGTTCTAAAAAGAAACCTTAATTGTGAGCAGACCTCCATTTTATGAAAGCTTGTTGGGAGCGACTCTGTATTTTTCCCCACTGCCTTCACCACCTCCTTGCTGGAAGGTTTTCCAGGGACCCTCGATGCCTTGTGATTGTCCTTCTGTCATTACTGCGACCCCCAGAAGTCCGACGGCTGAAAATGCAGATTTTGCTTTTTCTTAAACTCCTTTACACCACATACATATGCGGGGGTAGACCCCTGCAGCCCCCCATACTTGTATTATATCCCATACCCCCCCTTAAATATATATGTGGTGTAAGGAGGTGAAAAAAAATCGGAATTTTCGGCAGTCAGAGTTTTGTAGGCGACATTTTGGTATATTTCCAAGGTAATGAGTGGGAAAGGCCACAGCATAACTATGGTAGTCAAAGGGTGAGCACAAATCAAATCAAACCCACAGGCTGTGTAGCCTTCCTCACACCCCATCAATCTGATGCCTGCACTCATCTTTCAGTAGCATTGACTTCATAGGTGGTGCCGTGACTCCACCTAACAGCCAAAACTAAACATGGGAAGGATTGTTCTGTACTTTGTAGAGGTGACGTGGAGCAGAAGTGACTGTGGGAACATGTAAGTTGGATATGCAGTAATAGATTTCTTAGGACTACTTTGAAGGCACTTAAGGATTAGGGGCCAAGTCAAAAATCCAGATTTCAAACCATGGACTGAAATGGTGGATTGGGTGCCAACCCTGACCCTTCTGCCATTCCACCCATGGTGTGAGGTCCAGATTGTGGCCCCAATAGGACACTGAGATTCGGCAGACATCTGCCCAATCCCATACAGTAAGCATAACATTATGGCCAATCAGGATTGTTCTCATGCGTTGCAATGCCCACCATCTCAGCTAATAATGATGCTCTGTGTACCAGTGATGCCAAACAGCCTTGGGAACGGCTATGGGTGGCCGAGGGGAACTCATAACTGGAGACACTAGTTTCTGGTGCTATTCTGCAGGTGTGTAAGGCAGACGCGGATCTCGTGAGGGCGTTCCAGTGAAGTTATGATAGAAGGGTACACGTTCTGAAGGGATGCGGCGGGTGAAAGGGCGGAGAGTTTGGGGCAATATGTCAATGCTGTGTTTGGGAGCATCGATGATTGGTCTACCATGGGCCGGGGACCTGTGGCTACACTGATGCGCTGGTCTGCATGGAAGATGTAAGGCAAATGATCTGTTGATCTGCCGGCTTCCTATCCCTCCTTACCAGAGATTAACAGCACTCAGTATTGTTTTGAGGCACTGAGTGATGTGGGGGTTAGACAGGCAGAGGATTGAATGACTTCCGGAACTGGAGGAGGCGTGGGCCCAATTCATCCTTTAGAGGACTATGTTCCAAATTAAATTGGGGTGCGGGTGCTGTGCACCACCCCCTACACGAGGGGCGCATTCCCCGAGCTGTGACTGATAGCCCATCAGCAGAATTGCCTGTGAATGAGTGATTAAGTGAAAAGACTGAGTAAGTGAGTGGGTGAGTTGGTGATTGCGCTAAGTGTGTGTGTGTGAGTAAGTGGGTGAGTGAGTGTGTGGCTGTTCTCCAGGAGCCAGACTCCCTTTTTTGTCTTTCTTGACGATTTTTCTTGCCATACCATAGAATGCTCCCATAACCCACCCTCCATGTAAAGCACGCGTGTTCCTGGCCTCTCTCCACGTTCTATCATTGTTTCTCTCGAAACGCGTGTGTACAGGCGCGTTATAAATGCCATATCATATCATATACCTGCAGGCTGTCTCTAGGACTGAGCCTTCCTTCACTTTCCTAAGATCTCTCTCTCTCTCTCTCTATGTGGGCTGCCTGTCTAATGGGCCTTGTCACTTGAGTTCTACTTCCCTGCCCCCCGTCCTTTAACTCCTGCCCGCCAGCTCTCTGTGACTTTGCGTTTTCATCCATGTGCCATTTCAGAACTATTTCTTCCTAATATGTATGTCCAAGGGGAAAGTGGCTTCTGCAAAGTCTTGGACTGTGCAGGACAGGAACAAGCGTTTTCCTCAGTCTGCCGTTGCCTCATGAAGGGGGCTTTGCAATACAGAAGTGCAAGCTAATTGATAATAGTGCAGGATGGGGGGGTTCCCCTTTTATTTTTTTTTAATTACAGAGTGCCTTCAATCCGTATTTACGGCAGAATAGAATCAGACATCAGGTACTTATTATAACTATCACCTGCTCGGCACCCATTGGTGGAAGTTGGCCGTTACCCATTCATTTTAGTTCTGATGCGCACATGAGCTCATACCTAACCGCCTGCCTATGTTTGCAACTAAGACATCTTCTTGTAACAGCGCCTCGATGCGCGCGGACTGTGTGCACGCTTTATAAATGCGAATAAATAAATATACATGATCCAATTTCTTTTCAGAATTACAGCGCTGCAATTAGCAAACATGCAGAGGTATTAATGGTCATGCTATCTATATCTTTAATGTACACAATTCGTTCTTACTTTTTTCCCATCTGTTTTTCTATACTGTACTGTATTAGACTGGCAGTGAGTCTAATCCAGGCTTTTTTACCATCAGATTCCAGCCAAATTGGAGCCCCATGATATTGAATTCCTCAAATCATATCAAAGGTAGGCACCCCCATGGGACTCCAGGAGAGGCAGGGTTATGGGAATCTTCGGGGTGGGGGAGCAGGGGCATAGTCACACCCCATGGTACGAGCTTCAGGAGACTGCAGAGAATGTCGTGGTTTTTGAGATAGTCACAGGTAACTACTGTGGTAACACGGTTGGGTCACTAGAGCCCTGCATGCGCCAGAAGGTGGAGGAAAGCTCACCTGAACACTAGCACGCACATGCCTGGACACTACGGGCATGGCAATGGCCCAGGTGGCTACTTAACAGTAGTATTTGGATTTAGAAATCACTTGGAATTTATTTTACAAGAGTAATGGCTTTTTGTTTGTTTCTCTTGTGTTTTCTCTATGTTCTGGTTTGTATTGTTTTTATGTGGCCTTTGTTCAAATATGTTATCTTTCTTTCTATTTCATTTTTTTTAAATATTTTTATTTTGCTGGTGGTTAATTGCTATTTTGTTCTACTCACCTCGAATTACAACTGAATTGTATGCCCTGATTTTGGCAAATGTCCAATATCATGGTATTGCACTAAAATGTTGTTATAAACTAAACAATGTTTGAACTGACATCCTTTTGGTTTTGGATACATATGGAGCTGGTTATTTTTGCAATAGATTGTTTTGTTGTTGTATACATTTATACCTGATGTAATAATCTTTGATTTATATTGGTGGCCATGTGATATTTTTTTACTAAGCCTGGGAAAAGTCTGTGAGGTCGAAACACGTGTCGGCTGTACATTTTGATTTAAAAAAAAAAAATGTCAGACGATCATCGTAGTGTGTGTGCAATAATTGAATTGGCTTTGCAAAGGCACCTGCCACACGTACAGAGCTCTCTTGCTCTCTCTCTCACGCTGTGTATAAGTGGGATGAATTGCCACCCGGCAAGGGTGCGAAAGCCCTGGCTTTTTTGATTTTGGATTAATTAATAAAATGAAGCTGGTAATTCAGTCCTTGAAAGGGTAATCGGCTGATGAGATTTCCCTTTCATAAACTCCATGCCAAAAGCATAGTGTGTATCTGTGTCCTGCTGCATCAGTATCCTGAATAGACGGGCCTGCTCTACCAGTGGCAGAGAGCCTCTGATAGGGCCCATTGCGTGTTCTCCTGTCCAGCCCTGAACACCCTGTGCCAGCTCCACAGAAGCACTGAAGAATAGCCATGAGGCTATCAGCAGCAGCAGTTACAACAAGGAAGTGAATCATGAAAATAAGCGAGGCCGCTCCCTTTCACCCGTAAAGCAGGTAAGCCTTGTTGGATTTAGGCAAATTCTGCTGAAATTTAAAAATGAAATGCCTGCACGAGACCACCAATATTTGAACGCAATTATCTACAAACATACGGATAGCCCTTTGAAAATGGCTGCCGCATTTTCTCCTGAAAAGACACCCGAGTTGGCTTTTTCCAGAAGCCTGCCCTCAACCTCCTCTGATTGGAGGACCGACGACACCAACATAATCTAGGGACCAGGGTGCCAACAGGCGAAGCTGGTGCCCTGCAAAGGCCCTCTGATAAGGCCCATCGCGTGTTCCCCTGTCCGTCCCTGTCTGGACGCTGGAAATCACCTGACCATTAACCCTTTTTCCAGGTATGCATCTGCCGACCCAAAAAAAACACTTAATTTCCCTCATGCGGTCCCAAACCCTACCTAGCTATACCACCATCTGCCCTACCTCTTTCCTACTTTCCCCTAAATTGGCTACTGTCAGGAGCCCCCTGCCATTTGCCCACAATAACGGCGCCCAATCCTCATCAGTAAATTCAGCTCGCTCCTACAAGCATGTACCCTGCTCAACCTTCAACAGAAACAGAAGGCTCTGAACACGCACTTGTCCTGGCAGCTCACGTGTCTCCAAACCCTTACTCTCAAGGGCCAGGAATGCCCGCTTAGGTTCACGGAACTTCCGCCCACTGAACCATCCTCTGTGCCATTTAACCACTGACATCCCCCGAAAGGATCCCAGCTGCTGAAATCCACATTATACAAAAGCAGAGGGCCCTACATCCAAAACGAATGTGCAGCCTAATAGTCACAACTGCACAGTACCCCTCAGCACCCCAACCTCTCCGGTCCGCATCACCCTGCCACGTGAACTTACCATAACACATTTAGGAATGTTACTTGGGCTACCTAAGGAGACGCAAACAATACCACGTTGTCACCTGCTGCTAACTTCAAATAATGCAAACGTTCCTTATGATACGCCGCTGTTATCATACTCAACGATGGCCCATATTATCTCATTGTTGCCACACAAGAAGCTCCTATGCCAGTACCTATAGGGATGCAATTTACTGCTCCTATGTTATTACAGTCAATGTTGCCTTAGAATGTTTCATGCTGGCCATGTAAAGCTCCTATGCCAGTACCTGTAGTGATACCATTTACTGCTCCTATGTTATTACAGTCAATGTTGCCTCAGGATGATTTATGGTCGCCATGTAAAGCTCCCATGTTACCACCTTCAATGAGACCATCCACTGCGCCTAAGTTAGCACTTCCGATTGTGACCGCCAAAGTGCCCATGTTACCAATGGAGCCACAGAGTATGACATCTGCAGCAGACTCATCACCTAGCCATTTGTCTATGTTGTTTATTGCAAAGGAAAATGAAAAACAATTTGCCACCATGGCTACACAGACCAAAAGGCCCCACTACCGCCCTACCCTAGCCAGGTTAAAAGTAAAGTCGACAGTGGATGCGCCCATCATAACGCTACCTACTCCATCTGACTGCCATACTGCCCCAGTCCAGATACATGAGACAAACAATACTGTCACCAAAGCTATCCTACGAGCCCCAGAGTACCTAATTACAAAAGCAGCCTTAACTCTGCCCAACCCGCCTACCTCCCCATCTCACAGCACACTATCTACTGACCACCTATTACTCAGACCTCTTAAGAGTGCCTTAATCAATGCTAGGTCTCTCTTAGCGCACACCCTAGACATCGCCAACCTCATTTCCAAGAACAATCTTGACCTATTTGCCATCACAGAAACTTGGCTGCATGCAGCAGCAGGTCCTGCCCTTTCCTTAGCCATGCCCGACAACTACTCTATCCTAAGAAGGGATAGACACGATGCCAAGGGTGTTGGGGGGCTAGCAATCATAGCCAAAAATGCCCTTTTAATTATAGAATCTAAGAACTTCACCCTGCCATAGGGGGAACTGCTCTCAACAAAACTATCACTTTCTAACAATGCAACGGCAACCATACATCCAATCTACAGACCACCTGGCTCCATTTCATCATTTGAAAATGATACCTCGCAACTCCTCTTGACAGACACTAAACCATCCTTAAAAACTTTGCTCATAGGCGACTTAAAACTAGGATTCCATGACCCTCTAGGCACAAGTGCCATGGAGCTCACATGCGCCATTGAAGTTCTCGGCTTCACCCAATGACTATCTAGTCCTACCCATGAGAAGGGACAAATCCTAGACTGGTTAGCAGACCTTAACTGCAACATAGATATCCTTTCCAACGAGCCTTGGCCCTGGTCAGACCATAATATCATCTCATTTATCATACCCAAGAACAAACAAGTGAAGGTACCAACTAGAATGACACAAGCAACCCTTTCTAGAAACATTTGAAATGTTTCAACCAACCGCATACTCCCGCTGCTGAAACCACTTACAACTGTCCAAACCCTGACAATGGACCCAACTATTATGGTTTGACCAATACAACCAAACCTTTCCATGAGCAAAGAATGAAATAGCTCCTCTAACTAATTGAAAACAAAAGCCTCTAGCCCATCTAAACACTTGGTTTACCCCAAGCCTTAAATCACTGCGATCATCCAAGTGAGCTGCTGAGAATCACTGGAAAAGGGACCTCTCACCTTCAAACAAGGACAACTTTACCTCAGTGTCCAAAGCCTACACACAGGCCATACCTTTAACCAAAAATTCCACCTTTAATGAAAGAATTGCTAAAGCAAATTTGGGCTCCCGTGAGCTCTTTGCCATACTAAAAGAACTGGAATCTCCAGCCCCACCGACCTCGAATTGCTCTAATGATACGGTATGGTGCACTAACATAAAAATGCCCTACTTACCCACATTTCTGGTCCCCAGAATAAAATCTTAGAGAAACGAAACAAGCTTGGCCCCACAAAAGTTTTATCAGACTCAATTGAACTGAAACCTGCTTAGGATTCCTCACAGGTCGAACAGTTTGAGTTCATCCCAGTCTCCGAACTGGAAACCATCAAACTCATCCAAGAACTAAAACCGTCCAGATGTCAAGGGGACACCTGCCCAGCCCAAGTTATTAAAGACTGCTCTCAAGAACTGGCACCTTTCATTACAGCCTTTGATTGATGGATTGATATTTAATTTCTATCGCGCTCGTACACAAGTGTTTCAGAGTGCGACAAGGCAAGGGAGGTGAACAGGGGAGAACAAAACAGCGATCTTACTAGGCCCAGTGACATTGAGAACACGTAAGTGCATGGGAGAGGGGGAGGGGAAAAGTTCATGGAAGGGGGGAGAGGTGGAAAGTGCGAAGCAGAGGAGAAACAGATAAATAACAATAAATAAATAATAAAGGCAACAAACAGTGTTAATGCAGCCAGCAATTTGCAAGTGCTAGGTTTAAGGCAGCAGACAGTGTAAGTCTGATAAGTGCAGGAAGAAAAAGGGGGGGGGCTGTATGGGTACAGATACAGACCCCAGTGCAAGGGGTGGCCCGGAGGCAGTGCGGGAGGGTGGCAGGATGAGCAGGTACCTGGGCCCAAAAGACAGAGGGTGGCCAGGTGCACGGTGCCAAGAGAGAACAGATCAGCAGGGGAGAGGGGGAGCGAAGGCAGAAGAAAAGAGGAAGGTCTTGAGGTGCTTCCGGAACTGGAGATGGTTCTCCTCAAGTTTTAGAGTGGCAGGGAGGCTGTTCCAGACGGAGGCCCCAGGTGAAGACAGAGATCTACCCCCAGCTCGTTTCTTAGAAAAACGACTGACCCTGAGTGAGTTGGAGGTAGAGGAGCAAAGAGCTCTAGAGGGGAGGTATTTGCGGAGGGATAGCTGAAGGTATTTTGGACCCAGGCCCCAGAAAGCCTTGTGGAAAATGCAGAGGGTTTTGAATTTAATCTTTGCATCCACTGGGAGCCAGTGGAGAGATTTCAGAGCTGGAGAGATACGATCCCAGGACTTGAGGCCAAGGACAAGTCTCACAGTCCTGTTCTGGATTAGTTGCAGAGGGCGGAGAGTAGAGGAAGGTAGATTTAGAAAGAGGCTGTTACAATAGTCCAAGCTAGAGAGAACCAGAGCTTGAGATACCATGAGCTTCTGGGGGAAGGAGAGGAAAGGTAGAGTACCTCTGAGGAGGTGCTGTCCGAAATTTGACTTTTTAGAGACCTCAGAGATGTGGGCGGAGAAGGAAAGGGTGGAGTCAAAGATGACCCCGAGGTTCTTACCCTCACAGGTCGGGGTAGGAGGAGGGCCAAGGGAGACCAGCCAGAGAGTGAGGGGAAAGGATGGTGAAGGTGTCCCGATGAGGAGGATCTCCGTCTTGCTGGCATTCAGACAACGATCATTGGCGGCACACCAATCGTGAATGGCAGTTAGGCAATCAGAGATGAGAGAGGGAGAGGAGGTGGCAGGGGGCAGCCTGAAAATGAGTTGAGTGTCGTCAGCGTAGCACTGGAAATTTGAGCAGAAAATGGCAATGCAGTGGGCGAGAGTTGCCAGGTATTGGTTGAAAAGCCAGGGCGAGAGGTTAGACCCCTGGGGAACACCACAGGTAGGGAGGAAGATAGATGAAAGGAAGGACCCAAGTTGGACCTGGGATGGTTGATCTGAGATGAAAGAGGTCAGCTAGGCCAGAGCCTGATCAGTGATTCCCAGGTTTTCACAGAGATGGTTGAGCAGGATGGTATGGTTGACCGTGTCGAAGGCAGAAAAGAGATCGAGGAGGATGAGGACAGAGGTAATGTTAGAGTCAAGGTTGGTGAGCAGATCTTCACGGATGTTTAGAAGAGCAGTTTCCGTGCTTCTGGCAGCTCTGAAGCCAGACTGGTGGTCATGGAGACAGCCAACAGAATTGGAATGAAGATTAAGCTGAGAGATGGCCAACTTTTCCAGGAGTTTGCCAAGAAAGGGAGTAATGGAAATTGGGCGATAGTTAGCTGGACAAGAAGGATCAGCTGTGGGTTTCTTGAGAAGAGGATGCACAAAGGAGTGCTTTAGAGGGGAGGGGAAGGATACAGAGGCAAAGGAGTGGTTGCAAAAATCAGCAAGGGCCGGAGCGAGGGTGTCAATGTGGTCCTTGATGGTTTTAGAGGAACAGGGATGAACCTGTTTTGAAGAGGCTTTCATAGATCAGACTTGTCTAGCAACCTCGTCAGGGGTGAAAAGAAGAAAGGACGAGAAGGATGGTGGGAGGGTGGCTAAAGGAGGGTCAGCAAGCACAGATGGAGAGGGAAGAGGAGGAGTGTGGGTGGAGAGGGTGGACAGGATGTCCTGGGTTTTTTAAATGAAGTGAGAGGCAAGGGCATTGCCAAGAGCCTGGGAGGCAAGATTTTAAAGAGTTTGGCCGAATTGTTGGATGTTGCAGAGATACGAGCTTGAATGTGGACTCTCTTCTTGGTGAGGACAGAGAGTCGGTGTTGCCTTTGTAGCAGGCGACAGGCCAGTTTGTCAGAGGATGAACAGGAAGTCCTCCATTTCCTCTCAGCTGCCCTTCATCAATGCATCCTTCACCTCTAGCTCTGTGCCTGCCAGCCTTAAAGATGCCTGGGTATTGCCACTCCTTAAGAAACCCACACTAGATCCGGACACTACTACTTACTACCGCTCAATCACGACTGTACCGTTCATACTTAAAATTTTGGATAGAGCAGCCTACCTACCAACCCAGAACCAACTTGAAGCCAACAACTTCTTGGACCATGAGAGTCAGGGTTCCGCCCTGGCCATGGCGCAGAATCAGCTATTATAGACTTAAAAATAAGACCATCTAAGCCTGGATATCCATGTATTCACTAGGTTTGAATGTTGACAAAACAGAGTTGCTCCTGGTCAGCTCTCAACCTCTGCTGAGTAAACTAGATAAATCACACAACTCCTTCATTATTGTCGCAAACCCTATCATAGTCTCCAAAGACATGAAAACACTGGTGGTGTACTTAGACGCCTCACTCTCCATATCCAGACAGGTCAATGATTTCACCTCAGCAGCAGCATACACCACAAAACGAATTACTGCCAGTAGAACTTTCCTTCCTACCTAGAGCTGTGTCACTTTAGCTAGAGCGCTGATAGTCTCAAGATTGGACTACTGCAATGCACTCTTTGCAGGACCTTACACGGCCAACATTAGAAAGCTTCAGACCATACCGAATAATGCTGTTAGAGCCGCATTAAACATCCTGAAGAAAGACCAAATCTCTCTAGCCAGAAGAAACCTACACTGGCTACCAATGCGAGAGTGAATTCTATTATAAACCCTGTACATAACATAGAAATGCCTAGCCAACACAGTGGGCAGTTATCTTACTAGAACATTCTCGAAACCGCAATCCACCAGACTAGCACGGTCCTCCCATACCCATCTCCTCTCGATACCTAAATTCACGCTACAAAGAGCTGGTGGATCTAGTTTCCCAGTAATAGCAGCTAAACAATGGAATGCATTACCGCTCTCATTAAGAGCTGAACCATCATTGCGGCGTTTCCGCAAATGCCTCAAAACATGGCTCTTTTCCCAAGGCGGATAATGAGCATCAGCACTCTGCCATAAGACTTCTTTGCAGTGTAAAATAACTAAGATATGATCCCAGTGTTATTGTATGTTCCAATTCATATGCTCCCCCCTCCTCTTTTATGATCTATGCAATTGTCTACTTTGTACCTTTATATGATCAGCGCACTGATGCCCCGGATCTTGGTGCGCCATATAAATGCCAAATAAAATAAAATAAAGACCAGGCTCAGAGGCCACAGTTGCACATTTGATAGCTGAAGTGACAGCCAAGTCTCTGCAGGGATTGAACCATTAAGGCAGGCTAGCTTAAGTTCAATCACCTGTGGGCTTTTCAGGGCCCACCACCACTTCTTTGAATCATCTTTGAGGATTTTGTTTGGACCTTGCCGGGAGAGCAGTCCTTTCCAGAATTCAGTTGTGAGGCAAAGGCAGGTGTTAAAAGGCAGAGGTGAGCTCTATCACCAACCATCCCCAGTGACCTTTGGGAGTGTACCTGCTGCTGGAACAAGATCTGCCTCTCTGCCGACCACAGTGGTACTGAGGACCTTGCTGTGTTGAAGGAGCCCTGCAGTTGTGTTCCAGCCTCCCCGTGTTGGGTGCTCGAGAATAAGCACCCATCTTGTCCCTGAGTCCTTGGAGTGGGACTCACAACAACCTGAGAAGTGGCCAGCTTCTCGAGCAAGACCTGCCTCGAGCAAGCCACAGGGGTACTCATGAACTCACTGTCTTGAAGGTCCTCTGCACTTGTGTGTCAGCCTACCCCCATGTTTGGGAGCACGACAAAAAGAGCTCCTCTTGTCCCTGAACCCTTGTATTGGGACTCGCAGCACCCTGCGTGTCGGAAGCCTAGTGTATTTTCGCTGTTGAACTGCTTGAAGCCATGTTCCAAGAACCATTTGACACATTTAAACCACTACGACCCTGCCGTGCGGGCTTTTGCACTCTACCGATCTTCAAATTGCTAGCAGAGCACCTAATAGTGTGATTCAGTGCTGCAAGAGCATGAAGAACCGCAAAAAGGTGCTATTGACTGCTAACCCCCCCCACCTGGTCCATTTGTAGGCCATGCCTTTTCACCCAAGAACATATCTTTTAAAAGAACACTATGGTATTGCTTGTCTTGCACCCTGATTCATTTCTCTAGTGCTGTATCTTCTATAGTTGCTTATTATGTGTTCTTTCCTCAGGGGTGGGTTTTGTGTAGTGTTTTTCTAGTTCGTTTTTAAAGTATATAAATATATATATATTTAGTAGAACCTTAATTGAAAATTCCTTTATTTTGGACTGTTATACTTCGCTGTTTGGGTTGCCACTGAACCACATTCACTCCTGTCTTAACAGTGTCGCTTTCCTTCTGACCTTTTTACCACAAAAGGCGAAAGGGGGAACATCTCTTAACTGTGCCTGTTTTACTTTTCTGATTGCATTGGCTCTTAGTTTGTAGACGTGTGAGGGCTGAGTGGCTATTTAGCATCTACTCCTCCTTGTACTATTGCAGGGCAGAAGTCAATTTGTCGCAATAAGCATTACTTCTATCTTCCTATTCGCAGAAGAGAGGCCAATAGCACACGCCTACCCTGTTGTGTTCCCTTCAAATGTCCTTTTAGGCCAGTCCACCTCACTATTGAGGCACATTTGTGTACATGTAGTACATAGAAGCGGACACGCAGTGACTGCTTCCGGGCAGAACTGAAGCGCATTGGTGGAGC
Organism: Ambystoma mexicanum; assembly: GCF_040938575.1. NCBI lineage: Eukaryota > Metazoa > Chordata > Amphibia > Caudata > Ambystomatidae > Ambystoma > Ambystoma mexicanum. Next base: position 1,206,397,537 of record NC_090922.1, read on the forward strand.
TGTGGGTTGCCCGTGCACGGAAATCACACAAACCTGGTAAAGTAGCATTGATAGGGCATTGTGTGCTGTCTCAGATTATGTGAGGGTATGATAATGCAGTGCTTCAAAGTTTCCATTAAGTAACATCATGGCGCTATATGGGATACGGTATATAAATGACAACATAAATACAGATGTCAATGCATGATAGTAGTGTGATGATTTCACAGAGCCGTCATTTGTCTCGGTAGATTACTAATATGTTATGCAGCAGGTGGGCTTGAATTGCATAAAGCAATTCCCTAATAGTATTAACAATGGTTCCTATAGGGTGAGATAGAGGTGGATTTTCATTAGTCCAGTTTTTTATTAAGAAGGTTAAATATCCTGCAAGGCGGGTATGAGGTGTTGGGACCTGGGTATATTTGGGCATCACCTGGAAAACACCCACCCAATGCCTGTATAAACTGTTTGCTTTGCCAGTGCTTGTATTTAACAGGAATCCTTTGCAAGGAAAGATGCAGGGATGCATATATTGCTTAAAAATCACATGTCTGAAGCACACTTAGTTAAGGCAGATTTATTACTTCAGTGGATGGCTTAGCGGGGTTACAGCTGTGAAGAAGTCTAGCTCAGAGCTAGACTCAAAGGGATCCATGGCGGATGTGTTTTGGATGTCGCGGGGTGGGTAGTGGGTGAGAATGGCTAGGGACAGTCAATGGGTGGGTAAATAACCAAACAACCCCTACATGCTGCGTGCCCCTCCTCACATGCCATTTCTCTCATATCTTCGCTACCCAGAAAGCACCCCTTCTCCATCTCGCCCCATCCCTTTCCCAGGCGCGCTCTCTCTCTCTCTCTCTCTCTCTCTCTCTCTCTCTCACTCACTTTCTCTCTGTCTCTCTTTCTCTTTTTCTCTCTCCCTATTCATTCCCTTTTCAGTTTTGGCTATTAGGTGGCACTGAGAACGCTGCCTACATGGCAAAAATTATTGACATTGGAAGTGTAGATAGGCGAAAGAAAATATGTGAGGAGAAATGGTCAACCTGCTGTTCTTTGTCTTTTTAGCCACCCGTTAACTGTCCACTGAAATGCTAGTCCCTATGGCCATTCAAACCCACTACATGTCTCTGCTTGCTCAAAACTCTTCTGTCTGGAATCTCTCTGAGCTCGCTCTATCACTCACTAGCATCAAGCTATTCCCCCATTAGACTGCCATTCTTATTTTTAAGCAGTCTTCTGGAAGTGAAAGATTAATTACAGCTGTACATTTGTTCAAGGTGTAATATAAATGTCTCCACCAAGTGTGCCTTCTGCTACTTGATTCTTTCTACAATTTGTTTGAATTTTAAAGACCTCCAACGTTCACATAATGCGGCACACTGCTTACTGCTAGGGAATATATAGCAGGCCCCAACCCAAGAGGGGTACCCACTTGGCTGTCGCTAAAATAGTAGTCAGCGAACATTCGTTTCAAAACACAACAGCAGCCATTATAGTCTCAGTTCCTGATGTCACGGTTTATTACACAGCACACGCCAGCCAGGGAACTTCTTCCCCTGTGGCGCACTATAAAACGTTTTTTATTTTTAGTATACTACAGATTCTTTTTGAGTAGGCCTCCAACCTCCACCAGCACCCTGTGTCATAATGGACTAGGAATTAATAAGATATTTTATTAATTTATTATTAAATGTAAATGAGGGTAATCAAAATACAAAAGCCACCAAAATTGTGGCAACACAAATGCAACATCCTATTTATAGCAACTAGGTTGAAACAGACTGTTACACTTGCTTTTGCTTTTATGACAAAACAGGAAAATAACAATTCCACACAGTGATAGCACCTACAGTTAAGCACTCCCCCCGCAACACTCACCACCAAACATCAATTGGACGTGATTCCTTTGAATGGAAGGCATTGGCAAAGAGTAGGAATATAGGGGGAAATCGGTTTTGGGGTAAAGCCCACCACCACAAGATGGGAATCCAGCAAAGAAAGGAAAAACCTGTTTTTGGAGCAAAATGGAAGAATGTTTTTTTTTACTGTTTCTCACAACTGCTAGGGGACAGAATAGAAGAAAATGTGTACTGCTTACACTCAGGAGACAGGCAAAGTTTTAGAGAATACTAATCAGCATACCAGGGAAAATAGAAATAGAGTAGGAAAATCAGTTTTTGGGAGAAAGCAAATGCAAAGGGAAATTACAGTGGGAAATGGAAATTCGTTTCCACTGAGGCTTATAATGACAGATAGGCTCTGGGAAAGGGGTTTAGCTCACAAAACTAAAATAGGTTTTGGTTCAGGCTACAGATGCAAAGAGGAATGATACTGGCAAATGAAAATTCGCTTAGCAGGGTATAATTTGAACACAGGGCCAAATTTGTTTTTCAGCTCACAAGTAGATTGACGCTTTTGTGCAACACTTTAATAACTATAACAATTAACAAAAACACTGGGAAAAGGATTGGTAGTTTCAAACTCCACCAATCCTGATGCTATGAAATTCAATGGGGGAATTAATTGTTTCACTTCCAAAAATACTAAGGATTTACACAGACAAATGTTTTTTTCCCAGTGGGGATATGCTAATATACGCATGCAAACAAATGCATCTTCTATGGGGAGATGACTGAACTACGCTAGCAATTGAGGTTTTCAATGGGGAAATATTGGATGCCCTGCTACAAAATAAAGGGCTTATGCAGTTTAGGGCTGGGGTTATTGCTACTTACAAAGCAAGCCTTTGTTTAAGTTTCAGGAAAGCCAACTGCATTTCAGGACACTCTTGAAAGAAAGGGCAGCGGGTCTGGTCACTCCACTCTCAAAGATGGTAAGATTCAGCAGCCTTCTCTCCGTCCTCCTTCTCCTGTCTCCCCGGTTTTTGTGTGTCTGTCCTGAGTCCTAGTAAAGTCCCCTTTATATAGCAGAAATAGCCTCACTGATTTTACAATCTAGGGCAAGTACCCTGCCATAATCCCTGCCACCAGGATTGGCTTAGGGGTTTTGGAGCAACATCTGTCTTTTCCCATTCATCACCATCCTTTGTTCTCCTTTCAAATTCTTGGCAAAAACTAGTTATACATCATAACTTCATAATTGTACTAGCAACTGCCATATGAAACATATATTAATTTTGAACTGATCATGGGGAATTAGGTAAGCCAACCGCCACATCTGTACGATGTAGCATGGCCATGTCTTACATTTTTGTGGGTTTCATAAAATGTACAATAGTTATGAATATGTAAGTTATCAAGCATATTCCTAATTGCATTCTCCACCTTTTCACCAACTCTCCGATTTGTCACATGTTCTATCAGCCAGAAACTGGGTCTAACTGGCCATTACAGTTCCCAGAGTCACAGGTAGATGCATTTTATACCCACAAAACTGCCTGGAAATTACGTGATAAATTGCATAAAAACAAAATTAATCCTCACTCTGATTGCTGAACAAAATGCCTAAAAATTAATAGTCTTTTATATCAATGATGAGTGTTTCTGCCAGCAAATGGGATGGTTACTTCATCCCTCACAGCCATCTGTTCCCCTGGGTCAGCTTGTGACCCGAGAGTCTTCTTTGAAGTTAATGTGGGCTCTTGAAGTAGGTGCAACAAGTATTCATACCTTTTAGTCATGTTTCAGCCACGGATGGCCGTCTTTTGAAGTCCCTGCTTTCCTGCCAGTAAGTCTGTAGAATAGGGAATTTTGACACCTTCAACAGCATCAAATTTTATTGTGGGGTTATTAGCTGGGAGGTGTGACATCCAGCTGGAGTGGGGCTTTTCATTGTGAAGTTTTTGCACCCAGCCAGAACAGGTTTTTCCTGAAGTAAGTGTCTCTTCAAATGTCATTGGGGTTTTGTGGGTGAACATATATACATTGCTTTGGTCAACCCACACATCCTGTTCTGCTTTACTGACATTTTTCTGTGAGTAGTGATATCTTTTTCCATTGTGGCTTTTTAAAGCCGTTTTTATTTGCAAACACGTGTGCAGGCCATTTTTGCTTCCAATGTTTAAAAATCCTGTTTTACATATCACAGGATTCTTTGGTTCCTCCTTTTTTGTGTGTATTAAACTGCTGCTTGCCCATTGATAATGATAGGGAGGCCCCTCTCCACAGGGCTCTTTAACTTTACAGGAAACAAAAGTAAAAGCCAGACCGTTTTTGTTGCAGTTTTTAAATTCCTGCCATTCGTGTGACAGGGAAAGCAAGAGCCAGGCCGTTTTTGGTTGCAGTTTTTAAATGGCTGCTATTCATGTGAAAGGGACTTCTCTTTGGGGCCTTTAAATGCACCCCACAATGAGCCGATTCCATCTGTTGTTAACAAGTCAGGCCTGGAATTGATCGCTTAATCCTCGATTGAGTTCTGTGATCACTGTTGTACATACAGTTTGTGCATTCAGTAATGTACAACTGATGTGGCGATTTCACCTTTCTTTGGAAACATATTGATCATGTGCAATAATCGAAGTTGAAATGCATATTAATAAGTCGGAGTAGTGCCACAATGCTTCAGAACCTGCCTCGGATAGGCACTTATTGCAGAGATGTGTGTTCATATGTCAGATCACAATACCAAAACCCTGCATGACAGATTCTGTCGGGGGGAAATTCTGCCGGGGTCGGCCGGGCCATCCGTAGACCTCCAGGCAGGGAGGCCCCAACTCCTCCCGTATATCCCAAAAGAGATAGAGTATGAGACACACGCAAGAAGCAAGGTGACTCTGCTGTTTATTAGACAAAACGGCAGGGATGGGTCAAGGATCGTACGCGTCCGTCCTGACACACACACAATTGTGGGGCTTGCAGGCCCTTTTTACCTTAGTATGACGCGCTACTTGCGTCATCTTACAAAGTTTAGCAAAAAACCTATTTCCACTCTGGATTGGTTACTCGAGTGGTAGGGTTAGTATAGCATACATATAGAGAACGGTATTAGTGGTTGAGGGTTAGTCAGGTGATATACTTGGGCTGTCCCTTCAATTTGATACATGAAAATTGTTACATGAAGACCTCTGAGGATTGGTCGATGTTAATGGATTCAGTGATAAGGGCCCCATGTTCTGATTGGTCCACTCGCGAGCCTCCCAGTCTGGGACTATCGCTGTTCCCAGCTCGCGGTGCACCTGTAATTTGCAACAATGTTTTACTATGGATAGGTGTAAACAATGTGAGGATTTATTCATATGTTGGGAGGTTGACTACTCCCACTGCTGCAGATGTCCAATGAGTCTTTTAATTGTATCTGCCTGTGTCTTGAAACGTGGGATTCAGGCGTCTCCTTCCTCCTGGGCTTGGCATCCTGTCAGGTTTGGCTTTGTCACGTGAGGTGGGACCGTGTTTGAGGCAGAATTCAGCACAATTAATATTGTTTTTCCCACTGTGTGCCTGGTTTATCTTGCAGGTGCGACCTTGGCGTCGGCTTGCAGCGTGCGAGATTGCAACATCGTGCCCTTGGCGGTGTGCTTTCGCCGGGCTCATTCTGCAGGGTCAGCAACCGAGCTCTTGCTCATTCAATGTTCATGGAAGCTTTTGCTTGCGGCCTACTTGGGCCTGGTGCATAGGTGGAACCATTTGATGCAGAGCGCTTTAGGTTACGGTATCATATTGCTCTATCCTCAGTATCGTGTCTCTGTTATATTCTTCATTATGGTACATGGTTCTTAGAAGAAGCGTGAGCAAGCCTTTTTAGATAATTTCAATATGCGTCTTGCGTTTCTGCATTTTGAGAGCCTATGTGGAAAATAATAAAGATGCACGTCCGTGGGTATGTCTGTCGCCTACGTCATAGCACTGAGTATGTTCTTCGTGTGGATTGGTGTGGGAGTGTCCAGTGTGCATGTTTGCACAGGTGTGCTGACCGTTGGCTAGGTCGTCATGGCATCTCTAACGACGTGTAGGTTTAGTCGAGTTGATCCATGCCACAGGTGTCGGCATGGGCAGGGTGGACTGCTGGGCAGGTAGGTGGGCACATCCGTATGTTCCTGTACCAGGGTATTTGGTCGTCTGGTAGATAGGCAAACTCCTCTCGTGGCGGGTGTCTAGGCCGTGATCCTCTAGGCCAAGCGCGAGAGGGGAAGGGCGGGAGTCTGTTCTTCCATTCTCCCACTTCAATTCAGTCTGTCTTCTCTGTGAGGTTTATAAAATCCTTGGTGATAGTGCCACCTAGTGCACTACAAAACAACATATCTACACCAGGAAGCACGTGTCGTAAAAACTAAGCAAGCATCATCAGTATGATGCTGTTCTAAAGCTCTGTTCCTCCAAACAAGAACATTAAAACAATAATCAGGAAAGAAAATAAAGCAAACAAATTCAAGACTTTGGAACCAAAGTGCTAATGGTCAAATCCCGGCTTTGTCACTGGGAAATACTGGGATTGTGGACAAAACATCTCATCTCATGGTATAATAGTGTGCTGTCTTGTGAGAAAAGGTTAACCTTCTCACATTCTGGTAGCATTGCAAAGCCCATCATCTACTCTTTCATTTAATGTGGGCCATTTGAATGGACCGGGTCCTAATTAATTAAAATAAATAATTAACTAGACACGAAAGAGCTGACCAAATGTCAGCGGCCTCTCTTGAGTTCGCTTTCAGGTCTGCATTTTTAATGCAAAAATCAGTTAGCCTTTTGTACATTTTCAAATGATGCTCCTCACAACATGAATAAAAACCTACAACTCTGTTTCAAACAATGACTATACTCAGTTGACTTTATCACTCAGTTAATACTTTGGGTGTGTCTATATAAAGCTTTTAAATACAGTCATAATACCCACGTACATTTCGATAGGGTCACATTAATTGGTGTTCTAGTAATTGTATACCTCATTTGATGAAAGACACAAACAAGCTACAATATAATTGTTCTTCTTCTGCATAACATGTTTCTATAAGGATCCCTTTAGATATTGTAATGTTAGGTATTGTCATTGGTGTATTTTGCAAGTCAAGTGTACAAAACAGAGTATTGTTCTAGTTCATGAAAGTCAAACATTAATATTGCACAATACCGTACAACAATGTGGTCAAATGCTGACATTGCTGACTGTGATTTTATCCCAGGGTAACTATTTAATCAAAGTGTGATCACCTGGGCATCTCATTTAATCGAATTGTGCCTAACCTGTCGAAATGTTCAGTCCCTAAATAGTTAAAAATATCAGCCGCTTAGAATGATTTAGTGCCCAGGGTAGACTCCTCCAAAACAGCCTTACTCAAGATGTAACTGCCTATTTTGTTGTTTCATATATAATAATCATAGTAATCATTGATACATTGGACACCACAAAGTCATTTATTTCTTTGTGCTCCCTCATGTCAACACCACTTGAAAACCACAGCCCTTTTATAATATCAGTCTATTTTCGGATATGTGCACCATCCTGGTAACTTGTAATGCATATACTCTATTCTATGTACCTTCCTTGATGCTTCCAATTTGTATCCTACATCAATGTTTATGCACTTTCACATTATGTGAGGCTGCTAATCTGGGATCTGCCGCATTCTCATAGGACTGTGTCCTGTGAATACACTACAGCCTGCACAACTTCCTTGTGATGGCTATTGTTAAAATGTGTCCTGTACCTAGGCTAGAACACAAGTTGTCTCACCCTAAACTCCTAATGTAGCCATTGAAATGCCACCTGTTTATTGTGAAGATTCCAGAAGGCATGAAGAGGGTAAAGGGACTTGAAGGGAGTACTCATGCTTATTATTTTATTTGGTGTTGTGGCAGCATATGAAGCTATAGGTTGTGATTGTGACAAAATCAGGGGGCAGAGCGGGTCACCAGAGATTTTTGGACGCTTTCATTTCTTTGGTTTTGGTGGGCCCTGAATGTGGGTGTGTTCCACTGTCTATGCAAATGACATAAGTCGGGCTATAGTAGACCAAACAGTATAACATGAGTAAAGCCACCCTCCAACTTTGTGCTAAAGCAGGAGCACTGTTTCCATTGAGTGATGATTCAGCAGGTATTCTCTCCAGTAACCTCCCCCCTCTAACTCCCTGGTTCTTGGCAGTCATTTCTCTGAAGTCCCAGGAATCTTTGTTTTAATATACTGTGCTATAAGCGCTACAAGCTTTAGATGTGTCATTTTAGGTCGCTGGATATTTTTGTGCTATAATCGCCTTGACAGTTCACTTTTATATTCATAGTATTTCCAATAACAATCTCTAAAACAGACTGGGGATTCATTTCAAACAAGCTACTGTTCTGCTCCACCCTTTGAATTTGAGAGATTAAGCAGCACAGTGAAAGACCATGTTTCGTAACCCTTGTTACCCGTCTCCGCGTGGCATTGCCGGTACACAGGTTCCAGGTTAGCACACATAGATACATCTTTTGTCAACTTAATTTTGCCTCTATGTGGTGCAACCTTGCTCATCACTGTGCTTATTCGTGCTTACAAATACCTCCAGGTTTGAGTAACCAACATTTATTATTAGGAATTTTGGTGAGAATGCCACCAACTTGTTTTGACAGACCACATCTGTCTTTGTTATTTATCATTTTGCACTAAATCTGTCAACGTGATGAAAACTATTTCAATCATCATAAAAAAAAGAAAAAGTCTGCATTAAGTTACTTTGCAGCAGAGAGAACAGATAACTTACAAATGTAAAGCAACACAAACACTCATGTAGATCTGCACCAGTTGAGTTTTAAACATCAAAATGTAATGAGGAAAGTGTCATAAAGTGCCCTTTGTGATGACACGTGTTGCGGCATTCACCGCCTTTTTCAAATCAGGGCATGTGGTATTTGTAGTATCATCAAAAGAAAACTCTATGTAAGTACAATGTGTCAATAAGATCAAGGTGAACAACCATATACAATGATGTTCAGTCCAACATAATAATGTACAGTTGTGTGACAGAAAGTCAAGAGTTGGTGTACGGGAGGATTGTTAAGAGCATGAAAAGAAGAGATAAGAGACAAAACTATATCAAAATCTAAATTCGAGACATATGTAGGTGGGACTGTACAGGCACTAAAATATAAATGTATATATTCATGAATGTTAGTACCATAATAACGTATACCCATATTTAAATCATGATTTCATTTGAAATTAGAAGTGTTTAAGTTGCATTGGTTATGAGGCTCATATTAGATATTCAGTATTGTAAATGGTGTGATTGTTCGCAATGTAGTTTTAATTTCTTTATAACTAATTGTGCAATTCGAATTTTGAATTAATGCTCCTCGAGATATACTATATTAACATCCGTTTGGAAAACATGCAATTGATATACATATGATCTCCTTACCATTCATCTTCCAATCCAGCATTGATTTGTAGGGTTAAATCCCTGCGAAAGATTAGTTAAATATCAGGTAGTGAGCAACACTTTGTGCCCGATAAGTCATTGTAGATTTAGTATGCGCTTGGCCAAACTAAATTACGAGGAGCATTGTTACGAGTAAGCTTGTTGCCAGAATGATTCAGTGCCAGTAGTCCTAGTGACACTCTATTAATCTGCTTGTGGTTGTTAATACAAAGGCAAAGTTGCAAGGGATGCATGGTTTTTCTAATTTTGAAGCACTCCCCCTGTAAGGTTTACGCTTCGTATTGCAGGCTATCTAATATCTGGCAGTTGAATTCTAAGTACTTATTCTGACGCTTACGCTTCCATGGTTAAAGCTACTATTCATTAAAAATCTGAAAATGATAGGAAGGAGGGGGGGGCACAAGATTAAGGAACCCCAATAGAATAATCATAGCAGATGAATAATCATAGAAGATGAAAGAAGGGTCCTTAATAAGGGACTTTCATTTGCCCGACATCGAGATTCAACAATGTGGGCATACACATAGACCTTTTCAAGTTTGTTCGTAAATTAAAATTAAAAACGTTTTTTGCAACCAAAGCATCAGCGGACTATATAACACCAGTACATATAGAGAGAAGTGATTTAACTATTAAAGAAATTGAAGATACATATCTTGCAAGATCATTAGGGGAACCAGAGACCTTTAACTTGAGGAACATATTACAAGAGCTCTCTGTTACATCGGACACATTACCTGCCAAAGAATTCAAATCAAAATTGAAATTTGTGCCACAATTACCGCCTGACAACATTATTGACACCTTCTACAAGGCTGTCACGGAAGACTTCTGTACCACATCTGAAAAAGAATCCAGCAAGCAATCAAGAAACTGGAAATACAATTTGACTTACATTGAATTCAAGGCCCTACAAAACTTACCTTCAGACACGACAGTGGTAATCAAAGAAGCCGACAAGGACGGCAATATTGTTATAATGGATAGGACTGACTATCTTGCAATGGCTAATAGACACCCGGCTGTTACACAATTCTGAATACCAATCCTAAAAATGAAATCACTCGACAGTTGGGATAATACATCCTGGAATGTTTTAGACAAGGACTCATCTCAGATGAAGGGAAAAGATATCTGACCATAAAGGAACCAATTACACCCACCATGTATTTTCTCCCCAAAATACACAAGAAGTTTGACACAATTCTGGAAGGCCGACCCATCCTGAGTGGAATAGGATGGGCCACTAAGAATATCCCTGAGTACCTAGACAATGTTTTAAGACCCAGAGCTAGCAATTTAAAATCGTGCCTGAAAGACACCACAAGTGCGATTCAAAAATTGAAGACAGTTAAATGGTGGAAGTAGTATATATTGGCCACGCTAGATGTAAAGGCCCTATATACATCAATACAACACCACATACATTACCATTGGGCAATAACCACTATTGACTACTCTTTCAAAGAAGAGTCTGCATCATTCTATCAACAGATTCAAAATATAAAAGAGATGTTACAAACAACACTGGACTTTAATATTTTCACTTTCAATAACCTCTTTTATCAGCAGACAAAAAGTGTGGCCATGCGCATCAAATATGCCCCAGTCCTTGCCAACCTTTTTATGGGCCTCTTTGAGGACAAAGTCATGTATAAAGATGAAGCATACAGTGACAGGATGATACTGTGGACATGCTATATCGATGATGTCCTACTAATCTGGGATGGGACAGCAGAGCAATTTCACAAATTCACAAGTAGAATCAATCACAACAAGTATGGCATACAATTTACAGGTACATGTGATAATAGCACAATCAACTTCTTAGACTTAACAATACATGTGGATGATTATAAACCTGAGACATGGACCTACAGAAAAGACACTGCGGCTAACTCAACACTCCACGTAAGTAGTTGCCACTACAGACCAACTATAGCTAACATACCGACATGCGAGTGCATTAGAGCAAGACAGAATTGCCAGAAACAACAGAAATTCAAAAAAGAATGTACACTACTAAGATCCAGATTTTATCAAAGAGGATACACAAAAGATTGTGTCAAACATGCCTACAAAAGAAGCAGTGAACTGACTCAAGATCAAACACTAGAAGTAACCAGGAGAAAGGTTTCCCCTGAACAACAACCAAATGTTGGGTTTGTAACTAAATACAGCTTTAACCACCATGTCATCACAAAGAATGTTTACAAAAACATTGGTACCTACTCAAGCTAGATAAGAATATCAGTGACTATGTGGATGACAAACCAAAGATTATATTCAGAAGAGCAGACACTCTTAGAAACAAACTAAGTTCTTCACTATTACCCAACACTCAAAGTACAATGGACAGCACATGGTTTCAATCAGAAAACACTAAATTTAGAAAACGTGGGGCATGTACCATGTGCCGATTTGCACACGAAAAGACCAACACAATCTGTGATAAGAATGGAAACGAAATTATAATCAAGCAAGGAATAAACTGCAGGACAAAATACGTGATTTATGGCATCATATGAAAATGTCAAAAACTGCATATAGGAAGTACCATAAGAGAACTTAGAACACACATTAGAGAACATCTGGCCAAAATTGGTAGTCAAGATCCGAGGTTCCCCATTGCTCAACATTGGCAAGCAATGCCCCAAACAGAAAACAAATCAGAAATGAGATTTATTGGCCTTCAAAAAATTGTCCATGGAAGAAGAGGTGGAAATAAAGAAAAAGCACTCAGACAAGCTGAGGCAAGACTTATATGCAAATTGAATACAACTGCTACAGGTCTTAATTCTTATAACGAGAGGGTATCATTCTTGTAGAGATGTAATTTGAGCATTCAGGTTGAATAAGAAGAAGGAGTGAATAGAACTCTTACAACTGGAACAGATCTGTAACATGCCATGTTATCAGTACCATATTTCTTATAAAATGTTGTTCAGAAGTTATATACCCAGTCAATTAACCTTGATATCTGATAAAGCTGTTTGATTCAATGGTATGACCTGGAACCAACTAACGAAATAGACTAATGCACTGTTTAGAAACTGATTAAGTAAATACCTGGTTGTTATACCTTACTATATATGAGGAATCCCAAGTTGGAACCAAAATAAGTTATCAGTTCATGCCAAACTAGATGGCACGATCCCTCTCGCTCCCTTTGCTCCGCTGACCACTTCCTTCTCACTGTTCCTCCTTCCCCTTGTGCCTCCTCTTGTTTCTGCTCCTTCCAACTCCTAGCTCCCCTCCACTGGAACTCCTTACCTCTCTCAATCCGCTCTATTCCCACCTTTTCCTCATTCCTCTCCTCCCTTAAATCTCTCCTTCTCCATTCCCCGCCATAATACCCCTCCCCCTTATCACTCCCCCTCTCCCACCCTTTCCATCTTCCCCTTAATCATCTCCCTCCACCCCCCTCCACCCCTTCCACACCCCCTTCGCCCCTCCCGTTTCCTTCCTCCTCCTCCTACCCATCCCTCCCTCTTCCTCCCAGTTCTACTCAACTACTCTCCCCTTCCCTTCTCTCTAATTGCTCTACATACTGTTTTGTTGGTCTGATTCAAAATTGTAATTTGCTTCTACTGTTACTGTTAATTTGTTATCGTTAAATGTACCCTGTTGTTAAAATGTGCAGCGCTTTGCCGTAAAGCGCTATATAAACTTAATAAATACAAATACAAATATTCCCATGGCAAATAAACACTAATGAAGTGTCTGTAGTACAAGTAGAGTCCTAACGGACCACGTTGCCGCATTGCTTGTCTCAAATTGATCTGAATCTGTATAACATGGTATGCCAAATTCGTATGAGAATTTAGGAATAATTAACTTTAGCCATTAACGTTAAGCAACCCATCTTTGTAGAATCCGTTTCCCGCAAAAATGCAATTTATTGAGTTCAAATCATATCCTATATGTGAGGGCGTAATACTCTCAAATGTCACTTTAGATAATGTTTTGATGCATATAGTACAATGTATATTATGTGATATCATTAAGATTGGGATAGTTAATATTCGGTTCACAGATAAACACGACATAGAATGCCCAAAAGATGGTGTCCAAACCCTGAAATTCAACTAGTACCGAACACTAGCAATGAAAGTGAAAAGGGACACATGTCCTATCATCACCATAGTAACCAAACACAACATATACCTAATGGCGACGGCAACCCACGTCCTAACAACAAGCCTACGCAGGGAATTAGAACACGGAGCAGCGGTAAGAGACCGTCTATAATTTTCGGGTTTATAATGAATAGTATCTTTAACCATGGAAGCGTAAGCGTCAGAATAAGTACTTAGAATTCAACCACCAGATATTAGATAGACTGCAATACGAAGCGTAAACCTTACAGGGGGAGCGCTTAAAAATTAGAAAAACCATGCATCCCTTCCAACTTTCCCTTTGTATTAACAACCACAAGCAGATTAATACAGTGTCACTAGGACTACTGGCACTGAATCATTCCAGCAACAAGCTTACTCGTAACAATGCACCTCGTCATTTAATTTGGACAAGCGCGTACTAAATCTACAATGACTATTCGGACACAAAGTGTTGCTCACTACCTGATATTTTACTAATCTTTTGCAGGGATTTAACCCTACAAATCAATACCGGATTGCACTAACATTGGAAGACGAATGGTAAGGAGATCATATTTAGTGAATAGCTGGGTTATCCTATGCTGATGTGTAGTTTTAGACATCAAAGGAAAATGTCTTAAGACGTTTTCTAAACTGCTGCAGTTTGGTACATTGTTTGAGGTAGAGTGCAATCATATTCCAACTTTTCGGAGCCCAGGCAGCGAAACTTGCTCCACCTAGTTTCCTCAGAAAGGTGCGTGGTTGAACCAGTAATATAAGAGTGTTAAAGCGTAAGGTGCGCTTTGAAGTAGCCATGTGGATCCTAGATTTCAAATATTCTGGGGCCTTACCTGAAAGACATTTAAAGACTATTACTGGCTTTTGAAAATTTGATAACTTGTAGATTGGTTTTGGCTGATGGTTCTATTGGAAATAAACCAGAGATTGCTACCTTATTGGAAGGTCCGGAATATGGAGTGCGTACTTATATGCAATTTATGCCTATTAATGAGAAACCTCGGGAGGCATGGTCTAGATTAAGAAATATTTGGTCTGATGATGTCTTGGATAAGATTTCTGAGTTGGATTGGAAATACATTCTAAAGGTTCATTTGCACTTGGGTCCTGATATGGACGGTATTCGACAAAAAATTATTGGGAAGGTGTATTGGACACCTGTTAGGATGTTTAGATTGGGGCTCCGACCGGATGATTTGTGTTGGAGTTGTAACAGTGATAGGGGTACTTTAGTGCATTTACTGTGGGATTGCCCGAGAGTGCTGGAGTTTTGGACTGCAGTGATTGATAGAAATGATTTGATTTTTGATGTGGTTTTGCAGAGGTCGGCAGTGAATGTCATCTTACTTTCCCGTAAAGATAGGAGTGGTCGAATTGCGAGACATTCTTGTTGGATTGATAGGGCCATTATGGTGGCTATTAAGTTAATACTCAGGGTTTGGAAATCAAGGAAGAAACCTAATGTTGATGAGTGGCTGACGGAATTACATGTGTTGGCACAGTATGACAAGGTTTCATTTCATAATAAAGATAAGGATGAAGATTATTTGATATTGTGGGGTCCTTTTATGGCCTTGTATGACTGATGGGGAGATGGCATTGTTTTGGCGGTAATGGTATTCGAGGTGTAGAGAGTGGGGTTCCCTTTTTTTTTTTTTTTTTTTTTTTTTTTGTCTTGTCTTGTCTTGTGTGGTTTTGGTTCTTTTTGATGGTTATGTTTCACCATGGTTGGTTTTCTGCTTGAAATGAACTATTTAAGATATTCTTGTCAGTTTGTACATTTCATGCTTATACTGTCTGTGAAACATTGTTTCTCTTATTATTGTTGTTTATGAGAAAACTAATAAAGTGTTGTTAAAAAAAAAAGAAAAAAAAAAGACTATTACTAGCCCTTTGAATTTCAGCCGCTGCTCAATATAGAGCCAGTGTAGTTTTTTTTTTTCGATGTTCTGTAATGTGAGTTTGGCGGCTCAATCCACATACAGTCCGAACTGCTCCATTCTGTATGGTTGGGAGACTCCTGATATTCTGATATTCCCTTTAGAGGTTCCTATCAAAAGACTATTGCAGTAGTCTAATTTGGTATTAACTATAGCTTCTGCAATAGATGCTCTATTAGCTTCTGACAGATACGGACGTATTTGCCATAAGAGATGAGTAAAGAAACTACATGACGACTTAAGGTAGGACACATGTTTCTGAAATGTCAGGTGGGCATCAAAGAATACTCCCAAGGTATTCATATATTCAGATACTAGGATGTTATTGCCACCTATTTCAAAGGCTTTATAATCTGCATCCTGTTTTTTAGCCTATGAGGTGTGCTGATAAGCAACAACTGAGTTTTTTTGTCATTGAGGGCAAGAGAGTTAAGAGCCATCCACTTCTGGATTGCATCATAGATTTCATTTATAGTAGCCAGATCATCTTTGTAGACCCCAGATAGTTCAACTACTATCTGGGTGTCATCGGCATAGTTGGCAAATTGAATGCCCCTAGACTTTAGCAGGTCATATAGACATTTAATATATATATTGAAAAGTAATGGGGATTGGAACGATACCTGAGGGACACCACATGTGACAGGAACTTTCAGAGACTTAGAGAGTCCCTTAGCAACACAGGCACTCCTAGGGCCAAGAAAAGATTTAAGCCAAAGGATTGCTTATGGGGAGCATAGGCCTATCTTCTGAAGTCTTTCCGCTAAAGGTTTGTGGTCAACCAAGTTGAATGCATAGGAAAGATCCAACAGAAGCAGGAGAGCAGAGTTGCCTTCCTCAATGATTTCTGTTATGCTGGTCTTAAGATCTAAGAGTGCCGTCTCAGTTCCATGGTTGGTTCTGAAGCCGGACTGTTCCTTGGCCAAGATGTTATTAGTTTCAACAAATTTCTCTAGCTGTATATAGGCTATTTTGTCCAAGATTTTAAGTATAAAGGGAATGTTAGTAATTGGATGATAGCTTTCGGGCATCAGGGGGTCAAGATTATCCTTCTTTAGCAGTGCGGTAATCCATGCCTCCTTTATGCCGATAGGAACAACCGCCTCATCAAAGGAGCGATTAATAAGTTCTGTTACCCATGGTGTAAGGGTATTTGCAAATTCCTTAAAAAGTGTAGTGGAGAAGATATCCCCCCTTACATGATGTGGGTTTAAGACCCTCGATGATCACTAAGACCTCTTCCTCGGTCATTCTAGTAAATGAGAAAGGTTTTATCCCTTGATCTGGTAGCTCCAGAGGTGGAGGTAGTGATGCTTCGGTTAGGCATTGAGACTCAATCTTTTCCCTGATGCGATCTTGGTGCAGTTTGGTCTTCTGGCTATCCATTGATATGTTAGTGCCTGTACAATCCAGCCTACATATGTCTCGAATTTTGATTTTGATATATATTTGTCTCTTGTCTCTTCTCTTTAACCTCCTAACAATCCTCCCCTACACCAACCCTTGACCTTTTGTCACACAACTGTACATTATTATGTTGGACTGAACATCATTGTATATGGTTGTCCACCATGATCTTATTAACACTTTGGGCCTCATTACACGGATGGCGGTAAGGATTTACCGGTACCGGTAAAATACCGGTACCGGTAAATCCTTACTGCCTTACTACGAGGTCCCTTTGCGGGTTGGGGGATTTAACGCCTGCTTTTTGCAGGCGTTAAAATCCAACCCGCTAAGGGACCTCAGAGCTAATTACGGCACCGCAAAATTGCGGTGCTGTAATTAGCGCCTTCCCCTTTCCCATAGAGCCCTATGGGGCAGAAATGGGAATGGGGAAGGGCAATGGTGGAAGGGGGATTTACCGCCCCTCCAACCTTGGAATGGGGCGGTAAATCCCCTTTCCGCCAAGGCGGTGCCGGTATTTTACCAGCATGAGCCATGGCGCTAGTAGCGCCATGGCTCACCGCCTACCGTGTAATGAGGCCCATTGTACTTACAAAGAGTTTTCTTTTGTTGATACTACAAATACCACATGCCCTGATTTGAAAAAGGCGGTGAATGCCGAAACACGTGTCATCACAAAGGGCACTTTATGACACTTTCCTCATCACATTTTTATGTTTAAAACTCAACTGGCACAGATCTACATGAATGTTTGTGTTGCTTTATATTTCTGGCGGTTGTATGGCTTTTTTGACCGCCTCACTCAATAAGATGTGACAGTAAAGAAAAACCTATGGAACAGGCTCCTGCGAACTGAACAGATAACAAAAGTAGTTACATGCAGATAGGTGTCGCCAATTTGACCAGTCTTTACTAAAGCCAAGGTTGCAACCACTTACAAATGTAGTGTGTGTGTTATTTTCTTGTTTAGTTTATTCTTATTTTTTTCTGGAAGTTACTTAAAGGACACTGTTTCTCTGTGAATCATCAGTACACCCACTCCTTACCTCATAGCCATGTATTATATATGTGTGTTTTATGGAGCATCACTTATATTTCAATACACTTATCACTGAGACCCACCCTTGCATAATTCGGCCATCTTCTGGTAATGGAACGTAAGAAGTAGGTGAGTTAAGTGTGAGTGCTCTGACGGCAAAAACCGAGGCATACCCCTCTGCTGGTGACATCAGCGGCCACCAGAGAAAAATGTACTCTAAACGTGCTTATGCAATCAGGTGTGACCATGGAAATGCAGAATACACTTTTGCATGCAATGCATGTCAAAACTGTCTTAATCCGTTTTTTCTTCATTATTCATGTGTGGGTCTCCTGGCTTGATCGAAATGATTGAAAAGATCCTAAAGTCTACTTTTTCGCTTTACCAAATGACTTTTGACATTGTTATTAAACTATGACATCGTCGATCAACCTCTATATCAGGGAGAGAAAGGGTTTGACATTATATATATGTATATATATTACCGATGGAGCTTGTACTAGCAGCGGTATTCATGTATTGATCAATAGATGTTTATTTGAAATGTTTTCCTATCTGAACAGATCTGCCGCTGATGCATCTGCATTTCTGTAAACATTATCTGATAATGTAATTGTTTGCGTATGTGATTGACAACAGTTTAACATGTGCATTGCAAAATAATTGTGTTAAGCATTTTATCTATGTCACTCTCAATTTGTTAATTTAACAAATGTTTGATTACCATTGTTCCATCATTTATAACACTTTTCATTGATCTGAGTGGTAGCTAAACTTTTTCATTTAAGTAAGTCATCAAAACTACTACATATTTTTAGACACAGACTCTTTAAAATGTCAAATCTGTAGGACATTGTATTTACAATTATGATATTGCTCAATAGGGCTCAATGGAAAGATGTATGAGTACAAGGTTTATATCATAAGGTCTTTTTTTGAAAATGTCATTATTTGTTCTAAAATGTGTCTTTTTAATTCCAGTATGCGCTTTTGTTAGTAAAATGCCATTCTGCACCATCACTGAATGTGCCAACACCTACCAAGATACATGGTACAATACTGCACATTTTCCCAAAAGACATTTCTCTGATCTCATAGTGACTACTGAACTCTGTTGTTCAACCAGATGACATTGGTAGAAATATTAGGAGATAAAAGAGGAAATCAATTCTGCGTATGCAGCCAGCATTGCAGTGATGTACGAGTCTCGAGAATTTACAAAAAAGGGTCTTCCCAGACTAAGACTTTACATGCTCCTGTTGTGCACACGCTCTTTTAACCTCAATGTAGGTGAGTGTATTTAATATGGATGATTGATCTAAAGTCATAAGTATTGCATCATTGCATTTGTAAATTGTATGTCTCTATTTCCCCTTCTTCTCTTGGCCCATTTAATTTTTTGTCCTCAACAGAGTATGGGGTGGCCAGTGATTTCTCAGTACCCACCGACAAATCGCAGTCCATCCAGGTATGCTAGTTACGATTGCATTGTGCAATAGCGTGAATGTTCTCTTAGGTTATGATTCTGAGCAAGCATGTGGCTAACATCTGTCTGTTTAGCGTTTAGGGCTACGTGAATGTATTCCCAATCCCATTTCCTCATTAGTTAACAGTTTTTTTTCCTCTTCAATTCCAATTTCCAATTTTAATTCTTGTCTTTTAGAGGAGATAGCTATCGCCAGTTGACAATTGCATTATTTCTCGGCTCTCCCTGACACATTGCAGTCCATGCAGGTGTGCCAAGTACAGTTGCATTGTGCAGGTGGTATGAATGTTCTCGTGGGTTAAAATTCTGAATTGCGTGTGAATAATATCTGTCTGTTAAGTGTCTAGGCCTCATCAGATAACTGTTAATTTTACTCTTTGACAATTTAATTTCTTTTGCGCAGGAAGAGACGGTGGCAGCCAGTGCGTTTTTGGGAAGGCTACTTGGTGCAGTCACGAAAAATGTTCTATTTGGTAAAGTGTAGCCTGTATATAATTAGAATTTTTAAAACGTTATCAAACTGTTTTGCAACAAATCAGGGCACTGATTGTATTTATTTATATAGTGTGCCAAGCCCTGAGGCAACTGGGCACTTTCTTGGGTACAGAGGACATAGTTATATTTACACATACAGGCATAAAGGTAACATCATTTACAATTACAGTCAGTGTAAAATCACGTAATTTACAAGCATAGATAAGGCTATAGAGTCGTAGCTCGTACAGGTAGTAGGTATATACAGTAAAGGTAGATATCTAGGTAGTGTTTGTGTGTTGGCTGGGTGACATCTTAGCTTTCGTTCAGACAGAGCCAGAATTTGGCCATATGTCGGAATTTATGGAAGGAGTGCTCAGTTCTGATGTTGGGGGGTAGAGCATTCCATGGTTTGGCAGCTAAGATAGGGAAACTTTTGCCGCCTGCCTTTTGCAATTTAAACTTTGGTATAATGAGAAGGTTGGAATTGGAGGATCTTGTTTGTCTTAGTGACGAATGGGGTTTGAATTTGTTGCAAAGATAGATCGGTGCTTGACCGTGTGTGAATTTGTGTAAAAGGGAGAGAGTTTTGAGTTTGATTCTTTGGTTTATGGGGAGCCAGTGAACACTACGTCTCAGCTCTGAGATATGTAGTTTTCTGGGGAAGTTGGTGGCTGCTCTTAGTGCGTTGTTCTGAAAGATTTGTAATTTATTTAGATTGTGTTGACTGGTGCCTAGGTAGAGCGTCTTGAAGTATTCTAGTTTGGTTAGTACTGGTGCTCTAGCCACAGTGATGCAATTTGCCATTGTCAGGAATGGTCTGCATGCGTTGATGAGCTTACATGTGCAAGCAGTAGTAGATGCGGTAGCATTGATTTGTTAATCGAGCGAGATAGAGGCGTCTATGTACATGCCAAGAGTTTTGACGTTTTTAAACACTTGGATAATGTTGCCGTCAATGGTGAATGTGTTGAATTTGGTGTCAAGTTTGTTGAGTCTGGCTTGGGTACCCACAAGGAGGAGCGCAGTCTTGTCATCGTTAAGGCAGAGTTCGTGTTGGGCCATCCAAGCTTGGATGATAAGATAAATGTCATTGAGTCGTTGAGTGTCTGTGTCATGGTTGCCTGTTAGGTGTATAAGGATTTGCGTGTCGTCCACATAGTTAGTGTAAGAAATGGCCAGTTGGTCAAGTTTGTCAAAGAGAGGTTTTGTGAATATGTTGTAGAGAGTTTGGGAGACACAGGAGCCTTGTGGAACTCCGCATGTGACAGAGGAAGGGTGTGCAGAGGCAGTGGGTGCAGATACTCTGGTTGTTCTATTGTTTAGAAATGACTGGATCCAGTTGATTGCTTCGATGGAGAAGTGGGCTGCTGAGGATAGATGATTACAGAGGGTTTTATGGTCGACCAGGTCAAATGCAGCTGGTAGATCTAGTAGGAGACGGATGGCAAGGTTGCCTGAGTCCTTGATGTTTTCGATTTGGGTTACTAGATCTATTAGGGCAGTTTCTGTTCCGTGTCTAGGACGGAAACCAGATTGGCATAGTCCTAGCAGGTTGTTGCTTTCTAGGTGGTGTTGGATCTGCAAATAGACTGCTCTGTCTATGATCTTCAAAAGGAAGGGTACCGTGGTGATAGGTCTGTAGTCGGAAGGATTGTTGGGGTCAAGAGTTGGTTTCCTTAGGAGAGGCATGGCCCAATGCGTCCTTGAGGTTTGTGGGGACGATATTAGATTTAAAGGAGGCATTGATAAGTGAGGTGATAAATGGGGCGATCGCCTTTGCTGTTTCTTTTATGATAGGTGCTGGGCAGATGTCATCCATGCATCTGGATGGTTTGAGACTTAGGGCCTCATTATAACCCATGCGGGACGGGGTTAACGGCGCCAGTAAAGGTGCCGGCGCCGTCAACCCTGTCCCGTCTGATTACGAGGTCCCCTCGCGGGACCCGGTCTGCACGTCTAGTTCCACCAGACGTGCGGAGCGGGTCCCGCAAGGGTAGGAGGGAGCAAACAATGGGCCACTCGTAATCGGCCCGTTGTTTGTTTCCTCGCCCATTCCCATTCAGCCCTATAGGGGCTGAAATGGGAATGGGGAAGGTCCGGGTTTGGGTTCCTAGAAGGAGGAATTACCAGGCCCTCCGAACTCGGAATGGCCCGGTAATTCCTCATTCTGGGAACCCGGACGCGATTTCGGCAGCAGCCATGCCGAGGTCGTACTGAGGTCTTTAGTATAATTTTTCCACTTCTCTGATGCCGAGTGGGGTGAATTTGAATAAATTAGATTGTTCAGAGGGTGGAATAGTTATAGTAGAAGCAGGCAGGTTATTTGTTAAAGTGGCTTTTTTATTTTCAATCTTTTTTTGTAACAGTTCAATTTTGTCTGATAAGGCCTTTTGGATGTTTTGACACCTTTCGGCAGGTTGTGGGTGGAGGAGTGGCTGATTCTAGTTCTTTAAGAATGTTAAACAGTTCTCTGGTGTTAGATTTGGCGTTTTGAATGCGTTCATTGTAGGAATCTGATTTGGCTAGAAAAATGGCGGATTTGTAGGTTGTGGAGTCTAATCTGAAATTTTCTTTGTTACAAAGTGATGGGGAATTTCTTCAGCTGAATTCAGCTGCTCTTTTGTTTTTACGCAGACTTTTCAAGTGTGGGGTGAACCAAGTGTTAAGCTGGGCGTGTGGCTTAGCTTTATGAAGCTTTTGAGGTGCTATTTTGTTGATGGCATTTAGTAAAGTCGTGTTATAGAGGTTTATCAAATGCGAAGGGTCTTCACTAAGCTCGGAAACTATGTTAGCCTGCAAGAGCGGTTATAGCAATGGCAATAAGTTGTCCACTGTTATGTTCCGTGTGTTTCTTGCTAATCTTGAAGGAGCTGTAGGTTTCTTGTGGTTAGGAGTATCTCTAGGAATGGAGAAGAGGATGACATTGGGGTCTGACCAAGCGATAGGGTGGTTAGACAAGATAGAGATGTTGCAGTCTGCAATCCAGTCTAGTTGTCACCCTTTGGCATGTGTGGGTTGTGCAAGTCTGAGTGAGGCCTAGACCAGTTAAGCTTTTGTTAATATTGACAGCATTTTTGTCAATGATATCATGAAGCCCTAAATTAAAGTCTCCAAGGAGGAGAGTTTGTGAGCTTAATTTAGTTTTGTTTGTGAGAATCAGTGATAGATCTATCACCTTTTTTCTCAAACCAATCGGGACCACTGCTCTTCCCCATCTAAACAAAATATCATCCATGACAGACAATTCATCCTTCACTTCCCAGAACGGCTTCACGCCCTCTGCCAATTCCACTTTATTTGGCCATGCTGCAGACTCCACATACGGAATTGCTCTACTTATGATTTCATCTCTTTTCATCTCATCCAACCACTCCTGTTTGGACACAATACCGTCAGTGTTAACAAACACTAATTCCATTTCTTCACTTTCCACAACACCAGAGTCAACTACTCTCACCCTCGACAAATTATCAGCCAATATATTATCCTTTCCAGGAATTACCTCCATCTTAAAACAATGCGTCTGCATCCTGGTGACCAAACCTGCCACTCTGCGGGAAACCTTATCTAGGCCCTTATTCTCAAATATAGATTTAAGTGGTTTGTGATCTGTGCGAATCACAAACTCAACTCCCCACACAAAATTTCTGAAACGTTCCACGGCCCAGAAACATGCCAATGCCTCCTTTTCGAGAACAGAATATCTTATCTCTGCTCCCTTTAGACCTCTCGATGCGTGAGCTATCACCTCTTCAGACCCATCATCCTGCTTCTGGGATAATACCGCCCCTAGCCCATATTCACTGGCATCTACAGTGATGATAGTAGGTTTTCTCGTGTCAAAACATCCTAATGGATGGGCTAAGTTTATATCTTCCTTTATTCTATTAAATTCCATCTCACAGTGACTATTCCACACAAAATCAGCGCCTTTCCTCAGAATTTTTCTCATTTCTTGCACTTTGTCAGTATAGTTTACCACACATTTTTGATAAAATTCTGTCATTCCAAGAAAAGAGCGCAACTCACTCTTATTAGAAGGTCTCTCAATTTTCTTTATGGCATTTACCATCTCTTCTTTGGGCCTGATACCATCTCCCGACACTTCATGGCCCAAATAGTCCACTTCAGTCACCGCAAACTTGCATTTCTCTTCTCTCAACGTAATGCCTCTTTCCTCAATTATCTTCAACACCTTACACAGATTTCTATCATGCTCCTCCAATGTCACTCCACTTACCAACACATCATCTTGAAAACAGAACACACCCTTCACCCCTCTCAACAAACGATCCATGATTTTCTGAAATACGGAGGAGGCAGACGCCAAACCAAAAGGCATTCTCCTAAATTGGAACACACCTTCATGCGTCACAAACGCCGTAACTTTTCTACATGCTTCCTCTATTTCAACTTGATGATAAACTGAGGTCATGTCCAGTTTGGAAAAATACTTTCCCCCACCCACCATGGTCAATAACTCACCCATATTAGGTAGGGGATGCCTGTCCACTAATACACACTTGTTTAACTTGCGCATATCTACGCATAATCTCAAATCACCTGAACTTTTCTTTACAATCACCACTGGGGAAACCCATTCAACACCCCCAGCTCTCTCGATCACACCTCACTTCAACAACTTCTGCAACTCCTGCTTAACGCTGTCCCGTAAAGCAAGGGGCACCAGCCTGAGTTTTGCCACAGTGGGATTACTGCCTCTTTTCAATAATATCTGGTGCTGAAATCCCTTCACTCTTCCCAACGTTTCGTCAAATACCTTACCATACTCTCTCACATACTTCTGACAAGTTGAAACTACTTCTGATACTTGTTGAACTTGTTCAGGGTGGTTGGGATCTAGTCTTATTCCTAAATTCTTTTGTTCTCTCCATCCTAACAAGGATTGTCCCTTCTTTGTTACATACACTTTCCCATCACAACTACGTCCTTTAAATTCAAACCTACTCCACATATAACCCAGCAAATCAATTTTACCTTGGTTATATCCGCCAGGACTTATGTCGGGTTTTGACAATGCTGATACCACTCCTTTCATTTCGCACTCAAATGTATTTCTGGACACTAGTGTGACCTTCGACCCTGAATCAGCCATCATCGACACTTTACACCCATTCACAGTCAACATTCACAATAACATTTTGTAATGTCAATACAGCATCATCATCTGACGACCTCCCATCTTCCTCTTCATTCACATATAGGACCTTTCTTTGGCCTGTTTGGCCAAACTGATAGTTCTTGCAACATGTCGCCAAATGTCCTCTCCTTTTGCATTTATTACAGACTGCCCTCCGCCCAGGACACATTACAGAAGATGCAAAGTGTGTCGCACTAGCGCACCGATAACACAACCTCTCGTCCCTTTTATCCTCTCTCCTTTCGTTTCTTTGCGTTGCCTCTTGATTCCTCTTTTCTTCTGTATTGCTCCTTTCCTTTTGTCTGTTCCTTCCTTTCTTTTTGTTTTTTCCTTCACCCACAATCAACACTTCCGGCTTATTTTCTTTACCATCTCCCCCTTCTGTCTTGGAGAGTTTGGCAACACATGCCAGGGAATGTTCTACACGTTTAGCCAAGTCTAGTACCTCATCCAAATTCGGCTCATCCTTCAGCCAAAGTTCCTCTCGTATCTTGTTCGAGCGGCAATGCGTCATGAATTGATCGCGGATGTGTTCGTCGAAACTTCCCTGAAAATTACAAGTTAGTGCTAGATGACGAAGAGCAGTCACATAGTCCTCAACAGATTCCCCCTGAGCCTGTATGCGCATACGGAAATTGTACCGCTGCAAAATGGTACTCCTTTTTGGGTTGAAATGCTTATCCAATTTCAGCAATGCTGATTTAAATTCATTCAAGTCATGTCCGCTCCCATCTCCCACCAACTGAGGAAGAGTTTCAAAAATCATCTGCCCTTCATACCCTAGAAAGTGCAGTAGTAATGCCACTTTTCTTTCGCTGGAATATGCTGTTCCCCCGGCCGCCTTCAAATAATGCATAAACCCCTTACGCCATTGAGGCCAAGCAATCTTCGCCGCCCCTGGGGTAGGCATAAAAGTGGGAGGGCCAGATAAGCCAGGTAAAGCTGCCATGTCTCTATGCAAGAAAGAGTCTCTATGCAGGAAGAATTTCTCCCTTCGCTCACGGAAGTGTCCCTTTTAAACTCTCTTTAAATCTTGTGCTTGATACATTTGCACCACTCCAGCAAAGTACGTGGTAACAATAAATGCTTCCTTCTGGCACTGGAAAATGTAAAAGTCACTTTGACATAAAGAAATTCCAGATGGGTTTCCTACAGAAAATGCACAGAATTTGAAACCATAATCGGCTCACAAGTATGCAAAAGTAACTCCCCAATATTTGTCTTCAGTTGTGTGATTTCCACAGACCCACACAGTGATCTCCCCTTTTCCCAGGAGGGATTTTGCACAGCACGCGTGCTCCTACTCAATTTCCCTTGTCTCTGTGTTACACAGGTCACGGTACCCCTATTACACCCTCCTGCGCAAATCGCCTTGTCGATCTATTGGCAGAAATACGGAAGATGGAAGCCAGCCTCCTCGTTTCGCAAACGGGAGTCCTTGCGGCTTCGGGGCTGGTCCACAATCCGTGGCGGGGCACAAACAGATGAAAATGGCACTTACTTGGGGTGATCGTTGCGCAATGGACACTTGGGGGCTGCAGGAGAGAAGAGCCTTCCTTGGGCCGGCGATAGCTCAGCGGCCGCTCGACGCCTCACGGGAGCAGAGCAGCCTTCCTGAGCCTTTCCCCACGACAACGTCCGTTGCTTCTCCAGGAGGGCACACCGTGAACGCAGCACCCGCCGTTCACAGCAGCGGGCCACTCAACGCGGGAGGGGCGGAGCAGCCCACAGCCAGCCACGGCTTCTGTGGCGGGCCTTCTCTTCACCAGGGTCTGCTGGACAGGAGGAGCACTTCGTGATAGCCTTCTTCCAGCTTTGACGGCGCCGGGCACGTAGGGAGCAGGCCTCAGGGGCGATGCGAGCAGACGCTCATTGGCCGCCGCTCAACACCAGGCCAGGTGGAGCGAAGGCGGCTGGTTGCTGGGGGTCTCCTTTCACCTGCCAGGGATGGCCTCAACATCCCATCCTCATCGCCATTGTTATGAAGAGGCTGGCAGAGACAGGTGAGGATTTTCACAGTATTTATTTAAAGGATAGTTCCGGGACTTTTTTTTTATTGTCCCTACGGTTCGGCCATGTGTTTTTAAGCATAAATCGGTAGATCGTAGAAAACTTTCCTATGGACCTTACCCGACTTTTCGTCCATTAACGCACTCGAAATCAGCCGCCATTTTGTGATAATCCTATCATTTCCCCCCATCGACCTGGCTCACCTGCGTTTGCGGCACTAAATCATATCCCCCGCCCCTGAAACAGACTTTATCAAAACATTCATATTCCCCGCCTCTATCCGTGACGTGACTGTGCTGCGTAGGCAAACGCGCCCAGGCGTCTTCTACGCGACTCCACACAGAACCCGGAAACCAACACAGATCAGCTCACAACACAGCGCGCCACAATTCGGAATATGAAACTGTACTTTTAAATCAAACCGCAAGATTGTAAATTTGGTAAAGTACATTTATTTGACATCAAATGTTTAGAGAATATTCAGCGATTTGCATTTTTATTTGCTCACGTTCCAAAAAGTTCGTTTTGAGGCATGCGATGTTCCTTTGCTGTACACAGGGTCTTAGATCATCTCACAATACAGCCCCTGAGCCTGACATCAGCAGACGCGTACTGCCCATTTCCCAACGCCAAAGCACGTTTCGTGTCAACAATCGCTGCGCCTCAGCTAATGAAGTGTCGCCATGGAAATGGCAGGACGCCTCTTTCCTCAAGAAGTATAAACACACCGTTTCACAACACACAGCAGCAGATTTTCGATTCCATTACTCTCTCTGTTACTTTGAGTATTCTGTGACTCGTTTCTGTGCTCTGGTCAGCTACCTTCGCCGTTTCTAGGCCTTGTGAACACCTGTACCATCTCTGTAAATTATTTTACTTTCTTTACCACACAATGGCTACAATAATGCCGTATATGTACGAGCCCGAGGACACCGAGGAGGAACTACTGGAAAGGCAAGCACGCGAAAACGATGGGGATTCGGACGGCAGTTGGGAGGACCAGTCAACGGATGAAGAGCCTGGACCATGTCGCATGGACGGCGTCTCCACCTGGTGCACGTGCAATCGGTGCGAGCTAATGCCAACTGAGGAGGAGAACTGCTGCTGCCGTGAAAATTCCGGGTGCTTGGCCTACATTTCGGAAGGCGAGCCAAGTCCGCAATGCATCACCGAGCTGCCAGAGTTCAGGGAAGCCTGCCTCTCACGGACCGTGTTGAGGATGATGATGGTGCTTATGCACGAACTTCGCGGCACTGTTCGTCCGCGTAATCCGAGTAATGAGTAAGTATACTCTGGTTGTGATGTCAGTGATGCCACTACTATTTCATGGTCGTCTCCCACATATAAAATTACATCTACATATCATTCGAACGCATGTAAATTGGTTCCATATTGTGCATTTTCTAGATAGAATTTTTTTCAAAGCAGAATGACATTTTTTACCTGAATCGACATTGATAAGAAAGTTTTGTCATTTTAATACAGTTTGCATCTTTCTTTTTCACAGGTGGTACAGGCTGGTGTCCTATCGTTGCTTCACTTGGTGGCTTCACGGGAGGCTCGGACACCGCGTTCGGAGAGTAATACCTGCCTGTGCGGTACTTGCCATTAGACAACATTTCCCCAGCGACAGTGGACAATACCGCGGATTTTCCCTGGATGTGCTGCAACCGGAACTTTACAATGTGTAATGTTTATTATTTATGTTCAATTGAAATTACGATCTAAAATAAAACCCAACATATATTTTAACAATGGTTGTTTTGATTTTTTAAATGAATCTATTGTGTCTCCATTGAATAGTCTTCCTGTGCCTTGTCTTGTCACACCACATGTCTCCGGCCAGCATCCTCCCTCACGCTGGCCGCCCACCTTCAATCCACATAACCGTTGAACCCATATGCAGCAGACATACATATGTTATTTTGCGGGTTGGCATCAAGCCTCCCGGCCTTGCCTCCTCCCCCAAAAATACTTACCACACCACTTTGTTCAAGCGTTGGCAATAAAAGGCCGTTGGATTTTATTGATACAAAACATGGTTATAGGTAAATAATCAATATGGTTGATCATAATAAATCATCCTTTTGGGCACCGGGTACAGAGATGACCCCCTCTAGCCCGTGCCGCCTTGCCACCACAGGCCAGCCTGCTGCTGACTAACTGCCTAGGCATCCAGGGTCTCCAGGGTGAACTGCACCCATATATTCTCCTGGGAGGGTGAGGTATTTATAAACTCACCCCCCTGCCTTCCATGTACTAGATCCTGCAGCCTGCCTCTTACATGCAGTTAGATGGCCTCTCCTTGGTGAGGCCCTGCGGCAAACGAGTCTTGTCTGCACGACCACCGCCCCAATCCACCCCCCGCCCTATCAAAGGCAGTTCGCACCGGGGTACTTGCGCTGGCAAGTGGAGCTGTCAGGGAGCGATAAAGGCCAAGAGGTGCCAAAGACCATGTACACTTCAAAGTGGTCTATAGAGCATGGGTTGTTGTTCCCACGTCTACCTCCAGACCCCGTGTCTCCTGCCAAGCATCCCCCCTCACGCTGGACGCCCCCCTGCAATCCACATAAGTGTGTCTCCATTCACGAGTCTTCCTGTGTCTTGTCTGCACGACCACCGCCCCAATCCACCCCCCGCCCTATCAAAGGCAGTTCGCACCGGGGTACTTGCGCTGGCAAGTGGAGCTGTCAGGGAGCGATAAAGGCCAAGAGGTGCCAAAGACCATGTACACTTCAAAGTGGTCTATAGAGCATGGGTTGTTGTTCCCATGTCTACCTCCAGACCCCGTGTCTCCTGCCAAGCATCCCCCCTCACGCTGGACGCCCCCCTGCAAACCGCATAATGCCACGACATATACACGTCATTCATTCACAAACACACCCCTGTTTCGAATTCTTTATAACCCACTTCATATTTCTAATGAGAACTCCTTTGCGCTTTGCTAGTCAACCCGTGAAGGTGCTGGTTATCTGCTCTTCGTCTCTGTGAACTTCTGTGACCACTTCGAGCAAACTCGTCAGTTTGCAACCTGTGAACTGCTCCCTGTTCTACGACAAGAAACTACTCTGATCCCTGAATCTAACTGTTTGTTCGTCAAGGTAAGGCCATGTACCATAATCATTTTGCGTCCAATTTTTTAATTTATATCTATTTGCTAGTAGTCATCAAATTGCATCCATGTTTTCTTTTCGTTCAAGACAGTACATGCAAGGAACTAGTCACATGTTCTGAGTTTAGTCAAATTATTTTTCTATTTTTTTAAAGTTATTCAAATACTTACCCGCATGTGAATAACGTGTATAGTTCCAAGAACCAAAACGAACCTTGCATTGAACCTTTTATGTGTCATTTAATTTTTTAACACATTGGTATTCATAGAGAATTGTTGATCTTTACTTTTCAGAACTTTCCACAATGCCTGCCTGTTCCATTGGCGGTTGCCCTTCGAAGACCCATAATAAATCTGAAGGTACTATAATGCATGTTTTCCCTAAGACAATAGATCAGATAAGAGAATGGGTCCGATATTGCGGATATCCACCGTCTGAGCTTGAAAGTAGAGTCCTAGAAGTCTTTGCGGACAAGAGGGGTGATCGATACCGCATCTGCAGCAGGCACTTTAGCTCAGACATGTACTCCACATCATTGCTAATAAAGAAGAAAACACCGCAAGCGACGCGAAAATTGCTCTCAACCGCTATTCCCACTCTATTCGTCCACATCCCTCCACTGGTGAGTCAAGTTTACGGATTTAGCTCTCGGCCTTGCGGTAGTGTGTAGCATTAGCTAACAATAATTTCCCCATTTATGTATCCACTCAATATGAAGGCGGAAGATTCTCCCTCCGTGTCGTTATTGCAGTCATCAGCCACTTCAAGCGCCTATCGGGTAATCTTACTTAGCTATTCTGCCACTGACTTGTTTTAGGCATGTAAATCAATAGTTTTAATTTATCGTGTAATTATTTTACCTAATGGTACACCCTAGTACTCGTCCTCTAGTCTTTGTTTTCATTTATAATTATTGTTATCCAAAATAATGCAAGTACTGTCTTTCAGGGAGATGCTGAGGAGTCCAACGCATTGACGACAACCGTTGATGTCACTCAGATGCTCGAGGTACGTTTCCGGACAGTTCCATCGATGGAGATCATCAGATCTTGCATTCTTGTAGCGTGATTGTTACACACAATGTTTCTTTCGTTTTTAGCCATTGATATGTCCTTCTGTCGTCGCCCTCCTATGTGTCTTCTTTTTTCAATATTGTGTTCATTACTAATGAAAGTCCTATGTTTCAGGGAGTCGATGGAGCATTAGTCCAAGAAGAAGGGGGAGCATGCAGTTACGAGTCGGCGCAACAGCTTGCAGAAGTGCGCACCGCAGTTACAGCGTCCCTTGATGTTCTTATGCATTTCGAGGTATGGATACTGACAGTTCGATCAAGCGAGATCATATGACGTGATTACATCCGCTATACTTCCTTCTTTATTAACGGAAGTACTATGTTTCAGGGAGATGACGGAGCTTCTTCTACAAGAACATCACCCCTAGTAGTTGATGCAGATCTCTGGGTGGTGACACTTCCAACGATCGAGCAAATCGAATCATATTTAGATATCCATTATTTATTTTAGACAACTGATCATTTGTGCAGGTCTATTTAGATGAGCCGTTGACGCCTGCACAAAGTTTATGTTCTTTTTAACAAAATAGAAAACCATACTAATGCAATTACTGTGTTTCAGGGAGTTGCTGAAGCGTCATCTTCAATAATATCATCAATGGAAGTCTATGCGGAGCCCGAGGTATGGATCTTGACAGTTCCATCTAACTAGATCAACAATGCGTGAATAATTGTCGTTTGAATGTTCTACACAATGCGTTCATTCGTGTTTTGCTATTGAGATGTACGTGGGTATTGGTCCCCAAGTACATTTTGTGTTTTCAATATTATTATACATACTAATGAAAGTTCGATGTTTCAGGGAGTCGATGGAGCGTCAGTGCGTGATGGATGTGCTTATGAAAATATAGTCGTTGCAGCGCAAGAGGAAGTGGAGACATGCACACACGAATCGGAGCAACAGCGTCCAGATGTTGAAGTTCGAGGCAAGAAAGTTTCAAAGAAAAGAAAGCAAAAGAAGGTTAGTGTCCTGGTCACTATATTATGTTGTTTTTCACTGTTAATAGTTCAATACTGTAAGTTGTGTTTAAACTGAACATCCCTTTTCCAATCTGTCCTCTAGTTGCGAGTGGGTGTACGAACTAGATCTACACAGACAGTGAAGCGAACGAGAGATGTTGCTTGTCAAACCTTTTGCCAGGGACTTGAGACTGGAGATGCATCGTGCCAATGGGAAGAATATGAAGTGATTGACAACGGAGCTTTACCACCACCAGCCATTGATAGTGAATGTCCTCCTAGTAGTTCGGATGCAGTCGGAGATCAATTCACAGAATCCACACCCGCAAAAACTAAGACCGCGAGAAAGTTGAAGAAATTGTTTTATTCTCCCATCGCCGGAGAAGGAACAGATGTTGCAATGGAAGAGAATGAAATGGACGACAATGAAACACCATCAATATCACAGAACATAGCGGAAGACGATATCAGAGATTGTACCTTTAATGTGAGTGACATGTCCTCAACGTTACAGGCCGAACCAGCTGGGATGCAGAGTGACAGTATAAGGAAAGAGGCCAAATTCATTGTATTCGATAGTTGTTTGATTGATATTAATATTAAGATGAAATGTGGGCATTCGGTTGGTGGGGAAGTATGTGGGGAGCCATTGATTAATGTGACTCGTGCAATTCGAGGCACTAACCTTAAAATAAATGCCACCTGTACACAATATCATCCGTTCTCATGGTCTGCACAACCCATGCTGGGGCAACTGCCAGCAGGCAATCTACTTTGTGCAGCGGCCGCACTTTTTAGTGGTTCAAGTTTTAAAAAGTTAGAGTATTTCTTTCAGTTTGTGGGAATCCATTTCATTGCGAAAACTCAGTTCTACAAATACCAAACCGATTATCTATTTCCAGCCATTAGTGAAGCTTGGAGAATGGAAAAAATGTCTATTGAAAGTACATTTGCGGGCAAACGGTTCAGGCTAGCCGGTGATGGACAGTGCGACAGCCCAGGATTTTCAGCCAAGTACTGCACCTACCACTTTCAGGACATGGAAAGTAAGAAAATTGTGAGTTCGGTGGTCGTGCAGGTGTCACAAAGTACATCCTCAGTGGCCATGGAGAAAGTTGGCTTTGTAGCATCATTGCAAGAACTACAATCGCGGGGAATGGTGATCGACCTGATAGCCACGGACAGACACGTTTCAATTGCCAAGACAATGAGAGAAGAGTACAAAAATATAAATCACCAATTTGACGTATGGCATCTTGCAAAAACAATCAATAAAAAAATGTCGGCTGCAGGTAAAAAAAAGATATGCAAGGTATTTCACAGTGGTCCAAGTCAATCAGCAAACATCTTTGGTGGAGCTCAAAAACATGTGAAGGGTCGTTGGAAATTCTACTGGAAAAATGGCGGTCAGTAATGCTACACTGTAGCAACGTTCACCGCTGGACCACAAACCAACATTTCCACAATTGTGAACATGGCCATTTGTCCACAGAGGAGGCACGGAAGAAGAAGTGGTTGATTCCTTCATCACCCACTCACAAAGCCATTGAAAAGATTGTATTTGATAAAACTATAACAAGAGATTTGAGGGGACTCACGGAATTCTGCCACACAGGAGATTTGGAGGTGTTCCACAATATGTGCCTAAAGTACAGGCCAAAACGATTGCATTTTGGCATGGAGGGCATGATAAATCAGACTCTTCTAGCGGTCTTGGCACATAACCATAATGTTGGCCGTCAACAAAGTAGGACGACCGGAACTTTAGGGACGCTTCGCTACAATAAGGCCTTCACTAAAAGAAGTAAACAATGGGTGATCAAACCAGTGTTTGAGGATATGCAATATGAGTTTATTGAGAGACTTATTGTTGATGTCCTAGATAGGCACATACATGGAGTTGTGAACGAACCTGTGCAGGGGACAACTGCATTGCCACCCAACATTGCCTCTGTTCCATGTCCACCTAAAGCAGAGCTCATTGAGAAATACACATCACGGTTTAAAGGATTGTAATTTGATTGTCTGTTCTCTCGAGTCTCCTCATGTTGCAGGCCCATTGAATATGTGTATCTATGTAATGTGTAAATAAAAGTGATTGCTCAGTGTACATGCAATGTGTCTCTCCACCCTTGCCCCTCCCTTCACCGTGCAGTAGTGCGAACTACCCGGGTGTCACCTGTGACCTTGCTTTCGAGTCTCCTCATGTCGCAGGCCCATTGAATATGTGTAGCTATGTATTGTGTAAATAAAAGTGATTGCTCAGTGTACATGCAATGTGTCTATCCAACCTTGTTCATTTGCGCATTAAATTAAACCAAACAGTAATATAAATCATTTTTCAAAAAATATAGAATGTCTCCGTATTTATGGTTCTCTGGGGCTGCAAAGCACGCAGACAAAATGCAAAGATGGAGTGTAAATTTCAAGTCCTGTGAGATGGCCTTACACTGAATGTAGCTAACTAGGAATGTGTGCTCGTTCAAAGTGAAGGTCAGCTGCTTTGATTTTTTGCTCGGGTGCCGGAATGGCCCACAACTCAGTATAAGGTTCTATTGTTATTTGACCTTGACAGGCCGGGACCATCCCGAAAGACTTCTTTTTGGGGGTGTGGTGCAATAACGTAAGAAACGATAATGAATAAAATTTCAGAAACGATAGCCATTTAATGTTTGTTCATTAGAAGAAATAACGTCGGCATAGAAGGAGTGGTATTTCGGGGCTGCCCTACGCACAGACACAATGGAAAATGCAAATATAATGTAAGTAACTCTTTAGATGAGTTTATACCGCAATTGAATTACTATACAGTAGCTTTAAAGACGGGTTAAGTTGTACTTGTTCGTTCTATGTGGCATATTGTTTTGTACCGCGCACTATCTTGAGGAGAACCATCTCCTTTTACGGAAGCACCTCAAAACCTTCCTCTTTGCTTCTGCTTTCTCTCTCCCTCTCCCCTGCTACAACTGGTCCACTGTCTGCGACCACGGTCCTGGGCCCTTCCACTCTCCACCTGCACTGCCTCCCTGTCAACCCCTGCACTGGGGGACTGTCTCAGTATCCTACAGCCCCCCCTTCCCAGCACTTGTTCTGCACTTACCTTGCACTCGCCACCAGCTGGCCCTATGTATTTATTATTTTATGCTACTTACCTTGTACTCCACTTCCCCCCTCCCCTTCCCCTTGCACTTTTACCTTCCCCCTACCCCTGCACTTGCGCGATCTGAATGACACCTGGCCTAGTAGGATCGTTGTCTGTCTTCTCCTTGTCCCCCCCCTCCCTGCCTCGCCACGCCTTGAAACACTTGTGTATAGGCGCGTTGCAAATGCTATATTATATCATATCAGTGACGAAGTGGTCCACTGGCGCTCAGGCGGCTCTGAAAAAGGCGGAGGAGAGGGGGTGGGTTACTGGAAATGACGTATAATACCCAGTTGCACTGTCCTAGCTATGAAATAATTTCCCGACCTAATATATAAAATGAATAATTTTAATAAAGATCTGATGGTGAGACTAATTTCATTTTTTATGTTTTTAAAACAGGTACATCCTTCATTATTGTCTGTGTCACGAGTACCAGACACCGGCGGATGGCTTTTACAACCGCCAGTTGCTTCTCCGCGTGAACAACGTTACCACCCTGACCATTTTATGGGACGATCGCCAAGTACAAGTATGCCCTTACGCGGTACTAATGGCTAGATGCAACATACATACCGTTGTGGTGGCCTAGTGCCTCGTTGTTGGAACAGCCATGCGATTATCAGTGCGACCGAAGAGCTTATTTTATCGTAAGCCAACATCCTGTGTACTGCACACGAACATCGCTTGCCTCAAGACAAACTATTTTGGATCGAGAGCAAATAAAAATGCAAATCGCTGAATATTCTCTAAACATTTGATGTCAAATAAATGTACTTTACCAAATTTACAATCTTGAGGTTTGATTTAAAAGTACAGTTTCATATTCCGAATTGTGGCGCGCTGTGTTGTGAGCTGATCTGTGTTGGTTTCCGGGTTCTGTGTGGAGTCGCGTAGAAGACGCCTGGGCGCGTTTGCCTACGCAGCACAGTCACGTCACGGATAGAGGCGGGGAATATGAATGTTTTGATAAAGTCTGTTTCAGGGGCGGGGGATATGATTTAGTGCCGCAAACGCAGGTGAGCCAGGTCGATGGGGGGAAATGATAGGATTATCACAAAATGGCGGCTGATTTCGAGTGCGTTAATGGACGAAAAGTCGGGTAAGGTCCATAGGAAAGTTTTCTACGATCTACCGATTTATGCTTAAAAACACATGGCCGAACCGTAGGGACAATAAAAAAAAAGTCCCGGAACTATCCTTTAAGTTATTTTGAAAGAAGAAGACCCCCAACACTAAAAGGTTCCTCTCCTTCAGCTCTCATCTCCAACTGACAAACATTAGAACATTACATCAAGAAATGCTATGTCAAGGTTCCATGACATCATACAGGGTTGAGACCTCAGAGGGAAGCAGCACTAAAGACTCCCTGCTCTTCATAAGTCACTACAACAGTTTGTCTGTGAAGTGGGGAGTTGCTATTATTGGCCTGAGGTGTTGACTTTATTCTGATCTGATATGAGGCGGGGCGTAGGAGGGATGTTAGGTGGGAGCCTGGGGTGTTTTCTAGTGAATCTGTAGCCTAATGTGGCATTTCTGATGAGGGTTGGGCACAGTAAGTTCGGAGTAGGTTTTCCGCTCCAAATAGTGTTAGTTATGGGTTTAGAACTGGATAATATGGTATTTGGTAGATAAGTCGATGGTTTGGTGTTGGATGAGTGTATTAGTGAGGTGGCCAAGTTTGAAGTGTGACTATAGTCAGGTTCACTAAGTGGGTGACTGTCATTAGGTGGGCTGCTACCGACATGGTTGTTCATGGTGTCTGGTGAGCACTTATACAAACATAGGATGGGTAAGACTATGTAGAACATTCGACCAGGTATGAGCCTGAGCAGGCCGGAGGACAGAGAGGCCATAAATGATAGACTGCGTTGGGCCAGCAGTTGGGTGGTAGCGGCAGTGCTGTAAGAGTGTTGTAATCACCACTGGTTGCGCTGTCGAAGTGCGGGTCCTGATTACCAAGCCACTTCATTGTTTTGGTCTGTTCTATGTTAATGCAGAATATATAAAGGAAGGCAGAGCTAGAAAAAACAGGGGCTAGAGTATGAACCTCTACAAAGGAGGGGGAGGACCAGACACTTCTAAGAAATTAGCATCATTTTTAATAATAAATCATCAAGGTTAAAAGACATGAGTAAATTCACAGGTCCACAATATAGAACTTAACATTCAATATAAAACAAGGAATACGTAACAGGCACAAAATGCTAGCTAAAACAAGTTCAAAAGAAAACACAGGGTACATATAAGACGAATAGCAGTGTACCAAACTCCATTAGGATTAGTATATCATATTTTCATGTCTCTGTTTTTAATCCAGAGAGCTGTCTCAATGTTAATGCACACAAGAAACATCAGAATCCATACAGTATTCAACAACAATGTAAATCATTCTCATTGCAGAACTTTTATTGATGTAGCATGAGACTGGAACACACGGAAGGTGCATTTTACAGACCCCACAACCTAAATTAGGTTCCAGCTCTTACAATGTCAAAAACACGGTTAGGCATTATTTTCTAGTTATAAATAGGGCATATGTTTCAACTGTATTTTTATTCAGATATATGATTTTAATGTTCAAGGCATCACACCCTCATTCTAATTTTTATTTTCATTATTTTCCCCATAGAGCATATTATAGGAAAAAGAAAGTGCAAAAAACACAAACCACTTCGCAAACAAGGAATTCATGCTATCAAACGACATTGACATGGGCAGATTTAATGTTGGGACAATCAAAATGTCACCAAATGTAATCATGAAAAATGCCTATTTGCAGTGGCCAGAATTTTGTTTAAATGCCATTGCGAGCTTTGGATGGCTCTCATTGACCATTCGTACTCTGCAATGCCTCCTACCCAGCAGGCATTATTTACAGAAGAGGTAATAGAATGTAACGCATATCAATATCTTTCCCAATCTATCCCATCAAAGCCGAACTTGAATGTGCAGGAGACCAGTTTTCCACTAACACTGTTACATCCCATGCACCAAAAATATTGCTTTAAGAAGCTACCAAAGAGCTTGAAAACATTTCTGATAATAATAAATGTATCCAAAACTGTAGGATGTCTAGTGTACAAGAAATAATGATCATGTCTGCAGCAGAAGAAAGTGAATTGCCAAAAGAGGGCCTGTTATGGGAATCTAAATATACCGTTTTTATGGGCTGCCTTCTGGATATGGATATTTTGATAATGCTGAAATGTACTACATCAACTGATGGCACAACTTGTGACAAACCACTCATTAATTTTCAAAAGAATTTAATTGGAATAAACATACAATTGCAAGATACTTATGAAGATGAAACTGAAGCATTTCCTGCTCTGCTCAACCTCTTCTTGGCCATGTTGCAGCAGGGAATCTTTTGAGTTCATATGCAATTTCTGCAGGGAAATTAGTGAACTAAAGAACTTGCCCACAGTCAGTAATTCTGAACAAATACTGTTGGAAAGATGGCAATCAGCTCTGCACCATACAGCCAACACACATTTATCATAAGCAAAGAGACAGTGCGCCTCATTACTAATACAGGCACGGCTGCCGCCAGTATTCATTTTTTTCTGGTGCCCAGAAATGGGCAATTACTGGGTCATTACGGCCTTGCCGGACCTGGTATTTGCCCATTGCTGGGCGCCAGAAAAAATTATTCCCCATTCCCATAGGGAATGGGGAGGTCGGATGCACCGACACCGATTATAACAGTGCCGGTGCGTCCGACACGCTGTGTTCACGGGTGCCTTTCATTAGACCAGGTCAGACCTGGCGGAATGCAAGGCACCTGCGAGCACAACTCAGAGTTTGCCGGTCCGGTTACAACGGCACCGGCATGCTTACCGGTACCATTGTATCTGGACCGGCAAGCTCGTCATGAGGCCCAGTATCATGCCTGCGTACGTCCGCCAATGAATGAGGAGCAGGAGAGAAAATCAAAGAAATAACTGAGATCTGGGTTGCTGCCTCGTGCAGCCATTGTGAAGATTGTATGTGACAAGAGGATGGCTAGAGATTTGAAAGGGGCGTACAGAATATTGTCACACAGGAATTTAGAGGTTTATCGCAACCTATGTGTCAAGTACTGACCCAAAAGATTGAATTTCAGCATCAGTGGCATGGGGGCGAGGACACACTTAACTGTCTTGGCCCATAGTAGAAATGTGGGTAGGCAATAGGCAAGAACTGGTGATTGCGCAATGGGAAAGAAAGGTTGTGGGAAATTGTGCTGTTCATTGGCCTTCACCAAAAGAAGAAAGAGTGGGTAGCCAAGCCAATGTTAAATAAAGAAATTTTGAATTTGTGTACGACTGCCAATTATTTGTCATGGAAAATTGTATTTATTTATTTATTAGGCATTTGTAATGCGCCTATTACATTACATGGTGTTTCAAAGCGCATCAAGACAAGAAAGGGGGGGTACAGGAAGAAGAGAACACAGGAAAAAAATAGGTAAATACATTGAGGTGGATGCTGAGGCAGCAGTAGACACAATATAGGAGTCCAAGTAGATGCAGATAGGAGTGCAGAGGTCCGTGAGAAGCGAATACAGGGGTTGATAAAGAAAATGTCAGTCCGATGAAAAACAACTCCATACCGCTGCCCGTTAGGGGCCCACTAATGACGGAGCGTTGGTGGAAGAGACAGAGAGATGAGAAGACAGCAAAGCTCAGAGGATGGTCGGCGCAAGCCGGAGGACTCATCCGGCAAGGTGGCGGGCTGCATGTCACATCCGATAGGTGGGGGGGAAGTAGAGGTCACAATTTCTGAGCGTCACCGCCTCAGTCATTAGGAGCACAACATGGCTCGGAGCGTGGCGGATGCCAGGATGCAGAGGCGGCAGACAGAAAAGGCAACTATCTAACAAACTGCAAAGGAGAGAGGGACAAGGGTGGGGAGGGGGCACAGAAAAAGGAAGAAGGAAAACAGAAGAGAGGTGAAGGCAGGCAGAGCTAAACCTTACCTGCCAATGCAGTGGCCTGAGCAGGGGAGAAGAAGGAAGCAGGCAACTCCCGAATTTGGCAATAGATGAAGGGAGGGCAGGGCCACTCCATGCCTGGACAGGCCCGAACAGGGGAGGCAACACAGCCACCTTACCATGGTTAAACACATCTCTGCACTCTTGTGTTCCACCTCATACACATCAAAATTAATTGCATTAAGCCGGCAGTTCCTCACTCTCAAAAATGTTATTACTCGGGCCAGAGTTCTGATACTATCAAAGTTGCATTATTGTAACACCCTACTACTAAGAACGTCCAACACCAACATTATCAAACTACAACTAATGCACAACAAAGCATTAAGGGCAGCCCTAGGAATAAAAAAATCAGATGACATTTCCAATATCAGAAGGGAGATACACTGGCTTCCCATGAAGGCCAGAATTATATTCAAAACATTATGTGTCACACACAAATGCCTCGCCAATAAAGCCGCCACCTATATGAATAATGCCATCAAGAAAAAAACATCCAGTAGGACTCTCAGACCCAACAACAGCTCGCTCCTCGAGGTCCCTCGCTACAAATGTACTAGAGCAGGAGGCAGCAGCTTCCAAGTCCTGGCTCCCAAACACTGGAACTCTCTCCCACTAAATATCAAAAATGAGGAATCCCTCCCGGGATTCAAAAAAATACTTAAAAACGTGGTTATTTAACTAATTCTAGCAAAGAAAAGTCAGCCGCCATAGTGCTTATTAGTCTTTCTAGGACTAATAGGTAACATATCTATTGGTAGCCTGAGCTGAACTCTGTAAATTAATATGACTTCTGTACTGTTTTACCCTATATATATTAAAAATCTATGTCTCATTCCTTATTTTGTAATGTACTTACCTGTAACTTTGTCTATCTGCAATTATGTAAGTGAATACGCCTAGTTTAAATGCCAAAGATATCTGTAACTACGCCATCATGGAACTGCAAAAAGGAATGATGAATGGAGCCCAGCACGGGCTCATGGGCTGAGTGCTGGTCTGTGTATAGAAATGAAGATCCGCGGCATTGACGCCAGATATAACAAAAAAAAGAACATCCTGTGAAGTCTGACATTATCACACAACTTAGTAGCCAATGTAAATGAACAGCTTGTGTGCTCTTCTTTATACCGTGAATGAAATGCTTATTACATCAACCAATCAGCCAATGCCATTAGTG
Organism: Ambystoma mexicanum; assembly: GCF_040938575.1. Taxonomy (NCBI): domain Eukaryota; kingdom Metazoa; phylum Chordata; class Amphibia; order Caudata; family Ambystomatidae; genus Ambystoma; species Ambystoma mexicanum. Next base: position 1,206,438,912 of record NC_090922.1, read on the forward strand.
TACACTGTACAACATAAGGTGTGGGCATTCACTAAACAGAACTTGTGTGAATGCACAAACTTTATTTTTTACATATCGTTGGGTAATACAATGATGATGTACTATACCAACTTTTAATGCATATTATTAAGTGATTGAAAGGATGTTTGAGAAGATAGTCTGTGGATGAAGCACCTTCAGGGGTTATCTATGCGTATTTGCAAGCCTACTGCTGTACCCTGCATTTCTTAACACGGTGGGCCAGGAGCTGGAGTGTGAGAATGTGGCAATGATGTGTTTGTGTGAGGGCAAGCAGGGCACATCTGCAGGCCCCACACCTTGGGAGGCGTTGCCACAAAGTTGCCTGTTTTAAGGAAGTGAGTGCACTTTCTTTTGCAGAAATATAAACCTTTTCATGATATTGCATACTGCACTGCTGAGGGCCTCAGCTCTGCCTGGCTGTTGTCAACAGGTACATTTCGATGTGATCCTTTTAGTCTACATGATGTTCTGTATTCACACAAGTAGATTTTGTACATTCTTCCACCATAGCACAAGTGCTGTAGAGCTCTCTCCATTATGTAGTGACTATATTGATCATGCGCAATAACCAAAGTTGAAATGCCTATTAATCAATTAGAGTGCCAGGCCTGTACAGAAGCTCGAAATGAGTGTTCATACACCTGATTACACTACCTAATTCAGGCTAAGCGGAGTCAGCCTTTCCTTTCTTTTAGGTCGACGGAGAGTGTTTATACTTTGGACAGAGAGTATTTATACTTTGGTGGTAGTACCACATGCAGTGCTACAAAACAAGGGACCTGCAACAGTTTGAGGTGCTAGCTTCAAAACATACATTTTTTCTGTATAGTGGGTATCTAGAGCTTTGTTACCACAAACAAGTGTGATAAAAACAGTCAGCCACTGGCAATGAAGAGCATAAAGTGTTGGGTGATTAGTATAAAGTGTAAAGGTGATTAGGTAGCTACATTCCACAATGTGGAAGATAAGTGTTCAGGCCAATACCCCAGCTTAGACACTGAATGATATTGTGAACAAATTACCTTATTTCATTGTCCAGGATTGTGATGTCTTCTGTAAAAAGGTTTGCATACTCCCATTTTGGTTGCATTTCTAAGCTTATTGCTTGTTCCTTCTTTTCATGTAGGCCATTAGAGTGGAAGAGGTTTTGAATAGCAGAGAACCAACCAAATGTCACAGGCCTAGGTCTGGCTTATTTAATCAAAAAGGAGTTTACTTTTTGTACAATTGCAAATGTATTTAAAACTTTGAAATACAGTAACAAAACCACCAGAGATATTTTAGGCTCAAATCAATTATTATTATGGTGCTGTTGTATTTCACTTTATTTGATGAAGCTCCTATCATTCTCCTTTCGCGTACCATTTTAATGCAATATTGCTTTGGTCTATTATGTGTTTTATGTAGTTTCTAAGTTATGCCTACAGAAGAGATCATTATTTTAAGTACACAAAAATATGGGAGCCCCTTCGACGGAGATGGTACATGGCAAAATTGCCTGTTTTATGGATTGCTTCCTACTCACGATACCTTTCGCAGAGTTGAAATACCCATTTGCTTATCAGTCTAGTCCCACCACAAGGGCAGTTCAGTACCTGAAATGCTATGAAATTCTTCTTTGAACCAGATTACCAGAGAAATATTTCTGTCTTATTAAGCGTCACAAGTGAGGTGCAGCTGTGTCCCATAGAACAGCTATTTGCCGGTTCTCACTAGATGGCCTCCCACATGTTTGCAAATTTCAAAATACTTGTGGTGCAACTCTAAGTTACTAAGGGTAATCCCTTTGAGTTATTTTCAAAAGTGGTCTTACATATATGCTGTAGTCAAAAACCCACCCCCTGCAATACTTGCAAGGCCTACAAATTGCTGTAGTTCCTTCACTGTCTCGGGATTTAATGTTTTCATAATTGCTTCTGCGCTTTCAGGTATTACCTTCCTTCCTTCTTTTGATATTAGCTGGCCTATTTATAAAATTTCCTCCTAGCAATATTGCATTTTCTCTTTGTCAACCTTGTACACTTTGTGGCCAATACTGTCATCTGTTTTATTGAGTCTTTCCTGCAGTCTTCCTCTCTCGCGCTTCACACTAGATTACTATCTACATATTGTATTACTGTGCTGTCAAGTGGTACGTTTCCAAAATACATCTGCAGCACTTGGTTAAAGACTGACGAGGACTCACAGTACCCCTGAGGTAACCAAGTAGGTTTTAATGTATTCCTGCGGTAAGTGAACAATTTCAAATACTGGGATTCTTCATGCAAGGGGATAGAAAATAAAGCATTATTTAAATCAATAACTAAAATATTTAGCTTTGTATAGAATGTTGAACAATATTGTGGATGGGTTTTGCAACCTATGGGAACTCTGCTTGAATAAATCTCCACAGCCATCCTGCTGCTTTTTTCACTGGGTGCACACACGTGTTACAAGGGGTCTCTGAAGGCACTAATATCCCTGTTGCACTAAGGCAGCAATAGTGTCATAGATAACCTCATCAGCTTCATCTGACATGGGATGTTGTCTTACCCGAGGTAAAATAGCTCCTTGCTGAAACTTAATTTTTACTGGCCCCAGACCTTTTAATAGAGCAATGTCATATGGACTCCTGGTCCACAACGTGCTCGGAACGTATGCCGAATCTCTCTGGAGAAAGGACGGTACCTTTTTACTAGTGACATTCTCTGAGGTTCCTCCCTATTTTCAATTATTAACTGATTTGTGAGAGTTATATTAAACATCACTTTGTCATTTGAATAGCCATATGTAAACAAGTCTGCAGGGGCTGTAGGGTTGTCCCTCGCGACCCCTGCTCACTATACTGTGAGCGAGAGTTGTGGGGATGTCCCCTGTAGCTGTCCCACAGTCCCCCAACTATAAAAAAAAAGGCTACGGGGGAGTCCCATGCAACAACCCGCTTAACAAAAACAAGGAAAAAAGGAACCTGCGGCGCCAGTTCCCGATCACGGAAGTGAAAGCGAACAGGCGTCACAGGGAGGATTGCAAGGTAAGTAAGCGGGTGGGAGGCAACGGGGTGCTGGGGGTGTGGGTAGGGGTACGGGTGGGCTGGTGTATAGAGGTTTAGGCACATCGGGAATGTTCAGGGGAGAAAAGACAGAGGATTATTTCGAACAAATAATCTTCGGTCGTTTCTCCCTCAAACATTTCCACCACAGTAAAACAACCCTAAATCAAGTCTTTCCGTAGGCTGTCCTATTGTGGATACATGTTCAGTCCCATGCAAGTGAAAGGATTCCCTCCCACTACTGTCATACCCCCCATTTTTGGTGTGGGTCCTTGTGGCAATATGTTCATGTTCAATGGTGTCACTGCATTCTGTTGCGCTGGTGCTTGTGTCTGTATTGATGCTTGCTGTATCTGCATAAAGACTTGCTGTGCATGCATTGGTGCTTGCTGTGTTTGGGCTGGCATCCCTTGGTGTGCCGGATGTATTTGTGGGGCTTGTGCCTGAGACTGCGTGTGTTCTTTGGCATAATATTCAGGTGGCTCTGCACTATAGAGTGGGGGTTATGTTGTTCCCCCTCTCTGATTTTCTGCTAGTCAGTTCTGTGGCATCCCTCCCCTGCTTCTGCACACGCATGAAATGTGCCCCATCTTCCCACATGTCCAACATTGCTGTGTCTGTCCCCCAAATCTAGGTTACCCTCACATTAAAACCTCCTCCTTGTGGAGCTTGAACTCTGAACCATCTACCTCTGTGTGCAAACCCTCCCCCTTGTGGCAAATAACTATACTCTCCCCTTCCTGCAAAGCTTCTATTCTCTGCTGGCTGTATCTGCTGTGTCCTCCGTGCATTAGAACTTTCTCCCCCACTTGTCAATATTGCTCCTTCAAATGAGAATTTGAACAATTTTTTCAGAACTAATCTTGCTTCCTCAATCTTCCGGTCTTCAATTTTCTCTCTGTGTTTCTCTTGCATTAACCAACAATGTTGAGAAATCGTCAACTGAATCTCCGCCCATGGCTTCGCTTCCATTCCAACAATCTTTTTCGTTGTCTTTGCACTTCCTCAGGAAGTCCATGGCACACATTGTGATAAAGAAATAGCTATGTTTTTGTCCCATGGCTCCCTAGTTTCTAACTGCCATTTTCCTGAATATCCTGAATATAAGCCATTGGATCTTCATCCGCTCTCATTTTACGAGTCATGATTACGCTCATGTCTCACAAGTCTGGTTACTGAACCCTAAGTGCTCTCCATACATCAGCTCGACAATTATTAAAGGGTGCTCCGTCATGTTTAATATTTTGTGCCGTCACACCAGGATATCCCACCCACTTCCAAATGTCATAGATCTTATTACCCGCCACTGAGGTCAGTGATGGCATTTTACGAATTTAATTAATGTTGTACTTTTGTGGCCACGGAATATATAAGGGGATGTGTGTGAACCCAGATCCCTGTCCCAGTGTTACAGCTCCCTTTGTCTTGGGCACTGTATCTGTCATACTAATTCTCTTTCGTCCTGCTAAATTCATCAGACTGTTCACATACGGTGTTCTCTCTTCTAAACTATTTGATTGCATCTAAGGGTGTTTAGGATATTCAACGGGCTCTGGCCTCCTCACTGGTTCTTCCAAATCTAACCATGCTATCGCCTTCTCTATGCCCATGTTTGTAGAAGGGGCTTGTGTGACCTACTCCTCTCCGCTTTCCTCTCTCTCTTCATCTTCTAATGTAGTGTCACTTTCATCATCTTCTCTGTCTTCAAAATCTATTCTCCTTAGGGGACTTGATTTATATGTTCCACTCATCACCTCCTCCAAAACATTCCTCCCTCAATCTTGCAGAGAATCTCTTTTATTCCTTGTAAACCACTGGTGCCGTCCCTTCTGATCCTATACAGATTGCCAATCCTCCTTCTTATGGCCCCTTCTTCTCCTTCATTTAGAAGAGTATGCTTTTTAAGTATCTCATCTACTTTCTTGCAGTATCTTTCTAAGCTCCTCTCTCTTTGTCTCTTTTCTTGTGTCCTAGCTTTCTCTCTATATGGAAGCGTTCTCCCCTAATAATATTATCTACTTCTTTTGTCACTGCTTCTTTCTATGTCTCGCTGTCTTTCCCTTCTTCTTTTGCCATTCTTTTTCCCTTTCTGCATCTCTTTGTCGCTCCCTTTCTCTTTCTGTCTCTCGCTTCTTTTCTCTTTCTCATTCTTCTTCACCTCTCTCCTCTCTTTTTTGTTCTTTTTCTTTCTACTCCGGTTCCTTTTTCTCTTCTTCTTTCTCCTGCATTTCTCTAACTTCCCTGTCCCTTTCTTTCAAATCGTTCATACCTTTTCCATCTAATTTGAACATTATCTGACCTCCCACCCATTCATTAGATACATTAGATGCATCTCATCATTGCTGCCCTCTCTCTCTCTCTCTCTCTCTCTCTTTCTCTCTCTGCCTCTCTCTCTCTCTCTCTCTCTCATCGGTTTGCCTGTAGATCGCAGCGCTCGTCATTTTCCACGTGTGGGGACACTGGTCTTTGCTTGCTTATTTTTTCACCACTTATAATGTCTTCACTACTGTCCGCAGGTGGTGCATATGTGGGATTAGTATACTCCACTGCAGCTTTTAATTCTTGCAATGTATATAATCCATGTGCTTCCGAAGATGGATCACTGCTCTGGGGAGGAGGAGGAGAAGCTGTGGGTGCTGTGCCCCCTTTTGTCGTGCTGATTAAGCATCCATTCTTTTGTAGGTGGCTCCTCTATCTCTTCCGCATACATTTTCCACAGTTCTAGAATGGCTAGTCGATTCTGTCCCCTATACGCAGCATGTAAATATGTGCACATGTGTTGCAAGACTGACTTCGAATGAGTGCCTTCATGCGGCCAGGGCATAAATATTCTGCCTGCAGTTTCCTTCACCCGCTGCATGTGCTACTTAAGGACTTTGTCTTTGTACCGGGATAACGCTTTGCATAGGTGAATGATGGGAGTGTTTCCCATGATAACACATCTCAGTTTAACTTACCAATACTTACCAAATTCTATTATAAGACTGGGTTATGCTTGTGTGATGGCTCCTCCGGAGACCACCTCTGAATCGATAACAGTAAAAAGACATCAACTCTACAATAAACTATTTGTTGGCAGCTGCGTGTTTGGAGGTATTGGAGTGGCACGTTGCTCAACTGGAGTCTTTTCTTCTCTGCCTGTGACCTGGAGGAGGAGTATTCACCTGGCAGAGCAGGCACAAGTCTTAACAGCACACCATATGAGTCATGCAGTCTGTAGCTGTGTGTGAGGTGCGTGGTGCCAGGGCAGCGGCAGTGTCACCTCTGTAATACAGAAGGGCAGAGGCAAGAACTTCTGCAGTCCTCAACGGTGCAATTAAGGTGAACTTGTTTTTGGACTCAACTTATATATCTGCCTTATTTCCCTTATTGCCTCTTTTGGTATAAACTCTCTGCCATCTGCTGCGACTTTCTGCTTATTGGATGCACACATTTGGGTAGCTTGCTTATAGCATGAGTGCTGCGAAATCTGCCTGACAGAATTGTGAAGTGAGGTGGAAATGTTTTGTGTACCCCGCGGTGGGCAGCGATGGGAGTGACCAGTTGCCTGATCAGAGATCGCTATTGAGGTCCTGATTCTGTTGGCTGCGAAAGCCTTTCAACATCAGTGCTATCATTTGCAGCGGGTCTGCACACGATATATCAACTATGTTGCTCGCGGGTATTGCGCTTGACTTTTACTGCCACTGTTAACCCTGTTACGCCTGTTTTCTTTACCTCCTACCGGCCATGAAAACTGCTAATCAAAGAAAATACACACTACGCAGTTCAACAACCATGTTGGGAAGCAGAAACATAGCCCAGGTCAAGTAAAGAAATAATCAAATAGTTTGCTGTGCCCAAAAAAGGATAAACAGGATCATTTGTCACATTTAAATGAAAATCAATCAAGGATTACTTTTTTTTTCTCCATCTAGCAAATCCAACAAGCTGGAGGAAAATTGCCCGCTTGACCTTCCTCATGCAACGTACAGCTCCGAAGTAGTCCTGGGGAAATCCTTACCTGACCTTCCTTCCATCGATAATGACAATTGATTACTTAACTTGAGTCTTGGTCTAAAAAACATCTAGGGACAGGGTTGACACCCATTCGAAAACACCAGATGGACGTGGCAATATTATAAGAACAAACCTTTCCATCAGTCCAGACCTACAAAGACTTGTATCTTCCTCGGAATCCTCTGAATATGACAGCGATGATGAAAGTCTAATATGTTCCGTTGCCTCAATTTCACTTGTGTTAAACAGAGCTATCTGCTCAGCAAACACCTTGCAAACTATATCAGCAAAACTTGACTCGTTATTCATACTATGTGCCTGTGTGGCCGAGGAGCAACACAAATTGAAATGTGTCTTTTGCAAAAGATTGTTGACAGTGTCTTAGACGCTAACACAGCCACTCAATTGGAGCAATCCAAAGTAATGGCAACGGTGGGTGGAGAAATCAAGTCAGAGGAAATACTAAACGAAAAAGAGTCCCCTATCTTGATTCTATCTGCAGCGCTCAATGTGGGGCCCGCTGAAGCTAAATCATCACCCATTTCATTAGAGTTTAATGAGGGCCATATAGAGGTCACGCACACTGCTGTCCCTTAAACGGGGGCTTACGCATAAATCTAACCAGGTAAATAAAGGCAAATTGACATTTACGACTAGGGCACCTAAGACCACGCAATATATCCCGGCAATCTATTCAAGTTGGCATACCGGGCAAATTCAAATAATCAAGGGCACAGGGGGATGGGGGTAAGACAAGTCTACCTCTAGGGCCTTTTAAACATATGGGCTTAGGGTATGTAGAAAGCATTCCACTAATGTGCCGGAGAATATGCTTTTGAAACCCTCACAGCCTGCTCTTTCTTGTGTACTCCCACACAATTTAATAATGCCTGAGCATGCTAGTGTGCGGGCCTCACTGACCTGCAGAAGAATGCCAATTAATTCCACCAAAGAAATGAGTGGTTAGTTAGGATCCTGACACACTTTACATAGCTAGCAATTGACGTGTCAAAGTGTGTGATAACATTACATATATCTCCTGGAACACGAGAGACTTTAGTTTAGATCATTCCTATAACATCCACTTGGCCATTCATACATCACTGGTAGTGATGTTTCTATTCTACAGGAAACGTGGGCACTTAATGATTTTAAAGTTGATGGCCATCAGGTTGTTTGTAGAGCTGCTGGGCAGAAGACTAAAGGCAGTCCTTATTGCGGCCTTGCTGTATGTGCACGTGTTTATTTCAGTTTTAAACCTTTTTTAGCTTGGCTTATCAGCCCTAATGTACTTTCTGTTGTTGTTCGTGACCCATCATACACGAATAATGGTACCCTTATTGTAAACATCAATGACCCCCCCTCAGCCCCCCCCCGGGTGGCAATGGTACCAAAACTATGCAATGGTTGGTTGATAAGCTTTTGTCTTGTTCAGCTAACCTCTAACCCGATGGAAATGTGGTTTTTCAGGAGACTTTAGTGCCCGAAAATTGCACTAATATTTACATCCACATCTAGACACAGAGGTGGAAATGACACAACAGAAAGTGGTGCCTAGAGATTCTGAAAAGGAGCATGCTTGTAATACTTTGATAAATTCACATGATTTGTCTTAACAACAAGGGCATGTTAAATAATACGCCACCCACAACATAGTCAAACAGTCTACATCTTCTTGTCTGGATTATGTGTTTGTGGAAGAGGTATCCTGGGTTAGGATCAGTGAGTTGGCCATTCGCTGGACTGAGCCGAGTGACCATGTGATTCTTGAATGGTCACACATGTCAAACAGACCTCGCACAACCCATCATATCGATATCTCCCCCTTGATCAATCTTAGGGGTAATTGGATCATATGGTCTGCAGCTAACCTGAACAAGTTAACCAGGTATAATAACACCAATAGTGTGTTCTTGGTGAAATGGCTGGAGTGTTAAAGCTGGGACATTCGTAATATGATGGGTGCTCTAGGGAAGTTACTAGGCCTTAAGGATGGGATATAAGAATATCACCCACAAGAAGCATTTTTATATGTTAATACATCAAAAGAAAAGGATATATTGCTGATGTAGAGCAAGAGTCAAATTTAGCAGCTGGTTGTCACCTAAGGATGAAGCAACACAATTAGCTAAAGTATCAACTCAATATAAGAATTGGCTGAGGGCAAATACATTTTTCACTTCCAATGTTAATTGGAAACTCTTATATTGCTTATCTAGGAGCAATGATTATAAAAAATGTTAGGCCATGATCAGACATTTTTCAATAGGGCATGAACTTCGATATCAGAATGTTATTCCAGAGTCTGCATGGACTAAGGCCATCACGGAATTATATTAATAGAATTATATAGTAATTGTAACAACTGAACCCAAAGCTCATCCCCCGCTCCTGGGAAGTGATTGGGTCTTTGACTTATCTCACTCAAAATCTCACACAACCATCTCTCACACAACAACCCGCACGCACTTCACAACACCGCAACAACACATAAGCAACACCAACAGCACACAAGGACTGACATTGATCCAATACTCGCACCGAAGCTCAGCACCCGGTGTATACCGAGTTGAAGCTGCCAACAGAACACCACTCCTCTCACTATCCTACTCCCGCTTCACCTACTAACCCATCCCACCTTTGCATTTGCAGATCCGCCAGAGCGCCTGGGGACTAACTCCATTGGTGACGGTGCACGGTACAAATACCTTTAACATTTAACATTCCACTGATTTGCAATGTATTATAAAGAAATTAAAGAACTCAATAGTGCCGGGCCCTGATGTTATCTCTAATGTGGTTATTAAGGCCAACCCTATCTTTTGGACGTACACACTGCAACATCTTTTACGGGACATCACGGCCAAAGGAATCGTACCATCTAGTTGGTGGTAATCTATCCTCATCCCAATTTTTAAGAAAGGCAGCAGGGTAGATTTTTCCCTCATTACTTATCAAAAATCTCAATTCCTGGGCCACAAAAAAAGGCCTGGTACATAGGCAGCAGGTGGGATGTCATAAAGACCACATCACAATACATAACATCTGTGCACTTTATTGTGCCATGGATATGATCGGAGGCCACTTTCCTTGGAAACTCTGCCTTTGTTTTGTGGACTTTTCAAAAGCATTCCACTGTCTCTCGTTCCCTACTTTTAACTAAACTAACCCAGTGGGAAATGGATCCCAGTCAGTTATATTGGCTAGAGGCACTATATTCAGACACATTGGTGGTTGTACATCTAAAGGTTCCATGTCATTTCATCGCGGGATGTTTTTTCGTGGGATTTTTTACCGCAATTTCTTTTTCGGGGTGGGGGGGGGGTTCCCCCAAACTCCCCGATTTTCTAAAAAATGTGATGGGTTTTTTTTAAAATATTTTTGCGGTAAAAAAGCCAGCGAAAAAACATCCCGCGACGAAAGGACGTCGTACCCATCTAAATAGTGAGGGTCTGATATCTAAATCAGTGGCACCAAATGTGGGACTAAAGCATCCCTGCTTTTCAATCTCTATATTTCAGATCTGAATGTAGTCATTTGTGCCGCCCAAAATGTTTCACCTTCAATTGTGGGCAAGCAAATAGCATGGCTGGATTATGCGGATGACACTGTTCTGCTGGACTAGAAATTGATAAGCCTATAGCACTCATTAGATGCGCTAGTACCGTATACCAAGCAAAACTGTCTCTGCATCAACATCTCAAAGAGTAATATTTTAATCATTGGAGGACAGACCAGAATTAAATCAGGCTATACCTGGAAAAAAAACCATATACCTCTTGATGTGGTTGAATCTTATACTTACCTGGGCATCCCTATTAAGTCGAGTCCTAGATACGATCATCATGGCAACACCATAGTCCCCAGAGTTTTAAGGAAATGGTTTATTATGGAAACATTTATTGCCAATGAGAGTGGTAATAATGTTGAGGGGCTCGTCAACATTTATAAGACAAGCATTGTTCCTTGCATTTTGTACAGTTTAGTGGTCCTCTCCGAACGAAATATGAGGTGGATTGATAGATTAGAGGGTAAAATCCTTTGTTTCATCTTGGGAGTTTCCTCATCAGTCCCAGTCGAAGCTTTAAGACTGGAACTTGGGTTACCTTCCATGAGATCCTTATGGAGGCTGCTACATTGTCATTTTGTATTGACTTTGGTCACCCCTCTATTGAATCCCGATTGGTTGCTTGGACTCATTGCACAACAATATAATTCTGAACAAACCAACCATTTCATTGTGCAACTACGGGACTCTGTTGATGCTCACTTGGACAAACCTGGGACAGCAGTGACATATTTGATTACCCTTCCCAATGCATCAGCCATATTAAAGAAGAAAACCAGTACCTTGGATGTGAACAGTAGCTTGTATGCTTTGCATCAAAAGAAATATTATAAAGAATGTAGCTAGCAAGGGTTTCGCACTAATTCATTATGCAAATATCTCACTAGGATTTCCAGTGGTTAATTAAGAAGATTCACTACCAGCATGCATTTTAATATCCTCCCTACTTTGGAGTGTGTTGGTAGTTGGTCTGTTATTGCATATGAGGACAGCAAGTGTCATCTCTGTAAAACTGAAGTTGAAACCATTCGTCACATCCTAACGGCATGCCGGGATCTGCACAGTGCTTATTTGAAGGGCTACGCTTTGCTTGTGCCCTCTATGGATTTGATCAAGACTGACCAATTCTGGAGTGGCCTCCATGCATGGTGCTGAATCCAGCCTGACTGTAGCAGCTGCTTCCCATTTATGGAAAAAGCACTTCTCGCAATTCAATCAAATTTGATTTTATGAATGCATTTGTTTCTTTTATTGTGGGGTTAGATATATTATTAGGGCTTAGTTTATGGTTCTCCTAAATAAATGAAATTCTTTTTTTACTGATAAGGAATTGTAATCTTAAAATTGGCTTTCATTGTATGCTTTTAACTTCGTATCTCTATTTTAACATTTGTTAAATAGGTTGTCTATTGATGTGTTTTTGGTTTACTTGTTCTTATGTGATAAAGGTTTTGTTTAGGACTGCTCATCCCTCATTTCCATGCTATGAGCCAGGGTGATTCCCTTAGTATTTGGCCTTGTGCTGCATCGTGTGTCTGGGGCAGGTGTCGTATTTGCGTCACGTGTGATAGGACCATATTTGTAATTATTTCACCCTGCATTGATTAGAATTTTAACAAATATTGGTGGGAGTGTTATGGTTTCCTTTATCACAGGGGACATGCTTGTGGTATTCCCCATGGAGTCTTTGGGCTTATAATTGTCCTGCACCTGGCTTACAAAGACTGGTTGTTCTCTTTTAAAGCTTTAATTAACTGGGAGTATCATTTTTGCGTCTTTGGAATTGCTATTGTGTGTTTTCACTGCAACGTTCTGACCCTCCCTTAATTTGAGGTGATCTTAGCAGTTGTTGTTATTTCCTGTCTGACCTCTGCAGGGATCTATATTTTGTTTTTTTAGCATTTTGAGTTCTTGTGAAGCCGTGAGGCCTTTAGGTTATTTAAAAGCATGTTGTGGTTTCCATTTTGGAAGCGATGGCTCCCTATGTTCCTATTTGCCATGTATAAAAGCATGTATTACCTGGTGGGTCTGTTCTTCATGTTGAGACAGCTAAAAAGGAAACAGCCCAAAGCCTATGTTGAAGTGGGAAGTGTGGTAATGCGAGCAGTGGGTAGAACGGGGAGGTGGCACTGGGGAGAGGCCAAAAAAACATGATTTCCTCAGGGGGGTGTAAGGGGCCAGAGAGAATGTAGGGGGATACTGAATTAGCTTGTGCCTCTTCCCCAGGTGCTAATGAATAATGGACAATGAAGTGGCGGCAAAAAGGTCAATGCTCGGAGAGTGGATCATTGACCTCTCACTCCTGCATTGTTTCTGATTAGAATAGTCTGAATTGTTATTACACATTATGTTGTTTGAGCTAGGTTATGTGCCACCTACAACCCCAGACGTTGGCTCTACCATTTTTTTGTAAAGCGTAGCTCACATGCTGCAAACGACACATTTTTGAAAAGCAGCATTCGTGAATTGAAAACGGGTTCATATGTCATCAAATTCAAACAACATAAGCAACTCAACAGTATAATCATTATACATAATTTTCTATGACCCAGAAAAATTACAAAAATGTTCATTTATTCATAGCTTGTTGGCATGAAAGATGCATTTATGTATAATGGTAAACAGGTAGAATAATGCATGAAAAATACCCCACAATAAAAACACACATTGGCAAACAAACAGTTTGAGATTTGTGTAGGTATGGGGTAGACATTGATAAAATGGTACTACCTGACGATAAGAAGGCAACAGCTGAAAAATGCAATGATTGCCCGGCATATGATGCAAGTATCTGAAGAATGCCTATAATACTACAAGTCAACGCTCTTGGCTTTGCTCTTGCAAAGGACTTCAGTGCATGAAAGAGATAAAAATCAAGTGGCTTAAGACACACTTGGTTATTTATTACACCAGTATCCATTTATAACTACAATTAAGCCATTGGGCCTCATTAGGAGGCTGGCGGCCTCGGAATGAACGGTGCTGGTAAGGTACCAGCACCGTTCATTCCGGGCCACCACATTACAAGTTTGCTCGTGGGCGGCGGCATGCAATCCTGGGCCAGACAGACGTGAATACCGCCACCCGCGAGCAGACCCGGATGCTAACAACGGACCCGTCATTAACGGGTCCGTTGTTAGCATCCTCCCCATTCCCATTGAGCCCTATGGGGACTCGAATGGGAATGGGGATGTACCGGGTCCGGGTCTCGAGAAAAGGGAATAACCGGGCCTGCAAAAGTCAGAATGGCCCGGTAATTCCCTTTTTTCGGGACCCGGACACGAGTTTGTAGGCAGCCATGCCGCTAAGAACGGCATGGCTACCTCCAAACTCGTAATGTGGCATATTAACTCTGAGAAGATGGCTTAGAAAAAACACAGTCAGGGTTTGATATTACTGCTTGCTAGAGGGAGCTCACTGAAATTCCAAGAGAATGGAAGTCATTAGGAGGTTGGAGGTAATGGAAAAACAATGCAGGTAAGGGATTACCGGCACCGCATACCGCTCCGGGCTATTACGACTCAACAACCCGGTATTAGCGCCACCGCTGATACCGTGCTCCCCTGTACCGGCTTGCGCACGGGCACGCGGACCTTCGGTCTGGCAATACCGGGATGGCGCTAACAGGAGGACATCACAAGTAATTCGGACATGCAAATACCGGCATCATGAAGGCGGTAATAAGGGATACCGGGATGCTGGCATCACCGGCATCGCGAAGCACCCGCAAACAGCAATGTGCAGTGTTCCCAACCTTCACGGGTGCACACAATCAGCACAGGTGGAGGCAATGGAGTCTGGCCCAGCACAAAAGGAGCACACCCACACCCCTTTCCCCACCAAAATGATTCCACTTATAGTAGCAATATTGGGGCTGGAGGACATGCTAGCATTGCTACACCAGCAACAACCACAGGCACCACAGAGGAGACGCAGTAGGAGAAGGAGGGTGAGACAGGCCCAGCAAGCCCTACCAGTGCAGCCAGTGGTACCACGCAGGCAGCCCCCAATCCCTCGCTTCAGAGCCAGTCCATTCAACCTAACCCCTGAGCAGATCCACGCCCTGTACCGTCTGGACCGGGACACCATCACCATCATTGTGAACATGACACACAACAACATTATCAGCCAGATTGAAATACGCATCACCATCCCCCTCTACTAAAGGTAGTGTCTGTGCTCCACTTCCTGGCCACAGGCACCTACCAGCACACAGTGGGGCACATGCATGGCATATCACAACCCTTATTTGCTCGCACCAAGTGCTGGATGCCCTCCTGAAGCACTCAAGGAACTACATAATCCTACCACGGACTGGCCAGGAGATATTTGACACGAAGGTTGGCTTCCATGCACTGGCAGGCATGCCAAATTGTATTTGTGCACTTGACTGCACCCATGTAGAATTGGTGGTCCCGCATGCCACGGAGGCGTTGTACCGCAATCGTAAGCTATATCACTCCATCAATGTACAGATGGTATGTGACTCCAGCGAGATCATCATACATTGTTGTGCCCGATTTCCCGGATCAACTCATGACTCAATGGTCCTGCGGAACTCCACGCTACAGGGAGCGACATGCAGGACGACGTGCCTGGCTGCTTGGTAAGTCGCATGACAGGAACATGGCAGTGTAATGGGGGAGAGATGCACACACCACCATGTTGTCATTGTTGTGGTGACAGCATAAAGTCCACATTGCAAAACACTGTGCCCCAAACCATCCCAAACTGACCATGACTACCAATCCCCCTAGCAATGATGGAAGCTGCACACCAATTACAGCATGCCTAACTTACAACCAGCCCATATCCCACAACATGTCCACCACCCATCATCAGACCTCACCCTCTGTAACACAATCCAGCAACATGCTGTGCGTATGCACAATGTAAATGTCCGCAGCAATTCACAACACAGGACAAGAATCCATGAGAGTGCACAAATCAATTTCACCAAGGGTATACACTGCTTGTCACAGGGCCACCAGCACAGTAGCGCTGCATGTCACCATGGAAATAATAAGCGCAGAATGACAAATAATGCTGAGACTTTTGGCAACGCTGCCAGTAACAAAATTATAATAATCACTACACATCACATAATGATAACAAACACAGTGGAATATATCCACAGTGCATTCAGAACATCAAGGGAGTGTACGCCCTGTATCAACTGGAAGAGGCCACACCATAAGACCATGGCACAGCACACATTGTGGCAAGGTAAAATGTGTGCATACAACCAGGGTCATGTGCATGTGAACAACAAAAATCTACAGGCATGTGTGATAAGTACAGGTGTCCATCAGGAATTGACTTACACATACCTTATTTTGCACCCATGCAGGTGACAGTGGATATCCCTTGAAGACGTGGCTCCTCACCCCTGTTCGGAACCCGCAGAACAGGCACGAAGAGGACTACAATCGTTCCCATACCCGTACCCGTGTGGTCATCGAACAGACATTTAGCCTGTTGAAGGCACGTTTTCCCTGTCTTAGACGGTCGGGTGGGGCACTTCTCTACAGGCATGAGAAGGTGGCCAAGATCATCATGGCATGTGTCATGCTGCACAACATGTGCATTCCACGGAATGTGCCTCTGCCCCCTGACATTGAACAGCAACCAACAGGTGATGATGAAGAAGATGAAGAAGATGTGGTTGCACATCATTGCGGTGGCGATACACAGGAGGGACGTGCTGTGCACCAGTCAGTGATTGGCCAATACCTCTAAGAGACATGGGTGCTGGGGGTGCCATGAATGTGGGACTGAGGGCACTGGGTGTGGGAGTACATGGACACTATGCACTGTAAACCAATAAATGACACATACACAATAAGGAATGTCCAGGCTAGTATTTTTTCAGGTACACAACGGGTGTATTTAACAGTAAGAAGTAAAAAGTGCTCATACCCTCCACCTCATACACACCGCCTTCCCCCTCCCGCTCCCCCACAACTCCCCCACACACCCCTTGTGTCATTCTGAACTCCCCGTCCCGGACCCCTGTGGAGGTGGATGGCAGGTGTGGCAATGAGCCCAATTCTGGTGTGTCCTGTGTGGGGCTCCAGGTCTCTGCTACAGCCGCTCCTCCCGACTGGACATGAGAGGTGCCATCGGGTGAGCTGATGGGTGTGTACTGGTGTTCTTGTGAGGGGCTTGGTGTGCCAAGGAATTCCATGGAGTGGGAGTCCTCCTCAGGGACACAGACCTCGCCTTGTGAAAGGACCTCATCGCCACTCTGTGGCGCAGTGGCAGCTGCCTCCCCAACTGAACTGGTTGCTGCAGACAGGGTCCCATTTGCCACCAGCTCTACAACTGCAGATTCCACAGGTGTTGGGACTTGTGGAGTTGTGGAAGACCCATGACGGCCCTGTACCCTGGCATCCAATGATGTCTTTGTCTTTGGATGCAGATCTGCCTTGCCAGTGCCCTTGGAGGTGGAAGGCCTGTTGGTTTCTTTCCTGGACTTGGCCCTCTTGGTAGGTGTGGTGGCCTGTGCTGCAGAGTCCTCTGCATCGCTGTCAGTATCTCGGC
Source organism: Ambystoma mexicanum (assembly GCF_040938575.1). Taxonomy (NCBI): domain Eukaryota; kingdom Metazoa; phylum Chordata; class Amphibia; order Caudata; family Ambystomatidae; genus Ambystoma; species Ambystoma mexicanum. The sequence continues at coordinate 1,206,456,071 of NC_090922.1, forward strand.
CTGTGGGGGCCATAAGAGGGACAGCATCAGTGATGGTTGTACATGCATCATGCATACAGTGGAATTAGTGCAGTTGCACACATTTGATGACTTGCTGTCCTACTCTTGTGGCATGCAGGTTATCTGCCATTTGGTAGGGTTGCTCAGGCAAACGTTAGGTTCAGACGTGTGAGGTGGTGTCTGCTGTGAGACATGCCTTTGTGTTGTGGACTATGTGCAGTGTGACACATGCCGTTTCCCTGTCTGTGGTGTATGTCAGGTATGGCATAGGCATGCTGCATGCTTGTGGATGTGTAAGTGCTTGGGACGGCATCTAGGCAGGGATGTGTCCATGTGTGTGTAATGGGCCATGCATTGCCTCATGGCACGGTCACATTGGTGGACTATCATCATACTTTGCAATACAGTGTTTCCTTAGGACACTCACCTCCATCTGCCGATGATGTGGCTCCATGTTCCATGTCTCCCACACCTTCTATTGACTCCATCCCGATTGTGCTGGTGCAGGTGTCCTCCCAGCGGCTGAGTTTGATTGGGGAGTTAGAGCCACTGCCAGTAGCCAGGCCCTGGCTCCGGCTGGCCGACAAGATGTCGTGCGCTCTGAGGCACAGGTCATACCAGCGTTTTCTCACGTCCCTTACTGTGCGGGGGGTGGTGCCTACCGCACTGACTTTCTGGGCCACTTGCTCCCAGATCTCCTTTTTTTAAAGTTGTGCTGCTCTTTTCAGGTCTGTGACAAAGACCACCTCAGCATTCTCAGCCAGCATATTCCGCTCATCCTCAGAGAACCGCTCTTTGTGCTGCCAGGATGTCCCTTTCTTAATAGCATTTGGCATGGTGCTGGTGGTGTGGTAGATGTTCTGGTGTTGGTTTTCTGCTCCAGGTCGTGTGTATCGAGGATGGCAATGGTTTGTGTTTTTCAAGATGGCCACCGTGCCATTTCCCGTTCGGCGCGATGACGTTACTTCCGGTTCCGTTATTTAGAGGGGGACAGAGGCGGAAGGGCTGTCATCGCTTTCAATGATGCCACTAAGGGATGTTTTAGGGACTTTTGCGGCAAGCCGGTACTGTCGGTACCGGCATGCCGCTACGCATTCTCGTAATCGGCCGCTGCTAGCGGCGTCATTGCTACCCGGTCCTGGTATTACCTCCATGTCGGTAAAAACTGATTTTTACAACGAATCTTGTAATGACCCCCAATGTGTTTTAGGAGGGGAGGGGCAGGTAGTGGGTTGGAATGACAATAGCGATGGTTGGTCAAATAACCAAACACACACACGCTGTGTCATCCTCCTCACAGATCATCTCCCTCTTACCTGTAATGCAATAATTTAATTTACATGCCGCAGAATATCCCAGACTACAAATAAACCCTGCAATGATAAAATAGCTTATTTTCTAAACATGAAGTCACCCAATTTAAAGATCACGAATGTAAAAGTGTAAGGACCATAAATCATAGAACGGCAACAGGGTGAACCCATGTGTTTACTTAGCGCGAGAAAAGAGAAAAGGTCAAAAGGTGAACAGTGGGAAAGGCCAGTAGTTGATGTAGACATAATGGCTGAAGGTGTGTTAGGAATTCCTATGAGTCTTCATAATAAAACTGTTATATGTTTCACAATGAGGTGTTGAAGGGACATCTTTAGGTTAGTGGAGGTATTGTTTTTTCCAATGTTTTAATATGTCCATTTACAATGGATTTTTCCCATTTGAAAACCATAATGCTTTTCATGGAAATGCATGTTTAAAGAATTGGGCTAATTTGACATTTTTTTCTTTTTTTATACCATTTGTATTACTGATTACATTTTATTTATTTATTTATTTATTGGATATTTGTAAGGCGCCTATACAACAAATGGTGTTTCAAGGCTCCACAAGACAAATGAAGGGGGGCTGGGGACAAGGGAGAAAGATGACAATAACGGTCCTACTATGCCTTGTGGCATTCGGACCGTGCAAATGCGTAACAAGAAGTGTGAGGGTGGTGCCAGTCTGCGCAAAATGGGAAAGTGCATAGGCTGGAGGAGGGCTAATGGGAGAGAGAATGAATGGATTGAGGGTTGGAGGAGGGGGGTAGGATAGTGCATAGAGGAGGCCTGGAGGGCAGGTGCCAGGGATTGCATGGCGTGTAGGGCTGAGGGTCCACATGCTAAGTGCGAGGAGGGTGTTGAATTGGGCAGAGGGGAGCCTGGTGCCCTGTATCACTCAGAGTAAACCAGGCAGCCAGTCACTGAGGTAGAGAGGGATGTTAGCAGGGAAGGGGAAGAGGGAAGGAAGAAGAGAAAAGAAGGGTCTTGAGGAGAACTTACAGAGATCCGGCTCAAGTCTGAGAGAGGCAGGGAGACCATTCCAGAGGGAGGCTCCTGAGGAGGAGAGAGATCGACCCCCCACTCTCTGCTTGGAGAAACGTCTGATCTGCAAAGAGTTGGAGCTAGAAGACCGAGGGCTCTAGCAGGGAGGTATTTGGGGAGAGACAGTTGAATGTAGCAGGGCCCCAGGCCCCAGAAAGCCTTGTGGATGATGCAGAGGGTCTTGACTTAACTTGATTTTAGCAGCAATCGGGAGTCACTGGAGAGATTTTAGGGCTTGAGAGATACGGTCCCTGGGCTTGAGGCCAAGGATAAATCTTGTAGTCCTATTGTGGATTAGTTGAAGGGGGCGAAGGGAGGATAAAGAAAGATTGAGGAATAGGCTGTTGCAGTAGTCCAGCATAGAGAGGACCAGAGCTCTGAAGACATTGAGTTTCTGGGGGAAGATGAGGAAAGGGAGAATGCCTCTAAGGAGGTGCAGCTGATGGTGGGCCTTCTTGGCAAGGTCTGCAATGAGAAGAGAAGGAGTGAGAGGAGTCAAAGATGACACCAAGGTTTTTTGCCACACAAGAAGGTGGGAGGAGGGGACGCATATAGGGCGGCCAGAGGGTAGGGGAGAAGGAGGGATTACTGGCATTAAGTCAGAGATTGTTTGCAGCACACCATGCCTGAATAGCAGTCAGACAGTCAGGGATGAGAGAGGAGGAAGAGGTGGCAGTAGAGGGAAGATTGAAGGAGAGCTGCGTGTCATCTGCATAACAACGGAAGTGAGAAGAGAAGCAGGAGTTCAGGTGGCCCAGAGGGGCAAGGTAGATTTTGAAGAGCCACAGTGAGAGGATAGATCCTTGAGGTGCGCTGCAAGAGTGTAATAGGGAAGAGAAAAGGGCCGGTCAGAGAGGAAAAAGGTCAACCAGTCAAGTGCCAAGCCTGTGATGCCAAGGGTGTCACAGAGCCGATTTGTCAGGGTGGCATGATTGACCGTGTCGATGGCAGAGGAAAGATCCAGAAGGATAAGAAAGTATTGAAAGTTGGAATCGAGATTAGAGAGCAAGTTGTCATGGGTAGAGCAGTTCCCGTGCCTCTGGCTGCTCTGAAGCCAGTCTGGTGGTTGTGAAGACAACAAACCGATTCAGTGTGTTGGATCAGAAGCTTGCCAAAGAAGGGGGTTGTAGAGGTAGGGCAGTAGCTAGCCAGACAGGAGGGGTCCGCAGAGTGATTACTGACGTGAGGATGCACAAGGGAGTGCTTGAGGGGTAGAGTGAAGGAGCCAGTGGCAAAGTAGTGATTACAGAAATAAGCCAAGGCTGGTGCAAGGGAGGCAATGTTGTCCTTGATAGTTTTGGAGGAGCAGAAGAGCAGCTGTTTTGAGGAGACTTTCATAGAGAGGATTTGTCTAGAGACCTTGTCCGGTGCTGTGGGCAAGAAGGAGGAGAGTAGGAGGGAAGGAGAGAGGGGGGCCAAGGTAGGCGCGAGAGCTGGGGAAGGAGGAGAGAGGGTAGTGGAATGAACATTACTTAATGAACATTGTGTTTGCTTAGCTCTTCATTTTCAGCTCTTCGTTTTTATTATTGCGTATTTTTCAAGGCATGTTTTAACATAAAACCTAAATGTATAATTCATAAAATTCAAATCCATTGATTTTTCTTTGTCTGCTGTGGCTGTGTTAACAACAACATTTGTTGAATGACTTTAACATGCTCTGTAGCCTCCCATATATCAGTGTGTTGGCCTTTCTCAAGGTTGGTTCCTCTGTTTTTTTTAACATCTGCACACCCAAACAATGCTCCTCCAACTCACCCTCTACTATTGTATTGTATTGTATTCTGCATGGGGAGGCCCGTGTCTTGTTCTTGGACACCATATCACCATAATTTCCCTCTTGGTGGATTTTATTTTATTTATTTTTTAACTTCATGAATTGTAAACCTAGGCCAAAAGGCAGCAGAGTTCACTACATCAAGGTTATTTCAGCAGGTTGTGTTGTTCCTCACACTCCTGGAGCTTTCTTGCAACCACACATTCCAGAATTTTATAAAGGTTTGCCATCATAAAGTACTGCCAAAATGGGCAAGGATGTGCATAATCATTCTTAAAATCCAATTTGTTGCTGCCATCGTGATAATTTTGAGATTTATTATTTAATGTAACGTTCTTTCGATGGGATGTTCCTCTGACGTATTCCTTATCTTTGATAATACGTTTCCAGCTTGCTGGCCTCGGAAATTTTTTCTGTAGAGGGCACTGCGCGTCGACGTCCGCCGAGTCGATGTCCCTCGACGGCCACCGTATCGGCACCGACGTCATCATGCCCATAAATTGCCATGCGCTGCGTCCGTTGCTCAGTTCCATTTTGCAGCATAAGAAAAGTCATGCCTGAATTGGTTATTCACCTTGAAGGAGCGTAAGCTGCAACCACAAGGGAAGTATCACTGTGGGGATGGTTGAGAGGGGCGATAAGGAATAAGTCGGAGGAACATCCCATCGAAAGAACGTTACCAGGTAAGAAGTAACTTGTTCTTCGAAGGGATTGTGTCCTCCGACGTATTCCTTATCTTTGATAGACTCCCATAGCAGTGGCATGTAATTGGAGGTCGGAGTGAGAATGTTATGTATCCCTTTAGGGAAGGACCGAATGTAATACGGCCTTGCCAAATCTGGTCTCTTGAGCAGTGGAGGAATCCAGATTGTAAAATTTTGTGAATGTATGTGCGGACGACCATGTGGCAGCCGCACATATGTCTCGGACCGGTACCCCTCTTTGGAGAGCCGAAGAGGCTGCGATACGCCTGGTCGAATGAGCCCTGAGATTTTGGTGGCTCTTTCCCTGCCAGTTTGTAACATTCCAGGATGGCCAAAATAATCCACCTGGAGATGGTTTGTTTTGTTATGGGTAGTCCCAACTTGTGACCTGAGTATCCTACAAACAGTTGGTCTGCTTGCCTGATCCTAGACATTCTGCTGATGTAAAAGCTGAGAGCTCGCCTTGGGTCCAGCCTATGTAGCCTTTCCTCCTCTTTCCCCGGATGGGGAGGAGGGTAGAACGAAGGTAAGGTAATTTTCTGAGTAATATGAAATTCAGAAACCACCTTTGGGAGGAAATTAGGCTTCACCTGTAGGACAACTTTGTCCTTATGGAAGATTGTATGTGGGGGTTTACAGGAGAGAGCTTGTAGCTCGCTCACCCTCCTAGCAGATGTTAGTGCTACCAATAGGACAGTTTTAAGCGTGAGAAATCTCAGCACGCAAGAGTGAAGTGGTTCGAATGGAGTGCCCATTAGGAAGTTTAAGACTAAATTTAAGTCCCATAAGGGAACCTGGAATGGTTTTGGAGGGTAAACATTAGTTAATCCCTTGAGAAATTGTACCACTAGAGGAAGTTTGAAATACAATGGTTCCTCCATAGTGCGCTTGAAGATAGAAAGCGCTGCGAGATAGCCTTTTACAGTGCCAACTTGAAGACCTGAGTTTGCCAAGTAGAGTAGAAACGATAACACCGTTGGTGTACCACATGAAAAAGGGTCGATATTCTCTTCCCTACACCAGCTGCAAAATGTGTTCCAACGGCAGCGGTATAAAGACTTTGTTGCTGGCCTTCTGGCCGAAAGCAACACCTCCATGACGTCATCAGGGAGATCCCAATCCTTGTACCTCACCCTTTCAGAAGCCAAGCGTGAAGGTTGAGGTTTCTGGTGTCTGGATGGAGAACCTGACCTCCCTTCTGCGAGAGAAGATTCTCTTTGAGTGGAAGACGGATTGGAGGACAGATGGACATATCTAGAAGGTCCGGGTACCACGTTCTCCTGGCCCAATCCGGGGCAATTAGGATCATGGTTTTCTGGAATCTTCTCAACCTCCTGATCATTTGAGGAATAACAGGGACTGGTGGGAACGCGTAAAGGAATGGAAACTCACAGTCCACTACAAACGCGTCTCCTGGAGCTCCTCTCAGGGGAAATTCCCTTGAACAGAACAGATCGCACTTCCTATTGGTGCTTGTGGCGAACAGATCCACCTGAGGGGTTCCCCAAAGGACGAAGATCTCTTGAAGGACTTCCTGAGCTAGCTCCCACTCATGGGAGACTGTGCTCTGCCTGCTCAGAGCGTCCGCTGTCAAGTTCTTCTCTCCGGCTAGGTGGACTGCCGATAGAGAGATTCCTTCTTGGATTGCCCAAAACCAGAGCTGCATCGCCTCTCTGCACAGTGGCAGCGATCCTACGCCTTCTCTTTTGTTGAGGTAGTGCATGGCCACCGTGTTGTCCGTCATTATCAGGACATTTCTCCCCTGTACTGATGACAGGAAAGCTTTCAGCGCTAGTCTGATCACTCTCAGCTCCAATAGGTTGATGTGTAGTCTGGACTTCGATGGAGACCAACGACCGCTGATGGTCAAGTCGTTGGCATGGGCTCCCCACCCTGTGAGTGAGGCGTCTGTGACTACTGTTATCTCCGGCCATGGTTGCCAAAACAGTTCTCCTTTCAAGATGTTCTCTGGATAGGCCCACCATTGAAGGTTGCGGGCTACCTTGTCCAGAATCCGGAGGAGATCTGTCATTCTCCCTGGGAATTGCGACCACTGTCTTCTCAGTGCCCACTGAAGAGATCTCAGTCTCGGGCGAGCCTCTGGCACAAGGAAGATGCAGGATGCCATGAGGCCTAGCAACAAAAAGTCGAAGGCTGGGAGACGTTGGGCATTTTGAAACTTGGTGACCATCTGTGGACTATCTTGAGCCCTCACCTCTGGTGGCGAGGCTTTTCCCAGGGAAGTGTCCAGGACTGCTCCAATGAACTGGAGTCTCTGTGATGGTATCATCTGTGACTTCTTTAAATTGAGGGAGAAGCCCAGTCTGCGAAGGAAGTGGCAGACATAATCTAGCTGGGCCTGGGCCTGTTCCGAAGATAAAGCCCTGATCAGCCAATCGTCCAGGTAGGGGTGGATGTGGATCCCTTCCCTCCTTAGACTCGACGCCACTACTGACATCAGCTTGGTGAAGACCCTCGGGCGGAGGTCAGCCCAAATGGCAGAACTCGAAATTGATAATGAGAGTCGCCAATTGCGAACCCCAGGTATTTCCTGTGTTTGTGATGGATTGGCACATGGAAATAAGCATCTGGAAGGTCCAGAGATACCAACCAGTCCTGGAGCTGGAGGGCCTGAAGGATCTGAGAGAGAGTTACCATCTTGAACTTGTCCTTCCTGAGGAACTTGTTCAATTCTCGTAAGTCCAGGATGGGTCTCAGTCCTCCGTCCTTCTTTGGTATGAGAAAGTAGGGGGAGTACCAGCCCTTGTTCCTGTCCGCTACAGGTCCCGGTTCTATGGCACCTTTCTCTAGCAGGTCTATAATTTCCTGCAAGAGGAGTGGATCTGGAACTTTTACAGAGCTGTTCCCCGGTGGATGACTCTGAGGAATGTGTAGAAAGGGTAGGCAGTAACCCTGGGCAACTGTCTCCAATGCCCAAGCATCTGACGTTATAGCCTGCCATTCCGTCAGTTGGTGAGTTAACCTGCCCCCTACAGGTGTACTGTGTGGGAAGGCCTCAGAATGGTTTGGGGGCGGCTGATGCAGATGCCGAGGGTAAAGAGGCACCTGCTGCTGCTGCGGCCTTAGTACTTTTGACCCGTCCACCTTGGGTGGATCTCCTTTGGCCTCTTTGAGCCAGCTGTCCTATGCCTTTCCCGAATGCGGAATAATAGCGAACGGACTTTCCTCTCCCAGAGGTTCCTGGGGGGCGAAAAGGAGTTTGGCGGATAGCAGCTCCTAAAGATTTTACTGCTGCTTTAGAAGTCTCCAACTTTTTCAGACTGTCATCAGCCTTTTTCCCGAATAGTGAAGAGCCGTCAAAGGGCATATTCAAAAGTCTGGCCTGTAGATCTGGAGCAAAGCCAGACTTTCGCAACCACGCATTCCTGCGGATTGTTGTACTTGCCGCCATGGCCCTGCTGATACTGTCAGCGGAATCGATGCCAGTTTGAAGTGATTTGCACATGGCATCTTTGCCATCTTTAATAATGTTAAGGAAGGCTTCCTTTTCCTCTCCTTCGGGTATGCAGTCAGCCGCTGATGAAGCACACTCCCATAGTGTGTGACTGAACCTGGCGAGCGTACAGGTGGCGTTGATGGACTTCAACGCCATACTACAAGCAGAGAAGACTTTCTTCGCCATAGAATCGTACCTCTTGTCATCTCTATCCTGTTATCCTGTGGGACAGTAGGGTAAGCGGTCCTACTGCTAGATGAAGTTGCCGCTTGAACCACCAGGCTCTCTGGGATCGGGTGTTTTGATAAGTATTCAGAGTCAGCAGCCGCTACCCTATACTTGGCTTTTATTGACCGCAGGGATAACTTCAGGAGTTTCCCAATTAGATGTAATTTTCCTCTGTAAGGCTGCATGGAAGGGGACCACGGGGTCCTCCTGTGGACCTTTGTCTAATATGTCTGTTAAGTCATCCTGTTGAAAAACAGGTGAAGGCGCAGACCAACCCATAAATTCAATAATTCTTGCCATAAGGGTTCTATAGGGTGTTTCGGGATGTTCCCCTGGGTCTGGTTTAACAAATTCCACTTCTGGGGAAGTGTCCAGCCCACTTGCCTCATGTAGTGACTCCTGTAGGTCCTTCAGCCTTCTTTCCTCAGAGGTGAAATCCTCTAAAATAGGCAGTGTGGTCCTCTGTAACCCAAATGTTTCCTGGTCAGAATCTTCCCCCTCTTCATAAATTGAAGATAGTCCAGGGTACTCTGACCTCTGAAATGGTGTAAAACCCATCTCTAAGGCAGAAGGAGCCAAACTCGTCATTATTGGGTGAGAAAATGTCGATGCCGTTGACGCCGATGTGACAGGCTTCGAAGGCGCCGAGAACGGCATCGAAAAAACTGGAAGGGGTCACGAAGAACCCAAGAGGATCGGGATCCTACTCGAGGACATCGACGACGGTCTCAGCGTCGATCCGGAGGCCCTTGGAATCACTGTAGGCTGTGGAGTGGCCTTGGTCTTCTCTTTCATCGGCGTCGATGTCGGCGTCGACGATGGCGTCGAGTCGATCGACCGATGCGTCGAGGAACCCTTCGACAACGGCGTCGATGGCGCCGATCCGTGCATCGAAGGAATCTTCGACGACGGCGTCGAAGATGGTGCCTTCTTACCCGATGGCTCGTGGCGCTCTCGGGTGGAATGTTTCGCCGGGTGCTTCGACTCGCGGCGTTTTGATTTTTTGGGTTTTTCACCCGGGGTATCACCCTCAGCTGTCTTCGAGGGGGTCGAGGCCGCGTTCTCGAAGACGCTTAACATTTTCTTTCTGAATTCCTCCCACTCAGCTTGAGAGCTGTGTTTAGTGGGACAGGAGACCCTTTCTGGGGACACTGAAGACGACGAGGAAGGGGATCTTCGACGTCTCTTTTTTGAGTGTCTTGATCTCGATGAATGATGGGAGCATTCTATTAATCTATTATTCGAGTAGATATTTGTAGTTATCCTGACTGAACTGAGCAACGACGTTCCGAGGCCCCACGAAACGCGGAAAAACGGAACTGAGCAACGGACGCAGCGCGTGGCTATTTATGGGCATGATCACGTCGGCGCTGATACGGTGGCCGCCGAGGGACATCGACTTGGCGGACTTCGACATGCAGCGCCCTCTACAGAAAACATTTCCGAGGCCAGCAAGCTGGAAACGTATTATCAAAGATAAGGAATACGTCGGAGGACACAATCCCTTCGAATGACTACAGCTGCTGTTTTAAATGTATTACTGATGCCAGTTAACATACCTCGAAATGGCCATCCCCGTTTGCCCTTAATGGCTGCACTACTAAACAAATAAAAGCCATCCAGGTGGATCAGATCTATCAACTAACTTTGTAGTATTAAAAATATATAGGAATTAAAGAGTAACTTCCTTGAGTCATCTGATTCCATCAGATATTTAAAACCTCTTGTACTCCTAGACAGGATACTGACTAGTGAAGGGCACGAGGTAATCAGGCCAAGCTTTTTAAAAGGAGAGGTTTTCTGGAATAGCATTTCAAATCTAGGTGGTTATCCAAGTCCGGCATCCACGTCTGCATCTCTGTGGCATCTAACAATGGTCAAACTCTTTAAAATATGCGAGGAACTGGACAATCATGCTGCAGTCTCTACCTCTCCTGTCCCCTACCAGGCCCTCTGCACAGCCCTGGCTTCTCATTTCATCTCTAAAACTCAGGACATCCTGTCCTCTATCTCTTCCTCTCCCCTTGCCTCCTCTACTCCCGGATCTTCCTCTGGCACTTCTTCGGCCACCTCTCCTCTTTCCTTCTTTGCTTTTCCCCTGTTCTCCCAAGACAAGGTTTCTAGACAAGTCTGATCTATGAAAGTCTCGTCAAAACCGGTTCACACTTGTTCCTCCAAAACCATCAAGGACCACATCGCCACAGGAGTCTTCCCTTCCCACCTGAAGCACTCGCTTGTGCACCCTCTTCTTAAGAACCCCACAGCCGGCCCCTCGTGCCCGGCTAACTATCGCCCAATCTCCATCACCCCCTTCCTGGGCAAACTCCTGGAAAAACAGGCCATCTACCAGCTTAATCTTCACACTGAATCTGTTGGTTGTCTCCATGACCATCAGTCTGGCTTCAGAGTTGCCAGAAGCACAAAAACTGCTCTCCTGAACCTCCGTCAACACCTGCTCTCCAACCTCGATTCCAGTACCCCCTGTGTCCTCATCTTATTCGATCTCTCTTCTGCCTTTGACACGGCCAACCATGCCATCCTACTCAACCATTTCCATGATAACCTGGGTATCACTGATCAGGCCCTGGCTTGGCTAACCTCTTTCCTCACCGATCGACCCTCCCAGGCCCAACTTGGGTCCTTCATCTCCTCTATCTCTATCTCTACCTGTGGTGTTCCCCAGGGTCTAACCTCTCTCCCTGGATGTTCAACCAACACCTGGCACGTCTTGCCCACCGCATTGCTGCTCTCTGCCCCAACTTTCAGTGCTATACAAATGAAACCCAACTCATTTTCAGGCTCCCTTCTGCCACTTCTCCCTCTCTCATCTCTGACTGTCTGTCTGCTATCCAGGAGTGGTGCGCCACAAATGATCTCTAACTTAATGCCAGTAGGACCGAGATTCTCCTCATCGGCACTCCTACTCTCTCCTATCTTGTCACTCTCTGGCCGGCCTCTCTTGGCCCTCTCCCTGCTCCCACCTGTGAGGCTAAAAACCTCAGGGTCATCTTGGACTCCACACTCTCCTTCTCTCCTCACACCTCTGATGTCTCTAAGAAGTCACACTAGCAGCTACACCTCCTCAAAGGTATTCTTCCTTTCCTCTCCTTCCCCCAGATGTTCACTGTCTCCAGAGCTCTGGTTCTCTCTACGTTGGACTACTGCAACAGCCTCTTTCTAAATCTGCCTGCATCTACTCTCTGCCCTCTGCAACTCATCCAGAACAGGATTGTGAGACTTGTCCTTGGCCCCAAGCCCAGGGATCGTATCTCTCCAGGACTGAAACCTGTGCACTGGCTCCCAGTGGCTGCGAGGATTAAGTTCAAAACCCTCTGCATTGTCCACAAAGCCTTCTAGCGCCTGGGGCCACAATACCATCTACTCTCTCTTCCTAAATATATTCCTGCTCGAGCTCTCTGCTCATCTGCCTCCAAATCCCACAAGCTCACTCACTCCTCCAAGCAACGAGTTGGTGGTAGATCTCTTTCTTCGGCTGGTGCCTCCCTCTGGAACAGCCACCCTGCCTCCCTGAAACTTGAGGAGCATCATCTCCGGTTCCGGAAGCACCTCTAAAACTTCTTCTTTGCTTCGTCTTTCTTTCCTCCTCTCCCCTGCTGAACTCCTAGCTGAAACTGAAACTGCACTGGTCACCTGGCTACCCTCTGATCTCGGGCCCAGGTCCCCTCCCCCGCCAGTTGCACCCTGCACTGCCTCCCTGGCATCCCCCGCACTTAGGAACTGTGTTTCTGTAGCCCTAGATACCTCTATCTGCACTTGACACCTGATGTCTGCACTTACCCTTGCACTTGCCACCGACTGGCCGCACTTTTAATTAATGCTTTATTATTCTATTTATTTTCACTGTCTTTCCCATGTACTGCACTGCCCCCTACCACTCCCCACCCCACGCACTTGCGTGATCTCAATGTCATATTGCCTAGTAAGATCATTGTCTCTGTATTCTCCTTGTACCCCCTCCCTTGCTTCATCGCGCCTTGAAACACTTATGTATAGGCACATTATAGATGCCATATCGTACCATAATTTCAATCTAAGATTACAAATAAAGGAATGTAACTGGAATGAAGTGCAAAATCTACTATCATAATAGAAATCAAAAGCAGGATAAGTAAGGCTAGTCAGCAGCGACAACATGGCATGCTTTCAACATACAAATAATTAATTCCTTCCATTGTTCATTATAAGACGAGCAAAAAACAGGAGAGGTGCTGGGCGCACAATATCTTTGCAGCGTACTGGGCAAAGTATATTTCCATGCAGGGTATTAAGTCATTTAGCTGTCTGAATCCTAACTGTTAATGGGTAAGAACGGAAACACGTTAGCATTTTTTGCTATGAGTAGCCCCCTCTCCCCTTGATATAGTCAAAAGCTCTGGAGCGATCTATAAACATTAGGTACAAAAGATAACTTTGCCCAAACAAGTACTTATTGTTCAAAATATACAGATTATAAAAGCATATTGCATAGTGTACTCCTTAATCCACACAATTAGTTGATTAGAAATCAATTTACAGTTGATGAATCTAACAGATATATAGATGTTTACGCTCCCAATTTTCATTGCTTGAGACTGTAACCGCAGTTTATCAGTTTGAGGGTATGTAAGAAAGGCATGGCATCAAAATAAGACAGGCACAAGTGATCACAGTTCGAGGGTGTTTATTAAACTGTAAAATGGGTGAGATAAACGCCTAATCTAAACCTAAATCTAAGATGGGAGCAAGCTCCGACCATCAAATAATAAAGAAGGCAATCCTAGTGGAGTCTAGTCAAATAAAAAGGGCCTATACTAAGAAATCCTATTGCCGATCCTTATCTCTATGCTACAAAATAGTGGTGCAAAAGTGGTGTTGTCGGTGTGGGATCCTGATACTGCACTAATTTGAACCGCTCTATTGACTTTTCTTGCTGGGACCCGGACCCGTGGAAACGCTGCCTGGCTGTGCAGCTTGCCCCTTAAGGCCAGGAGGAGGAGCCTGAGGGAGCCCTGAACTCGAACTGACACACCTCTTAATAGCATCCACTTCCGCGTAAGCGGAGCGGAAGTGGTGCGAAAGTGGTGTTGTCGGTGTGGAACCCTGATACTGCGCTGATTTGCACCGCTCTATTGACTTTTCTTGCTGGGACCCGGACCCGTGGAAACGCTGCCTGGCTGTGCAGCTTGCCCCTTAAGGCCAGGAGGAGGAGCCTGAGGGAGCCCTGAACTCGAACTGACACACCTCTTAAAAGCATCCACTGAAGCGTAAATGGAGCGGAAGTGGTGTGAAAGTGGTATTGTCGATGTTGCTGGTGGAGTGGCGTGGCGGCGGGTCCGGATTCGAACGAAAATTCTAAGTCAAGATAAACCTGCCCTCTCGCTCTTACTACCCAGAGAGGTGCTGCACGACGTGGGCCGCCTCAAAAGTGACACCTCGGACCTGGGGGCGGAAGAAAGAGTGAAAACTAGACAGCAGGTAAGGCAGCGCGTAGCCTCCTACCCGGCTCCTGCCGGGGCCCTGTCAACGGCCAGGGGAGGTCTCAACAAAGGCTTAGTGCCTTTGAAACAAAGCCGCCTGGCCTTCCTAACCAAAGCCCAGGAGAAGGGCCTGCCCTCTAAATCTATGTTATATACGGAAGAAAGTTCATCTACAGACACAGTGTGCAGGGGTAGTGAGCCTGCAAAAACAACCATACAGGCTTCTCCCGGCCCAGAAAAAAATATACCAGTGGCTGCTATGACCCTGGGGGATATAAGCCAGCACACTCCACAGAATGATATAGGGGACAAGTTACATCATTCGAGGCTGACGCAAGGGTGCCTGGACCCGGATGTCCCTGCTCGTCCGCAGACGCATAGCTGGGAAGATCTGGTAGGCGAAGTGACCTGCCCCCAGTTGGAGCTACACCTGGGGAACCCGACTATCGAGCACCCTAGTAAAGAGGCCCCAGCAGGTAAAGACATGGGGCCTCATTCCGGGTTTGGAGCTAACCATGGAGTAATTAGCTCCATGGTTGCCTCTGAAACTGTCCCAAATCCGGCATGGTGAATGGAGTAATTACCGGTCCATTCCACGGTTGGAGGGACCGGTAATTCCCCATTCACCTTTTGCCCTTCCCCAATCCCATTTCTGCCCCTTAGGGCTCAATGGGAATGGGGAAGGAGGTAATTACGGCACCGTAAATTACGGTACCGTAATTACCTCCGAAGTACCTTTGCGGGTCCCGTACTTAACTCCTGCTAAAAGCAGGAGGTAAGGAAGGACCCGCAAAGGGACCTCGGAATACGGAGGTATGGGATTACCGGCATCGGCACTCTTACCGGTGCCGGTAATTCCTTACCTCCAAACTCGGAATGAGCCCCATGGTAGGAAAGCCATCAGGGTGGGAATTACAAGATCAAGCTTCACTCATGGAACCTGAAGTGCTGAGCGATCTATTAAGGCTAGAAGAACCCCCTATACAAGCAAAGGGAATGATGGATGATCTTGATGTAAATACTAACCAGAAGGGGTTGGTAAAAGAAATCTCAACCACAGAGAAAGATCCCCCCCAGTTGCAATCTGTTTCTCAAGACAAATCCACCAGCCCGGTAGGACATCTGCGCCCCCAAGAGGAGCAGAAGAAACCTGATAAAAATCATGCCGCGAGTTATACATCAGTGCTGGGGGCACGACTGAGTCACTCAGGCACTTCCGATGTCTTCAATAATACGGAGCTAAGTGGGGAATACAGCAGAGAGCAGGGAGCGGGCCCCCGCTGCACCCTGCCCCTCAAATAGGCTTCAGTGACATGGCTTATGAAACCCCCAGCAAATCAAGCCTTGCTTCCAAATTAATTCAGGACATTTCAAATCTTACAGGTAAAATAGTAAGGGAAAAAAGGAGAAGCCTCTCATTTATTAAGGACAAATTGGCTGCGCTTGATGATGTTGAAGAACCAATGGACGAACTTAGCTTAAAACCCCTCATGATCGTGGGGCAAAGTACATCAAAACTTAAGCCTCAGACAGATGGACCATAGAGGCCAACTCCCCCAGGGGGAGTCCAATGAGGCCAAGACTGCGGGGATCAATGACATCTCCCTGGGGAAAAGAACTGATTTGTGCTGCAAGGGGAGGATGGATGATCTTGTCCACACTCAGAATGTGGTGATAGCAGCATTGAATATCACGCTTGCCCCATTTCTGAAACTGTATGAAACTATTAATGAAACCTTGCAATCACTACACACCTTAACTCTGAAAACTGATGAGGGGCTGGGCAACATTGTAAGTTTTACGAAGCATCTGGATGCGAGACTGCAGAAAGAGTCAGACTTGTCACACCAATGGCAAAACCGCCTGTGTGACCTGGCGCGTCAGGAATCAAATGACAAGCAACTGGATAAGAAAGCTCAACCAGCAATCCTCTCTGATCAAAGATCCAAAACAGAATCCGATAAGAGATCAGGATCGGGAAGATCCGAGGAGGAAACATCCTGAAACAGACAAATCAAAGCAAAAAGAAGGTGGACCCCTAGTCCTAGGGAAGGGTCTAAAAGTACCCAGGCCGGTCAACTCCGACTGTCTGGTGATATTGGATGATGAGGAGATTAAATCGAGCTTCGCGATTTTCAAGGAACCTATACAGCAACCTGAGAAAAAGAACACTAGCTCAGAAGACCCATCACAAAAAAAACATAAAAGATCTAACCAAAAGAAAACTAAAAAACAGGCAACCAAGCGCAAAGCAAACGACTCTAGAGCCTTCTTAAGAAACATTAAATTGCCTACAGAGGAGGTTGTAGAACCTCTACCAAAAAAAGCCTAGGAGAGAAATAAACCTGTTAAGTGCACCGAAGGAGAAAGCCGCAAACAAACAGAAGGCGCCTCAAGATGGGGAATTGAATACACAGAATGAAAACGATCTGGACACAAGTGACTGTTTGAGTGACCTCATAGAAACAATCGAGGAAATCAAAGAGGACGAACAGTGGGATAATATTAGCTTATCTGAGTGGCAAGCAATAGATAAGCAGCTAGATTGTGTCCCGACAGGAAAAAAACAAAAAACAAAAACGAAGAAGAAAAAATAATGAAAATCGAAGTGGGTAAACAGGGACAGGATTGGTCAAAGTACCTGTCATGAGGCCTACCCCCGGGCAGCTGGACCAAGCCCATCCGCCCCGGAAGCAGGCATCCGGACATCTGTTTAAACCTCAGAAGCCCCGCTAGGGGCTATCTGGGTTCAGTCCTGGCACCTTAGGCGCCAGGCTCATAGTAGAAATCAGACCTGGCGCCTAGGGCGCCAGGCTCATAGTCATCACTTACCTCAGGCAGACCATGCTGCACATGCATCCAGGCCAACGTGAGACCTGGAGGGACTATTTTTTCCACAAGGACTACTTTTCACTTGGGTGTGGTTCTAGGGACTTCTTACCTGGGACTACTTTCAAAGCTATTTAAACCACGCCCGATCTTCAACACACGCTTCGCGTTATTCTGCATTTAGCAGCGGAACGCTCACCGTGTCAGCAAACCTGCATCCAGCCTTCTGCCACGCCCGCCTCGAACACGGAGCCCCTAGGAGAGAAAGGAAAATAGAAGAAGAGGTTAGATTACAGACTTTAATCTGTTTCCTCACCTGATTTCGGATCCTGCATCACTCCGAGCCTGAAGGGACATTCTTCCGGCACCTGTCGCATCCCAGCTGCAGCGCCGCTCCATTTTCACCAGCCCACAGCATCTCCGACTCGGCGCTGCCTCCGTCACTTTTTCGGTGATTTTCAACATCTGGGGAAAAGACAAGAAAAAGCAAGGTGAGCCTAAAGAGACTAAAAAGACAATCACTTATATTACAAGACTTACCTGATTATTACCGGAGGCTTTATCCTTCAATACGCCACATCTAGGAAAAAGGAAAAGACAGTGAGCTAATCTCACGCACCTTTACAGGACAGTTTGGGTAATACAGACTCTTACCTGAACGCCGCCAGCAACCTCTAGACAGAATTTGCCGCCGCAAATCAACAGGGGAGTGCAAGAGTGAACTTTGGAAATTTTGAACTCTTTAAAAACTTGGCAAACTCAGGACTCAATAATCGTCCAGAACCCCAACACCTAAAACCAGTGAAGTAACTGGTATCTACGCGCCCCTGCATGCCACGCAGGATGGCGAGCTCACCAATCAAAAATATAAGGTGAGAACACTGACCTGGAATATCGGAAGTGGCAAGTGGGGGGTCTGCATTCACACCCACGGGGCTAAATACCTTTCTCCATCTACAGGAGAATATTTCTATGCGTCAAGCTTACAAGACTGAGTGGGTCTGTCCAGACGGTCATCTTTGCCCTACGCTTCACGCTGGTGGAGGCCGCAGCTGTCCGGGTTCGAACTACGCCCCTGTGGGAACCAGGGGAGCGTAACAGAACGCGAAGCCTACCTAAAAAACCCCACCCGGGCGTTATGGAAACTTCTGAAACCGACCAACTAGCCCAACTGTTAGGGGAACTTAGGGCAGAGGTGCACTCTGCACCTCAAGAGACTAATGCTCTCAGGAGAGAACTTATTTTGTCAAAGGAACGCACTGATGATCTTGCTAGACAACTGCTGCAAAGCCAAGCCAACCAAACACCACTACCTGGACTCGGAGGGAATCCAACTCCTGTCTCTTCGAGCAATCCTGTGCAAGTGGTTCTCCCAGGGAGCATTCCTCTAGCTCCACCCAAACGTTTTGCTAGGGACCCGAAAATGTTCGCCGTGTTAATGAACCAGTGCCGCTTGCACTTCCTATGCAGACCAGGAGCCTTCCCAAACGACCAAGCCAAAGTAGCCTTTGTACTGTCGTACCTTAGTGGCAGCGCATCAGATTGGTCAATCCCGCTGATCAACCAGGATGACCCTCTTCTTCGGGTTTTTCAAGGTTTTCAATTGAGTATGGAAAAGCTATTTGCCAGGCATTCGCAGGGTCAGGCCCTGGATAACAAACTTTTATCCCTACGACGAGGCACTCAGGATCTGTTAACCTATATCGCATCCTTCAACAGGTTAGTGGTAGAAACTGGCTGGCCAGAGGAGAAAAGAATTACTTTATTTCATCGTGGGCTTCGGGGTGAACTCAAAGATGTTTTGGCCCAAGTGGTGAACCCACCCCAGGATTGCACAGAATACATATACTTAGTAGTCCAGTTAGACCACCGACTTCAGAATCAAAAGGCTGATCGAGCTAAATTCGAGAATCGAGTTCTGGTTAAACCACGTTACCTCCAAAGGAACGGACACATCAGAACCCATGCAGATCAGGGGGGTTAAGGGGCCCTTAACGCAAAAAGAGAGAGAAAGAAGACGACAAATGCAATTGTGCCATTATTGTGGGGCTTCAGTACATTTTCTAAGAGATTGCCCAATTAAACCATCCAAGAAAGTAGCCGGAGTAGCTGTTAGAAATCAAACAGAGCCTGAATCGGGAAACGACCACGCCCGACAAGCGTAGAGGTCCGCTTGCCGAGCTTGAAGAAGGACACTCAGACCTTGCATCTAATCATACCAATGGTCCTCATTGATCCTAGACTCCCATCACGTATGCACGCAGCGAGGGCATATATCGATAGCGGGGCCGTAGGAAACAATATCGACCATAAATTCGCTTCTAGGATGAATCCATCTCTCTACAAAAAGATTGCTCCAGATGTCGTCACCACAGTCGATGGAACTGAAATTGTGTCACGGCCTCTAACTCATTGCACTACAGAGATGACATTGCAGGGTCAGGATGGGAATCGAGAGACTATTGTGTTTGACTTAATCAAAGCCCCACAGTTCCAAATAATACTGGGGATACCTTGGTTAGAAACAAATAATCCTTGTATTGATTGGCGAGAGAAGTGAATAACCTTCCCGGATTGTGCACACACCTGCTACCCGGAAAAACCTTTGAACAAAGGCCTGGCCACAGTCACTACTCCAGTCGTGCAGTTACCTCAGGAATACCAAGAATTCCAGGATGTTTTCCAAAAAGAACAGGCAAATACCTTACCGCCACACAGATCATACGATTGGCAAATCGACCTCATCCCCGGTGCACAACCCCCATGCAGCAGAATCTACGCCCTCACGGAACCCGAAAATCTGCACTTACGACAATATCTAGACCAATACCTTGCTAATGGTTTCATTCATCCATCGAAGTCCCCTGTTTCCTCAGCATTGTTCTTCGTACCGAAAAAGGAAGGTGACCTTAGAACATGTATAGACTACCACGCATTAAACCAGATTACTGTAAAGAACCGATACCCATTACCTTTGATCCCTGAGTTACTAGACCAGGTAAAGGATGCTTGCATTTACACTAAATTAGATCTCAGAGGGGCATATCATTTGGTACGTGTAAAGAAGGGCGACGAATGGAAAACTGCCTTCCGCACCAAATACGGATTGTTGGAATATCAGGTGATGCCCTTCGGGTTGTGAAATGCACCAGCAGCCTTCCAGTATTTTATGAACGATATCCTTCGTGAACTCATCGACATTTGTGTTGTCGTTTACATTGACGAAATTCTAGTGTACTCTTCCTCAGAATCAGATCATGTTGAGCACGTTCGAGCAGTCCTTCAGAAACTACGTCAGCACAAGTTATTTGCAAAACTGGAAAAATGCGTTTTTCATACCACAGAAGTAGAATTCCTGGGATTTATCTTGACTCCAAAAGGAGTCCGAATGGACTCTCGAAAAGTGGATGCAATCCTCAAATGGCCATCACCCAATTCAGTTAAAGGAGTACAAAGCATGCTCCGATTTGCTAATTTCTACCACAGATTTATTCCAGACTTCTTACAGGTTGTACACCCCATCACAGCACTTTTGCGAAAAAACAAACGCTTCTTGTGGAACGAAGAGGCTGAAAGAGCCTTCCAAGAGTTGAAGTCGAAATTCACATCAGCACCTGTCTTGAAGCATCCACGTCCCGAACTTCCATACATTGTCGAAACAGATGCGTCCAGTTTAGCCATGGGGGCTGTCCTGTCCCAGAAGGATCACGAAACCGGTCAACTTCATCCTGTAGCCTTTTGGTCCAGAAAGTTCTCGGCCCCCGAATTAAACTATGCGGTTACTGATAAAGAATTGTTAACCATCAAATCCGCCTTCAAAGCATGGAGACATTACCTTCTCGTGCTAGGCACACCATCACAGTAATCACTGACCGCAGGAGCCTGCAGTATTTAAAAGCAGCCAAGGCCCAATCATCCCGTCAACTCCGATGGGTGCTATTCTTTGCCAAATTCGATTTCGTGATTACTTATCGAACGTGGTTGCAAGAATGGTAAGGCAGATGCCTTATCCCGAATAGGAATGGGAGAAGCATTTTCGAACCCAGAACCAGTACCCATAATTCCAGGACAAAGAATCCTCGGCGTAACTACTTTGCAGACTTTGGAAGATATTCATTTAAAGATTCGACAACTTTTCGATTCAACAGCCCTGCAGGACTGGAACAAAAGAGGCCCAGATTATTCAGTCATTAATGAGTTACCCTACTATCGAGGGCATCTGTTTTTACCACACAAGGAACTGCAAGAACTGGTAATCTCCAATTACCATGATGCTTTGATGGAAGGACACCCAGGCATTGCCAAGACTGAAGCTAAAATTAAAAGACAATTCTGGTGGCCCACCTGGCGAAAGGACATAAAGTCATTTGTGTTGTCTTGTGGGATCTGCGCCCAAAACAAAAGCCAGAAGAAGAAACCAGCCGGTCTTTTACAGCCTTTGGATATTCCGCCTACACCTTGGCACACTTTGTCCCTAGACTTTATTACAGATCTACCTCCATGTAATGGGTTTAACACAATTCTAGTAGTTGTTGACCTTTTTTTCAAGATGTCTCACTTTATTCCTTTAAAGGGATTACCTTCTGCTTCAGTTTTGGCCAAGGAATTCCTTGAAAACATTGTTCGAGTACATGGATTTCCTTCTGTATTGGTGTCAGATCGAGGTAGTCAATTCATTTCGCAATTCTGGAAGAAATGTTGCCAACTAGCGCAAATCGACGTGAGGTTATCTACTAGTCACCATCCCCAGACCGATGGTTAGACGGAAAGGACCAACCAGACTCTGGAACAATACCTACGTTGCATGTTACATCAGACCGAGGGCAATTGGAAGGATATATTATGGATTGCCGAATACGCATACAATAACTCAGTACATTCTGGAACCGGACAAAGCCCCTTTTATACCATTTATGGTCATCATCATCGAACCTCAGAACTTTATTCACCCCAACACTTGGAAATGCCAGCAGTGACCCATCTGCATTCTACTATTACTCAAGCCTTTAAGGAAGCAACTGAACATTTGAAAAAAGCAAAGGAGAAATACAAGAAGAATGCCGATCAGCATAGGAGTGACACTCCCCATTATCAGATTGGAGATCATGTTTGGCTGGCAACCAGACACATACCCCTAAAAGGGACTCGAACTTTTAATCCTGGATATTTGGGGCCTTACACCATAAAAAAAATTATCAACCCGGTAGCAGTTAAATTAGAATTGCCCTCTAGTATGCGGATCCATCCCGTCTTCCATGTTTCATTTCTAAAACCAGTTCAACCCGGAACAAGATTAGCCAAGCCACCTGACCCCATCCTAATAGATGGAGAACCTGAATTCGAGGTAAAAGATATCCTGGATTCTAAGATGGTTAAATCTAAACTTTTTTATTTAATCGATTGGAAAGGTTACGGACCACAGGAAAGGTCATGGGAACCCTGTGACCACATCCATGAACCTCGATTAGTGAAGAAATTCCATCGGAACTTCCCAGACAAACCAGGGCCCAGAGGAAGAACAACCTTAGGGAGGGCCTTGGGGGGGGGAGTGCTGTCATGATGCCTACCAGCTGGACCAAGCCCATCCGCCCTGGAAGCAGGCATCCGGACATCTGTTTAAACCTCAGAAGCCCCGCTAGGTGCTATCTGGGTTCAGTCCTGGTGCCTTAGGTGCCAGGCTCATAGTAGAAATCAGTCCTGGCGCCCAGGGCGCCAGGCTCATAGTCATCACTTACCTCAGGCAGACCATGCTGCACATGCATCCAGGCCAACGTGAGACCTGGAGGGACTATTTTTTCCACAAGGACTACTTTTCACTCGGGTGTTTTTTGGGACTTCTTACCTGGGACTACTTTCAAAGCTATTTAACCACGCCCGATCTTCAATACACGCTTCGCGTTATTCTGCATTTAGCAGCGTAACGCTAACCGTGTCAGCAAACCTGCATCCAGCCTTCTGCCACGCCCGCCTCGAACACGGAGCCCCTAGGAGAGAAAGGAAAATAGAAGAAGAGGTTAGATTACAGACTTTAATCTGATTCCTCACCTGATTTCGGATCCTGCATCACTCCGAGCCTGAAGGGACATTCTTCCGGCATGCGTCGCATCCCACCTGCAGCGCTGCTCCATTTTCACCAGCCCACAGCATCCCCGACTCGGCGCTGCCTCCATCACTTTTTCGGTGATTTTCAACACCTGGGGAAAAGACAAGAAAAAGCAAAGTGAGCCTAAAGAGACTAAAAAGACAATCACTTATATTACAAGATTTACCTGATTATCACCTGAGGCTTTATCCTTCAATACGCCGCATCTAGGAAAAAGGAAAAGACAGTGAGCTAATCTCACGCACCTTTACAGGACAGTTTGGGTAATACAGACTCTTACCTGAACGCCGCCAGCAACCTCCAGACAGAATTTGCCGCCGCAAATCAACAGGGGAGTGCAAGAGTGAACTTTGGACATTTTGAACTCTTTAAAAACTTGGCAAACTCAGGACTCAATAATTGTCCAGAACCCCAACACCTAAAGCCAGTGAAGTAACTGGTATCTACGCGCCCCAGCATGCCACGCAGGATGGAGAGCTCACCAATCAAAAATATAAGGTGAGAACACTGACTGGGAATATCGGAAGTGGCAAGTGGGGAGAACGGGAGTAGGGAGGGGGGTCTGCATTCACACCCACGGGGCTAAATACCTTTCTCTATTTACAGGAGAATATTTCTACGAGTCAATCTTACAAGACTGAGGGGGTCCATCCAGACGGTCATCCTTGCCCTATGCTTCACGCTGGTGGAGGCTGCAGCTGTCCGGGTTCGATCTACACCCCTGTGGGAACCAGGTGAGCGTAACAGTACCTGAAAGAGGAACGTTGGAACGTTAAAAGGAGTCCAAGGGATAGGTACCAAGAAAAAAGACTCCATCGGAGATCAAAACCTCAAGACCATTTGCCAAATGATCTTAGAGAAAAAAAGAGAGACGTCAAGAACCAAGACTCGAGAACAACTTCGCCGGATGGCAGAAGATCCCACAGTGCAGCAAAGAGTCTAGATCTACTAAAACAGCTGGAGGCCAGACAGAGAGCACAACTCCAGACGAGTGTAGACAACCAGCCGAGCTCGCATCAGCACAAAAATGTAAGATATAGGACCTCAGAAAAGCCAACGACAGAATATCAGCAAGGGGAGAGTCGGGGTGTTATGGCGCCGTCCGGATGCTTCCATACACTAAAAATGGAACAAATTTGGAGAGACAAAAAAAGGATAGTATTGAACAGGACTAGATTGATGGCAATACTTAACGATTTACCACAAACCCTAAGAATCTACAGTGACGATGTGGTAATCGTAGAGTTCATCGACGAACAAAAGCCGGATGTGATCCTGTTACATCTGAGGACAAGGGAACTTAAAGAAAGATTGTGGGACGCAAGGAGCAGGCTGGAGGCTTGGGGCTATAGACTTGCGGATCCCGAGCGCAAAAGAGACTGTCGGGAGGCCAAGGTCTCCAGACCCGTCGAAGAGAGGGTTGAAAAAATTATGAAAACATTTGAAAAGAAATCTATTAAGACCAGGCAGGATGAGAGGTCAAACCAAAATTCAAGAACCAAGCAATACCAGGACAATACAGTAGATCCTGGCCATGGCCAAGCGAACAAAACAAATGGATACCGGAAACCGACGGATAACCTGCTAGCAAAGCTGAGATTTACGATCGACAATTCGAGTCAGAAGGCCAAAGGAGCATGAGAGAATGACGTGACACAGTAGAAAAGTGAAATGCGATTACGTACCCCAAGTATTAGATCGGAGAAAAAGAGACAATAGGTCACTTACAGTGGAGAGGGTAATAAACCTCTCCTGGCTTCATGGAATACACAGGGATTTGGCCACCTATACTCGGGAGAAAGCAACTTTCTAGGAAAATATGAACTAATCTGCCTACAAGAGAGTTGGATCAGAACAACTCCTGTGTGCAAAGGTTATCAGGTCTACATAAATCCGGCGCAGAAAGAGTCTTTAGGGAGACCTCGTGCGGGTCTCGTAACCCTAGTGAAAGATGACTGCCAATTTCAAGTCTTAGAACATCTCACTCCGATCCCTCTTCTACAGGTTATTAAAATTATGAAAAACAGAGGAAGGCATGAAAAGAGACTACTCCTATTAAACACATATTGGAGTACCTCGGAATCAGAAACAAGTAAATATCTAGCGGATATCATGGCGGCTATTGATGCCCCAATGCTAGAGGATGATGAACAACTAATCATCATATGGGGTCATTTGAACATTAAATTGTTGGATAAAAAGGGCCTGCTGAAAAGAAGAAATACCCTGCCATCTAATGAAAAACGTTGGCTAGTTGAAATGGATACTAGAGAATTATCGATGTTAAATGGTCAAACAACAGGTGATATCCCAGGGTCCGACACTTGTTCTGCGAACGTGATAAGTGCCTGACTGGATTACTGTTTTATTGCTGGAAATACTCTGCTATGGATCAATTCCTTTAAAGTAATTCCTCAGAGAGCTAGCAATCATGCTCTACTAGAAATAGAACTCCTTTGTAAGATGTAAGAGCTGAAGTATCGAAATGTCCCCGAAATGGAAGTATCATGAGGAAGAAATAGGCTAAAAATAAAAGCACAGGCAATTCCCGAACTGGCAGAGCGGCTCACTCACAACTTTGAGGAGAACCATGAAACAGTAGAATACGGCTGGCTACTGAAGGAGTTCGAAATAAAGAGAGGAACAAATAAAAACAATGTCCTCGTAAGGAAACACGCATATAGCAAAGCCCTGGTGGAAAAGCTAAGGGAATATCGTTTAGCACTGAGGCGCCTTCAGAAAAATACCCACCCTAATAAAGAGGAATACATAAGACACTGTAAGCAGTCTTACAAAAACTGGCTAAAAGCCTCTAGGGTGTGGAGAACACAAGCAGATGCCGAGAAAATTATGGCAGCAATAAGTACATCTAATTCAAGGTCCTTATGGGAGATAATTAACAAAGGTGATGGCTTCCAGACAGCCCTAACATCCAGTAATGTGTCAAAGGTGCAATGGGTAAAATTCTATACCGACCTCTTCCAGGAGAAAGAGGCAATTAAGACCAAGCAAGCAAAGACCTGGGAATGAGTGGCGTTTTGACATTGACAAGGAAGACATATTATTAAGGATACAAAAGCTGAGCTCATCAAGAGCGGCTGGCCCAGACTGCATCTCGAACTGTATGTTGAAGGAAAACAAGGAAGAGTGGGCAGACTTTATTTTAGTATTATTTCATCAGATACTAAAAAAAAACCAGAACAATCCCACAGTCCTGGAAAGAGGCCCTAATCGTACTAATATATAAAAAAGGGGACCGTAATAACCCGAGGAATTACAGGCCAATTGCCCTCCTCGATTCCATAGGAAAACTGTTCTGTTCCATCTTGCTGAGAGATTTAAAGAGCTGGGCAATAAGGACGGGAATCCTAGATAAGCGACAAAAAGCATTCATGAGTGGTGTCGGAACATCTTTGAATTTATTTATCCTGAATATGCTAAAACTACGGGCACTAAAGCAAAAAAAGAACATATACCTGGGTTTCATCGACCTCGAACAGGCCTTTGATGGGATCTGTAGAGAACTGCTCTGGGCCAAACTAAGAAAATGGAAATGTCCAGAGGACATGCTTGAGGCCATACAAGAACTCTACACAAACACCTCAGTTCAAATACTGGTCTCCAAAGGCGGTGACCTGACAGAAAAAATCCTGATGTCCAAAGGCATAAAGCAAGGCTGTGCCTTGGCACCTTTTCTGTTTGTTCTGTATTTAGCAGACATGAAGGAATCCCAGGAACAAATTCGAGCATTCTCCCCAGTATTCCAGGATGAGGACCTCTCATGGATCTTATACGCGGATGATGTCGTATTTATAGACCAAACCCCAATAGGTCTACAAAGAGGAATGGTGGAATTCAAGACCTATTTAAGTAAAAACCAATTGAAGGTCAATGTAAAAAAATCTATGGTCCTAATAATGCAGTCGGCTCAAGGATCCAAAACCACAAAAAAAAAGGATTCACTTGGTCATTGGATAAGCAACCACTTGAAATAGTCGACTCAACAGTTTACCTCGGAGTCCAAATCAACAAAAATATCAATGAGCAGGCACAACTGAATCTTATCAAAGAAAAACTCACAAAACTATCTAACCAAGCCTGCGCCCTTCATCGACGCTACGGAACCTTTTCAATGTTGCCACTAAACAAAAGGTTATGGCGATTCTGTCCTACGGAGCTGAATCGCTGCTAAATCTCTATTGGAAGACGTGGGGGTGCTTGAGGCATTTTTCTGGAGGAAGGTACTTAGGCTTCCAAACTGTCTCTCCGTATCTACAATAAGGCACGAACTGAGACTGCAATCGATGGAGTCAATAGTGCTGTGGAAGACACTCTCGTTATTTCGGAAATGTATCCTAGACAAACCCCTTATTTTGTTTGAACTGTTGGCAAATAAAGAGGTAAGAAAGGCAGATCCCAACTTCAGCACCTGGAAACAGAATTGCCTTGAACTTCTAGAGCATTATAATATCAAAACTGATATGCTCAAAGAAAACCCGGATAAAGCAAAGAATAAACTGTGGGAAAAAGACTGGGAAGTAACAGACAATCTAAAGAGGCAAAATACAAATTGTCATAACATCGTCTGGGAACGAAAGGCCTTGAATGACCCCCCATCATACTTGCAAAGGTTTCCCTCACCGAAATACAGGGACCTCCTGATGAGATGTAGGCTAAACATCTTGCCAACCAGGGAGGTTCATTATTTAAGGAAACAAATCCCACTGAAAGAGGCTAGTTGTCGGTTCTCCAATGACCCAGAGATGTTGGAATAAATAAAACATTGGATGCTCTCTTGTCCTGCATTAAACACCGAAAGTAACCTATATTTAGGAGAGTGGGTAGCTAATATAAATACGTCAATGGACGAGGAATATTGGGAAAGAATTTTGACGGTTCAAAAAATTGGACCCACCTTGGAAGCCTTAAGATTCATAGAATCGATTCTAAAAGGACTAAATGAGGCCAACAACGAACTCTGAGAGTGGGGAGATGTCCCGTAAGAAGGGTGGGGAATGGGAAAGGACACTGACTGAGTTGTTAAAGGTTGAAATTTTGTATTTAGCCAATAAAATAAATAAAAAAAATATATATATAATGTTCAAAAGAAAAGAAAGAAGTGTTCACAAAAAGATACAAGGTGCGACTCTTGAGCACAGCACACTCCTGGGCTTCTCTGGCACGAGCTCAAAGTTCACTTCCTCTATATCAGGGCTTTTTGTCCCCAAGTCTCTTCTCATGCACAGTCTCTTGCTTCATAGGGCCTCATATGTCAAAAATAACAAAACCAAAAGTTCTTTCTGATAACCTTCACGTAGGGTGATTTCTCTTCACCCTTGGATCCCCCTCATCCGAGCTCCGATCCTTCTTTTAGTGGTTAGCCTCCCTCAATCGGGCTCAGACCTACCATTCACTGTGGACAACCCTTAGTCGGGTTCATACTTGTCGTCACAATGTAGTTTTGTTAGCTCCTTTACACTTTTCTCTTGATGTCTGTCATTCAGGTTCATTATCGTCTTTCAATCAAGTTCGTTCTTCGTAATAGTCAAAAGTCTCAATGTATTTTAAAACAACCACCTTTTGTTAGGTCCCCCTCATCCGGGCTCAGACCTTCCACAGCATGTGCCACCTTTAACACAAAGGGGGTCATTACGACCCTAGAGGTAGCCAATGCACTATTTGCGGCATGGCTACTCCCATTCCGGGTACCGGGTCCGAGTTTGGGAATGGGGAAATACCGGGCCATTCCGACCTTGGAGGGCCCGGTATTTCCCCATTCCAGGAACCCATCCTCATTCCCATTCGAGCCCCCATAGGGCTCAATGGGAATGGGGAGCATGCTAACAACCAGGCGTCCTTAGCGGATCCCGCGAGGAGACCTCGTAATGAGGCAGCAGGGGGTTAACGGGGCTGGCAGCTCTACCGGCCCCATTAACCTCCTACAGCCAGGGTCGTAATGACCCCCAAAGACTTCCGCAGGGCGATCACGTCTCGCTGGGTCACTTTGTTAGCCTATGGCAAGGGCGTGTTTATTTACAATGACCATTCCACAAAATGTTTCCCTGCGCCAGGCGCAAACAACTGTCTCACAATTCCTTTAGTCGGGTTCACACTTTCGACAACGTGTCAAGGGCTTTCCATTGTACAAGGGGTTTGGTTTTACCCTTGTAGGACCATCTTGATACCTCACGCCGGCATTCTCTATGGCCACTTTGTATTTGTAGTTTCCCTATTTTGCTGTTCAATACCTTCCTTGTTCAGGAGAGGTGTACCAGGCAGAGGCCTTCAAATGAGCGCCCACATGGCGCCAGACCACTCTATCTCTAGTATCATGTTAGTTCATAAAGAACTCTGTCTCTTAATCTTCTTAATGTTGCCACTGCAACCTTGAGTCTAACACAGTCCGGGCCACAATCAAGTTCTTCCGACTCACCGGCTGTGCTAAAATCTGTGGCATTCCTTTTGCTGTTGCAGTCAGGGACGGTACCAAAATGGCAACTGTGTCTGCCCGCCCTTGCTATCAGTGCGGGAGGGTGCCCTGTACCACTGACATCTGTCACACCATTTGCCAGCTACGATTCCCGGTCTAATCTTTCTTTTGTCAGAGTTTTTGTGGATCTGGGTTGCAAAGGGCAAGGGCAACTCCCTCCAAGATGCCCTTTCAGGTCTCGCCGCCTTCCCCCTCCATTTGAACTGCCATCCTAGAATGGCTGCTTCCTCATGCATTTTGCCCTGCTCAGAGTTTATCCTTGTGCGCTGCCTTTTATCTCAGTGGGGAAGGTAAAGGGCAGTCAGGTGTGTGTAGTTTTCAGCAAAGGCCTGACTCTGCCTGACCCTTGTGATGGGACATGTCAGGTAAACAACTCTGATATTAGTCCCTTATCGCTCACGGGGCGAGAAAGTGTTTGTGTTGGATAGGGAGGGGCAGGGTTGCTAAGTATCCTACTGGACAGGATGGAAAAAGGTGTCCAAATGAAGGGGATATCGTTTCTCACCCTTTGGTGTCCCACTCCCACTCTCCGAAGAACCCCCATCCAGGTGATCCTCCCGCACTGGTCCACCCACAGGAACTGGATCCAATAGCGATGGCCATGTCCTGGCCACCTGGATGACAGTTCCCCAGGGACTAGTTCGTGAAACACCTTCAGGTTTCTCACAGGTGCCAGCGCTACTGGAAATTGCCTTAAAGGCATATAGTGAAGCAGAAGCCAGGAGACCTTTCTCACCCAGAGGAACTCCTTCCAGTACAGCACTTCAGGACTTTCATTCAAGGATTCACATACAAACACTCCTCTTGTACATTCCTCCTGTTAAGAGTTGTTTTAATAGAGACATTGTGGGCTGCTTGCCATGTTTGCTCACTACCTAAAGTCATTAAAAGTGCCTAGTTCTACGATATTATATAGACTCATTTTTGAAAGTTTACAGCTTGGTCGACTCAATGTGTCCTTTTTTTTGTTATAAGAGTGTCCCCCCACCATACACCAAGCTCTGTCCCACACCCATTTTACTACTCCCTTACCAAACACACATACACACACACACAAACACACACATATAGACCAAACTGGGTCAACCAAATTGGAAACTTTCAAAAATCTACATATTAGATGACTGCATACCATACATCAGATTAGAACCATGTGATGTATCTATTAAACAGCTCCGGTGTGATTTAGTCTGGCTGCCTAAAAGCCCTGACAGGCAAAGTAAAGCAGAGTGCCAAATTAGGAAGCCAAAATGACTCGTACCTTGCATGCTTTGGGCCACATCAAACCTCCTCTAAAATCACTGCAGTTGATTCTGGTGGACTCAGGGGATCAAATTTAAAGTCCTTTACACTGCTACTAAACAAGAATCACTTGTAATCTACAGACGCTGACCTCATACTATATCCAGATTATGTCATCTCAAGTCCCAGAGCATTCACCAACATAACTTCAAATGGCAAACACCCGGGGCCATGTCCATGGGAGTCAATGGCCCTGAACACTAAAATACCTTTATCCTATATCTGATAATCCAACCGAACAAACCCTTTAAACGATCATTCAACAACAGGCACATGTAGGCACTTGTGAACGAGTAAAGCCACATAGATGTACTCTAACCGGAGACCATGCACCAGAGGCTTTCACTCCTTACTCTTGGTGCCCACTCCTTCCATTTACTAGCCGCCCTGTATGTATGGGTATCCACCATGCTGCCCTATTACTTACATGCTGGTCCCTTTGCATACATCATAAGGCTTACATGGCACTATCTTCCTTGGGTTTTAGTATGTCCATGCCTTTTGCCTGAAAGTGCTCTGAAGAGGCAACAAAGGGACAATAGCAGCTCTAAAAAAAACACTCAACATCAATAAATAAACATAATTGATAAAGCTCTGACCTCCTATGCACTTTTTGTCACTGCCACTGCCTCCTCTCCACTTGACCCAAACCACCCCATAAACTTCCACTGTCATGTGTTGCACACCATGCTTGTTACACTAAGCATTAAATGAATGTTCTTGATTCATCTGCTGTACTTCATGTTCACTAAGCTAAGCTTTACATGAATGAAGCAATAGAACACGAGGAGGGGGGCATTACCGATCTGATAAGGCCCCTGCGGCGTTAGGGATAAGCCAGAGCGAAGGGTTCCATTGCTATTAGTAACAAGGTACGCCGTACCGGGGAAATAAAAGCGTTTTGTTCTCGAGCTGAGAAATGGCATTGAAACCGTTTCTCGTTTCTCGACTTGAGAAATTATAAGCAAAAAATGGCCACTAGGGATCGGGCAAAAGGGACTACAAATAGTCCCTTCTCCATTTCTATGGCAGCCATTGAAATCAAAGAAAAAAATAAACAATATGGTGCCATGGAAACGGGAGATGAGACTACAGGCCATTGAAATGAATGATTGAATAAAAAATGGCCAGCATTGGAAAGGGGAGAAGGAACTGTGTAGTCCCTTCTTCCTTACCAAAATTAAAGGTTCCGTGTAAACTCTGTCCCGTCCAAATGCTCACATAGCAATTTGGAATTAAATTTTCATATGCTTTTTCATATACAATTGAAAGTATATACTCTATGTCATTTCAATCACATCTAATTACTCTAATGTTCCAACTCAGTTCTGATTTTATTGCATCATCAAAAGAGTGGCAGTATGCAGTGCAGAGGCCAATGCATTTCAGAACACAGTGAGTCCGTCATCAGGGCTAGAACTGTTCCCTAAACATGCATCAATTTCAGCTCTTCCTTCGCAAAGGAATTCTACTTTTTCTCACCTTCCCCCAGAAGCTCAATATTACCCGAGCTCTGATTC
Source organism: Ambystoma mexicanum (assembly GCF_040938575.1). NCBI lineage: Eukaryota > Metazoa > Chordata > Amphibia > Caudata > Ambystomatidae > Ambystoma > Ambystoma mexicanum. The sequence goes on from NC_090922.1 coordinate 1,206,488,312, forward strand.
ACCCTAGGCTTGACTATTGCAATAGCCTCCTCCTGAAACAACCCTCTTCCACTCTGCGACCCCTCCAGCTCCAGCTAGAAAAAAGAACAACATATCTGTTAATAGCAGACATCAATTCCCATATCTCACAATAAAAATAAACAAATATGTGTGGACATTTTACCTGCATGTAGTACTGATCCACATCTACAACCAAAGAAACAAACATGTATGTCGATGTTAGACTACTCAAGACTCATAGTTATGTTAGGAATCACCCAAACTCGAAATGTTGTTTACCTGAGTCTTCCTTGCAACCCATTGAAGGTTGGAGAATTGCCACTATCTGCTCAAAAGTCACCAAAAGGGAAAAGGAAGGAAAAGAAACGACCATGACACAGGTTATTCTTAGTGGGTGTGCTTATCCAAGCAGGCACTTTAGATGGATTTAAGTAATAGTTTCCATCCTTACCTTGCGTGTGGCTCACTGTAGCTTGAGCCCCAACGTAAATGGTGGTTCTATGCTTACTACAACCACTAGATACTTCAATCTATGATTGTGCACGGGTAGTGTGACATCACGTTTATCACATACGTGTTGACGGCACCACTGTGCCGCGTCATACGTTGCCTTTGTGTAAACACGTAGGCAAATAGCGTGGGATGCAATACAGATTGTCATTCACAGGTGAACTGAATGTGGCAGCTAGCTTTTATTGCGAGGTAAAAAATAATAAACAAACAAAAGGTTTCAAAATAAAAAATAAATGATAAAGTTATAAAAAAATGTAAAATAAAAATAAAAAAACAGGTTGCGGCATCTTTCATGGTGCACCTCTATGTGCAAATTGTCTGTGTTTAAAATAATAAGTGATCCAAAACCCCACATCTCCCCTACCATTAAACGATCTGCCCTACCATTAAACGTACATGCGTAAGCTTTACAAGCTTCATGATATGTTCTATTATCATATACAAAAAGAGCTTCTATATTGGGCTGACATAATACAAGCGATTATCAGTGGATGAGAGAAACGGCATTACTCAAACCAGTCTGTTCATGGAAGGGTGAATTCAGCACCTTAGTCTATCAATGGAACAATACCCGTAGAGTTCCATGATGTTATACTTAGCGATATTGAAAGCAATATTGAAAGGCACAATGTTCGTTGCTTGAAAGGCACAATGTTCGTTGCTCGAACTAGTCTATGCATGGAGGGGTACATTCACCACCTTAGTCAATCAGTAGAACAATACCTGTTAAGGTTCATGGTGTTATACTTGGCAATGCTGAAAGTCGCCATATATTTATTCAAAGCAGGGCTGAAAACAGCATCATGTGATTCGGTCTCAAGAAATACATTCACCATGAGATTCCAAGGCTTCTACCTAAGACCTAAAGAGTCCAATCTCTAGAGCCAATATGTTTCCTTTTGGTACAGCTTTTTCACCACATTCCTTGTAATGGCATCCACTATTTGAAATGGATTCTGTGATAGATCATGTCGTGTCTCCATCCAGTGCCTTGCTTCTGCAGAGTTACTGTTTTTTTTCCTTATGCATGAACAATGCTCATTCTAGCGTTGTTTGCATGTTTGTGTTGATTGATCCACGTAGTACATCCCGCACGGACATTTGCTAGTATAGATGATGTTCTTGGTGTTGCATGTGGCATAACTCTTAATCTTGATGCGTTCACCCGATCGTGGGTGGTTACCAATGTCACCCTTTGTTACGAACCCACAGTTGGTACAATATAGACAAGAAAATGTGCCAGTTTGCTTATTAGTTGGATTTCTAAGAGAGGGTCTAGTATTCCCTAGGCGATCTCTCAGGTTGGTGCCACGTTTGTAGGCAAACACTGGTAATTGCTGAAATAGATGTTCTACCCTGCTATCACACGTCAAGGTCCTCCAGTTTTTTTTTAATCACAATATTATGCGACCACTTTGAGTGGACTATCTAGATACATAAATCAGCCCCAGTGATTTGTTCTCTTTCCGAGTTCCATCTAGCAGCTCTTGCTGTGTAGTGTTAACCAATCTCTCCTTGGCCGCATTGACCTCAGGTTGGTAACCATGGACTAGAAATGTTATGTTATGTTATACATTTTCGTACCAAGGTACAGTGCAAATGACATATAAAAGGCAACCAGCGCTAAAGACTGAGTAAGCACTATTAAAGGAAGAAGGAAGGGCTAGAAGAGTAAGGTTTTCAGAGCCCTTCTAAATTGCAAATGGGCAGACACAGAGCAAAGATCAATGGGTAGGGCACTTAACAACATTGCAGCCCTAACAGAAAATTAGCGTCTGCCAATTCTAGCAAGGTGAAACCTAGGGACAGCAAGAAGGAAGAGATCCTTAGAACACAGCACACGGCCAGGAACATAAGGTTGAAACTTCGACTGCAAATACTCAGGGCTAACTATGTGAAAAGCCCTGTGCACCAAGATATTTGGAATGCACACGTTAAGCCACTGGCAGCCAGTGCAGAGCATTAGCATTAAGAACTGCAGAAATGTGCTCCCGATAGGAGCAACCAGTGGCAAGGCGGGCAGCTGAATTCTGAAGAATTTGAAGGCGACTTAACAAATAGTCAGGCTGGGCCCGATAAAGAGAGTTACAGTAGTCAATAGGACCAAAGCAGAGACCACTGGAGTCTGCAGGAGAAAGGGAATAAACTGCAAAACGGTTCTAAGTATCTTCAGCTGAAAGTGAGCAGCCTGAAAGACTGAGCTGATCTGGGATTACATAGAAAGGGAGGCAGACAGCTTTACACCAACATTCTTGCCCGCAGAAACAGCAACAGGAAAGGAGACAAAAGAGGAGGGCCAAAAAGACAAAGTCCAGGGGGACGTGACTGCAGCAGAACCAACAACCATAACCTCAAACTTATCCCCATTCAGTTTGAGCCAATTGTCGCTCATCCAGCACCCCACATCAGACAGACAATCTCTCAGCTGAGTGGCATGTGCCAGGTGGGAAAGGTCCAGGCAGACTAGAATCTGAGTATCATCAGCATACAAGTGACATATGAACCCATGGGAGTGGATAAGAGCAACCAGAGGCTGGAAGTAGATATTGAAAAGGGTAGGAGATAAGCCAGAACCTTGAGGAACCCCACAAACCAAAGCAGAAACAGCAGAAAGAAAGGGCTGGAGTGATAGCAGCTTTGAGCGATTAGAAAGAAAAGAATGAAACCATGAAAGAGCAGAACCAGATAACCCAGCCGCAAACAGATGACTGATCAGGATGGAGTGATCGACAGTATCAAAAGCGGCAGAGAGATCCAACAGGATCAATGCAGCAACTCCACCCTGATCAGCAATGAATGTCAGATCATCAAGCGCCAAGACCAGAACAGTCTCGGTACCACGCCCCACCCTAAAACCAGACTGGAAGGCACAAAACAAGGATGTATCTTCACAAAACCACCCAAGCAGCGGGGAGAGCAGGGATTCCATCAACTTCATAAAAAACAGCATGAGCGAAATAGCGCAAACATTTGCAAGAACTAGGGAGTCCAAAGAAGGTTTTTTTTGTTAACAAAGGAATCAATGTGGCACATTTAAATGTCTTCCCCATTCTTTAAATTTGCTCAAAACACTCATACAGATCACTCACTATCCTTTTTACCATGATCATTTGGTGAAATGGTAAGCATTTAGTTAAGCTTGGTTGATGAAAGCTTAATCAATGTAAACAATTGTTTCTATCAGTCTTTTTCTTAAAGATGTTAGTGAAATAATTCACTTCTGTCAATTTGATTTCAACATCCAAGAAATGAAAGCAATTTACTGAGATCTCACTTGTGAATTGTATATACTGATCAATGAGGTGAAGGTAAACAATGAAGTCTAGGAGGCTTAGACATCCTCTTCCAGACCCAAAAGACATCATCGATGTACCGTACCCAGAAACTCAAGTAATTAAGCCAGACACCATGGTCCAAAATATGTTCTCGTTCAAATGTATGCATAAAGCAATAAGCATATGTCGTGGCCCCCATTGAGTTGCCGGAAACCTGAAGGTAGAATTGATTTTTGAATTAGTAGTAAGAATTCTCTGCGATAAACTGAAGTAAAACAAGTCTACATTTTTTGGATGCTTAGATATCCCCTTCGTTAAGGAGGAACCATTCAATTGCTTCAATGCCCAGATTGTGAGGGATTGAGTGTACAAACTCTGAACATCAATGGTAAACATGACGCACCCTGGAGTGTATTTTACTTGTTTGAACAATTTCAGAAAATCAGTTGTGTCTCTACTGTTTCTACAGTGGCTAATCGTGTGCCAGAGATGAGCCGGGAACAGTCCTGTTCCCGGCACCAGTGAGGGACAGGGAAACACAGGTAAGTGGGGTTTGGGTAGGAAGGGGTTCAGATATGTGGAAAATGGGGTGGGGTTTGGTGAAGAGGCATGGGATGCAGGGAGCACACTTACATTTGGTCTGGGGAGGGAAGATGGCAACCTCCCGCTCTGAGAAGGCTTAGAGCGGGATCTTTCCCCATGTGGTAAGGACCCCGATCCGAGCCTCCTCATTGGCTGTGGGAGGCCACCACACCCCCCTCGCTGGTAACTAATGAGGCAATAGAACTGAGGAGAGGGGCATTACCCATTTGGTAACGCCCCTGGGGTGATAGATACAAACCACAGCGAAGTGAGGGATTTTACATAGCCTGGGGGCATTACCAGACGAGTAATGCCCCCCTCTGAGGGTTGTATTGCTATTAGTACCCCGGCACGTCATGCTGAGTTACTACAAGCATGTTTTTCTCGAGTTGAGAAATGGCATTGAAACCGTTTCTCAACTCGAGAAATAAAAGCCATTAAAATGGCCACCAGGGATCAGGCAGAAGGGACTAAAGTCCTTTCTCCCTTTTCGTGGTGGCCATTGAAATAAAAGGAAGAAAAAAAATAAACAAAAAAATGGCCACCATGGAAAAGGAGAAGGGATTAAGATAGACTCTTCTCCCTTTCCATGGCGGCCAATCGCATGCTGGAGATGCACCGGAAACAATCATGTTCCTGGCGCCAGCGTAGGTCAACGCAGCAGAAGATAAGTGAGGAGGGGGATAGGGGACTGTAAATATGTGGAAAAGTGGGGTGGGGGAAAGGGGATTGCAGGGAGCGCACATACCTAATTCCCAGTGCGGGAATATGCTGGCCTCCTGCTCCGAGAAGGCTTGTGGCAGGGTCTTTCAATGTGTGGTAAGGACCCAGTTCCAAGCTTCCTCATTGGCTGGAAGGCTGTCACAAAACCCTCGCCGGGTACTAATGTTTGTTAAGATGGATTTCTGAACTCTAATCTGGTGGGCAGAGTTTCAGAAGGCCAGCCTAGTTTCTCAGAACAGGGTAACCTTCTTGACAAGCCAGATCAATCAAGGTAGCATTGGCGGCGGTCAAGACTAGGTCTCAGGAGGGGTGAGGGTGATTGAAAGCCCATAATGAGCACACACAGTAAAGGACACTACAAATTAGTCTCAGTCAGGTGTATATCGGAAATACATATACATTTATTAAAGGCCTTTTAAATCAAACACAATAAAAAGCCAATAAAATGGCCACCAGGGATCGGGCTGAAGGGACTACATGTAGTCCTTTCTCCCTTTCCGTGGCGGCCATTGAAATAAATGGAAGAAAACAAATAAGCAAACAAAATGGCCACCATGGAAAGGGAGAAGGGATTAAGATAGACCCTTCTCCCTTTCCATGGCAGCCAATTGCGTGCTGGAGATGCACCGGGAACAGTCCTGTTCCTGGCGCCAGCGTAGGTCAACGCAGCAGAAGATAAGTGGGAGGGGGAAAGGGGACTGTAAATATGTGGAAAAGTAGGGTGGGGAAAAGGGGATTGCGGGGAGCGCACATACCTAATTCCCAGTGAGGGAAGATGCTGGCCTCCTGCTCTGAGGAGGCTTGCGGTGGGGTCTTTCAATGTGTGGTAAGGACCCTGTTCCAAGCTTCCTCAATGGCTGGAAGGCCGCCACACAGCCCTCGCCAGGTACTAATATTTGTTAAGATGGATTTCTGAATTCTGACCTGGTGGCCAGCCTAGTTTCTTGGAACAGGGTAACCTTCTGGACAAGCCAGTTCAATCAAGGTAGCATTGGCGGCGGTCAAGACTAGGTCTCAGGAGGGTTGAGGGTGATTGAAAGCCCATAATGAACACACACAGTAAAGGACACTACAAATTAGTCTCAGTCAGGTGTATATCAAAAATACATATACATTTATTAAAGGCCTTTTAAATCAAATACAAGCAAAGATCAGCAGTAATACTTAAACCAACACAACACTACTATGAAACATATAAACAGATACCAATGGCCTAAAGGAATGGCACACAGTGAGGGTCCACAAACTGTAAGGAAAGGGAGCAAACAGTGCGAATATACTTTAGGAAGTCCTTCACTTTATCAACCCTGAGAGGCAGTCCACTCCCTAAGAAGAGTGGAGCTTTGCGCTCAAAAGTACTTTCGGTGTAGACATACACAATCGTGCCGTAGAGCGAATACGGGGTCTCTTGCAGGGGCTGTAGTGGCTCAGGAAGGCGGGTGAGGGAGTGAAGAATAAGTTCCCACTATTTGAGGAGGGTCTCCCCAAGAGTGCAGAACAGGATCCAAGAGTTGGGAATAGGACAGTAGCGCAGGCTACCGCAATAAAGAAGAGTGGCCGTCAAGGGACACTCATGCGTAAAAATTGATGAATGCACCAGGGGCCTCTGGTAAGGGTTGCAGTAAGTAGATTCCACTTCAGTGGTGGGTTTAAATGCTGCAATTGTGTGGCTTTCAGCGGCTGAGTTCCAGGGATGATTCTGTGGTGGGACAGAGGCGATTTCCTGGTGAAGGGATGAACTTGATTTTACTGCAGCTTGTCTCAGGGCAAAGTTGGGCGCAGCAGCAGCGCACCCACAAAGTTTGTCACCACGGCTGGGCAACACAGTCACTGCGTGCACTCAGGTTCAGGAGAGTGCCTTGGACCTAGTGCTTATGATCTCCAATGTCTCAAGTGTCAACTCGAGACGGCAGCATTTCCAGAGCAAAGGTCCTGCGCAAGCTGGTCAGCTCACTGGTTGGCCCAGGAGCACTTCTGAAAAGGCTCACTTGCACGTTAGGGTGGAGGTGCCGTGAATAGTTGGTCACACTATTCAAATGGGTCAAACCGCATTTGCAGACCTTCTAGTTCGATCAGAAGCAGGGGGGTCCTGAGGAACAACAGTGGGCTCAGGGTGCCAAACCTTCCAGCGAGTCACCAGCGGTTCACCAGCGGTTCCTCGACTTGGCTTCTTAGTTTCAGGATGCTTGGATCCCAACCTAGGTTCAGTGAGAGATCGACCTGGTATGGGTGTTTGGGCCCTTCTCTTATCCAGAATCTCCTTTGTGCCAAAATGAGATATTTGATCACATAGAGCCATGCCAGACATCAGCCAATCAGGGACCATGGTGGTCCCAGTCATTCCAAGCACACCAGGATGTGTATTGGAACTAGACAGTCCAGCCCACATCCTGGAGGCACACAAACACAAGGCACGTAGTAGCCCACAAACGCTTCAGTTTGCGCAGGGATCTGCATGAACAAATAAGGGGTTTCCTGGGTGTGCTTGACCTGGGGAAGGCAAAGGGACAAGATGGCCAAAGGGCAAAACATTGGACCTCGTGGAATTGACATTTTGGGGTCAAGCCACTGTCCAGGGCCAAACGTGGCAAACGCGATATGGACCGCAAGAAAGGGTTATAAATATATGAAAAATAACTGCTGCCACCAGCTCTGTCCAAGGCACATCTGTATTTCTACCAGAAAATCCTTTGAGGGTGTCAAGAGCCTTATAAAAATGAATGGAAGACCCCAACACACTGTACTGTAAGGTACTTTGTGCACTTGTAACATGTTGCTAAAAACTAGCAACAAAGAAAAAGACTAAGGGAAACAAGGTCTCTCAGTACTGACTGTCTTTAAGGGCATGTCAGTTTCCCCATAACAAAATGAGCGAAAAGCCAGCGGAGTGTAGCAGAAGGCTGCGCTCCACTGGCAAAAGTCAGGATAGGATGGTCAGACAACAGCAAAAAGTTGTGTGGTTCACAACTGGAGGGAAAATTATACATAAATGGAAATCTTTCCAAACAATGTTCTATATCCATCTGCTGTACATAATGCTCACTAAGCTTAACTTTATATGAATGTTCTATATCCATCTGCTGTACATAATGCTCACTAAGCTTAACTTTATATGAATGTTCTATATCCATCTGCTGAACGCCATGCTCACTAAATTAAACTTTATATGAATGTTCTAAATCCATCTGCTGAACGCCATGCTCACTAAGCTAAACTTTATATGAATGTTCTATATCCATCTGCTGAACGTCATGCTCACTAGGCTAAACTTTATATGAATGTTCTATATCCACCTGTTGTACATACTGCTCACTAAGCTAAACTTTATATGAATGTTCTATATCCATCTGCTGAACGCCATGCTCACTAAGCTAAACTTTATATGATATGAATGTTCTATTTCCATCTGATGAACGCCATGCTCACTAAGCTAAACTTTACATGAATGTTCTTTATCCATCTGCTGAACGCCATGCTCACTAAGCTAAACTTTACATGAATGTTCTATATCCATCTGCTGAACGCCATGCTCACTAAGCTAAACTTTACATGAATGTTCTATATCCATCTACTGAACGCCATGCTCACTAAGCTAAACTTTATATGAATGTTTTATATCCATCTGCTGTACGCCATGCTCACTAAGCTAAACGGTATATGAATGTTCTATATCCATCGCTGAACACCATGTTCACTAAGCTAAACTTTATATGAATGCTCTATATTCATCGGCTGAACGCCATGCTCACTACGCTAAACTTAATATGAATGTTCTATATCCATCTTCTGAACACCATGCTCACTAAACTAAACTTTACATGAATGTTCTATATCCATCTTCTGAACACCATGTTCACTAAGCTAAACTTTACATGAATGTTCTATATCCATCTTGTGAACACCATGTTCACTAAGCTAAACGTTACATGAATGTTCTATATCCATCTGCTGAACGCCATGCTCACTGAGCATAGCTTTACATGAATGTACTAGTTCCATCTTCCTTACCTCATGCTCACTAAATTAGGCTTTCCAAGCATGTTCTCATTCTGTTTGCTTTACAGCATTCTCACCAACTTAGGCTTTACAAAAGTGGTCTAGTTCCATCTGCTGTACATCATGCTGACTAACGTAAGCTTCATGTCAAGGTTCTAGGGAGCATTTCTGCCGGTGCACCGCATTCTCTTCCAGAAGCACATGTATGTTGCACTGAGCATTTCCCCAGCAGACCTATCAGGGTTACCACTTCAACGGGAGTGATGAGGCTGGTAGGGGAGAAGCACCAACTCCAGCACCATTTTCGTCTCAATGATCACAACAATTACCAGTCATCAGAAATCCATCATTCCTTCAACACACTTCTGAAACATGTTGTTACAGTTAAAAGGTGCTCTGCTGTATTTTAATTCACCCCTCCAAATGTTTACATTACAGTCTCATGAAAACATGGTGCACACCTTTTTCATACCCCCTGAAGAGTACAAGAAACACCTTCTGAACTTTGACCTTTGCAATCCACCATCAAATGACGTGATCCTTCTATGGAGCTAATGATTTAGGTGAGATGAAAGCTGGCATCCTTAAATCAGGTCTACATGTGTATTCTACACTCATAGGTGTGTGCAGTTCTTACTGAAAACATGTCTATGGTTAGGATCTGCATGCTGCAGCTCTCGATAACCCTTCCTAAAATAGTGCAACTATTTACTGAAACCACCCATCCCAGCATCCCTCCTCACGACCACCCTGCGATGCCACGACCTACATGCCACCCTCCTGTTCAACCTAACCCCTTTCCTTCAGCAATGTCACATGCTCCCCGCTAACTAATAATGTTAACTGTTCCCTGCTGCCCTAAATGGCATGTCTGCAACAAGAGCTTTGTTAGAAAGACTGTTTCCACCTCCTACCCCTGAACCACTTACTGCTACCTGTAAACCCGTGTGATGCCCTGTTCTTCATTGCTCCCCAAAGCTAGGTTTGTACTGAAGAAATACCCAAAACGAAATTATTATGAATTAAAACATTTATTAGCATAAAACATGCATGGCAATTTCTTATTTTATCACTGTTTACACAGTTCTATGACCGTTTTAAACTCTAAATCACTGGGAACTTCAAGCATTTGCTGACTGTTCCATTAGCTGGTTGCAAATCTAGGGCGCGTGCGGCTGAAGTCCCGCATGCGCGGCTCATGCGTCGATAACCCACTTTCTGTTACACAACATCCTCCTCGGCCAGCTTTGTGCAGTTGCTCATTTCAAATCATCTTTACAATCAGGAGTTCCACAAAGCATTACAATATGGGCCATTTGGTTGTTAATTCCTTAATGTCATAATTATTAATTCTGGGCCTTGCTTTTTTCATCATTGTGACTAGTGGAAAGAGCAAGGTTAACACGCAATTTGGTTATTCGTAACTTGGTGGGAAAAAACAGTCTATGAGAAATGCCAATATTTCTGGATGAATTAGAGTGACCTTTTTAATCGATTTTAGTCAAAACATGTTGTGTAGACTTTCACTTACAAATGTCAGAGAAATAACTGTCATTTTTAAAATCTATGCCTTTGGGAAAATGGAACTCGACATCTCCCACTCAGCCTAAACGATGTGTGGTTTGGGGTTTTTGGCTTTTAACATTTCAAGCGAGTTGAGAAACATTTCAAAGAAAAGCTATTTCCTGCACTTGGCTAAAAAGGCCCGGTGGTTGTGTCACAAAATAGGTTATTGACGTGTGTGCTAAAGTACCTAATTGAATTAACTTTTAAGGTATACGTACCTAGAGGAAAGGAATAGTCATTCTGAGTGGGTGTAATCTCCATTATTCCCTTAAATCGCATCTCATTCAAATACTTAAGGGTGGAACAGTCACCACGATGTGTGGGCATCAACGGCATGTGAGATGCATTGGTCTCCCAGCAAAGGCTAGTATTAACATCAGAGGCGAGTATCAACATCAGAGGCTAGTATTAACATCAGAGGCTAGCAACAACATCAGAGGCTAGCATCAACAAGAGGCTAGCATTAACATGAGACATTAGCATCAACATCAGAGGCCAGCATTAAAATCAGAGGCTGGCATTAATATCAGAGGCTACCATCAACATTAGAGGCTAGCATTAACATCAGACACTAGCATCAACATCAGAGGCCAGAATTAACATCAGAGGCTAGCATCAACATCAGTGGCTAGCATCAACATCAGTGGCTAGCATCAACATCAGACACTAGCATCAGCATCAGAGGGCAACATTAACATCAGAGGCTAGCATTAACATCAGAGGCTAGCATCAACATCAGAGGCCAGAATTAACATCAGAGGCTAGCATCAACATCAGTGGCTAGCATCAACATCAGACACTAGCATCAGCATCAGAGGGCAGCATTAACATCAGAGGCTAGCATTAACATCAGAGGCTAGCATCAACATCAGAGGATAGCATTAACATGAGACACTGGTATCAGCATCAGAGGACAGCATTAACATCAGAGGCTAGCATTAACATCAGAGGCTAGCATCAACATCAGAGGCCAAAATTAACATCAGAGGCTAGCATCAACATCAGTAGCCAGCATCAACATCGGACACTAGCATCAGCATCAGAGGCTAGCATTAACATCAGAGGCTGGCATCAACATCAGAGGCTGTCATCAACATCAGAGGCTGGCATCAACATCAGAGGGTAGCATTAACATGAGACACTAGCATCAGCATCAGAGGGCAGCATTAACATCAGAGGCTAGCAACAACATCAGGGGCTAGCATCAACATCAGAGGCTAGCATTAATATGAGACACTAGCATCAACATCAGAGGCCAGCATTAAAATCAGAGGCTAGCATTAATATCAGAGGCTACCATTAACATCAGAGGCTAGCATTAATATGAGACACTAGCATCAACATCAGAGGCCAGCATTAAAATCAGAGGCTAGCATTAATATCAGAGGCTACCATCAACATCAGAGGCTAGCATTAACATCAGACACTAGCATCAACATCAGAGGCCAGAATTAACATCAGAGGCTAGCATCAACATCAGTGGCTAGCATCAACATCAGTGGCTAGCATCAACATCAGTGGCTAGCATCAACATCAGACACTAGCATCAGCATCAGAGGGCAACATTAACATCAGAGGCTAGCATTAACATCAGAGGCTCGCATCAACATCAGAGGCCAGAATTAACATCAGAGGCTAGCATCAACATCAGTGGCTAGCATCAACATCAGACGCTAGCATCAACATCAGACGCTAGCATCAGCATCAGAGGGCAGCATTAACATCAGAGGCTAGCATCAACATCAGAGGATAGCATTAACATGAGACACTGGCATCAGCATCAGAGGACAGCATTAACATCAGAGGCTAGCATTAACATCAGAGGCTAGCATCAACATCAGAGGCCAAAATTAACATCAGAGGCCAAAATTAACATCAGAGGCTAGCATCAACATCAGTAGACAGCATCAACATCGGACACTAGCATCAGCATCAGAGGCTAGCATTAACATCAGAGGCTGGCATCAACATCAGAGGCTGGCATCAACATCAGAGGGTGGCATTAACATGAGACACTAGCATCAGAGGGCAGCATTAACATCAGAGGCTAGCATTAACATCAGAGGGTAGCATTAACATCAGATTTCATGTGTAGCTGGTGGACCATAATCCCATAGCTCAACACAACAGTATCCTTTGTGTATTTAGTACCCTTAGGGCCCTATCTAGTGGCTGAGCTGGAGGACGTATCGTTCTCCCCACTGGCACCCCAACCCGCTTCCCCCACTTTCCCTATCCCAGACCTAGAAGAATGAGAAAAATGTCGTTAGGATTTAAAGCACCCGCTCTGCTACAGGTCCACAATAAAATGACTGACAAACAGGATCATCTCTAATCATGAAGAGAGGAGCCACGTACCCTAGAACACCCCAGTGCTACAGGTTCCTACCTTTCAAGTTTAGTGCTGCTTCCTGATTCTCGTGCCAAGCACTGTGGGCTACAGCTTCCGGAAATTTTAATACAATTACATGCCCAGTGCCCTCTGTTTATGGGAAAAGAATTCAGATCAGACTGCATCTTTAGTTTTTCACTCTTCGACAAGTTCTTTTCGAGCTGTGAGTTGTGTACTTTATAGTATTCCTAAAAGCAATAATTCTTTTGTGTATATCTGATTTCCATTATGGTGATATCCCCACCTTAAATCAGATACCTTAATTCACGACTGCCTGACTTTTTCAGCTGGACTAAAAACAGTTGCACCTCGCATAGGACAACAACTATGCAATACCGAAAAGTGACCTTCACTGCAGGACTGAAACAAGTGCACTTCACAAAGGAGAGGTCATCACCTTTGTCATTCAGAACATGAATGACAGAAGCCAGTTAATTTCACACCAGCTAGGGCACCTCCACTGTAATACTGAAAGTTGGCTCTCCCTGCTGAAAAGGAGCCAGTGCACCTCAAACAGAACAGGGCACGCTATCTGCGATATCTACGGGTGACACTGGCCACACAACAGCAGCGGCGTGTCCAGGGAGTGGCCTGGCGTGGAATCTGATTGCCCACCCCAGGTGCCCCTCCATTATCTTAAACTATGACCATTAGGTGTGTGTGTGTGCTCTCATACTTCATGTCACCCCTGCAGAGGTCAGTGCCCCACTTAGGCCACCCCAGTCAAAAGAGTCTGACACGCCCCTGTCGCACAATTCAGACGTGTTTACCTCACACAGGAAAGTGCATCACCACATAAATGCTGAAAGGAGATCTTCACTGCTTGATTGTGACAAAATACACATACACAGGATAAATCCTGTCGCTCTAATACTGAAAAGAGACCCCCAAGGCAGAATTGCATCAAAACCCAGACATACAGGATATATATACACTCTGTCACTCCAGTACTGAACAGAGAATCTCAGTGCAGAATTGAAGCCAGTGCACCTCCTATAGGACATTATAACTGCAATGATGAAAAATGGCCTTCAGTGCTCAACTATTTAAGAGGACTGAACCTTCGAGACAGGCATTGTCAAATGGGCCACTCGTCAATATTTAAAAAACAGGAAAACTACTTCTGCAATACTGAAAGGTAACACTCACTGCGGGACAGGAGCAAGTGCACCTCACATATTCTTGTGAGGACATATTGACATATATGGCTCCTGAAGCCCCTCCCCATCCACATATCAGTGTCCTAGTTTTCTCCACATATTAGTGTCCTAGTTTTCTGTGCACGTGTGCACGTGCCAAGTTCGTTTCTCAGACTAAGGGCCTGACTTACAGAATGTTTTGCGTGGCACATAAGCAAATTGCGCCAGAAAAAGGCACTATGCGTCATGCAAATAAAATCCACGATTTACAGATCGGCCTCTGCGCAGGTTCCCAGCTGTGTGCGCCATGTCCACGTGCCTTGCATGTGCTGCGTGGGGCTGGCCAGTGCAAAGACCAAGAAGGTGGACGGAATATGCAAACAACCTCATTAAACCAGAGAAATGAGGGATAACATGGGCATGGGGAGCGAGGCACCGTGATAATGCACAACCACACCCCATAAAGTGCAGACAAACATGTATTTACAGATTTACTTCTGCATCTGCGCCACCAAAAAGGCACAGCAATCCTACCACAAACCATGACCAGGCGCAAGGTGAGACTGCGCAATGCAATCACAGGTTTAGAACCGGCCATGCAATCATAGTGAAAGCTCGCTACCAGACCCACCCCTGCATTGATCCCATACCTACTGCTTCATGGAAGAAGGAGGAGAAAGAGGAGGAAGGCCACAATCTACCATACACGCACAATGATGGTATGGCATTGCTGGTGAGGACACATATGGCACATATCGCTTCCCCCCTAATGTCATCCTTGAATTGGTCAGGGAGTGGGAGAATGACCTAGTGTTGCAAACCATGTGCTCACAGCCAATACCACCCTTGGTGAAAGTCCTAACTGCCATTCACTTCCTGTGGACCGGCACATTCCAATGACCACAGCCATTGCCAGGGGTATTTCACAGCCTACACAATCACGCTGCCTCAAACAGGTCCTAAGCTGCAACATTGCACATGTGCTCAGCCGCATAGACATGCCATGCAACGTGCAGGCAAGGCAAAGAGTGGCACAAGAATTCTATGCAGTTGCCCAGTTTCCACAGGTACTTTGGGGCAATAGATTGCATACATAGCACTACAACCCCCACGAGCCACTGAACACATATCTGAACAAAAGAAATTGGCATTCGCTGCACGTGCAGGCCATCTGTGATGCACAGGGTCACATTGTGCATGTGAACGCAAACTACTCTGGATGCACCCATGACAGCTACATACTACGCCATTCCCCCATCCAACATGCCCTGGCGTTCGGCAACAAGTGGCTCATTGGTGAGTATCAGCCAGCACACACACAAAAACACACTGAAGAGGGTCACATCCAATACAAACAACCATACCATCACATCCCATAAAAAAAAACTGGTTATTGTCATACACAGGGGACAGCCTATATCTGCCATCACCATTCCTGATGACGCCTATCCGAAATTTCAACACACCAGCGGAGACCTGCTACAATTCAGCACATTGGAGTGCTGAAATCACGGTTCCGCTGCTTTGACATTCAGGTGGAGTACTGTTGTATGCACCGGCTGTGTCATGTAAAATCATATTGGCATGTTGCATCTTGCACAATATAGCCAGACGTCTTGGAATACCAATAGAGGTGCATAAGCAGTTGCGGCCACAGCCACAGGCAGTACCCATACCAATAGTAGGCCAAAGGGTGAGGGGCCAGCACATATGCAATCAGCTTGTTCAGATATACTTCACATGAAAAACATCCAGTGTGAAAGTACCACCACAGCCACATCCCTCATTGCCTTCGATAATAAAACATGGCAAGTCCAGTTGGGCCATAGAGAACTGAGATTGGTGTGCCAGGGTGGACATGTGGTGTGTGCCTCATACTCATAAAAAACACACGTATCATCCTTCTAAAACCTCACTGAAAAACCTGAAAACCTGGGCAGTGTCACGAGTATTATACATTGCATACACAAAGTCACTCACACGAGCATACAAATACACTCACACAAGCATACAAATACAGACAACATGGTCACTTGGCAATACATATCAACTAAGAAAGTAATATGGACATGAGTCATCAGACAGTGACAAACTAAGAGCACGGCACACCATCCCATATTGAGGCACTTCCATTACCCATTGAGGATGACAGAACTCTCAATAAATACATTGTAAATGACTGATGGTCCCCCCGATAATGAGCGTGTATGACTTAAATGCCACTAAAAGCGGACCCACTGCCCTGGCGGAGGGGCCACAGGCTTATGCGGGCCGGGAGTTGCCAGTGCAGTGGGAGAACTTGCGGCTGCAGGCAGCATCCACCCAAGACTGGCTAGGGGCGCATGAATGCTGCAGCATCACAACAATGCATGTGCAGTGGCTGATTTGGGGGGGCTGGGCCAGCTCCAAATCACACTGAGTGTGCTGGTGCCTCACTGTCAGGTCACGTGACTACAGGTGCCTTCACGGCACACTCCAAGACGCTGCCCATAGGGCACCCATGGACTGGACCCAAGAGACGGGTTGGTTGGATGGGTGGGGGCAATACCCTAGCACGGCAGTGTGCTGCAGGGCCAGGGAACATTCCAACAGTAGGTGTACAGCATGGCACGGCAACGTGATGTAGCACACAGGCTGGACTTTGCCCTGCACCCATTCATAAAAATCCAGCAAATCACATATCATCATGACCATGCAAACATGTGAAAAGTATAAAGAATGCTGCTGCATACCAAAGAAAAAATCCCCCCATGTGGAAGGTGAGACTCAGGTGTGCAGGATACACATGCATGATGGACTGGCTACTCCACAACAATCATGGCCGGACATGGCATGCAAGGAACACAGGACATGACACCTAATAACCCAGCAGCAAACTATGTTGTCAGTGTATGGGTCAGACCAGAAACACATGCACATTAGCACCTCAAGTGGACAGACTACGACCAGCATGCAGCAGATTCCTGAACAACTTCCAAAATAGTTGAAATTGTAACACTCCCATGTCTGCTGCCTGTGACAATCACCCACATAACACCAGAATGACACATCCATGCACAACCCTACTTGAGCCACATAAGGCCAGTACTGGAATGCATAGGACAACAAACATGCAAATGTCTTTCGTGTACTACCTTACCTCGTGTCACTGCCATTGTGCTCTGCACCCCACCCCACCACCTCCACCAAACACTCCCTACTCAGTTGTGTCAGGAGGGTCATTGTCCAGCAAAGGGAATGGGGAATAAGATTAAAGGAGAGTGTCCAGTTTGTATTCACAGGGTGGCCATGAGCTGACTGTGCAAAGCCACCTGAAATGAGAACAGATACATGACCATTATAGTGCACGTACCCTGTCGCACATATTCCACTTAGAATGCACATCATGGATCACCATTATGTTTACCTGTATGTCTGATAATGTCCCTCGGGAAATCAGCATGTCAGTTAATGTCACTGAACATGTTAGTCTGAACATGCCACCTTCAGCATCACTTGCAAAGTTCCATCGTTGAGCGAACAAACTGCACATGGTGCAACATGGCAATGTCCATCAAATCAAGAAAATTTGTCCACCTTGTACAGCAAAAATAAATAAGAAAAATATTCATCACTGTATACATAGTGAGTGGGGGTGATGAGAAAGGGGCGTGGAAAGGTCAGAACAACAAAAGAACATAGTACAGGGATCTCAAAAGATAGCATAACTGGGCAAAATCCCATCTAAGACCCACCCTTTGGATCATCATGGGAAGGGGATCCCTGGCAATGCAAGGGGGTGTCTGGTCTTCTTGTGCAGCTGCCACACGTGACACAGAGGCATGCAACAGGCCACCAATTGCAACACGGTCCTGGTGAATCTCCTTGCGTGTCTCTCCCGCACTCCTGTCTGCATAGCAGCCCTTGTTGCATCCATTTGGACATTGATGGTGTCACTCAGGGAGGACATCTCAAGGCGGCAATTCTCCCTTGAGGCCTTCATCTCCTCATGCAAGCATTCCCTCAATGCAGAGATCTCCCCACGCAACAGATGATATTCTGTGCACATTGTGGTGTTGGATGTAATGTATGTTGTCTGCGATGCATGTTCCTGCCGATCTCCTGCATGACCTCGCCCTGTTGCATGATTTTGTGGATCACCTCCTCGTCCCAGTCAAAGCGGGAAGCAGGCATTCGTCCCCCACGTGTGAGTGGCCACCCGAAACGTGATGAGGCAGATGATGAAACCACTCAGGCAGTGTGTCCCCGTCTGAGTGGTTGCACTGCCATGTTCAGCGGGTTCACATGCATCCCACTCCCAGTACACACCTCTGCTGCCTCCAGGATGGGTGTGGCCAGCATTGCAGGCACAGTGTGGGAAGATGAATAGCTCACCAAAGGCAAGGGTACAGTCTCCTGTCCCCCCTCAGGCTCAGTTTCCTCCACGAACTCAAGGGGGAACATGGGGTCGGGACTGCTGAGTGGTTGCTGTCCCACCATCTGCGTCAAAATGGCTGCGACATCATCATCCCCCTCCTTTGATAACACCTGTGCAGGTATGCTGATGATGGTCTGCAACAGCTGCAGGTTCTCACCACGCACAGCAGCCCGCCCATTTCTGGTGCCTGGTTATACTTCCCCTGACGAGCCCTCTGGCACCTGCTCCCACTCAGCTGCGGCTTCACCTACAAAAATTAGGACAACAGAAATCAGGGCTCCATCTGGATGTACACTTATGCCTCACATGAAATTCATGCAGAACAAATGGCCTACCAACACATGCATCAGACTCCCAAACTGGCCCCAAAATCCTATCCAACATCCATGCCAAGCCTAGCAGGAGCACCATGGCACCCCAGACACCCCAAATAGAACAGAGATGATGGCAGTGTAAAACTGATGAGAGAGGAAACAGTATCCATGCAACTTTCACATGCCACGTAAGCCTTCAGGAAGTTCATGTCGTACACTGACAGTGGCATGCATATAAATCGGCATCACATAATCTGTAGATGCAAGTGCAATATCCCATACAAGAAGACTTCATCAGCTTGCCATTGAATACCTAGCAGTCATGACATTGCCAGCAGTATTGGATGCACATGCAAAGATGCTCCAGTATACACACATGTGGGCAGCATCATGTAGCGACACTGACAGAGAAAGCAACAAATGGATGTTGCGGCAGCACAGGCAAAAGGCAGGGCAACACATAGCAGTGCTTGAATGTCTAGTCAATGGTAAATTGAAGAAACAATTGAACAAGCAAGTAGGCGAATGACGCATGTAGGAATATGAAATGGAGACCCAGGGGCATAGTAGCAAATACAAGACCTCTGTGCCAAGGTGGCAAGAGACCAGCCAAGTAGAATACAAATCCTGCAACCCGCCCAACCAAAAGCCAGCCTACATGTGTGGATGTGGACATGCATAGTCAGTGTCCAGTGAAATCCCCCTACAATCCCCATGGGGACAGTTAATGCCAAGATGACAGTCATCCTCCCTGCAAAGGTTACAGTCAAGGTTGCATCAAGGGCAAAATGAACACATGCATCACAGGCATGTCTTGCCAAGGAACCATATGGATGTCACTGGTATGCACTTTAACATACTACAGAGCATGGACACCCCAAATGCACCTGTATCCTGGGGAAACATGACTATGCTGTCTGTTACCAGCATAAGGGCTGCAGTGGAAGTCCCTGCCCTACATTTCAGTGGCATTGCATCCCTTACTGGGTCACTGTATGACTGGAGCAGTGAATGATACACACATGCATGACCCATAGACAGTGGAGGAGCCATGTGAGTGCACCCAACATTGAGAGTACACACTACACAGATATGGCACAGATACTGTGTGCGCTGACATGCAGTACCTGGACACATTGCCATGTAGACAATGCCATTGGCATTTACACATGTAAGGTGCAGTGAAGTGACCTCAATGCATCCAACGGCCACACAGCATATCATGTGGATTGAACTCACAGCTAGAACATCTATCCCATGACGTGAATCCCACTGGGCAACACCAATTCACTCAACCTTTGTCATGCACAGTGGCGTCAGGATCACATGTATTATTCATACATTTCACTCACCTGCAGCATGTCCAAATGTGTCGAAGCCTCTGACGCCAACAACCTCGAGATGGGGCCAGCGGCAAACTCCTCAAAAGGAGTGAGGTCCTCAATATGCAGAGACCCACCACCAGTCGCCTGTGCAGAGGACACATTTGCACCAAACTTTTCCTTAGTACACTTGGTGAGGTCATCCATCCACTTATGCACCTCTGGTGCAGTGTGCTTCTCCACCTCACAGGAATTCACCAAGTCAGTCACCTCCTGCCACTTTCGCTTCCACTGGGCCAGTGTCAGTGTGCTTCCAGCCCATGGGCACAGCTCAGACTGGAGTTCGTCCACATAGTCGTGAGGAATTTTAATTCCTCCTCTATGAATTTCTTCTTCTGGCTATGCCCCTTCTCAGTGACCGGTGGCTGTCCCTGGGTCGTGGTAGTACCAGTGGCACCTTCAGTGCCTGTCTGTGCCAGTGGTGCATGTGGTGGTTAAGCTGTCTCCCTGGCACATTTTGGTGGTGGTCCACCGTCCTTCACTGGTCTCCCAGCCCTGCCAGTTCTCCTCCCATCCATGTCAGGAGTGTGGAATATGATTTTTAGCAAAACTTGCAGTTCTGCACTTGCGCCACGTATTCTCCACTGCGCCTGTAATGACGATCACGAAACTGCTCTGCATCCTCCAACTGATACGATTATGCAGCGCAGACGCATCCTGCGCATGCACCCCCTATTCGTAATAAGCCACGCATGCGCAGTATGCCAGGTGTGACGCGTGTAAATTACACGGCATGGACTTAGCTTGATTTGGCAGCTGGTGCTACATGAATCCTCTGACAGCTGCCTGCTACCTGCTCAAGGTCCAGCTTACCCTGCCCTCACACTCCTGCAATACCTACAGTGTGAGATTTTGGGTCAGTTTGCAGAACATTTCCACTAGCCCATTGGTACTATGTCACTTCATTTCTGCCTGCTGCTCCTCAGTACAGGTGAGTGGGGTAATAGCAAAAGGGCAACTGGTGGCTCTCTGGCTGCATGCAAGAAGGTGGGAGCGGGGTGGTGGCACTCATTGGGAGGGGGTACTGTTGTGGGGGGCACAGTGTGTGGCATGGTCACTGTCGCTTTGCGTAGTGGTTAACTTCAAGTTGTACAATCATGCATATGGGAGCTACTACAGCAGAGGCATGAATTGTCGTGGCAAGGTGCCTAGATTGGTTAAGATGCAAAGCTATGTACAGCTGGTCGATGGGTGCATGTGTGTGTGTGTCTGTCCATGCCTGGGTGTCACATCTGATATTTGCAGTGTCTGGTTGTCCTTGAACAGCTGAATCAATATTGAGTCAGGGACAAGAAACAACGTCCTTGGAGCATACTTGAGGCCATGAACTGTAGGTGAACTCCCTGGGGATCAAACAGAGTGTTTGTACAGCGTACCAATGGTGGTTGTTACACTTTCATCTCTGTTACAGGTGCATTCCAGACCCTGTGCCAGTCCACCAGCATCAGCTGCAACATGTCAGCCACCTCCAAGGCTGCGAGGATTAGGGCTACTAACTTCTCGGGGGCAGAAGTTGTCATCCTTTGTGAACAGGTGCTGCAGCAGTGCAATACCCTCTTCCATCCAGACCAGCAGCTTGGGTGTTTTGGTCGTAGGAGGATCTGGCGGACATCGCTGCTGCCATGAATGTTGAGTGGGTGGCCGTACCAATCCCAGAAAACATAAAGAAACTCTGGGACAATATGAGGATCTGGAGCCAGAAGAAGGCTTGGGCTGCCATCGAGGCAGCACCCACTGCAGAGGTGCACTCGGGCAGGCGCCATCGAATTTCGCCCATCCATCTCCAGATCCTGCAGAAGGTAAACTCGGAACTTCATGCGCAGGTCCTAGAACTGCAGGCCCAGATCCAGGCTGCAGGTGAGTCCACACTGTCAGTTCAATGGGGCTGAATGGGTATGCCATGTGAAGGGAAGGCATTTCGGGAGGACGCTGGTCGATGGATACAGCAATGTAGCGTAACGTATTGGCGCATGCATTGTTGTTCTAGTGACATTGGCATAGCTTATGTATGCTGTGTCCGTGGTGCATGCATGGTTACCCTATGGGTGGGAGGCCCTGGGGAGGATGTGCCAAGGGGGCCATTGTATTCCGCCATGACCTTGAAGAGTTGCATGTTGAGGTCAACAGTGTTGGGCCATGTGTGACAGATCAAGGGATATTCACCCTTCAGGTTCACTTCCCAGTGGTATATTTACTGATGGACATATGTGGTCAAATTCAGGGGAGAGGGCCCAGGCCACCATCTGCGTTGTAGGATGAGTGTTTACCTTTGGTGGATTCAAGGGCTAGCGTGACACATCTGGTGCAGGGACATTGTCGGTTGGAGGCTGATGTAATACCTGTGAGTGGGTATTGTGCCCTGGATGGACACTTATTGGGATGGGCAATGGATAGCTGACTTGCCTGGAGGCTGTGGGAGTCTATGGAGGAGAGCAGGGAGTCTGCCATGTCCACTTTCCCCATGGCCATGTACCATGGTTGTGTGCGGAGAAGAGTTCATGGTCAGTGGAGGGTGAGGGATGTTTGTGTCGATAATGCAATGATGATGGCTGCGTATTCTGCCAATATAGTACAGTCCTCACGTAAGCCCCATCCATTTTCCCAGTTGGCCCTGTTGACTCTTGAGCCCTTGGAGTGGTGACTGCTCATTCTCTGTAGATCGGTTCATAGTGATAATTTCGACTACAAAAATGTCGAAAGTCAAAATTTCGAAAAAAAAATGTAGAAAAAAAAAATGTCGACTTTTTTTTCAATGCATTTTTTTTCAAAATGGGGGGGTTCCCCCCCAACCCCCCTTTTTTAAATGTTTTTTAAATTTTTCCCTTTTTTTTAACTCCCGAACCCCTAAAATAAATATATAATTAAAAAAACGAAAGTCGACATTTTTTTTTTCGACATTTTTTTGTCGACATTTTTGTCTGTCGACATTTTTTTTTCGAAATTATGACTGCCCACCCTGTAGATCCATGCATGCATTTGAGGGGGATGACATCTTGTCTTTCGAGCTCACATGTCCGTCTGTCCAGGGTGATTCATTGCAGTCATGATGTGATTGGGCCGTGGCATTTGTATGTGACATGGTGGCATATGACCTTGCCGATCTTCAGACATGCACATGTATACACACCTTTGCTGAACTGCCTCTCCCCTCTCCCTTTTCAACTAGTGTTGCTTACAGATAAGGAGAGCAGCAGTGAGAAGGAGCACGTTCCCAGGCCAAGGCCTTCCAGGAGGCTGTGTAGAGCACGACCAAGAATACTGTCATTCATCTCATCTGAGGGACAGGTGGCTGCTGAGGTAACATCTACGGATGGTGCTGGGGATAATGTACAGGGCCTTTCCATGGACATGGAGGGTGAGTCCTCAGGGGCAGAGGGGCAGGCAGATTCCACCGTCCCCACAGACAGGTCGGTTGCCACAGAGGTGTCATCTGACATGGGGAATATATCTCAGTGGCAATATGCTTGTCTTGGAAAGCAAGATGACGCAGAGCAAAACAGGTTTGAATTCCGTGTCTGCACTTAGAAACCTCTTGGTGGCCAGGACACGGACATCGCTTTTGGAACCAGTTCCTGGGGGTGGACCAGTGCGGGAGGATCACCTGGATGAGGGGTCTTCGGGGAGTGGAAGTGGGACACTGGATGGTGAGATGCGGTATCCCCTTCCCTGTAACACTTTTACCCCATCCTACCAGTTAGGATACTTAGGAACACAACCCCAACCCCTTTTTCCAACACAAACACTTTCGAATGGATTGTGTCCTCCCATGTATTCCTCATTTTATGATAATATATCTCCAGCTTCAACTGCTTTGGATTTATTTTTTTACAGGGGCGCTGTGTACCGTCTCATCGAGTCGATGTCCCTCTAGTGCCTCCGTTCGACTGTCGATGTCATCATCATTATAAGTAGCGCACGCAGCGGCAGTTGGCTTCAGTTCTGTTTTGCCGAGTTAACGCGTTGAGAGAATTACTGCACACTTTGGTTCTTCTGTAGAATTCGATATATTTTTGTCCAAAAATGTCTTCTTCATCGGCTCCATCGACGCCTAAAACGGGCATCAAGAAGGGCCAAGACTGTGGATTGAAGATATCGATCACTGACCCCCACCGCATATCTCTGTGGTACCGGTCACCGTACCTTCATTTGGGGCTCCTGTCAGGTGATGACCGAAAAGGCTCACAGGGAGCGTAAAGGTAAATTGGCAGTGGAGAGGTTGCTTTCGAAGTCTCCTTCGAAGAGTTCAAAGAAAATGACCAATGAGTCGAGGGATTCTTCACGACATAAAGAATCTAAATGGTCTTGATCAAGACGTCGATCACGCCATTCTTTGCCGTCTTCCTCGAAGAAGGCCAAGAAACGGCGTCATAGGTCACCTTCGACCTCCAGTGATTCCTCGGCTGCGGTAATCAAGTGTCCAACTAGATTGGACTCCCCAGCAAAGTGGGATGCGTTTCATAATGAAATGCTTAAGATCTTTGGGAATGCGGCTTCAACCCCCTCGAAGGACAAGCAGAAAGCCCTGTCGATCTGTAAAAATCCGACAAAGGGAAGTCAAAGACAAAATCTTCAAAAAGCGAACCTTAAGCCGGTTCTACATTGAGAAACATCTCGATCTGAAATTGTTGAGGGCTTCTACGAGTCAGGAACCCAGCCAATCAAGGGCTCAGTCGAAAAAACAGAAAAAGTCGTCATCAGAGCCGTCGACACCAAAATCGAAGTTGACGCTGACTAAGGCGTTCCGGATTTCGAAGCCATTGTCGACAATTACCTTGAAATTGTCGAAGCCAGTGTTAGCCCAGGAAAAGGTTTTTAGACCGTTGCCTAAAAAATACTTTGTTAAGTCTTTATCAGCCATCTATGAAAGAACAATCTTCTGATGATAGCACTAGACCATTCGGATTACAATTGGAACCCCTAATGTGCCAGAAGAACTAATCTCTGATGACGATAAGGACGTATATGACAACCTTCAGTCAGCAAGTGGGTTACATACCTCTCCCGAGTTACAGTTTGGCAAACCAGATCCAACTGAACATGCTGCCTCCCCATATAGAAAACTAATGAGTAAGGTTATAAAATGTTTAGGCTGGAGAAGGCCTACTTTTGAACAAGATGGCAAGACAGACATCTTGGACCAGATTCCCCAGGAAGATCCAATTTTGCTGTTTCACACTGCATTACAAAAAAAGGGTCTCCGCAAACTGGGAGACACCAGAAACAGCAGCTGCAGTGAATACACATTTTGCACAAAAAAAACAGACCGCCCAGCAGCGACCCAGCGTATCTCACTAAACATCCAACACCAAAACGTTTGCTAGTTCAGGCTGCTACATCTACCAAGCAGTCAGCATACCCATTCGTCCCTCCTGATAGGGATGATAAGAGAGTGGATGCCTGGGCGAGAAAGGTTTTTACTGCTGGCAGTATGGCATTAAAATCAACCAATGTGACTTGTACCTTGTCAAGGTTTACTTATACACTGTGGGATTGCGCAGCAATGGCGGCTGACGACATCCCATAAGGAGAGGAAAGAAATGGCTTCCAGGCAATCATCAAGGATGCTAAGGAGGCAATGGGTGAATGTCTCCAGTCAGGTCAGTCAGGTCTGGATACTGCGGACAGCATCAGCAGATCCATGGCAGCTAGCACAGTGTTATGAAGATTTGCGTGGTTGAGGAAGTCCGGTTTTGCACCAGATGTGCAAGCTAGACTACTCAACATGCCTTTTGACAGCTCGAGGTTGTTTGGCAGCAAGGCGGATGAGAGTTTGGAAAAGCTGCAGACCTCAAAGGCAGCGACTAAATCCCTTAGCGCCGCCATTAGACAGCCTCAATACCCCTACTCTGGCTCATCTTCCTGGATGGGTAGGTCCTTTCAATTCTACTCCCCAATTGGAAGAGGAAGAGGACAAGCCGGTCAGAAAAGATTCCCTTGTGGTGGACGAGGGAGAGGTGCTAAGCCAGCCCAAGCAATAACAGTTTTACAATCTGCTGCCACTTCAGTCCCCTCAAAACCACTCTGTGGCCTTGACTCACATGACGCCAGTGGGAGGCAGAATTACTCAGCATCTGAAGGAATGGCGAGGTATTACTTCAGATGCTTGGGCAGCGGAAACTGTAGCCCAAGGTTACAGCCTTCCTTTCCAAAAGAGGCCTCAGCATCATCCACGGGGGAACAACTTTTTCATAATTCCGGATCCGCTCCTTATGCAGGAACATTGGACCCTGCTAGAGAAAGGTGCAATAGAACATGTACCTGTAGCAGAAAGGAACAAGGGTTGGTATTCCCTATACTTTCTGATTCCCAAAAAGGACGGAGGATTGAGACCCATCTTGGACTTAAGAAACTTGAACAGGTTCCTCAGGAAGGACAAGTTCACGATGGTTATACTTTCCCAAATCCTTCAGGCTCTCCAACTCCAAGACCGGATGGTATCATTGGACCTTTAGGATGCTTACTTTCATGTGCCTTTCCATTCCAAGCACAGAAAGTACCTGAGGTTCGTGGTTGGCGGTTCTCATTATCAGTTTTGAGTTCTGCCATTTGGACTGACCTCCACCCCGAGGGTTTTCACCAAGTTGATGGCAGTGGTGGAAGCGAGTCTCAGGATAGGGGGAATTCACGTCTGCTCCAACATAGACAATTGGCTGATCAGGGCTCATTCACCCGAACAAGCCCTGGAACACCTCATCGTAACCTGCCACTCGCTCCACAGACTGGGCTTCTCCCTCAATTACAAGACGTCCCACATGATACCAGCTCAAAAACTCAATTTATTGGGGCAGTACTGGATGCTTCCTCTGGGAAAGCCCCGCCACCCGAGGTGAGAGCTCAACACATTCTGCAGATATTTACCAAATTCCAGAGTGCCCAGCGTCTTCCGGCCCTCGATTTTTTGACGTTGCACGCTCTCATGGCATCCTGCATTTTCCTGGTGCCAGAGACTCGCCTGAGAATGAGATCCTCCAATGGGCTCTCAGGACTCAATGGTCCCAGTTTTCAGGCAGAATGTCAGACCATCTGAAAGTTCTGAGCAGAGTCTATCGGGACCTTCTGTGGTGGGCTTGCAAGGACAACATTCTCAAGGGAGAATCTTTTTGGCAGCCATGGCCGTAGATAACGGTAGTGACGGATGCCTCACTCACGAGGTTGGGAGCCCACACCAACGATCTGACAATCAGCGGTCGTTGGACTCCATTGGAGTTCAAACGACACATCAACCTTTTGGAGCTGAGGGCAATCAGACTAGCTCTGAAGGCCTTTCTGCCCTCCGTACTGGGAAAGAATGTCCGGATAATGACGGACAACACAGTGGCCATGTTCTAACTCAACAGGAGAGGAGGTGTAGGGTCACTACCACTGTGCAGAAAGGCAATGCAGCTCTGGTTCTGGGCAATTCAAGAGGGAATCTCCCTATCGGCAGTTCACCTAGCCAGAGAGGCGAACACGGCGGCAGATGCTCTGAGCAGGCAGAGCACAGTCTCCCACGAGTGGGAACTAGCTCAGGAAGTCCGTTAAGAGATCTTCACCCTTTGGGGAACCCCTCAAGTGGGTCTGTTCACGACCAGTGTCAAACGGAAGTGAGAACAGTTCTGCTCCAGGGAATTTCCCCCAAGAGGAACTCTAGGAGACGTGTTCGTATTTGACTGAGAATTTCCACTGCTGTACGCATTTCCTGGAGTCCCCATCATTCCTCACATGATCAGGATGTTGAGAAAGTTCAGGAAATCTATGATTCTAATTGCTTCGGATTGGGCAGGAGGACGTGTTACCCGGACCTTCTGGACATGTCCATCTGACCTCCAATGCGTCTTCCACAAAGAGAGGATCTTCTCTCGCAAGACTCTCAGCATTCACAAATGGTTTCTGAAAGACTGAGATACAAGGATTGGGACCTCCTGGATGCCGTAATGTAGATTTTGCTTTCTGCCAGAAGTCCGGCAACAAAATCTTTGTACTTCTGCCATTGGAACAAGTTCAGCTGCTGGTGCAGGGATAAGAAAGTGGATCCCTTTCTATGTGACACACCTATGGTGCTTTCCTTTTTGTTACATCTGGCTAATCTGCGGCTCTAGATTGGAACAATTAAAGGTTACCTGCGGCGCTATTTTCAAGCACTCTTCAGAGGAGGTTTTTTATTTTAAGATCCCTCTGATTGTTCAGTTCCTAAAAGGCCTTACTAATGTATTTCCACCAGTTCCATTCAATGTCCCTGTATGGGATCTCAATCTGATGTTAAGAATTTTAACATGCATTCCTTTTGAGCCTTTAAACTCACTCATGCCCATTAAGACTTTTGACATTAAAAAACAGTTTTGCTTATTGAAATAACATCAGCCCGCAGGGTAAGCGAGTTGCAGGCCCTTTCCTTTAAACCACCTCAAACAGTTTTCCATAAAGACAAGGTTATCCTCAAGGTGAAACCTTCTTTTTTACCTAAGGTAGTCTCTGACTTCCACTGGTCGCAAAAAATTACTTTACCAACTTTCTATCCACCTCCCCATCCAGGAAAGGGGGAAGAAAGATTACATAGACTGGACCCAAACAAGGCTCTCAGTTTTTACATATCCATTTATTTATTTATTCGCATTTGTTGAGCGTGCAGCAGCCCGGAGGCATCGTGGCGCTGGTTACAGACATTTTTCTTAGTTACAGTTACATTGACATTTGCATTTTTGCAGAGCTGGCAAAAAAGGGGAGAAGAGAAAGTAGTGGGTTAGGTGAAGAAAATGGTTTTAAGTTTTTTCTGGAAAGCATGAAGGGAGTTTCAGCTTTGATGTCGGCAGGTAAAGTGTTCCATAGCTTAGCGGCTATGTAGGGGAAGCCTAGCCCTCCAGCTTTGGCTTTGTTAATGTGAGGGGTGAGTATTTGGTTGCGTAACGAGTCCTGATTGGACGTGTAGAGGTGGATTTAGTTATTGTCTCTGACTGTTACTCACGGTTGTGTTGGCCAGGCCGGGGCGTTGCTCCCACCTCGAATCAACAGACAAGAGGGAGCGAAGTTGAATAGTTCAGCCCAAGCTGGGGTGATCCCACTAGGGGTTTCCCGGAACCAGACCTCCTCAACTTGAGGAGCTCTTTTTGGCAATACGCCCCTCTGTCTTAAGAAACCCAGACAGAGGAGTTTATTCCTCAAAAGAGCGGGGATGTCCACACCGCAGAACCAATGCTGTAAGAAAAAATGTGAGATATTAGATATCAGGATGATATAACCTCTTCAATAGGATGCCCGAAAAGAGTGGCTCTACCTGGTAGGGCTGGACAGAACAACAGTAGGGTAGTGCCTTTTTAGAAGAGCTGCAACTAAAAGAGAGAGGGAGATGGGTAAAGTCATCTATCTAATAAGTCAGAAAGATAGTAACCAACATTGAATCAGTTTACCCAAGGTAGAAGAGTAAAAGGACTTAAAGAAACAAAGGAGGTAAAAAATAAAAAAAAGGAAGGGTTAGTAAGGGTACTACTTCCCAGATGGCACGAGGGATGCAAACTAGATTCGGGGTGGTGCACGAATCAGGGTAACGTCCAGGAGTGCACATTGGTTCCAAGAGTCTTTATCAAACAGCACAATCCAAATAAAGTATAGTTCCAAAGATGTAGTTATCCAAACAGAGCTGCAGCAGGGTTGGGTCGTATAGTTACCACAGAAGAGAATGTCCAGGTAGGAGAGAGGATTTGTTTAGAACGGAAGACAGTAGATAGGTGGAAGGAGAGTAGTGTACTGATCTAGATGAAGCGAAGTGGAATAGTTTCCCAGGTAGCAAGAACTTGTCCTCAAGAGCGGAGTAGGGAGCCAACCGCCAGAGGGAACAGGAGGAAACAAGACCAGAGCGTCCCGAGAGACGCAGGTAATGGAAAAGTGAGCAAAAGCTCGAATGCGCCAAAGACGCACGTCCGGTTCGCCAAAACACAGAAGGAGCAGGCTGTAGCAAGTCGAGTAGGCAAGCAAAGTCCAAAATACAATAAATCAGTCCAAAACAAAGCAGGATAGAAGAACGCTAATTAGAGCGGCGTCTTCCGGGAAGCAAACGCTTATGTATGTCTGTTAAGAGGCAGAGCCTGCCTCGCTGCGTCCCGATCAGCTGACTGGGCACGTGACCAGTTCGAATCTTAGCCCGGGAAACGCTAAGTCTCCACGGCAACTGCCAACTCTGCAGGAATGAAGCGGCAAGTCGCCCATGCCTGCGGGGAGGAGACAGAGACGTAACACTGACAGATATGATGGTGCTGTGAGGCATTTGTGGGTGACCTGCTAGGTGGGCATTGCAATAGTCCAATTTAGCACTGATGGTTGCTCTGGCTATGGATAGACAATTGGGTTTGGAGAGGTACGGCTTTATTGCATTTATGGGTTCGGTGGTATGTGCTGAGGCGGATGTGATAGCGCTGACCTACTTTGTCATGGATAGTTTAGAGTCTACGTAGACTCCTAGGGTCTTCACAGAAGTGGACACCTGAATGATAGTTGTATCAATGGTGAAGTTAGTGTACAGTTTGTCGAGTTTGGCTAAAGTCGTTTTTGACCTAGTATGATGATTTCCGTCTTCTCCCCATTGAGGCAGAGGCCCTTGGCCACCATCCAAGCCTGGATGGTAGTATAGATTGTGTGGAGTGCCTCGGCATCTTTGTGGTATATGCCAGTGAGTGGTAGGAGTACCTGGGTATCGTCAGCATAGTTGGTATATGCAGTACCAAGGGCGTCAAGCTTGTTGAAGAGGGGCTTCGTGAACAAGTTGTATAGGGTGGGTGCTGTGCATGAGCCCTGTGGGACTCCACAGTGGATGGTGGTGGGTGCTGCAAAGGCTAGGTTAGAGAATACCTTCATAGCCCTGCCCTCCAGGAAGGAGGTGACCCAGAGCGCTGCTTCTTTGGAGAAGTTAGCTGATTGGGTGAGATGTGAGGTGAGTGTCTTGTGGTCCACCAGATCGAAGGCAGCAGAGAGGTCTAGGAGTAACAGAAGAGCTGGCTTTCCTTTATCCATAATTTGGGTAATCTGTTTTTTTTAATCCACTGGGGTAGTTTCAGTACCGTGTCCTTTGCAGAAACCGGATTGTCTGGTCCCGAGGATAGAATGGGCTTCAAGGAATTGTTGGATTTGGCAATGGGCAGCTTTATCCAAGAACTTGAGGAGGAAAGGCACAGTGGTTATTGGTTGATAGTTGTTGGGCTGGCTTGGTTCTAGAGTCGGCTTTTTCAGAAGGGGCGTACCCGCGCCTCTGAGGCTGGCAGGGATCATTCTGGTTCTGAAAGAGGCTTTAATGAAGGCTGTCAGTACAGTCCTTGATGAGTTTAGGTGGACAGATGTCCCCTTTGCACATTGAGGGTTTTAACTTTTTGAGGATGTTGATGACTTCAGATTCAGAGATGTCTCTTAGAGAGAAGAAGGGTTTAGTGGGGTTAGTGGGAGAAGGAGAGGAATGATTGGTCCCATGATGAAGGGGTAGGGCTTTGTGGTGGTACTGAATTTATTTTGCAGGAGATTCATTTTATTTAGCATGGCCGCTTGAATACTATGACAACAAGTTTCATCATTGAAGATCTCATCTGGAGTGTTGGGGGGGGAGGTGGATGAGTTCATTAAATATGGCAAATATTTTCTTGGATTGCAAGTTTGCATTCAAGATTCGGATGTTAAAAGCGTTAGCTTTAGCTTTGGTAATGGCATCTTTGTATTGGTGGGAGATTAGGTTAAAGCAGTTCTTGGAATTATCGCTAGGGTTGACTTGCCAATTTTTTAGTGCCTCCCTCTTGCAGGAGCGCAGGGACTGTAGTTCTTCCGTGGACCAAGAGTTGGAGTGGAGAGACTTTTTCTAGTGGAGCTATGGCGTTGATCGCATTGGAGAGAGTATCTTTGTAGATGTCTGCTAGGGTGTTGGGATCGTTCGAGAAATGGTGGGCTAGTGCTGGGATGTTAAGGTAAGGGCATATGTTTTCTGCAGTGAGTTTTCTGGAGCTTCTCACTTGTGCCGAGGGGCAGGTGTGAGCTTTTTTGAGCTAGAGGTAATAGGTAGGGTGAATTCAATACAACTGTGGTCAGTCCAAGGCAGGGCTTTGTTGGATATGATAGTGGTGAGACAGTTGTGATCTGCGACCCAGTCAGGGGTACGACCTTTGTTATGTGTGGGGGTCGAGATTTTTTGGGTGAATCCTAGATCATTAAGTTCTTTGGCGAGGGTGGTGGCAGCGTTATCCTTTGGGTCATTAAGTCCTAAATTTAGGTCTCCAAGAAGGAGCGTCTTAGTAGAGCCTTTGTTATTGTTGCTCAGTAGGTGGGTGAGGTGTCCCTGGAAGTCTGATGGGAGCCCTGGGGGCAATAAAGCGTGTGTATGTTGATGGTGCTATTAGGAGACAGTGTAAGCTTTATAGAGAGCATGTCTGAGTTGCTCGGCCATGGGTGATTAATAGATCTGAGGGAGAGGGCTTCTTTGAAAATGAGGGCTACTCCTCCTCCTAAGCGAGCTGGTCTATCTTGTCTGAGAATGGTGTAGCCTGCTGGGAGTGCAAGGGCGACTGCAGGGCTAGAAGCCGCATGCAGCCAGGTTTCAGTAATGGCTAGTAGGTCAAGGTTCTGATTGGCTGGAAGACTGTGTATATCTAACGTTGAGGAGGGCACTTTTAATGTGTGGTGTGGGTATGGGTGTAGTTTTGGCGGTCATAGGGAGGCTGGATGTGTAGGGAATGGCAGGTGGATTAGCGATGTGGTGTGTTTGGAGGGGCCTGGGTGTGTGTTTGTGTGTGAGAGGGTGTTTGATCTGTGAGATGTATTTGTGTGTGAAGCGGGAGCCCAGGCGGAGATTTCGAGATGTAGTGGGTGGAGGAAGGCATATATGTTCTAGTGGAAGAGTTTGTGCTCTGAGTCTGGTGCATCTGTTAGTTGTTGAGGTGAGGCTCGGCTTTAGATATGAGCTGGTTGCGTGTGATGAGAGAGGCTTTTGGGTGGTGGTGTGGGTAGGTAAAGTGGAGTGTAGGGGGAGAGTATGTGTGGTGTGGTGCAGTAGTTCTATGCAGGCGAAGTTGGAGTGTGTTTCTGAAGGATCTAATATGGAGAGAGTGAGTGTGAATGCCAGCACAATGGTGGCAGTGGGATTGCAGAGGCCAAGGAACATGCAAAGGACCTTGCTAATGGTTATGGGCTGCATGGTGTGCGTGAGGCCTATTGGGAGGTGGCAGTGTGTGTTAGATACTAAGGTGATGAATGACACACAGGTGAAAGGGCGTATGAGAGCAGTAAACATTTCTAGAAATTAAATTTACTATAATTACGGTGGAAGAGAGTCCTGGGGTATATAGCAGTGAATCAATCACGGGGCAAATAACACATTGCGGGGCATGAGGCAGTACATCAATCATGGGGCAGATATCACAATGCGAGGCAGTCACGGGGCATGAGGCAGTACATCAATCATGGGGCAGATATCACAATGCGAGGCAGTCGTGGGGCATAAGGCAGTACATCAATCATGGGGTAAATTACACGGTGTGAGCATTCATGGGGCAGATATCATAATGCGAGGCAATCGCGGGGCATGAGGCAGTACATCAATCATGGGGCAGATATCACAATGCAAGGCAGTCGCGGGCATAAGGCATTACATCAATCATGGGGAAAATTACAAAGTGTGAGCATTCATCGGGCAGATATGTTAATGTTAAAGGATATTTGTATCGTGCACTATCACCACTGGAGTGGTCCCCTGGTGCTCTGGTGGCTCTGAAAAGAAGAGAGGGGAGAGGGGGTGAGTTAGTGGGAATAAGCTGGAAAAGTGCAAGAGAGCAGTGATGTGCTGTTGGCGACCTCGGCCCGGAAGTCTGTTGGCTGAGCTTGGGGTGTTTTACGGTCGGTAGCCTTTGTGTTCTGTTGTGCGGGTCTATGTGTGGTTTGTTTTGTTGCTGCGGTGTAGTGACGTTTGTGTGGATTGTTGTGTTGTAGGCTTGTGGTTGTGTTTGGTTAGAGTTTGAGAGGTGTATGCAGAGGAGCGAAAATGTTAGTGGGCTGGTTAAATTGTCCGGTTGTCGCGGGGCATGAGGCAGTACATCAATCATGGGGAAAATTACACATTGTGAGCATTCGTGGGGCAGATATCACAATGCAAGGCCGTCACGGGGCATGAGGCAGTACATCAATCATGGGGCAAATTACACATCCATAATGGCTAAAATTCGCCAGAATGCCCAATCATTCATTGGCTATACTGGCCCCAAATTGGGTCTAGCGGTTACTAAACAAACCATATCCATATGGATCATCCTGGCTATCAGTGAGTGCTACAGATTAGCGGGCAAAGACCCGCCGGAAGGTCTAAGAGCACATTCCACAAGGGGCATGGCAACCTCTGTTGCTCTTCAAAGAGGTGTCCCAATCAAAGACATTTGTTCAGCGGCCACTTTGTAGTCTGTCCACACTTTCGTGAGACATTACTGTATGGATTCATCTTCCAGTGAGGGAGGACAATTTGCAAAAGCGGTCCTTCATTCTGTACACGATTAGAACTGAATTTAATTTGTACTCCCACCACCAAATGTTTATTGCTTTGGCAGTCTATAATAAGATGAGGAATACATGGCAGGACACATCCATTCGAACAACAAGTTACTTACCCCTGGTAATGTTATTTCGATTGGATGTTCCTCCCACATATTCCTCAT
This sequence comes from Ambystoma mexicanum, assembly GCF_040938575.1. Classification (NCBI taxonomy): domain Eukaryota; kingdom Metazoa; phylum Chordata; class Amphibia; order Caudata; family Ambystomatidae; genus Ambystoma; species Ambystoma mexicanum. The sequence goes on from NC_090922.1 coordinate 1,206,523,256, forward strand.
TGCATCTCCCAGCCTACCCCACCGTACAATTCTTACACTTTACGCTTTCTTTGAGCCTACGGTCTATGGTACGCCTGGTAATTCCTCTTCAGGAGGGAGAAAAACAGAACTGAAGCCAACGGGCGCTGCATGCGCTACTTATACTGATGATGACGTCGACAGTCGAACAGAGGCCCTCGAGGGACATCGACGAGACGGCACACAGCACCACCTGTTGAAAAGAAAAACTGAATCAGCTGAAGATGGAGATACATTGTCATGAGATGAGGAATACGACATTGTCATGAGATGAGGAATACGTGGGAGGAACATCCAATCGAAAGTACGTTACCAGGGGTAAGTAGCTTGTTCTTCTCACGGACAGCTCACTGTGAGAGGCAATGGACAGACACCCGATCTGTATACCTGACGTGTCCAAATACAATGGTCAGGCAGGGTCAGGCAATTACTGATCATTACACACACCTGACTTCCATCTCACTTCCCCACACGAATAAAAGGTGGAGCACGAAATCACACTCTGAGCGAGGCAGAGCACACGAGGAAGCAGTAGTTTCAAGATGGCAGTTTAATACAAGGCGAAAGACGGCAAGACCAAAGAGGATTGCAAGGAGGGAAGTGCCCTTGACCGTTGCACTGAAAGACCGAAACGGAAGACCTGGAATCAAAGCTGAAGAATCCTGTATTGTGTATCTGAGGTACCCAGGGCTCACCCGTGTCGATAGTCAAGGTGGGGAGAATCGTCTGCCGCCGTGGTACTGTCCTTGGCTCCTACAACAAAGCAGCACCAGTGAAGTCAGCACAGCCGGCAACATTGTATAAAAAAAACTGAAGAGAACAGTATGTGAAGCGTATGTGGCAAGCATCACGAATATAATTAAAACAGCAGATGAGTGACTGAACTTTGAAGCCAAGATACAATACCATAGACCGAATATTAGGGTTATTTAAAATCAGGGCACGACTCACCTGATCAACCAAGTCGTCTTTCAAGACGCAATTCGTCCGTATACTGACGCAACCAAGAATCGTCGTGTCTGCATATCTTGGCTCACTCTGCCTCGTTTCGGGACCCTCGCCTTCTTGCTCTCTAGCCGAACACGTCGATCAGGGATCAGTTGTGTACAGATCTGCAAAGGAGTCTCTCATCACTTTCACAGGGGCGTGGCGCCCCAAACACCTCTTGATCCCGGCTCGACCGTCTCGTCTTCGATTTGTTTTTTTTTCTACAGCCTTCTTCAAATTACAACGTACTCGATGGAGCAAGTGCGGGTGGGTCCCTGTTCGGGCGCCATTTTGATGGGGCCCCTAGGGGACCCTCGCATATGGAAACAAGGCACAATCACCACACACAAACTCATACGCCAGACAAAAGGTTCAATTCCCAAAATCTAGGGTTTATTGCAAAGCAAATAGTCTCAGTCGGCCGACTGGGTCTCACGTCCCGCAATGTGTGTCACCAGACCCCGTGGGACGCAAGAGAGCGAGCATTCTACATCAGTTACATATATACAAAACGATCATCTTATTATCAGTCATGACATATTCAAAACCGCCCATAATGTATCTTTCTTTGCAATGCTTTCAATGATTGACAATTATGACGAATATGACACCCTTCAGACATTTATTCAGCAACAGTCTGCAATTTGCGAAGTCACAGACACGATTCTTTGTTTTAAGGAACATAATGCTCTTGTTCTTACAAGCAAGCTGAGTGCAGGGGAGAGTCACATTCCAGGCCTCAATATCTTCTAATTTCTATTCGTGTTCTAGAGGTCAGCTTGATCTACAGGGGCTCAGTGAAGGGGGGCCATAAAAGAGAGCATAATTCAAGCCATTAATTGTTTGTTTCTACCATTTCTGCCGCACCAGCGAGACTAGCTGGCACCTGCGTAGTGATTAAATGCCTTGTTGCTTACTTCCAAGAACTTGTAAGGGAGGAGACCGGGCATTGCTGTCTGGGTTGCCTGGGCTGCGTTTCAACATGTAACTTGTGGCCTTGCTCTATGCATGAGCAATAATGGAATAGAATTCACTTACAGCAAAGCAGTTTCAACAGAAAGCAAAAAGCGAAAATTAGTCAAAATGGCGACTTCTATTCCTACAAAATGGACGCTCTCTGGTCATGCTCATGAGTCTGTACTAATAATGCTGAACATATGATGTGGTTGGTTTTCGGCCAACAAAATATATCGCCTATGTTATGGAAGGGTAATTTCTAGACTCACAACTGGGGTGGTTGGTATGGTTGGAGGTAATGGTGATTGCTTGTGGGTACTCGCCATGCTATTTGTAGGATTTTCACTGCATCTGGTGTCACAGGGGAGCGTGTTGTGGGCATGTCAGGTGCAATTTTGTTTTCTTTGCACATTTGGTCCCTGCTAGCACGTTTTTCTGCAAATCACCCCCTTGTGTGAGGCATTTGCATCACTCATGTGCTAAAATCTTTGCACAGAATTTTCAGGCCCTAGGTCTCGTATATCATGCAATCCTTTCCTTTATTGTTTTGCTTGTTTCATTGCACTTCAGTAGCACTTTTGCTAAAATGCTGCACAAAGAAGGTGACAGCTGTACAATAAATATGAGAACCTAAACAATGGAATCCATACAATCAATCAAATATGTGGTGAAGAAGTTTTAAAAGAATCTAATGGGTGAATTGAATTTACTTTTTATAAAGCAGCAACTCGCCCAAAGGCCTCAGAGCACTACACAAAACAACAAAAATCAAAAAACGTAGGCAATCCAGTAGCATCATAAGTAAGAAGAAGAAGAGTGACAAAACCTACAAAGGCTATGTTGAGCTAATAGCTAAACAATCTTCATGACATCCAAGGAGAAACATAACAACAGGTCAATAAAGTATAATTCTTAAATTTGAGGTGGGCGACTTGCTGCTCAAAAAGAAGGAGACAGAGAAAAATGACCAGAGAAGCAGAAAAGCAGACAAAAAGTAGCAAAGAGCGCCAATGAAAGGGTGCCAGAAAAGCAAATGTTTGAAAAGGTTCATAGTCATAACATCGAGAAATTTTTTTTTCGAAACTTATAATATCGAAAAAAAAAAAAACGTTTTTTAATACGTTTTTTAATAAGTTTTTATTCGAAATGGGGGGGTTGCCCCCAATCCCCCCCTTTTTTTTTTTTTTACCTTTTTTTATATACGAGAGCCAAAAAATAAATATAAATAAAAAAAAAGAATTTGACTTTTTGTTTTGTCTTTTGACTTTTTTTTTTAGATATTTTGACTGCACACTGTTTGAAAAGGAAGATGCCTGCGGAAGACCTCCACCTTCCAACAGCACCCATTGACAGCCAAAGCAATCCCTGTCCAGGAGGCCACTGTTTCCGTAAACTCACATACCGCACTGATCACAGCCCATCCTCTAGAGACACATACCCTGAGCAGCTCAAATGGGACAGAGGCTGAAGGGAAGAGTTATACCAGGTTCCACGGGTCTGCTCCGCACTGCGGTCTACCTGTTGCCAAGCCGCTGGGTTAACCACCTCACCTGATACATGCTTTTCTTCACTGACCAGGTAGGAAGCAAATGAGCTGCATCGGCCGGCGCTCGCTCTGTGCTCTGAGTTGTATGGGCAGAACAATTACGTATGTCATTTAATAGCTATTCACTTCTCAGTGCTAGTGATAGTGGGCCTATTGTTTGATTATGACAACAGCTGCCTCAAGAGGGAATGATCACAATATATTACCTCAAAGTTATATATCAATAAACATGCTGGAAGGCTTAATCTAGATGTTCTCAATGCTTTGATGGTCATGTGGTAAATGACGGAACGGGTCCGGAGGACGGGTTAGATCAGTTAGAAGTTAACGGTTTAATGGCCCGCTTGTTCGACTTGCAAGCCAATCAATAAATTAACTTGGCTTATACCATCTCCGAAAATGAGAATGTAAGTCTGATTACTCTAACATAGTTATAGTGACTTACAGATCGACCCCCAGAAGTGGAAGGGTATAGAGAGGAGGGCCAAGAGAATTTGGGGGTACATTCATACTTTAGTGAAAGGTATAGCTGTTGCTTATGATTAAGCACACTTATTTAAATTGTACTTGTTCCCAAGGTTGGTACCCTATGATGTTCCCCTCTTAGTGACTTCAACTGGGACCTGAGCAACAAGAATTCCTCCCTTGAAGGTCTACCTGCATCACATGACTGAACTATTTTGGGAGTATTACTACTTTTATTGCATGTAGAAGCTCAAATTCAAAATGAACTTTCTTTAATATAATTAGGCACAGACCATTGCAATGCATGCACTTTATATGAGTTACATGTGATGCACTATGGTGCCATTCACTAAAGCAGCGGGACAACCCTATCAAAAACAGGCTACTGCCCAAGTGAGGGGCCCAAGCTGCCCAGGTCAATATTGCCATTAGCACCCGCAAACTTCACATGAAGGTGCTTAAGGCCTCTTCATTTGGAGAATAATGAAATAAAAACGAATTTTTCTCACTGATCTCTGATACCACGCTGTACTTCTACAGTCCGTTTTCCACGTTGATGACCTTGACTTCACTAACAAGGAACAGGGAGTTTAGAAGTGTAGCATGGCTTAAGGGATGCAGGAGTAAGATTTCTTTTTTTTCTTTTTTTATTGCGAAGAGTCCTTAGCAACAGTGAATGATCTTCGTGGCTGCTAAGGTGTTTTGAGGCCACCTATCTAATAGTGGATAGAGTAAGAAGATAGTAAATTGTATCTTTTTTTTAACTAGAACACGCACTCTTCTCTCAATATGTGTACCAATGACTCACTTCGTACCTCTTATGCCTCTAATTTTCAAACACTTAATTATAAAATATTAGAATATCCCAAAACACTATCTTCGGCAAATTAATTTATATAGTCTGGGTTCTCTTATAATCATAATATATAAAAAAAAACGTTGAAGACCTAATTGATCAATAGTGAAAAGGATTCATCAACAGTCCACTGAGATCAATTGTAAACTGTATCTATAGGCACGTTTGCCCAATACCCTCACTATAGTTATTGTGCCACATAGTTTTTGTGCACCTGGGGTGCAACAATTCACATTGAAAAAATCTATAGTAATTCTACAACCATTTGGTTAACGTTTTTCAAGAAACAAAACGTGAAATTATAACCACAAAATAACTGTTAAAACTAAGTTGTATGGCTGCTATAGCCCTTGTAGACTTCACTAATTGTACATTTCCATGATCAGCAAAATATACCACTGTGATTGGTTCCGTGCAAGTAATGCCTCCAATCTTGAAATGTCATTTACAGTCAGCAGTTCTTCTTCAATGATTTTGTAGTTCAGTTTGTCAATAATCAACAGGATGAAATTGCCCATCTTTCAAGGAAGCCACAGCGGGTATGTTCTAAGGATGTTTGTGTACTTTATGAGAATCCTGGAGGTACTCTCACAACTACTCCCCAGAGATCTTCTGCTCTGGTGTCTAGGGAAGGGCCATCGCTTTTGGATCCCGACCCTGGGAGTGGACAAGTGAGGGAGGATCACCTGGGTGGAGGGATCACTTTGGGGAATTGGGAGAGGGTTCCTGAAGGTGAGATATGGTATCCACCCTTCACTAACACTGACCTACGATACACCTACCTCAGTCTTCATGGGATATTGTTAATCTTATCCCATTTTTCCCTGTAGTTTCCCACCAAATACTGAGAAGAGGAAGAGGCAGCTATGAGTAGCACACACTTCCTATTGCAAACACCACTCTAGTACTGGGACGAAGAAGAAGGGCCTAGAGGCATCCAGTAATGACAATCAGACATGTCACACTATCAGGCCATGTCACAAGGTCAGGCAATTGAGTCTAACACACTTCAACTGCAGCCTGTTGATAATGGTAAAGAGTATAAAAGGTGGAGTCCAACATCATACAGAGAGAGATGGAGGAGAGAATCAGCCATGGCGGGACAAGACCAGGAAGTCGAGACAACGGCAACGATCCCAGGGGACCTGAAAGAGGGACTTTGCAGAACCGGGAGCCCTCACATTGGAAGGCAAGAAGCAGGTGCTGCCGTACAGCAGAGGAACAAGCAAAAGCCACCCGCACCCAAGCCCTGGTGCATTTGGAGCTGCGGAAGCCGCCAGGTCCAGAGGTGACACAAACTGCCTGTGGTGCAGAGCAGAGAAACCGGTGTGTGTGTGTGGAGACATGCCGGGCGAACGCAAGTGTCAGAAAACACTGGGGAGACCGGAGTGCTCCGAAAGGATGGCAAATAAGGAATGGTCCACGAACACAAGCAAACGCTACATCTATTGACTACCGAACTGAAAGAAAGTTGCTATTTGAGTCAGCACAAGTAAATGCTACATATATTGAATACCGAACTGAAAGAAAGCTGCTATTTAAGTAAACTACGATGTGCTGAATGGATAATGAACCCTCTAAGTCAAATAGACATATCAAACAGCTCACTGCCAGTAAAATGCAGTGTGAACAGAACTAAAGGCTTGTGAAGGATTGAAGAGTTGTTTTGAGTATTATAAGTGCAAAGATAAGAAAGGCTGTCAGTCATAACTGCCAACGTGAGAAAGAGTCACAAGTATATGACAAGTTAAGTACTGGTATCCAAGAGTGTTACAAGTGCAAGCCCAAGACAGAAGGGCTTATGAGGGCCCAACAGCTTTGGTTACAAGTGTAAGACAAACCAAGAACTAGTATCAAAGAGTGTTAAAAGGAATACCTTTGGGGATAGTATTGTAGGTAAGTATAAAAAAAGACTTAGGGGGCTGCGGGGGTTTCTCCCGGAACACCCCTCTCACTATACTGTGTGGTATAGTGAGCAGGGATTGCGGGGGACACCTCTGTAGCTCCCGAAAAACAAACAAAAACAAAAATAAAAAAAGAAAAGGACCCTGCGCCGCTGGTTCCTGATCACGGAAGTGAAAGGGAACTGGTGCCGCAGGGACTCAGCGTGTAAAAAAGGTAAGTAGGGTTTGTTTATGTTGGGGGTGTGGGTGGGGGTGTGTTGGGGGTGTGGGTGGGGGTGTGTTGTGGGTGTGGGTGGGGGTATGTAGGGGTTTTGAATGCGTGTTCGTATGGGAAATGTGCAATGCTTTTGTGGTTCGCACATTTCTCATGCAAACCTTTCCATCGCTGACTTTTCCGCGATGGAACAATCACGCCGATCCATGATAACAGAACCTTCAGGGGCCAAGTCTCTTCTCTGCAAAGTCTCTTGCCTTAGAAGGCCGAATCGATCAAAACAACAAACAAGCAAAGGTTCCTTCTGTGGTCTTGCACATTGGGTGAGGGCTCTTCACCCCTAGGATCTCCCTCCACCGGGCTCGGATCTTTCTTGCAACTTGAACCTCCTTCCGTGGGGTTCACTATGTCCTCCCACTGCAGACAACCCTCGGCTGGGTTCACTCTTGTCTACACAGTGTTCACTGGTGTATTATTCTTCACCCCAACTCGCAGGTACCCATCCATCAACTCGGTTCACGCATGCCAAATATACAGTTCACTTTACTTCTCACGATGCAGGATTATTTATTTGTTTGTTTGTTTATTTATTTGATAAAGCGCACCAAACCCTCAGGTAGCTGGGTGCAGCATTACAAGTATACTTACAGCTTAGTTACAGAGTAAATACGTACATTCAAGAAAATACAGAGAAATACAGGTAATTACTGTTACTGATTAATTACCTTTAGCTTTCTCTTGGCAATGGGTCAGAGACCTTCGAGAGTGTACACTTATAATTTTGCGAGTAATACCTTGAACTGAACCTCACCAAGACCGAATTTGACCTCATCGGTCCCCCACCAAACAGCAACTCGTGCAACAATGGCTGAATGACATGTGCTTTCAAACCTAGACAAATCCCTGGGCTTCACTGTTGACGGTAGCCTTTCCTTCCAAAAGCGCACAGCCAAAAGGCACCAACTGCATGGCTGCAGATCCACACACTCTGCAAAATCAAACCCTTCAACGAATTCTGTATGGTGGTCCAAGAGCTCGTTATTTCACAAATCAGTGGAGGAAATGACCCATTTACTGGGCTTCCAGACGCACACCTGGCCTCCCTCAGAGCAGCACACCACGCTGCTGCCCACATCATTGCAGGTGCCAGCAAATTCAATGGTATCTCTCCAGCATTGCACACGCTTCACTGGCTACCCCACCCTGCCAGGATCATATTCAAAACTGCATGTATCATCTACAAAACGGAACACCAACATACTTGGCTGTTAAACTTCACACCTCTGGAGGCTCTCGCACCTCACGTGGCAAGACTATCAAAAGGTTGGAGATAAAGCTAGACCGCAAAGGGAAAACGTGCAAGAAGTCCTTCTGCTGCCACACCTCGACTATCTGCAACTCAATTCTGGTAGATGCTCGAACTTCCCCTACCATCCTCCAGTCCTGCAAAACCCTAAAAACGTGGCTTTTTCAGCAATACCTGCCAGAGCAATAAAAATCGTCCTCCAACAACTGTACTGTGTTACTGTATAATATATCAAGCCCAATACTGGTACAATCCTAGGTTCATGCTAAAAGCAATTAAAAATTTTAAAAAATTAAAAAACATCTAGAATGGGAAAAGACTGAAAAAGCATTTTAGATATGAGATGTCTTGGGCACAGCTGACTTTATGTTAAAATAGTGTGCCATACCCACCAAATTCCCACGCAGTTAGGTAAGAGTGTTATTGCCAAGAGCCTGCCAAGAATTTTGTCCGGAATGCTGTGGTACACCAGTAATTGTAAGAGAACCCTTTTTCTGGATCTGATTGGCCAGCCAGATATCTCCTTTTTGAGGCATTCTCCACTTATGTTTAAGATTCTATTAGAGTGACTGATTAACCTTCCCCAGGAAGGGAAGAGTGTTGAACGGATAGTGATTTGCAAGGTGGACCTGGTACAGTTTTTTGTTTTTTTGTTTTTAATAAGTGGGGCTAGTAAATCTGTTTTGAGTGATATGGGCAAGAACCATTGTGAGAGAGATTCATTGACGATGTGAAGGCGGAAAAATAGAAATTAACAACTAATTGATTTGATAATGGTGAAAAGAATCATATCATCCTCCTATGTGTTGGCTTTGAGGGGTGTGTCAAGTTCATAAACAGTTATGGTCCTGAAATGTGTCCAATTAGGTGTGGTCCTAGAAGGTGCAAGCGGCAGGAGGTAGTGCAGGGGTAAGTTAGTGTAGGCAGTGTTGCTAATGTGCCTTCTAATTTGTGCCTTCTCACAGAGCTCCTCAGTATACCAGACAGTGGATAGTTTTGCCCTGGTCCAGATCTGTTTCAACGGTGCATGATCATCTACGGGAATGGTCATGTTGTGGTTATAAATGCAAAAGAGAGAGCAAGCATGTAATGACCATCAGGAAAGTGTGGTTCTTCCATAAGAAGTACTTGAAAGAGAGATTGGGTCATTTGAGGGCGGGGGTTATGTCCATGGCCGATGGGTATTATACAGGTAAGTAGAATTGTGGTATGATGCGTCCAATTCAGCGAGATAGGAGCCTGACACGGGATGATGAGTGAGTTGCTTTGAGGTGGGTGCTGTCTGTCATGTGTAGTTTAATGTCCATCGTGGGATGCTTTTATAAGACCAGATGTATAGCTTGCTGGTTAAATGTTCTCCTCCAACATGACGCAGGGCACACTATCGCAAGTTCAAAGCCTGTGGCAGGGCCAACTCAGAACTCATCATTCCATGGTATATAAATCGAGTACCGTGAAATTGTCATTTGTAATTCAAGGTGATTGCAAGGCTCACAAACAGGAGGAATCTGTCATGAACTGCTGTACAACAGCACACATTATTATTGAATCGATGAAACCTAAAAGTACCTCTTTCAAATTGAAAAAATATGTCTGGTCAGAAATGTACGCCCAAAAGAAAACAGTCTTGTGACATGGTAGTGATAATTGGAGTTGCATGGTTTGTGCATCGGTCAGGGGAAACTGGCAGGGGAGGAGCCCTGTGGATGGTTGTGTGGTTGTCTCCCCTGGCACTTTTGGGCAATGACGCAGGGCTGCCCAAGTCGAGGCAGAGTAAATGATGTTACCATTCGGCAGGCTAGGAGAGGGGCAGCTCCCGCCCCCACGCCTGCTCCTCTCCCCCACAAGCGCAGAGACACGCTGTCTCTGTCACACAATGCCAAGGCAGGGTGAGGTGCGAACATGCGCCTCGCCCTTCCTCCAAACAACAAGGTGCTAAGCACCTACCGAAAACCAACAGGTAAACTGGCCAGGGGCTGACGCACAGCCCCCACTGGGTCTTATAAATAAGAGCAAAATGCTCTAAGAAAACACAATCTGTTTGTGGACCCTGAACGGGGACCCAAACTGACAGGAGGTTCGCTGTTCACTCATCGTCTTCCACACTTTGCTTCTTTAGCAATCTTTAAAAGTTCACTGCTTACGCAGTGTCTTTTCTCCCCCCTTTGAGCATTGTCCTGTTCAGAAACTCTGAGGACACCACGGGGAGAACGCAGTAGAAGCAGGATCCAAGGCCGGCACGAACGAGTGCGGAGGAAAAGCAGACAAAGCGCACAGATGCAGACATCCGTGTCTTTTTCAGCTTTTCAGACCTAAAAGACATGGGTCCCAAGAGAAAATCACGGGAACCTCCAGCACCGGCACAGAAACCGAAATCACCCCACTTGCTTGAAGCCATGGAAGCAACGGAGCACTACGGCTGGCCCTGGTTCTGAGAAAATATGTACGGCTTATCAGGGGGCCAGACATGTCGGCTATCCGGCCGCGGCTGGCTTACAGCCCCCACTACTATACACATCAAAGACCCAGGGCTTCCCTGGGTCTTATAAATTAGAGCAGAATGCTCTAAGAAAACACAATCTGTTTGTGGACCTTGAACGGGGACCCAAACTGACAGGAGGTTCGCTGTTCACTCTGCGTCTTCCACACTTTGCTTCTTTACAACAAAACCCTCCCGCCCTACAAATAAGGGAGAAGAACAAAGGAAAAGAAGTACAGGGTACTGTACGGTGTCCACAATGAGTCGTGGGACATGAGAAGGCGGCACGGGCCAGAGGGGGTAACCTCGGGACCCAGTGCCCAAAAGTATGACATTATTATATGTGATTATTTGTGTATCTGCATAACCATAGCTGTACAATAAAACCCTACGGCCTTTTATTGCCAACACTTGACAAAATGTTGTGAGACAAATCATTTTGGGTGAGGGTCGGGGTTCGGCCTACAGTATGCATGCATATGGGTTCATCAGTTACTACTCTGTTCACATATTGGAGGCTATATAAGGATGAGATGAGACCATCAAGTGCTTTTGATGATGTAGGAATGAGCCATGATCCAGTAAAGAAATCCGTGTAACAATTATGGGAAGTGGATAGATGGGGGCCTCGAAACCCTGCAACAGCTATATTTTGGGAATAAACCCTGTACCTTCGAACAATGCAAGGAGGTCTTCCAGCTCCAGGAAGGGAATATATTTACGTACTGCCAGCTCCGCCACTGGTGCTCCCATCCTCAGACCCTCCAGGCGGCCACCCGCCCCCCGACGTCCCTTGAGCTAACCTCAGAGACTTACCAGCCAGAGGCAGGACCTCGACCATATACAGACGCTTCATGGGGGACTTTCTGGTGACAAAGACTCGATATATGGCCCAGTGGGAGGCGGACCTAGGTCACCCGATTGACGACCAAACGTGGGTAGATATATGGACCCGCACCCACTCTTCTTCCTCCTGCGTCACCAATAAGGAATGTGCCTACAAACTCACCCTGCAATGGTACTACCCCCCACTCAGACTTCACCACATGAATCCACAAGTGGATCCCTCCTGCTGGAGGGGCTGCGCTCAGCCGGGCTCTTTTTTTCACATGTGGTGGGCCTGCCCGAAGATTCAGCAATTTTGGACCAGGTGTCTCTCGACCATCAAACAGATTACCGGGACCGCCCTCCCACTGGACCCTGAAACTTTCCTGCTAGGGGTCCCGGTCCCCGGGATCTACTCCCGCTCTGGAAACAGGGCAAAGCTTCTAACGCAATGCCTCCTAGCGGGCAAGACGGTGCTGGCCCGATTCTGGAAGTCCCCGGACGGTCCCTGCATGGTCCACTGGTGGGGGAAACTCTGGGACATCTTGATCGCCGAGAAGGTCACCGCAGCGAGTGCGGGGGCCCTGCACCGCTTCCAGAACATTTGGGCCCCAGTACTGGACTTTGATCAACGATTCCCCGCACTGACATTCAAACCGATCAACACCCGATGGGCTCCGAGTGATCGAGGGGACACACACCAGGCTGGGGCGGTGGGCTGAGGCCATGGCCCGGGGAAGCTGAAATAAAGGAGGGGGGGGGGGATACTGATTTGTAGACCTACTATTGATATGTAATGTTTCCATGCAATGTTGCCTGTAACATGTCCTGCCTTGCTATAGATAAATATGTTTAAAAAAGTAAAAATAAAACAATTATGGGAAGTGATAAGGTCCAGGCATTGAGGAGCATCATACTGCAGCACTTAGGGCAGGGTGGTGAGTTGTGACCAGTGGGAGCTGGGTACGCTTATGCCGGAAGGAAGTGATTTAAGCAGGGTCAGTCATACAATGTATAGGTGGGGCCGAGGACCATGGGTTCGCAGTGATGAGTGGTGCATTGATGCTGGTGGGATGCCACTCTCCTACCACTTTTAAGGACCCAATGTATCCCGGAAGAATTCAACTCTAATATCAATATATTGCAAGGGTCTTTCTGATACTCATAATATAATGCACTTGAAGTTGAAAGAAAACTCTTTGCATTTCCAAACAATCTACAAAGATGTAGATTATTTGCATATGCAAAGACTGTCTCCCTCCACAGTGCATGGATCAGGGGCTGGGGCGCACTGAAGTGCAGGCCAGCCAATGACACATGCACAGCACTGCACTGGGACTCAGATGGAGGGGCGTTGCCATATGATGGCCATAGCAGTTTCCTTTTGTCACATCACATGGGCACCTAATTTCGGGACTCAACGGACAAAAGGAGCCCCTCCGCACTTCCCTCTCCAGGTCACTCACTCGCCACCGGTATCAGGTAATATTATCCCCACCAATAATATCGACATATATATGGTCGTGGGGTAAGGCCATAGGTGATATTATTGGTGGGGATAATGTATGGGGTAAATGGGACCGGGGGTTGCAGGGGTGTCCCCCGCTCCCTTTAAAAAAAAATATGAGGGTTCTGGGGGTGGTCCCCGCAGATTCCATGGCTTAATATCCCCGCAAAAACATGGTAATATTTTTGTATGGCGATATTTTTGCGGGAATATTAACACATGGAACCTCGCCACCTGAATCCTTTGACAAACCTGCCCCCACACTGTGAGCGGGGTCAGAATGCTGAGCCCACCCCCAGCCTGTTCACAAGCAGCGAGAAGTGGTTGACTCCCGTGCTGGGCAGGGGTAGTCTTCCACCTCTTCCTAGGAAGGCAGGTGTCCCATCCAGGGTGACCTTTCATCCCTGGTTACTGCGGCTGCTGCCAGCACGAAGGACAGTGTGCGACAACACAGCCATGGGCTGCACGTAGTTAAGTGAATGTGGATTTGCACATGTGTGTATGGCTATGAGTGCCTGTGTGCTCGTGTGTGTGTTTGATCGTGTGAGTGTATAGGCAAGTGAGCCAGCAGGGGGTCATTGTGTGCTGAGGGTGTTGGAACAGACAGACCTTATGGTTTTCTATGGGCATATGCAGCACTAAAGAGGCAGAAATAGAAAATATTATTGGGACAGGCTGCATGATTTTTTTTTGGCACAAGAAACACAGAAGGAGGCAGCATTTCGCTGGGAATTTTTCGTTTTTGGGAAGCCTTATGATTTGCCTTCCGCACAAAACTATAAGGGTAGTTTTCCTAGGCAGTCAGAAATCTAACACCTTACCCCAGTAATCGCAATATATGTTGGTTGTTCAGTGTAAAAATGTATTTCGTTATTAGTTTTATACTTTTAAAAAAGACAATTGAAGTGCACTGCTTCATATTATACCTTCAACTAGTAACTGCCTAGTTCCATTCTAAACCATGCTGGGCTTTGGTTACCCATGGGGTGTTGATATAGACCTTTCACCAATCCATTCTCCCCCAGTGCTAGTCCTGGCAAAGGCATGTCTTAATCGCTATCATTGATTCAGGCTTGGCCAGCATGAAAGGGGGCAGGGCAGGGCTCACATATACTTTTGTAACAGCCCTCATGATTTTCACTAGGCACAAGCAGCATGAAAGGGGCAGCACTGCACAGATATACATTGTTATTGCACGCCTTATTATTTGCTTTGGGTAGCGCCTGTTTGTAAGGGGGCAGCTCTGGTATATAATGTGGCGTTAAGCCCCCTTTCCAAGAGCTGGAACGGGGGAGAGGGGGAGAGCAGCCAGGCAGCTTCGGCCATTTGGGAGGGCACCAGGCCGTTACCCCTGTTCCAGCACTTGGAACGGGAACTTAAGATCATTAGCCCCCCAGGCTACCAAAGCGGTAACCCAGGGTGCTAAAAAAAAGTATTTTTAGTCATTGAATGGGAACCCTCGCGCGTCCAGATCCAGGACTGAAAATACTGTCTTAAAATGGGCGCCATGGAAAGGGAAGGTGGGGCCTCTTCCCTTCCATGGCGGCCTGCAGGAACCAAGGGGAAGGAGCTGCGGCAGCACTTGGCACTGCCGAAATGATGGTGGCGGTGGGAGCCGGCCACCAGGCAGCATGGAACCCAGGCTTTCATCGCCGGTTTAAGCCAGCGTTGCTAGCCACCTGATTGGCTGGCTCCCCCTGCCAGGGTGCTAATTGTCTTTAGACACAAGCAGGATGAAAGAAGATAATGCTATGCAGTGGGCAGCACTGGCAAATACTGTTATGATGAGCCTTATGGGCTGCTTTGGGCACAGCCAGCATGAAAGGCAGCAGTGACGGCATATATTGTTTGTTACTTTCTTTAGGTACAGTCATCATTACAATGCGTTGCAAAATGATCTTGTGTACTATTGTACTCTTGGTGACCAGGCACCTACCAGTGTATTCCTTCTGTTTCCTTACAGAACCAATTGTACATTCTTTGACTGTTAACCCAGCATTTCTAAAATGTGTGCTTAAAATGTACCATTTCGGAAAATTATTCAAAACATTGTCTTGGGGGGGAGAACCCCGTGAACTTACTGCTCAAGCCAATTCAAGCAAAAAGTGTGCACCCCACCACTTTAAATATGTACCAACTGCCATTGACCACTTACCCTGCTTTCTATCGTTCTTGAATAGATGTGTGCACAGCACAAGTGCGGTTGCTTGTGTTTAGAGCAGATTTGACATGTTTTGCACATTCGGTCTATATATAGAAAGACACAAACCTTTGCAACAGAGTGATGCATTCTTTTGTGAACACATAGTATAGATACATTTGTGCACCATCCATTGTGCAGTCCTGGGTTTAATAAACATAACAAATGTGTTCAGACAAGTTCATTCATTTATGTTTTGACTATTTAAGAAAATATCCGAATTCTTTACCATCAAATGATAATGATGATACTGAGCTGTGCTGTGCTGCAAAAAAGATCTTCCAGAAGATAATCGTCATGGGCATGTTCTACCTTCTCTTGCACCCTGCCCGTTTCCTTCCTGAACCGGATGGAATGATCTAGCTGTGACACGACACGTGTACTTGGGCCTACTGCAGGAAATCAGATAGGGAACTGCTCGAAGATAGCATGAGTTCCATCTAAAGCTACGTTAACATTTTGAATGTTTAACACGAAATAAGGGCGTGATGAAAAGAGACCATAAACAATGAAGACAAATTTCAAACTTTCTAAGAAATGTACTTAAGTAAGTTGAACTCGGGCAAACTGTTTTCATTTTCTGAAGCTGCCTTGCGGGAATCTCAAAAACAACGAGGTGGTGGCTGGAAGGTTTAGAATGAATATTAACCACTGGCATTGCTCTGGGCAACCCTCCAGACCATCGTTCTTCGCCTTCCAAACAATTAGAGAAGGGGAAAGACCATATGCAAATCAGGCTTAGTCCAACCCCAAAGGGGGCAGTGCAGCCCGAACTGCTAGGTCATATCCAGTGGCAGATTTAAGGCAAAGGGCCCGGTGGGCAAAAATTACAGAGGGCCCCCAAGTGGGCGGGTCCTGGAGGCAGGGCCCCTAAGTGGGCAGAGTTGCGCAAAGATGAACTCTAGGGACACATCATTCATTTTATTTAAATTGTGATTTTTTAAGGCCTGAGCGCAGACATCCAGCCCTGAACTAATATCACAACAAGCAGAATTCAGGTCTGCTTAAATCTGCATTATTTCTTAACTATAATGCATTAAACACTTGCTAGAGCAGAGGAGCGTGCGTTTTTCAGGCGAGGGGATACAGCGAGAAGTCTGAGTGGGCACAATAGGGTAGCTTGAGCCAGTTGAAAAGCTTGGTTTTGAGTGCCTTCCGGAAGGATAGGCGGGAGGTCACATTCTTTAGGGTAGTGGGGAGGGCATTCCAATGTTTGGGAGCTAGAACTGGGAAGCTGGATCTGCATGCACTGGGAAGGATTCTAACACCCAAACACACACATCACATTACGCTTCTCCATTTTGGGGGAAGAGGAAAGGAAAATTCATGGTCGAGATAATAAGTGCAGATCAGGTTTGCAATATCCGTCCTGTGTTACATGAAAAATTAGAAGCAGACAGTGTAGCACTAAGAATGAGTATAAGATTGTGGTGTTAATGTCTGTGCATTGATCAATATACACCAACATGTGTAAATGTGTGTCTCCAATACTATTCAAAGCAAGTGAATACAAATTAGTAAGGCAGTGCTTCCAAGTGCCCATGCAGAGGACAAAGAACTCCCTATGTGTGATGGTAAAGTCTGCTCATCGTTCAAAAGCGTGTGGCTGAGGTACATTTCTGGACATCCTCTAACATTGTAAGATCGCCGTCAGTCCAGTCCAGTCCCGGCACTTTGTTTGATGCTGCTCTTATTTTGGTTAACCTTGGTAGAATCCCTAGTACATTCTTGATTGGATTTAGTAAATTTGGCCTTGACAGACTTGCCAAAATCCGCGCTAGCTCCTGATGGTGGCAATACTTTGCACAACATGGCTTGTAACATGGGCCTAGAAGATATGCTTACACCATTACAGTGATACATATTCTGCACTCGCAGATTTTTCATGCCAAAATACAGTTCAAATTAGCGTTAAGCAGAGGAAATGTTTGGTGAATGAAGTGAAGGCAGGGCTAGTAGATCCAGCCAATCAGAGAATGAATTAGAAGGGCAAATAATATCTGTTTTGGGAATTGGGAGTCTCCTGGGTTTCGGGAGCACTCCAATGCAGCAGAAGGGGGCATGGCTCAGGTTTCATGTAGATGTTTCTGGATGTGTGGAGCTGGCCAGGTAGATCATGGAATGTAGGGCCACGCATAGCCAATCTTGGAAAGGAAGGAAAATGCCAGAAGAAGAATTAACAAAAGAGAGAAGTTATATGAAGGACAAAAATAGGATATAGAAGAGGAATAAGAGAAGTAGGAACTGGGACAAAAGGAGCAGCAGAAAGATTAGCCCGTTGGAGCAAGGAAGACAGTGGAAACAACTTGGGAAGCACACACATTGAAAGAATGGTGTGGATGCAGATGGAGAAAAAGAAAAAAGGGTGTGATGGAAAGGAGAAATGAAAAGTATCAATCATAGAAGTAAATGTACGCAGCAGAAGCAGAGAGAGTGTTGGTTTGCAAAGGATCTGGATATTGGGGGGGGGACAAAAGTGTGTTAAGAAGGAGAAAAAGATGATGGGCTGAGGACATGAAGACGAAATGAGAAACTGATGGTAGAGCTGTTTTGCATGGAAAAGATCACAGATCATAAGAGGCATGAAAAGAGGACAGAGCAATAAAATGAGATGAAGAACACGTTTTTTCCCAAGAACTTTTACGTTTGTGAAGATGATAAGGGATACATGGATGAAAGAGGCCAAGAGAGCCCAACAAGGAGGAACTAGCAGAGGAAAGACTGATGACAGAAGCAAGCACGAGAAGAGAAAGAAGAGCCACTGAAACAAAGAAGATTACATCGCAAAAAAAGCTCTTTAGGAGAAGAAGAGGGATGTTTAAGAAAAAGAAACCAAAAAATTATCAGATGAGAGAAAGGGAAAAGCAGAGACAGAAGACTCACATTAGTGAATAGAGGAAATCAAATTAAGAGAAAACCCTGAAATATGAAAAGGAGAGCTAGATAATTGAAATAAGTGAAAAGAATCAATAACAGAAATAGTAGAATAGTAGAAAAGAAAGGTCATGTGGACTGAAAAGTCGACAGATGATATGATAAGTCATTTATAACACACATGTACACAAGTGTTTCTATGCGCGACAAGACATGGAAGGGAAGACAACAAGAGGATAAAACAACAATCTTGCTAGGCCTTGTGCCATTCAGATCACACAAGTGCAAGATGCAAATTAAAATCCCCAAGAATAAAGAAGGGAGCTTCAGAAGGAAGAAGATAAGATAGCAAGGAATCAGGTATCAAGGAATCAATATCCTCACAGAAAAAAGATGAAGGACTCGGAGGACGATAAATAATTTGAAATTAAATATTGTATGGTTTGGAAAAAGAAGCATAATGACACTCAAAAGAAGAAGCATTCAGTAGAGAGTAGGCAGAGGTAGAAGAGTCCACGTAGAGTGGTAGAGAGTAGCGGTATTGCTACTGGTGCCTGAAGGACAATGAGAATGCGAGAATGAAGAAGAGGAGATTACATCTGCAGGAGTGGCTGAGTAAAAGGGGAGACCCACGTTTCAGTCAAGCAGAGAAAGTGAATATTGAGATAAAGAAAACAATAAAAAGTAGAGGAGGTTTCATGGCACATAGAAGGTGTCTTCCAAAGAACAACATAAACATTGGGAAACAGTGAAGGATCAACAGAAGGCTAAATTATATTTATAAGGCTACAATCGTGAGGATGAAATTAGGTCGAATAGGAGAAACAATGGTGAATAAAATTAATCATAATGAAAAAGGAAAAGAGAAATGAATGAAATAAACAAAATGCAGATTAAAACTGGATAACAGAGAATATGTTACATGACAAAAGCCAAGCTGTGGACTAAAAGTAAAAAATAGTCATAGCCAGCAGATGGCAGACAAGCACAAGTTGAGCATGTTCACCAAGTAGACACATGGCTTTGAGGAAAGGAGGGGACGTAGGAGCAATGAGAAGAAGGTTGGCTGGAGTCAAAATCATAACAATCAACTTCATAGGTAGCTGAAAGATGCTGAAATGAGGACAGGAGTGGCCAGATGGGTGACATAAAAAAGAAGAACCTCAGACCAAGTGCTTATCTGTAGCAGAAAAGTATTCTTAAAGCCTTGCAGGGATAGCCTAGCCAGAGACTGTCCCATGGAAGCACATGATCATGGAGACAAATGGTAGCCTGAAGCGGGTAGGCTGGGCTATACATGCCCAGTCAACACAGAAGAGATTGGAAGGTGTGTGGCTGAGGTCAAGGAGTGGGGGAACGGAGAGAAGTGAGAGGAGAAGGAAAGAGGTGCAGATTAGTTAGAGGTAGAGAGGGAGATTAGGGAGATCACATTAGAATAGAGTGGAGATAATATAAAGAGAGAAATAGAGGTGGAATGAGAGACATTGTGATAGGGAGAGACTGGAAGAGAACCCCTGGTGGCATCGAACAATTAAAACAGACCTGAAGTATTCCCTAGAAAAAGCCATGACCTTTAGGTTTCCCTCTTAGATTAGGGAAGATTTTAGATAGTAGGAGTTAACTGTAGTTAATCTACAAGATCTATTCTTTTGGGGGGAGGTAAGGGAAACCTGGGCTAGGGTGGAAAGAGCCCACAGGAGGTCAAGAGAGGGAGGGGAGCCCTTTAGCTTGGCCATTCTCCTGCCCTGATAAAACCACATCATTTTATCTTGAGTGAATAAAGACCCTTGAACCATGGTTTGGAGTCTGTGAATCTGTGAAGCCATCAGTTACACGGCGACAGAACAAACTCTCTCAACAACAAACTGGCCCTCATGTCCCGCCACGTATTCCACCCGCCCCACCAGTCACTAAACCCCCCGCCTGCCACGACATCTACTACCCAACCCACCTTCGACTCGTTCACTCCAATATCAAGAGACCAATTTCTCAAACTTCTCTCTACCCAGAAACCATCTGGCTCCTAGACCCCTGGCCCGCCTCAATCCTCAAAAATATTCTCATCCACTGCGCAGGAGAGCACGCAAGAACCATCATAAATGACTCCCTCTCCTCGGGAATCTTCCCCAACGCCTTCAAAACTGCTCATGTCAAACCTCTTCTAAAAAAACCTTCCCTCGACCCTCTCGACCCCATAAAACTACCGCCCCATCTCAAACACCAGATTTCTTGCTAAACTCACCGATCGAACCGCATACTCCCAACTAAATGCTTTTGTGGAATCCAACAATCTCGTAGACCCTGCACAATCAGGCTTCAGACCTCGACATGGAACCAAAACCATTCTGACCTCAATCTTGGACGACCTTAAGAACACTGCAGACTCTGCGGGATGCACTGCATTCATCCTTCTAGACCTGTCAGCCGCCTTTGACACAATCAACCACTCAATCCTCCTCAACCTCCTCCACTCTAGGAATCTGGGGAAACGCTCTCAAGTGGATAGCATCCTTCCTCAACAATAGGAAACAAATAGCACTCCTCTCCTCCTTTGCCTCCGCTACCTGACCAGTCCATACCGGAGTTCCACAAGGAGCATGCCCATTAGCTCTCCTGTTCAGCCTCTATATGTCCACCCTCCCATGAATAATCCACCCACACAATATCCTGTGCTATAACTACACCGATTACACCTAATTAATCCTTAAACTCCTCAACTCAAAACCCAACTGTCAGCCCGACCTCGCAGCCTGCCTCCTTGACATTGATCACTGGATGACCTCAAATCATCTCCTAAACCCCACTGAAACCAAAATCATGGTGTGTGGCAACACCAAGCTTCTCCTCCACCCTCTACCATGGTCATCATCCATGGGCAATCCACCCACCACCTCAACCACAGTAAAAAACCTTGGATGCACCCTGGACTCTGACCCAACTCTCTCTCGCCAAATCAACAACATCTCTATGTCCTGCCACTACCGCCTCAAAATTCTTAGACACATTTTTCCGTACCTCTCCTTTCCCAACAGACTCGTCGCTGTCCAATCTATTGTAATGTCAGGACTGGACTATGCCAACTCTCTCTACCCCGGGGTCCAAGCATACGACCTCATTAAACTACAAAGAGCACAAAACACAGCAGCCAAATTGCTTCTAGCACTTGGCCCAAGAGACCACACCTCTCCAGCTCTCAAAACTCTCCACTGGCTCCCGGTTGGACGAAGGGTGACCTTCAAAACCTTATGCATCTCCCACCGAGCAATGCATAAAACTGGCCCTCAATACCTACAGAACAAGCGAAAACCCTACCACCCACCGCACACTCTAAGATCTAGCTCTGCCCTCCTTCTAGTGATACCAAACACCAACTCAGTCAGGCTAGGAGGATCATCATTCTCAGCCTTGGCCCCCATTCTATGGAACTCGCTTCCACCACACATTCGACACACCGAAGACTACCTGTCTTTCTGAAAATTACTGAAAACGTGACTCTTCCCCTAAAGAATCGACGTCTAGAGCAAATTGAATGAATAACCACAATAAACAGAAATCCAAAGTTATTTGAACAAAGCAAAATAAAAAGAGCAAAGGGAGTCGATAGAACAGATAGAAAGATTAAAATGGATAGTGTAACTAAAACGGATAGACTGAGTCAAACGGATAGAGTAAATGAAATAGATGGAACAGATGAAACAAACAGTGTAGATGGACAGATCGGATAGATGAAACGGATAGAGAGGATGGAATGAATAAAGTGGATGGAACAAATAGATTGGATGGAATGGATAGAGTGGATGTTACGGATAGAGTAGATATAACAGATAGAGTAGATGGAACGGATAAAGTGGATGGAACGGATAGAATGGATACAACGGATTGGGTAGATGGAACGGATAGAGTGGATGGAACGGATAGAGTGGATGGAAAAGATAAAGTGGATAGAATGAATAGAATGGATGGAACGGATAGAGTGGATGGAACGGATGAGCTATTGAACGGATGAGGGGATAGATCCGATTAAATGAATGAAACGGATGGTGTAAATGGAATAGATGAAGACAATGGAACGGATGAAGTGGACGAATCAGATGAAATGGATGGAAACAATTGAGTAGATGGAATGAATAGAATGGACGGAACGGATGAAATGAATGAATTAATGAATGAAACGGAGGAGTAAATGGAATAGATGAAGAAAATGGAACAGATGACGTGGATGAATCAGACGAAGTGGATGAAAGGACAGAGTAGATGGAACAAATAGAATGGACGGAACGGATGAAGTGAATGGAGCGAATGAAGTGGATGGAACGGATGAAGTGGATGGAACTGATGAAATGGACAGAACGGACGAAGTTGATGGAATGGATGAAGTGGATGGAACGGATGAAGTGGATGGAACGGGCGAAGTGGATGGAACGGACGGAGTGGATCGAACAGACAGAGTAGGTGGAATGGATAAGGGATGGAACAAATGAAGGGATAGAATGGATGAAATTAATGGAATAGATGGAGTCGATGGAATAGATGAAGAGAATTGAACGGATGAAGCGGAGGAAATGGTTGAAGTAGATGGAAAGGATGGAGCAGATGGAACAGATTGAATGGACGGAATGGATGAAGTGAACTGAACAGATGGAGTAAATGGAAAGGATGGAGTAGATGAAACGAATAGAATGGACGAAACGGATTAAGTGAATTGAACGGATGGAGTGGTTGGAATAGATGAAGAGAATGGAACGGATGAAGTGGATGGAACAGATAAAATGGGTAAAACGGATGAAGTGGATGGAATGGATGAAGTGGATGGAACAGATGAAGTGGAGGAATGGAACAGATTGAGTGGATGGAGTGGATGGAAAAGATAGAGTCGATGAAGGATAGAGCGGATGGAATGGATGGAGTGGATGGAATGGATGAAGTGGGTGGAACGGATGAAGTGGATGGAACAAATGAGGGGATAGAATGGATGAAAATGAATGAGTGGATGGAGTGGACAGAGTGGATAGAATGGACGGAGTGGATAGAACGGACAGAGTGGATAGAACGGATGGAATGGATAGAACATACAGGGTGGATGGAGTGAACTGAGTGGATTGGAGTGGATGGAGAGGATGAAGTGGATGGAATGGATGAAGTGGATGGAACTAATGAAGTGGATGGAACGCATGAAGTGGAGGAATGGAACAGATTGAGTGGATGGAGTGGATGGAAAAGATAGAGTTGATGAAGGATAGAGCGGATGGAATGGGTGGAGTGGATGGAGTAGATGAAAAAATGGAAAAAGAAGAGAAAGGATGGAAAGGATGGAAAGGATTAAACGGATGGAACGGATGAAACGGATCGAACGAATGGAACGGATGAAGTCGATTGATTGGTTAGATTGAATACAAAATGGATGAGTGTATGGAAAAGATAGAGTGGATAGAAAGGATGACATGAATGGAAAGGATGGAGCGGATGGAGTGGTTAGAGGGGATGGAGCGGTTAGAGCGGATGGAATGGATGGAACGGACGGATCGGATGGAGTGGAGGGAACAGATGGAGTGGATGGAAAGGATGGAGTGGTTAGAGCATATGGATCAGATTTGTTTTGTTTGTTTTTGTTTATTATTTATAGGGCTCCTGAAACCCGTAGGTAGCTGGGCATGCGGTGTATCAAGAATACTTAGAGCTTGGTTACAGTTTGCTTAGTTACAGTTGCTTAGTTACATACATTATATGCAGTATATCCAATATATACATTCATTACATACAATGCAGACAAGTACATAGGAAATTAGTAGGCAAAGTTACACAGTAACAGTAATTAATAGTCAAGATGAGGGCAGGACATAAGGGGGGGGTTGTTGGTTTAGAGGTCATTGTGACATAGCCAGGTGTGGTTATTGCGTCTAAAGCTGTTGTACGTCTGGTCCCTTCTTAGCTCAACTGATAATGCATTCCAATGTTGAGCTGCTTGTACAGTGAACTGTTTCCTCCTGTGTTTTTAGGCGGAATCTGGGTATTTGGAGGCAATAGGAGTTGGCAATCCTGGTGGGTCGAGCAGATGATTTTCTTGTTATTCTTTCCTTAAGATAAGAAGGGGCTGCATTGTTTAGGCATTTGAAAGTTAGTGTAACGATTTTGAGGAGGATCCTATCGCAAATTTTTTGCCAATTATGGTTTCTGCTAGCGTTTGAGATATGCTCTCTAGTAGGGAGCTTCAGGGCTGTTCTAAGTGCATTATTTTGCAGGGTTTGTAATTTGTTGATAATGTATTTATTTGCTCCTGCGTATAATGCATTGCAGTAATCCAATTTTGATAGGATGTGGGCATTGGCTAGGGTGATGCAGCTTGCTAGAGATAAGAAGGGTCTGCATGCTTTGACAAGTTTGCCAGTGTAGGTGGTGATGAGGCCAGGGAGTTTACTTGCTTTTTTAGGAATAGCGTGGAATCTAGGTAGAAGCCAAGAGTCTTCACTTCTTTGGTGACTGGGATTATATTGCCATCGATGTTGAAGGCGCTGTAGTTAGTGTCCAGTTTTTTAAAGTTGTTAGGAGAGCCAAGGATGAGGATCTCTGTTTTTTCGTCGTTCAGGCAGAGGCCGTGGGTTGCCATCCGTGCATGAATGAGGATGTAAATCTTGTTTACTAAGGCTGTATCCGCAGAGAAATTGCCCGAAAGGGGAATGAGGATCTTCTTGTTATTCTTTCCTTAAGATAAGGAGGGGCTGCACGGAACGGATGGAGTAGATGGAAAGGATGGAATGGATGAAAGGATGGAACGGATGGAAAAGGTGGATGGTGCAGATGGAAAGGATAGAGTGAATGGAGTGGATTGGATGGAGTGGATATATCTCTGTACATCTCTGTATCTCCTATTTATGCTATATATATGCTTTGTACCTGTATCCCCATGTTATCTGTATCACATGTCTACCCTATCCATCCTGTCGCTTTATATACGTGTACCGCTATGTATGGCCCCTGTCCTTCTTTTGTGCTTGGTCGCAGGTGCTTTGCTCATAACCACAATATCACACTACTACGCGTAATCTCTCCTATACACCATCATTCAACGAGAACACAGCTATGCTATGACACATTCGGCCTAGCTGTTCTCATACTCACATGACCCCACGAACACCTCATCATCCTAATAAAACACAGCTAGCTGAGCACATTCCAGCTAGCTTAGGCATCTCCTCAGGCCTAACGCAGCCAGAACTCAGTCTGGTTGTCCACCCTCCAGACTGAACACATCCAACTGATTTCCTCAGCGCCACACCTACCGCTAAGAAGCAGCTATCATGCAATAACCACACCAGCTGCACACATATCCGGTGCGCCCACGCACCATAAGACTCTCTCTCTCAACTGACTTGAACTGCGGTTACCAAGGGCGTTCAACCTACCAGCGCTTTGAGGTCATACCAGTGATACATAAGGCGCTTTATAAATGCGGATGGAGTAGATGGAATGGATGGGGTGGATGGAACGGATGGAGTAGATGGAACGGATGGAGTCGATGTTACGGATGGTTTCGATGGAAAGAATGGAACAGATGGAAAGAATGGAATGGATGGAACAGAGAGAACGGATGGAACAGATGGAGTGGATGGAGTAGAACAAGGAGTGGTTGGAACGGATGAAGTGGATGGAGTTGATCGAGTGGGCAGAACTGATGGAGTGGATGGCACGGATGGAATGGATGGAGTAGATGGCACGGATGGAGTAGATGGCACGGATGGAGTAAATGGTACGGTTGGAGTGGATGGTACGGTTGGAGTGGATTGAACGGATGAAATAGATGGAGCGGATGAAGTGGAAAGTACGGAGTAAGTGGATGGAACAGCTGAAATGGATGGAATGGATGAAGTGGATAGAACGGAGAGAGTGGATGGAACCAATAGAGTGGATGGAAGGGATAGCGTGGATTTGAACGGATAGAGTGGTTGGAACGGACAGAGTGGTTGGAACGGATAGAGTGGTTGGAACAGATAGAGTGGATGGAACGGTTAGAGTGAATGGAAAAGATGAAGTGGATAGAACAGATGAAGAGAATTGAACGGATGAAGTGGATGGAACGGATGAAGTGGATGGAACGTATGAGCAGATGGAAAGGATGGAGTGGATGGAGTGGATGGAATGGATGGAGTGGACGGAGTGGATGGAACGGACAGAGTGGATGGAACGGATGAAGTGCTTGGAACCAATGAAGTGGATGGAACAAACGGAGTGGATAGAATGGACAGAGTGGATAGAACAGACAGAGTGGATAGAACAGACAGAGTGGATAGAACGGACAGAGTGGATAGGACAGACAGAGTGGATAGGACAGACAGAGTGGATAGAATGGACAGAGTGGATAGAGTGGATGGAATGGATGGAGTGGATGGAATGGATGAAGTGGGTGAAACAGATGAAGTGGATGGAACACATGAGGGGATAGAACGGATGGAAATGACTGAGTGGATGGAGTGGATGAATGGAGTGGACGGAGTGGATAGAATGGACGGAGTGGATAGAACAGACGGAATGGATAGAACGGACGGAATGGATAGAACATACAGGGTGGATGGAGTGGACCGAGTGGATTGGAGTGGACGCAGAGGATGAAGTGGACGAAGAGGATGAAGTGGATGGAATGGATGAAGTGGATGGCATGAATGAAGTGGATGGAACAGATGAAGTGGGTGGAACAGATGAAGTGGATGAATGGAACAGATTGAGTGGATGGAGTGGATGGAAAAGATAGAGTCGATGAAATGGACGGAGTGGATGGAGTAGATGAAAAAATGGAAAAAGAAGAGAACGGATGGAAAGGATGGAAAGGGTGAAACGGATGGAACGAATGGAACAGATCGAACAAATGGAACGGATGAAGTCGATGGAATGGATTGAATGGATAGAATGAATACAGAACGTATGAGTCTATGGAAAAGATAGAGTGGATAGAAATGATGGGATGGATGGAAAGGATGTAGCAGATGGAGCAGATGGAGCAGTTAGAGCGGATGGAACGGATGGACTGGACGGATCGGATGGAGTGGAGGGAACAGATGGAGTGGATGGAAAGGATGGAGTGGATGGAGCGGTTAGAGCAGATGGAACGGATGGAGTAGATGGAAACTATGGAATGGATGAAAGGATGGAACTGATGGAAACGGTGGATTGTGCAGATGGAAAGGATAGAGTGAATGAAGTGGATGGAAAGAACAGAGTTGATGGATGGGATATATCTCTGTATATTTCTTTATCTCCTATTTATACTATATCTATGCTTTGTACCTGTATCCCCATGTTATCTGTATCACATGACTACCCTATCCATCCTGTCGCTTTATATACGTGTGCCGCTATGTATGGCCCCTGTCCTTCTTTCGTGCTTGGTCGCAGGCGCTTTGCTCATAACCACAATATCACACTACTACGCGTACTCTCTCCTATACACCGTCATTCAACTAGAACACAGCTATTTTATGACACATTCGGCTTAGCTGTTCTCATACTCACATGACCCCACGAACACCTCATCATCCTAATAAAACACAGCTAGCTGAGCACATTCCGGCTGGTTTAGGCGTCTCATCAGGCCTAACACAGCCAGACCTCAGTCTGGTTGTCCACCCTCCAAACTGAACACATCCAACTGATTTCCTCAGCGCCACACCTACCGCTAAAAAGCAGCTATCATGCAATAAACACACCAGCTGCACACATATCCGGTGCGCCCACGCACCATAAGACTCTCTCTCTCTCTCTACTGACTTGAACTGCGGTTCCTGAGGGCGTTCAATCTACCAGCGCTTTGAGGTCATAACAATGATACATAAGGCGCTATATAAATGCCAAGTAACATAACATAACCTAGCATAACATGGAAGTGCACAATAAATACAGTTACATCCAGGTGGATAATGCAGGAAGGAAAAGATAATAATCAGCAGACTAAGACCAGAAAACTACTCAGATAAAAGGCAAGCCAAACAGTGAGACTCACCCATTAGGCATACTAGCAGATGGGAACGCATTGGTGCAAATGATACTGCAAAGCAGGTGCTGTCTGGCACCGGAAAATGATGTCAAATCATCCTCGGTGCCTAGCGTCAAACAGTGCATTGGAGTAATATTTCCAGCTCTCAGACTCATGCTTTTCAGAAGTTCCCCCACTACTTTTGCCTCCACACTCCCTAAACCCATCCAAAGAGAAAGACTATACACGTACTATCTAAGCACTCTGTTATATTGTATTCATGGTAATGCATTGTATATAGTATTGTTTACTTTTCATTTTATGTAGTCTCAGCATCACAATGTTTGGGACGCTAATCTGGAATGTAGGGGACTCCATAGGAGAGGGGTACTAGCATATGAGAAAGCAGACGTGGGAGGTGGAGGCTCTGGGTGGGGGTCTCTCTCCCCCCTGTTGACTCTTGTCCTCTCAATAAACAGACCTGAATCTGTTACTCCGTGTCCTTGGTCATCACTGAGGGACTGCTACACTTTATAATACTGGTGAGGAGCGGATTGGAGGAGCGTGTGTGGTGGCAGAGAGAAGTCCTGTGCGCTGGGAGGGTTAGAGGCTAGAGAGCCAGAGCGCTGCAAACCGGAGTGCCAGCGGAATCCCCCTGGTCTGCAGATGCCATTGGGAGATGGTGTTGAGTGCTCAACGCGGCGGCAGTTGTTCCTTTAAAGTCCTGCATTTAGCGGTCAGGCAAGGGTGCAGTAGCAGCAAACAGCACTCACTATGAGGAGGCGTGGCACCTGCCACCAAAGCTCTGCTGAGTGGAAACGAAGAGTTCACATGAGTAGAGGTGTGTGGAGACAGCCACTAAGGCAATGCTACGCAGAAAGGAAGAGTTCAGCCAGACCCTGCTAGAGCAGAGAGGAATGCGGCGGCTCTAAACGCCATGCTTCCAATCTCATGAGATCTCATCTTGAAGTCTGACGTTACTTAACGAGAATTCAGAAGCCATTTTGTGGTGAAGGAAGCCATTACTCGGTCAGGCGATTGCCGGAAGTAAGGGTCTGCAGTCATTGACCTACAATGCTTTGGCAACTGCAAAATGTACCTGCCCAGGTGCCAGGAAGCAAAGAGCTGAGCCTGCTTATGGGGAGATGTACGAAGCCAAAGTTGAATCCTGAGGGAAAATAGCAAGCAGGTGGGTACCATGAAAAACTTGCCTCCTCAGTTTCTTCCACAATCAGAGGAACCTAAGTGGAACCTACAATAAAGTGGGATCTGTGTAAAGAAGATTTTCAGGACTATATACAGGCAATTTACGGATCGCGCTACATTGTGGATCAAAAGCAGGTTGGATCATAATAGGGTATTGCTCATGCACTGTCTGGGCTTTGAGGGGCGATGAGTGATGAACAACCTACCTGAAATCGTGGGGAGTGGAGAGGGTCACGATGGAGTTGTCTAAGGAGAGTCTTTGAATATATATGTGACGATCTTGCATAAGCTTGACCTGCACTATGAGAAGAAATGCAGTCCAATATTGGAGCAATACTACTTTGGCATGTCTAAACAAGGGGAAGGGGAGTCTGTGGAAGATTTTGTTACGGAGCAGAGGAAGGTGGAAAATCGCTGTCATGTTGGCAGCTCATACAATTAACACGTAAAATACCAGTTCATGCTATGGTTTAAGAGAATACAAAATCAGAGAAGAGATATGGAGTAATGGGATCCCAGCTTGGATGAGGCTCTTGACATTGCAAAGAAGGTGAACACATGATGAAGTGTGTGATGGAATTGGAAACTAAAGGAGTGACGGAGGAGAAGAAACAGTGTGTGGCCATCAAGACATAAGGGAAGGCGGAGAGTAAGCGTCCTCTTGTGGGAGACAGTATGCGTATAAAATACAGAATAAAAAACCAGATTGGGATATTTATTTGAATTTCGGCTTTATGAAACCTACGAACAGCAGAAACATTCAAATACATATCCCATTCAGTGCCATTATAGTGAACAACGGGTGCGGGGGTTGCAGGGTTGTCCCCCGCACCCTTGTTCACTACAGTAACATCAGAGGTTGCATGAGGGTCCCCCGCAACCTAAACAGTAAAGTTTTAAAAATGAAAGGACCCTACAGCGCCGGTTCCCATGCACGTAAGTGAAGAGAACCGGCGTCGCAGAGGAATGGAGGAGTCGGCGGCACCCTTCAGGTAAGTAAGGGGGTCGAGGGGTGTGGGATACCAGAAATGTCTGTGGGATAAAACAACTAAAGCAATTTTCATTTAAAGGACTTTAGTTTTTTCTCCCTCAGACATTTCTGATTTGAACAAATCATGGACAACCATGGGAGACTCTCATGGTGGGAAACGTCGAAGAGAAAGAAGAAGCGCGGGAAGCGGGATCGTGGTAAAGGGGCAGTGGGAAGAGAGTTTAAGAGGTGTTTTAGATGTGGGAGTAACTTCCACTTTGCCAATTCTGGGAAGTGTCCAGGTTTAAATGCTGAGGGCAGGAAGTGTGGAAAGAGGGGGCGCTATGCCCAGTGTTGTGGTAACTTCTCC
This sequence comes from Ambystoma mexicanum, assembly GCF_040938575.1. Classification (NCBI taxonomy): domain Eukaryota; kingdom Metazoa; phylum Chordata; class Amphibia; order Caudata; family Ambystomatidae; genus Ambystoma; species Ambystoma mexicanum. The sequence goes on from NC_090922.1 coordinate 1,206,553,901, forward strand.
TCAGTGGAAGTCAAGGAAATCTCTCAGTATGGTCAGGATAAGTACGATTGGTGCAATTTGATTGATGAGGTTCGTGGAGTGATTTTTTCGCTTGGTCAGGTTGACACAGGCGCTCAGGAGGGGAGCAAGTCCCATGTGGAGGTCTTGGTGAATGGATTTGATGTGCCCATGCTGATAGATTGTGGTTCGGATTATAGCATAGTGGATTGGGAGACGTGGGTAGGACTACTAGGGGGAATATGGGGGAAGAGAGAAGTAGCTGAGTAGACCCAAGGTAAGAGCGGCTATGGCAGTGTCAAAGTTTAGGGCCAGGCTTCAGCATAAAGGGAAGTCTGTTGAGGCTGATGTTTTTGTGGCAAGGTATGGAGGGTGCCTGCTCGGATGGTATTGGCAAAGTGAGATGGGAAGTGAGATTAAACACCAGTGTTCCTGGTTTAGTATTGGTGACGAATGAGGCTTCAAAGGTGGAAGATGAATTTAAGGACATGTTTGAGGAAAGACTTGGGATGATTGAGGGGGTAGCAACGTAAGATTGGGCTCATGTCAGGAGCAGTGCCTGTAGTGAGACAGCTTAGATATGTGGCCATATTTCTCAGGGAGGAAGTGATGAAGGAGCTCTCCAAACTCAAGAAACTTGGGGTAATAGAGAAGGTTGAGACTTCGGAATGGGACTCCCACTATTGTGGCAGCAAGGAAGGCCGGGGGGATTAGGCTATGTGTAGATCTAAAATGGCACAATCAGAATGTAGCGACAGACAGATTTTCCCTCTCCAACATAGGAGAAATGGTGAGTCCGGTAGGTGGGGAATATCATTTTTAGTACTTTGGGTTTGAACTTTGCTTACTACTAAATACATTTGCATGCCTGCATCGAGGAAATTCACAACATCTATTACCCCCGAAGGAATATCTAGGTTTTGTAGAATGCGTTTTGGTTTAATGTCAGCTGCAGCTTTCTTTCAGAGGATGATGCATGCTCTATTTAAGAAAGAGAGTGGGGTATTTTGCTCCTAGGATGATAAACCTGTCAATGGGGCTACAGAAGAGGAACATGACATGAGGCTAGGAAGGGTGCTCAGGATCCTCATGGATGCAGGTTTGACTTTGAGAAGAGACAAATGTACTATCAGAAGGAAGTCCAAATTGATCCGGGGCACACTGTGAGTAAGGAATGGGTGGAGTCCAATGGAGACTTGGCCTCAGCTATTCGTGGTGTGACGAGTCCTAAAGACAAACAAGGGGTGATGTCATTTCTTGGTTTAGTTGTATATCATTCCAAGTTAATCCCATATTTTGTAGACAGGTATAAAGGAATTCTAGGGCTATACAGGAAGGGAGTAAACTTCGAATGGAAGGAACAATGTCAGATGGAGTTTAGAGACATTAAAGAAGTGGTTACTAAGGCCCCAGCAGTGGTTTTCATACCAAGTGTCCAACCTGGATAATGACAGATGCGAATGACACAGGACTTGAGGATGTTCTGCTGCAGAGGCAGCAAGGGGTGAAAAGGGTGATGGCCTTTGCCTCTAGGGCATTGTGACATGTGGGGAGCAGGCATTCCATTATACAAAAGGAAGTGCTGAAGTGTGGTCTAGGCGGAAAAGAGGTTTTGAGTGTTTTTGTGGGGCATAGGTTTCATAGTTTGTGTGATCAACAAGCTCCTGGTAGGTGTGTGTAGGTCTGGACGGAGTGTCCCTGCATTTCTTGAAGTGGGTTATCGTCCATGCGGGCACACAGTTTTGGGGTTGAACATTTCCCAGGCAGAGTCAATGTTGTGGCGGATTTTCTGTCACATGCAAACGGCTTTAATGATGCTGGGGAGGGGTATAATAATAGTCAGTTGGACACCGCTAATATTTCAAAAGCCCTCATTACCAATATTATTACTATGGCTACATGTGATTATTAAAAAGAACAAAAATAAAAATACCCCAATAGAGTGTGAAAGAGCAGTAGAAAACAGACAACCAACCCCCACCCACTTTAAAACAAAGTTTTAAACAAATGTTGCAAAAACAAAGAGGTGATGGCTGGAAGGTTTAGAATGAATCTTAACCTCTGGCATTGCTCTGGGCAACCCTCCCGACCATCGTTCTACTTTTACCAAACCATTACAGAAGGGGAAAGACCATATGCAAATCATGCTTCGATCCACCCCAAAAGGGGCAGTCAAGCCCAAACTGCTAGGTCACATCCTTCTGCACGAGACCACAAGCACCCCCAAACATGTTTCCGCCTTGTTGGGCCTGATCAGCGAGGAGTAGCTTCGGTCTCTAGACCCATCAGGCACGGGACCCACATCTGGAGCAGACCCGTACCACTCGGTGTGACAAAGCAAAAACAAAGGGATGATTGCTGGAAGGTTTATAATGAATCTGAACCTCTGGCATTGCTTCGGGCAACTCTCCAGACCATTGTTCTTCGCCTGCCAAGCCATTACATAAGGGGAAGGACCATGTGCAAATCAGGCTTGGTCCCACCAAAAAAGGGGCAGTCCAGCCCGAACTGCTATGTCCCATCCCTTCTGCACGAGACCACAAGCATCCCCAAACATGTTGCGGCCATGTTGGGCCTCACCAGTGAGGAGTAGTTCCAAGTGGCTGTAACAGTAATTCAGTTTGTTGGTATATGGGTGGATTTACCGCCCAGATACCGCCAAACTCGTAATGAGGCTCATAGTACTTATATGCTCTTTAAGTAAATTCAGCAACATTTGTTGTACATATCCAATGGCGGGGTTCACATTAAATAGTTCGCTTTTATTTCAGGCATTCATTTTTTATTTCTTGCAAATACGCGCAAATACATATACAAACATCTACATTCTCAATCTTCATAGGTCAGCTTACAGGGCCCCATCCATGTTGTTCTACCGTACTGTCTATGATATACTTTATCCCCCCACTCGCTAACTGTTTTGTCAATGCTGCTTCTGTGCTCTAGCACCTTGAAGCATATGTGTGCTAGATGGAATTACCAATAAAATATGTCAGATCAAATAACCAGACAGACACAAAGGAGATGGTAAAATACTGCTTTAATCTCAAAGAAGTGAAGCAGGGGGCAAATAATCACTTGTCAAATCGATTCATGTAAGACCAGAATGTCTTTTCGATTGTACTTAGCTTATATAATGCTAGATGCGTCTTCTATGACGGCATCCTACGTGGCACACCGCAAAACCTATCGAAGGGTGGGATTGGATTAGGGGTCCATGTCTACATATGCAAAAAATGTGTGTGTTAGTCCTTCATTTGCGGTCTCTTGTCTGGGAGACACACCCTGAGCAACTTCTATACACGTGGTGTAAGGCACTCGTCATAGCAGAGAATGTGGGAACGGAATAATACTTTGCAAGCCAATGTACTCCTCTATTTTGCAAGGAAAACAGCTCCTTCATCACCTTTTCACTTTAAGATCCTGGGCTCGTATTTTGAGGTAGCTGGGTTGATTGACATAAGCCATTGTCCATTTTCTTCTAATGGTCGTCATAAACATTGAATGTATACCTCTCATAAGCAAGCTTCCATGTATTCTTTTTACCTTGCGTTTCAGTGTATTTATCGTTACTGACCAGCAAGTCACTTTATTCTTCTTTGTGTTCGTAAGTATTGCATCATGGAGTACATGTTTCTCTAAGTGATACAGTAACATCGTCATTCTTAAGTATTTTCACATCGTTTCAGCATAGGTTCATATATCTTCTTTAGGACATTATTTTGCTGTCATTAGACATTGTTTAACGTACATCCATGTCACGCACCATTTTATTCATGGCTGCATTTCGGCAACTCTGCAAGAGACATGCTTCGTGGTAGCATTCTTCCACTGTTTCATCATGAGGGTGCATTCTGAACGGTTGGCTAAGTGCATATCGTCTTTCATATACTCAGTGCATTATACAAATATTGCAGGTGTTTATACACAGGTTCCAATTGTGGCTCTTCGTCTGTCATTCCAATAGGATAGGGTCAGGGGGCGGTGACTAGGGAGAATGCGTCCACCTGCTCCTCTATATTCCCCCTTCTGGTCGCATTTTCGACCAAACACTTTGTCTCCTCTTCAGCAATTCCTGCTTCATCTTCTTCGATCATCTCGTCATATTTGCTTTTCTTTGGGACCCATATTTTTGCCGCCCCCCTCAGGTGGGCAGCTTTCTTTATATGTTTATGCACACTCCAGGTCATCAGACAATCTCCTGCCGGTGCACAAAATATCCATCGTCCCACACTTTCTTCAGATCCTGGGGATAATAGAACTTCGTTTCTGGAGGTGCAACAGAACTCTTCTTTATATTCTATCGAGTACTTTCTTCTGTCTGCATTTGTTCTCCATTATGGCTGTTAATGTGAATCATTAGCTTTATTCCAATAGCTTTCTTGGCCGTTTTCTGGCATTGTCCCATGATGATCCTTATGAGACAGAATCCCAACATTACTAATAGTAATAATTTAAAAGCATTTGCCAACCAAGATGGAATCCATCCAACCAAAGATGAAAACCACTCGTCTCCTGCTGTTTTGTCACCTTCATCGTCCATCTTTGTATGCAGGGTTGTCAGCATTGTTATTGCCTCTGTCAGGGTCCCATTATATCCATCACAAGAAGGTATAAATGTACAGAAAGAGGCCCGACTTTGGCACAAATGCCTCCTTCCATTGGAGTTATCAGATCCAGAACATACCTCTTCTGGATAGTCATCAGCCTGATGTCTCTCAACTCTTCCTTTATTTCGTTGAATCCTTTTATTGTTGCATTGATCCTGTGAGAAACCTGAAGGTGTCTTCCTCTCTAGTCCCGGGGGGTCTGTCATCCAGGTGGCCAGGACACAGCCATTGCTATTGGATGAAGTTCCTGGGGGTGGACCAGTGAGGTAGGATCACCTAGATGGGAGGTCATCGGGGAGTGGAAGTGGGACACCGACAGGTGAGATGCAGTATCCCCCTTCTTCTGACAACTTTTCCCCAACCTTAAACATATGATACACAAACCCTTTACCCCCCCCCCCTCCTTTTCCGACACAAAATCTTGGCATACCACCAAGGACGACAGACTAACACTCGAGCTATTTACCTGACATGTGCCAACACCGGTCAGGAAGAGTCAGACAACTGACCAGAACCACACACACAGGGCAGCCCTTTCCCATCCCCACTGGGATAAAAGTTGGAGCACAAGAGCGGAATACGAGCAAGGCAGACCGCAAGTCAAGAGAGCAAACTCAACACAGCAGTTCAAGAAGAGGAGAAAGACAGCGCATACCAAGAGGGTGACAAGGGGAGAAGCGACCTTGCCCTTTCCGACCAAAGCCCGTGAAGCCTCTGTAGAAGGAAAGGTAAGACCGCAAACAATAGCCAGCGTGTATTGCAGCAGATGTCAACGGTACAAAAGACCCTCCTCCGCTGATAACCAATCTGGGGAGAGACGCTTGTCTCCGTAGTACCAACCTTGACTCCAAAGAGAAAGAAAGCCAAGACTCCCTTTGTGCTTTTCTTCCATCTTTCAAATTAGCATTCTTGGTTCCAAGCCAATGTACTCCTCTATTTTGCAAGGAAAACTGCTCCTTCATCATCTTTTCACTTTAATATCCTGTGCTCATATTTTGAGGTAGTTGGGTTGATTGACATGAGCTGTTGTTCATTTTCTTCTAATGGTTGTCCTAAACAGAGATTATACACCTCTCATAAGCAAGCTTCTATGTATTCTTTCTAACTTGAGTTTCAGCGTATTTACAGTTATTGACCAGTGAGTCACTTCATTCTTCTTTGTGTTCGTAAGTACTGCATCATGGAGTACATGTTTCATCCTGAACCCTTGCTTAGCTCCAGTGATCGCCCAGCATAGCACTGCCATAACTATATATCTACCCACGCTCCAACCGCACCAGCCTACACTGGTTGACTAACGTTCCTCAGTGCAATTGTGAACACACCATTTTATACATCCTGCTTGCATCACCCATGGGTCCCACAGGCTCCTACCCTGCCGAGACCTAGTCTCTGCCCTGAACATCGCTAGTGCCTACCTATTGTTGAATACCCTAAGCACTAACCTAACTCTCCCAGCTCGGATAATTCAGCCTATCGCATTGATGACACAGTCTTGCCTGGCACCTAAGATACGGCTTCTACCCCCTCAGCCCAATCCACCACTATCAACTAACCAGATTGACAGAGCCTTGGAGTAACTATGATCCTAAAATTCATCCAGCTGCCCTCACTAGTACGGACCCTAGCACTAATCAGCCTGTTGCTCATGGCCTTTACCATGACCGACGTTAATTACACCCCTTGTCTGCTAGCGGATAGAAACGGCAGACTTAGGGCCAGACTACCTCGCCTCTACAAGCTTCCCTGTAGTAAGCTCATAATACCTAACAAGAAACAAATTGTAAATACCCCTAATATCATATCTACACCTAACAGCAATACTGAAAATTTGCACAGAATACTGTTCTCTAAACCTCACCTCCCTCACAAAATTATAAGCAACCTTTCAAAACCTCAACCCCTCACTGATAGCCTACAGGACCCAAAAAACCAGACCACTATCTCTGACGCCCTGATTAACGCTAGGTCGCTAGTGGCACACGGCGCTGAAATGGCAGATACCATCTCCACTGAGAAACCTTGACATCCTAGCTGTCACAGGGTCATGGCTGCATGACGCCGCAGGTCCAGCCCTTACTCTAGCAGTCCCTGAAAACTACCACATATTTAGAGCAGACAGACCTAATGCCAAAGGAGGCGGATTAGCCCTCTTGGCTAAATCTGACCTTTCCATAAGATGTGTACCCTCGCCTCCAATCAAATCCTGCAAACTGCTTACTGTCAAGCTCCCTGTATCCAACTGCAATACTCTAACTATTTACCTACTCTATAGGCCCCCGGGGCCTATCGGCACCTTTGAAGAGGACATATCTAGTATCCTAGAAAATAATAATAAAGATTCTTCACAAATTCTACTAGTGGGTAACTTCAACCTCGGTTTCAATGACGCTACAGACAAAAATGCCCAGACAGTAGCCAATATCCTAATAGAACAAGGACTGACGCAAAGAGTATCCTCGCCTACCCATGACAGTCTGGGTATCGGACCAGAACTGCGAAATTTCCATTGCCAAGATCACCACTCAACATTGGACTGACCACCATTTTATCACCTCCACCCTAGCCACACCCAATCAACAACCCAAAAACAAATCCATGGTACCTCTTCTTCCTACGAGAAGTAAAAAGAACATCACCCCGGAAAGTCTACTTCCTCTCACCCTTACCATCACTTAACTCACTACCAAATACCTCTGACCCTAATCTCATGGAGGAAGCATACATCAACACCATGTTGAAAGCACTAGACACTATTGCACCTCTTAAGATGGGCAGAAGCAAACAGCGCACACACCTTAATGCCTGTTCTCACCTCACCTCAAAAATTTGAGACTACAAAAAAGGAAATTAGAAACCATATGGCGACACATCCCTAAAGATGAAAATAAATCTATTTTAACAAACTTTGCCAATAGCTAAAAAAGAAAAAAAATAAGCACAAAAAGAGACCTCTACAATGAAACAATCTTTAAAGCTAGCTCAAACACGAAATAATTATTTTTGATACTATGTGAAATGGAATCCCCCATTCCACCTACACACAATGCCCCTAAAGTTAAACTATTGTATAAAAGCATACAGAATGCCCTAGCTAACAAAACAACTATTTCAAAATAAGATAGCAAACAAAAAAGCTTCCCTAGATAATCTTGAACCACATCCGACCATCCCTCTAGAAACTAATAGATCAGTAGAACCATTCAGATTCACAAAAATTTCCATCCAGGAAACTGAAACAATTATCTCCTCTTTAAAACCATCCAACTACCAAGGTGATAACTGTCCTGCACAAATAATCAAAGAGGTAGCTAGAGACCTCGCCCCATTAATCTCCAAACTCATCAATGCCTCCTTTGCAAGTAATACTGTCCCAAGTAACTTAAAACAATCTGAGGTCCTACCATTACTAAAAAAACAGACTCTAGATCAGGCCATCCCAACCAATTACAGGCTGATCACCACTGTGCCCTTTCTCTTGAAAATAATCGGCAAAGTAGCATATGCGCAAATACAGTCCTACCTTGAGTCTAACCACCTCCTAGGCTCCCGCCAATCCGGCTTCAGGCCACAACATGACACGGAAACGGCTTCAATTGACCTAGAAACCTGAATTTATGAGCTCAAGGACAATGGGAAAACAGCCATCCTCCTCCTCCTTGATCTGTCTGCTGCCTTCGATCTGGAAGACCACGAAGTGCTATGCAGACATCTGGCATCAGCTGCCCATTTCTCCAAAGATGCAATTGCCTGGGTCCAATCCTTCTTGAATAATAGAACAATGAGAGTTTTCTCCCCGTCGGCATCTGCAGACCCTATCCTGACTACATGCGGCATGCCACAAGAATCTTGTGTCTCGCCGACCATGTATAATATATTTACCAAGCCTCTTTTTGACAAATTGGACAGGCTGGGTGTCACCTACACTAACTAGGCAGATGACACCCAGATCCTTATTCCTCTTTCGGGCCTAGCCTTGGTAAATAAAATCAACCTCCTCATTCAGGCATGGATGGCAGCCCATGATCTATGCCTGAATGATGACAAAACAGAGATTTTGATTCTGGGCTCCGCTGTGAACCTAAAAAAATTGAACAACAACTATTCTGCCTTCAATATAGATGGAAACACTATTAAGGTTATGAAAGAAGTAAAAACCCTTGGCTTCTACCGTGACTCTGCATTAACCTTTAGCAAACAGGTCAACTCCCTGGCATCCTCATCAGCCTACACATGCAAGCTAATCAGGGGCTGCAGGCCATTTTTATCAAAGGCTAGTTGCATTACCATCGCCAATGCATTAGTATTGTCTAAATTGGATTATTGCAATGCCCTCTATCTGGGTGCTAATAAGTATTTCTTAGACAAACTCCGAATTCTACAAAATAATGCGTTAAGAACAGCATTGAACATACCCAACAGAGAGCATGTGTCAGAAATTAGAAGAGAAAATTGCTGGCTAAAAATAAATGATAGCATCCTGCTTAAAAAAGTACCCTGACTTACAAGTGCCTAAACAAGGCAGCACCCCCTTACCTTACAGAGAGAATTGTAAGAAAAACCTTTTCCCGACCCTCTAGAAAAACAAGTGCCTTCTGCCTCAACATTCCAAGATTCAAATTAAAAAAATCGGGATGAATCAGCTTCCCAGTGAGAGCCGCCCAATCTTGGAATGCACTTCTAATCAACCTCAGAGCTGACCAATCCCGCCTTAGCTTCAGACGGTGTCCAGTCAAAGGATCGATTACAAAAGGCTCGAATGCAAAAGCTGAGAGTCAATACGGCCGAAAACCAAAGGTACGATTTTTTTATTTATTTATATATTTATTTTTGGGTTTCCGTGTAGGTAAAAAAAGTGGTTTTTACCACAAACACAGGGGTTGGGGGTCCCCCACCAAAAAAAAAATATTTAAAAAAAAAACATTTCAAACCTTTTGTTTTCGAGACTATTGACTCGAACATTTTGTCATTCGACCCTTTGCAGTCGATCCTTTGACAGCATTGAACATACCCAACAGAGAGCATGTGTCAGAAATTAGAAGAGAAAATTGCTGGCTAAAAATAAATGATAGCATCCTGCTTAAAACAGTACCCTGACTTACAAGTGCCTAAACAAGGCAGCACCCCCTTACCTTACAGAGAGAATTGTAAGAAAAACCTTTTCCCGACCCTCTAGAAAAACAAGTGCCTTCTGCCTCAACATTCCAAGATTCAAATTAAAAAAATCGGGATGAATCAGCTTCCCAGTGAGAGCCGCCCAATCTTGGAATGCACTTCTAATCAACCTCAGAGCTGACCAATCCCGCCTTAGCTTCAGACGGTGTCCAGTCAAAGGATCGATTACAAAAGGCTCGAATGCAAAAGCTGAGAGTCAATACGGCCGAAAACCAAAGGTACGATTTTTTTTATTTATTTATATATTTATTTTTGGGGTTCCGTGTAGGTATAAAAAGTGGTTTTTACCACAAACACAGGGGTTGGGGGTCCCCCCAAAAAAAAAAATATTTAAAAAAAAAACATTTCGAACCTTTTGTTTTCGAGACTATTGACTCGAACATTTTGTCATTCGACCCTTTGCAGTCGATCCTTTGACCTATAACTGCTTCAGACACAATACCTTGAACTGGCTGCATTCTAACGACATCTGATCTGTCACTCGGCACTTGGCTCAGCAACTAACTCAGTTTATGTACTGCATGTTCTTTATTGTATTTAGTTCTGCTCTCCAATCCACACCTATGCCCACTATGTACTGTATTTGTTTATCTTGTATCTTTATCTGACTCCTGTATTCATATGTAACCTAAGCTGTAAATCTCCTTATGCAATCGTTGCGCCCAGTAACCTCTGGGTTCGGTGCGCCTAACAAATAAATAAACAAACTAACAAACAAAAGGGGGTTATTTTTCGATTATATAGCCCACAATGTTTTAGACATGCATTGTTCTACCCCTTTCCCAACCTCTAGCTGTGTTAGCGGCTGTATTAGGTGCATCATTTCTACAAGGCATTTAGGGCTCAGAATGTGGCATATTTTAAGTATTGAATTATCTGTGAAAGATATGTCCAAACATTCATGAGCATCATGTTGGGGATCATCAATTTTATGTCCAGAGCATCATCTGTGAAAGTGTTGTTTTAAACATGCTTTCACCACTATGGCTGTAAAACCCTGAATATCCCGGATATCCCGAATATCAATCCAGGTCACAGCCGATGTGGCTGCATCGTCTTTAACGCTATCAGTCGCCATTAGGGGAAACACATTCCTTGCAGAGGCAGTACAGGTTTTCAATTTGGTTTGAACCGCAAACACAATAAATATTTATAGTCTATGCTACAGCTTGGTTCTACTCACTGCAATCCACTTTATCTGTTAGAGGCTGCAAACAAAACAGAGATGCGTGGTTTTAACTACGGCTAGTTCTCACGACCCTACCAAATACAATCGGCTACTTTATAATATACCCACCGGATGACAGGCTGTCACTCTCTGTTGTCATGAGTGCATCATTCTATATAACCATAGATTCATACCCACTTTCTTCAGAGCCCACTTCACCTACAGATGGTAGCCCAAGCTAAACGTCCAGGGTTTGCTCCAAAACCATAGGGTCATCCCAGGTAGCCATTTCATTTAATGTTTTAAATGAAATCTCCAACAAACTGGCCCATAATCATGACAATGAGCAGCAGCTCGCTGGTGACAGAGAGTGCTGCCATGTTCTCACAGAGCTCACTGGTTGCTCAGTCCGCCATCAAATCCTGAGCATCCCCCATCTCATCATGCCCAACTATGAACACGCTTTATACAATCGTCCACCTATCACCATAACCCAGAGGGAAGTCAGCCCCCTAACCTTGAGAGGAGGCGAGATGGGCCGACAAACCACAACCATGAACATTGGAAGATACCATTAAGCACGAACCAAAGACTCACACCAAAGGCTTCACCAAACCGGCAGACTTATTAACCCATTTCCCCTTTCTGCTCCTCCAACATAACCAACGCCACTACACTTAACTAGGGGCTAGCCACACACCACATAACACATAAACACACCTAGAATCAATCTAATGTACAGACCATGCCATCTCTCTGAGATCTGGCGGCAAACCTAGTGGGAACCCCCCAGCACATAGTCCATAAATCCATCAACTTTACAATCACACATCAACACAATAGTCACACACCAACAGGCACCTGTGACTCTGGACCCCTTATGGATACAACTAATCCAGTGAGCACAACCATGCCCCACCCTAAGATCACAGAACACATACACCTACACAAACACTAGCAGACATGCGATGCACTGAGTCTTACCCATAAGATTACAATAGATCGGTACTCCATAACCAACTGCCACATGCAAAAGAATGCTCACAGACGCCAGTTACTCCTAGTTCTGAACCTATCCTATCATCTTATCCCCACTTACTCACCCAGTCCTCCTCTCTTGCAATGCCACATGAGCGCCTGGAGACTGCCCTTGGGTGGTATCGGGGCATGGTATAAATCAACATAACATAATATAAGACAATAACGGGCATAACTATCATTGAAATCACTGGAACTCCCAGGGGTTGTTTTGCCCCTGTCACAACTGTAGCAGTACATAATTGCTGTTTCTTGGATATCGTGCTGGATAGCCCCTAGGAAGTTGGAAGGCCTACAACAAAAGCTATATAGCCGTGTTGTAAATCCCTCCACCAGTACCGTCATAGCCTTGGAATGACCCTTAGACCTAATTGTAGCCCGTCCAGTTTATATCAAAATTATATCAGACATTCTTGGGATTCTTAGAATTTTATATCACAATTTATATTAAATATTCTCTGGATTTATATCAAATGTATATTAAACATTCTTCTGATTCTTAGCAATTTATATCACAAATGTATATAAAATTTATATCAAAATTGTATAAACTGTATATCAAATTATATTCAAATTATTAGGGTTCAATCAAATGTATATCAAATGCAGATCAAATTCATATAACATTGTTTGGGGGTCAATAAAATGTATATTCAAATTATTGGGGGTCAATCAAATATATGGGGGTTCCTGGGCATGGAAAGGGGCAGTGCTAGGGATGGAAAAAGGGGCCGGGCCACCTGTCAACTGAAACATTTGATGGAAGGTCTGCCCCTGTACTAATAGTGTGTACTTGTATGAATTGGTATTTTAGTAAATGTATGGATTCTTTCTTGTTGTTTTAATCTGATTTACTGATTAGCGTGTCATGTATGTATTTAAATTGACAAGGGGGGGGTCCTGGGAGTCCCTCTGCCAGACATTAGTCCTGGTTACGAGGGACTTACCCAGAGTCTTTAGCTCACTATCTTTCGCAGAGAAGAAATATCCCAAACATATCAGTCTTTGTCCTGCCCTGGGGCAGTCCAGCACCGAAATGCTAGGCAATTCTCCTCTGAACAAGAGTACCAACAGCATCCCCAGACATGTGTTTCGGTCTGGTTGGACCTCATCAGTAGGGAGGAACTGTGCCTCTCTAAGAATAGTGAGCAAGGGGTCCACGTCTGGATTCCCCTAGTAACTTAGGGTGAGACCCAAAGTTACTTAATTATGCAAATTGACAAGGGGGGTCCTGGGAGTCCCTCTGCCAGACATTAGTCCTGGTTACGAGGGACTTACCCAGAGTCTTTATTATACTATATATATACTCACTATTCTTAGAGAGGCACAGCTCCTCCCTAATGATGAGGTCCAACCAGACCGAAACACGTGTCTGGGGATGCTGTTGGTACTCTTGTTCAGAGGAGAATTGCCTAGCATTTCGGTGCTGGACTGCCCCAGGGCAGGACAAAGACTGATATGTTTGGGATATTTCTTCCCTGTGAAAGATAGTGAGTTAAAGACTCTGGGTAAGTCTCTCGCAACCAGGACTAATGTCTGGCAGAGGGACTCCCAGGACCCCCCTTGTTAATATGTATGTATTTAATACTGGATTTTGAAATGTAACTCATTTTATCTTGTAATTTTATGTAACTATTTTAGAATTCTGTAATGTGTTTTATCTTTACTTTGTACCTAAAGAACAACAGTGGAATAAAGGCATTATGATAATGATAATAGAATCGGGAAAAAGGACTCTTCTTTCTTTTATTTGTCATGTTTGGGGCATCAGTGACTGGCAGACAAGTGTCTGTGGTGATGATCAGCCATTGGATCATGGCAGTTACCACTTGAACCTATGCAGAAACATGAATGCCTCATCCATTTAACATTACCTCCACATCCACTCTTCCTCGTCCCAGTACTTACCTCATGAGGCCCCTGCCTCCGACACAGGACTTTCTTTTATTTTTACTATCCCCTATAACTCCTCCCCAACATCCACGTCACTCAGTTTAATTGTTCCTGCCTGCGGCAGGTTGGATTTTTTTCCCGGTGCGGGGCACCGGGGGACGATGATTGCTGTCCCCTTGGTGGGGCTGTGTGGCGGGGCCTTCGGCTCCTTCAGGTGCGGTGTGGCCCCCGGGCCCCCTGTGGGGCTCGGGGTCCCGCTTGAGCAGGAATGCCTCGCCCGGTTTTCTGCTGGGCTATAGGCCGGCGTGAGGCTATCACGGCCCGGGTCTTGTAGGGCCCCAGATGCGGTAAGGAGTTGTGGGCTTTGAGCATGTTTGTGCTCTGATTCTCCTTCCAGCAGTGCAATACATGCTGACTTTTCGATGGTATTCTCCCGATGTTGCTTCGGAGGTGGATGGGCTGCGCCTACGGTGGGGAGGTGGGGCATTGCCAAGGGAATTGTTTGTTTGGTTTTCCCTCTTGGTTGATGCCTTCTGGCTGTGTGTATGGGCGGCGAGTTAGTGTTCTGTTTGTGTCTGTACTAGCCATAGGTATACGTTCTGCTACTCGCAGGCGCCTTGTCCTGTCCTCTTCCTCTGAGCTGTGCGGGGGACGGACGAGGGGGGCTAATATGTTTTTCCTGAGACGGAATGAGAGTGGGGAGACTGCTACAGCGTCATGGAAGTCACGTCCATGTGGGGGGTTCCCAGTAGCTCAGCATTTGGTGCATGGGTCCTCCAGTACCGAAGTGTAGCATTCAAGCCACCTCTCAGTTATGTGAAAGTGAATTGGCAGATTGAGGCACAAGTCTATGCTTAATGGGGTTCCAAGAGCTCCTGGTGCCAGTGGGGGGAGGGGGGTAGGGCTGTCCCTTATATCAATCTCTGGTATGGGCATACCCCAAGGATGGGGTTGCCGTTGGTTTTTTCCGATCCGATATACAGGAAATATTTCATTGCCCCGCTTTGTGTCCAGACTCTACCCATTGCGAGAGGGCGATTTTTTGTTGTCAGGTCCTGTTGATGATGGTCTCACCAGCCTGGTGGGTGGCTCCTCTATGTCGGCTGACGGAGCCGTGGCCATGGGGGTTGGTATATCTGCCCGGAGGCATGTACATCTGCAGGGTTGGGAGCCTTACGGGCTGTCCTTAATTTTCCTTTTGATGGGTCCGCTCTTTTGAGGGCTGACGAAAATGCTGTTAAATTGCGGCGCAGGCCTGCTTCAACATCCGAGGATTATTCCTCTGGTGCAGGTGCAGTGCCTGGCAGGTTTTTCTCTGGCTCCTCGTCTATGTCTTTTCAGGGATCAGTGGCGAAGCAGGGTCCTCCACACTCCTCTCGTCCTGGGCCGGTGCTGTAGTCCTGACGGTTTGGACAGTTCTGTGGTGGGTGGATCTGTCTGTTTTTCCGGTATGGGACCGGTGGTGTTCGGCTTCCTGGGTGCCGTACTCCTTTCCGTGGGGTTATCGAGTGTCGTTCCTGTCTCAACCTGTCTGGGTTTGCATGGTTAGGACTTTGGTACCCAGCTCACGGACTAACAGGTTGGCCATGGGAACCATTCTCTCCGAATTGTTGTTGTAGGTGGCCTTCATGCCCGTTCCTCTTCCTGTTCGAGGTTGAGTTTTCTACTCACGGATGTCCCTGGTCCCAGTTAAGCAGAATTATATGCAGTACCCTTTAGGAACACTACACACAATTAAGACTACAAGTGACAGTACAATTTCACCTTTGGTACAAGCCTGTACTATACAATTATAGTGGTAGCAGTAGCGGAGCAGCCAGACTTCTCTCAAGAGTAAGTGAGCAGTACAAATAGTTACACAAAGGACAGCAATTACTATGATTTAGGCAAACACTGACTCAAGGTTTCTAAGTAAAAGAATATATATTTATTTACTCAACAGTTGTATGACATTTCACTATTCTAAGCAAGTAAAAAATCACAATCATAAATACACCACACCACTTCCCTTATATTCCAGACAAGTTAGGCTCACAAAATGAAGTGGGAGCAAAATGGCACTCCAGCAATTTAAAAGGGAGGGAAAGACAAAGTTATTAGAAATTAGGCAAAACCAGCAGGTAAGTACTCAGGGCAATTGAACAAGAGAGACTACAGTGAGGGGATCAGCTAGAAAAGGCTTAGGGCCAAAGTCAATGGGTCAAAAGTCTTTTGCTCAAGATCACACAGTTCAGGGTAGTTTGTGGTAAAGTTCGTGGCACAGATTCCGGACGGGGTTGGTTGGTAGAAAAGTTAGTTCAAAGAGAAGAGAAGGACAAGCCCTCAGATTGGAGAAAGATTTCAAACACTTTCACCGCGGCTAACCGAAACGGACATCCAGATTTGCACTGTACCTTAAAACCGAGAGGGAGCTGTAGCTGAGGCGGATGTTCCTGGTGGTTCCTGCAGGCTCACGGTTCCTGAAGCGACTGTCGGACTGACACGAAGTAGGAAGACTGGAGAATCCTGTGCCACCCAGGGAAGAAACCAGCAGCAGAGCAAAACAACGAATAGAAGGTGCGCTCCTTAAAACCCAAGCAGGGTCCGACCTTCCTGGCTATCCGGCCCACTGTAGCTCTGTACAGCAAATACAACCAGAGGAGGGGTCCTGGCTTGTAATTTGGGCAAACTGGTTGGTTCCACCAGCTCAAGGGAAGAAGTTTCCTGGAGGATCTTCTCTGTCGTCGGATACTGGCGATTCGGACCTGCAGCAGGGCTTCACCGGGCGGTTCAGTCGTGGTAGGGGTCCTCTTCTTCCAGTTCCTCATTGGTTTTTTCGTTCCAGTGGTGACTCTGCTCTTCCAGTCCCAGAGACCTGCTTTTTATGCAGTTTTCCCCCATTCATACAGCCTAGCTGTCAATCACACAGCAGGGTGGCTGGCCTGGCAAGGCCAGTCCCCTTAGCCAATCAGACAAGAGTGTGACTTGGGTTACCAAGGGAACCCATGGCAGGGGTCCAAAGATCCCTCGCTCACATCCTGCCTACCTAGACTATCAGGCGCCTTAAGGAGAGCTTCTGTGCAGAAGCCCGCGAAAAGACAGCAAACAAAGGAGTCATTCCCGGTTTGGCGCGCAGAGAAAAACACGAGAAAGACTTTAACAAAAAGAAATGCCGAATAAACCCATCCGGAACCAAAATAAAATGTATTTGGTCAAGCGGGTTTATGTTCGAGGCTAATATAATAGCCTAAAACATTACCACTTTTATATAAGATAATCGCGGTAGAAAGGTTATGGTAGATACCACTGCCACCAGCCAAGTCTTAATGTTAAGGGAGCAAATCAAGGCTCCAAGAGGTACAGACAAAAAGGGATAAGAGTTAACCCTTTCCAATACTCCATGTAAGATGGGGTGTAAAGGGTATGTGGTTTAAAGTGACTATATAAAGTTAATGGCAACTTTACCTGTTTCTGGGGGACAGTAGTCAGCCCAAGAAAAATGGAGTCAGTGGGAAGTCTCAATGACAACTCTGTGTCACTGCACTGAAGGTGCTGTGTAAAACACACAAAGGGGCCGATTCATGGAACAAACGTGTGCCGAAAATCCCAGCGCAAGCAGGCGCAAGGTGGCGCAAGCGTGAGAAAGCAAGCACACGTGCACGCGTGCGATTCAAGGAAGGCGCTGCGCTTGTTTCCCACTGGTTGTGCGCCAAATCCGTGCATGTCGCACGCGGGCCCACACGTTATCAAACGGCATGCGCTACGCACACAGCAAAAGCGCACATAGCGCAGCGCACGCAACAAAAGTTGGTGGAACAGTGGGCGTAACACACGGAATGGGGAATAACGCGTGAAAAAGAAGGCGTAACTGGGGAAGTACTGCAGGGAACTACACGGAATGCCCACACGCACGCAAACAACCTGTATTCATGGATTCGAATACGGGAAACCCGCGCACGGCAAAAGACGCACACAGGCGTCAATGCGTCCGCCACACTAAGGCAGGCGGAAGCGTCCCCGCGCAAACAACAAACACGTATATACAGCTACGATGAATGCCCCATTTGTCGCAGCACTGCTCGTGGGACACCGCAGGAGGAGAATAGCCAGGGCCTGCATTTTTCACCACGGACAAGCCTTTTTGGGATGCCTGACGACCAGGTCTACGGCAGGTATAGGTTTCCACCCCGTATCATCCTAGACCTGGTCAGGGAGTGGGAAGATGACCTTACATCCCCCACCCTTTGCTCCCAAGCATTGAGCCCCTTGGAGAAGGTGCTCAATGTCCTGCATTTTTTGGCCACTGGGTCATTTCAGCGGACTACTGCCATAGTGGGGGGGTCTCACAGGCCACGCAGTCACGCTGCCTACACCAGGTTTTGGCAATCATGACAGCGCGCCCCTCAGTCCGCAGGCACATATACATGCCCAGAACACCCGCAGAAAGGCAGGCCGTTGTCCTGGACTTTTACAGGGTGGCACACTTCCCCAAAGTGCTCGGTGCCATAGATTGCACCCATGTGGCTCTACGTCCACCTAGGGCCACTGATCACATCTACCGAATCCGCAAGCACTGGCATTCCATCAATGTACAGGTGGTATGCGATGCAAAGGGAATCATCACCTCTGTCTATGCAAACTACCCTGGTTCCACCCATGACAGTTTCATATACAGAATGTCCGCCCTGAGCCGGGCCCTGGAAGCTGGGCAGCATGGCGACACATGGCTCCTAGGTGAGTACAAATGCCCTTGCACATGCATGCATGTCTCACACACACACACACACAAATACCCAAACCCCAATAATCACAACCATTATCACCTCTCCAGGGGACAGTGCCTACCCTCTGAGCAACCACATGATGACGCCAATCCGGAACCCCACCACACCACCCCAGGTAAGATACAAAGCGGCCCATATTGCAACCAGGGACATAGTGGAGCGCACATTCGGAGTACTCAAGCCACGCTTCTGCTCCCTTGACCGCTCTGGCGGGCAGCTACTCGATGCACCCCCAGTAGTGTGCAGGATCATTGTGGCAGCATGTGTCCTGCACAATGTTGCAACACGGCAGGGCGTACCGGTGGACATGGTGGTGCCCCCACATCCCCAACCACAGGCACAGGTGCTGCCCATGGGAGGGAATAGGGCACGTGGCGAGGAAGCCCGGACCCAGCTTGTGGCCACATTTTTCACCTAAATTCCCACCCCTGCGGTGTGCACACAGGCCTGGCACATACCAGGTGACAATCGATGATGACAAAGAGACAGTCAACTGTCACAACCTTACCACCCTGAGATTGTTGCCATGGAAGTGCCACATTGTATGCATCCCTAGCTACGTAAACACAAGCAATCCTGTGTGACCAAAAGGCACACATGCAAGGTGTGAATCACACACACCTGCAAAACAGGCCTATCACTGGTATGTCACTCAAACCCTCCCAAACCACAACATGACAAGGCAAGCAATAGCCATACACCAACACAGTACCAATAAGGTACACATTGCCATGTGAAAAATGTAAATTGGCATCAGACAATGATGCCTGACATGGAATCAGATGAAATGACTGACCAACAACCTCCCACCCAAAATAAGCCATACCCAAATGCATTCCAAAAGTCGTAGTTGTAACTTAACAATGAATGCCTGTCTACATGCACATTGTGCATTGCAAAATCAACACTGCAGCTTCTGTGTGCCGTGTCCACCTCCTGCAACACACTGCTCAGTGCACAGCACAGTTAACAGCCATTGTGTGTGATGCACACCCTGGCATCACATCTAAGCGACAAACCACATCAAAAAGCAAATTAGGCATGTACAGGATCCACAATTGGTCATAGGACATGTGCTGCAGGGACACAGTGGGCACCAGAAGGCAAACAGAGTGTGCACATGGACATGGAAGGGTGGTTGTACATGTTGTGCATTATAGTGTGAGTGTGTGGGTCAGTAGGGACATGCACTCAACATATACATGTGCAATCAAGTGACCATCAGTGTCCTCTATACATCACATGTGAACATTCACCATGTGTACACCCCAGCATGTCAAACCACAACTATCCCCTCACACCTGAAAGGTAAACACAACACATGAACAGGCATTGATCAGCAGAACACATCATGTACATAGGATACCACAATTACAATGTCAGGGTGCCCATCACACTGCAGGGCAAGGCAACTATCACCAACAAAGCACCCCCTCTCCCTCACAGATCACCATGACCCACTGAACAACTGCACCTGGGTTATGGAGCCTTCATCCTTGAATTTCACCTGGCCACAGGATCACCCTTCCCCTTTGTCACCATCTCCCACCTTGTGTGTAAAAAGTTGCCAGAACCCTCAGAGTCCACCTTGATTTGCAAAAACACTACATCCAAGAGAACTCAAAGCACGCCAACACAGAAGCCAAGCGAAAGGCCTGCAGGCAGAAAAACAAACCAGAACAGCCTACAGTAGATGACTTGAAGTAGCAGTACCTCACAAAGGCCAAGTACTACCAAAATGATGTAACAACCAAGGTAGCACAGTAAAACAATGTCACAACAGGATGTGTACCATGTGTGGTACATAACATAGAATGATGCACCACAAACGGATGAGTACTGTCACAGCTCCCGTGTACAAGCGCAGGAGTGGCACGAACCAACCACCCCCACCGTGGTCTGGGTGCCTGCAAGGTCAAACTCACGCAGCCCTCTAAGACCCTGGTGGGGAAGGAGGGTCAGGGATATGCAGTCGGGGCAGGCGTTGGCATACTGGATAACCGGAATGAGGGGCAGGAGAGCGGAGTAGGATTGACACGGGAAAGTAGGGAATGCACAAAAATGTACTACTCACATTAACACATACACAATCATACCAAAATTGTTCATCATGCACATAGCAGCAATTCACTGAAATTGAAGTCAAAGAGAAACTTATCTCTGGGGTGAGTGCTGGCCTCCTGCCTGCGCACTCTCAGGTCCGGTAACAGGAGCACTTCAATGCTGCAAAGAGAGCCAAAGTGAATAATCTGTGCGTGCCCATAACACACAAGCACACCACCAAATATGCCACAAAGTAACAAACTACTCTACAAACAGACAATCTGGTGTGGATGCTTCGTACCCATTCGTAACATTACCCCTGTGATGGTTCATACACAGTCAATGCAGTAAGTCAGGCGCCGGTGGGTGCGTGGCAAATGGAACATCAATGTGTCACAATTCACACAACATGCAATGTTCCCTGGGTAAGCAGACAGACGCATATAGCAAGGTATGACTTCAGAACAAGTCGTTTTCCACCATGACCGAAATAAAGTAGGCAGTGCATGTTTCAAATTCTACATGGAAATGAAATGCACTGCACCCGAGTCTGTCCCTTGCTGTCTGTCCCTGTGAGCTGCTTCTTTCCATGTCTCGGAACGCTACATGGCTGATACAAGTGCCTCAATGGACCATGGTGGACCGGAGGGTATGTGCCACTGGCCCTGCAGGGGCCCCAGACAACCTTACAATCAACTAGCCATCAGTCCACCAACACATCTGAGCTGTATTGTGCGCTTCAACACCAATATTCGTCCAAGCTCACCGTCAGTGCTGCTGCTAAGCATGCATGCGCAACTGGCCTGGTGGAAGGTTTGCTGTGTTGTGGCCCCCCTGTGCTGCTCACCTTGCCTGGAGTCCCTTGAAACACGTCAGCAGTTTTAGGATGTATGATTGCAATCCCTGTGCCTCGGCTTGCGCACACATGTGCATGTGGGCACCACCAAACGTGTCCAGATTCCAGACGTCCAATGGCCCATGTCTGCTGGCAAAGGTGGTCTGGAGGCTCATCCCCCTGCAGAAAGGGCATGAAACACATGATTAATGCTTTAGATTCATCTGTGTGTGTCTCTTCAGGCATCTCATGACTGGACCACGTCAGAGATGTACATCAGAAATCATACCATCAGTCCGTCTTTCACAGCCAAAGTGTGGAACACACTATCTACGGCATGAATTGCAACAAGCACATGTACAGTAAAGATAAGAAACATACTACACAATGCATAGCAATGAATGTACACATGAATCATGAAACACCCCATCTAGCAAAATCAGAACAGTGGTCAATAACACCCCAATCATCCTCAATAGGGGTGTTAACACAAGTTCCACAGCAGCAGACATGCCACAGATATGACAGTCCAAAGCCCTTGTGTAATAGGCTGTTACACCGAACCATCCTTGCGAGCCCATGGATAAGGGAAGCAGGAGTGGCATATGTGAGTCAAGGACCCCAAGCAGCAAACACATACACAAGACAAGCCTGAAGGGCCCAGCTGGAACAGACAGTGGATGCTTTCAAAAGCCACAAAGCACCACACCATCACATGAAAGCACAGTAGACAAGCAATTTTAAACCATATTAACTAATTACACTAACTATGAAAAACCTACATTACCTAATTAAACTAACTATCAAACAGAAACTTAACTAACTAAACTAAAAGAAAAATCAAAAATGGCCACATACGACCCGGGGGAGGGGGCACTCAGGAGGGAGGAGGTACAGGGTGCTGCTCAACACCCACATGCGATGATGCTGAGCAAAAAAGCACAGCCCGACCTATGTGGGAGATAGATTGTCATCCGAGTCTGGCTCATCCTGGAAAAGAGGACGTGGCACAGTAGCCTGGCCATGCCTAGCCGCAGCTTGCCCCTCGTCGGCAGCAAGTCTGCCGGACGAGTGAGCCTGTTTCTGTGTGGCGATGACAAGTAGGTCTGCATGCAGAACCTCCCGTGATACACGTGCTTCCTCTTGCAAGGTAGCACGTGTAACACGGAGTTCCTCCTGCAAGGCCTGGCTGGACAACCGCTGCACCTCCTGGCAAGCCTGTAGCTCAGCCGAGATGGTACGCTCAAGCTGTGCAAACCTCTCCTCTGCCCGCTGCCTCTGGGACATCAGAAGGACACCCAGAGTGGATCTGAGGGAAGCATACTCCTCCCTCAGGGCCTCCATGTGTGCCTCTGCGTGAGCAGCAATTGCTTCACGCAGAGACAACATTTCAGCCTGGCGTGCCCTGTCTGAGGCCGCCATGCCCAGCCTGAGCGAGCGGGCCGTGGACCGTGCCGCCTACTGCTGGAGAAGCACCTGCCTAGCAGGGGGGAGCACGGATCGGGCCACACGCTCCATGCTCTCAGCGATGTTCTCCATTGCTGTCCCCTGCCATTCAGAATTGGCAGTCATGTCTTGCTCCCACTCAGTATACTGCGGTTGCGTTGGCCCCCAGCTGCACGACTACATGCCCCCGTCGACGTGATGTCCCAGGCACATCAGTGACTGGTGTGGAGGGGGACCCTGCGTCCCGATCCACCACGGGCGGAGGTTCCAAGACTGTCTGACCCCTCATTGCAGGTGTCGCGGACAGAGGAGTGTCCACATCAGAATCACTCACCCCTGACACGTGGACCTGATGCTCATCCAACTCGACATGGACATCAGAGTTGTCATTAGGGCTGGACTCATAGGCAGCCAGAGACGAGATAGACTGTAGCACTTGGGGGGTTTTGTGGCCTACCACCCCACGACCCCCACTTGTAATGGGTTGATGTAGTGATAACAACCCTGTGCCTGGCATGACAACACCATCCTCCGGCTCCATTGTGTCATCATCTGAAAAATTGAGTGAAAAAAGGTGACTACACATGTTAGAAGCACACAACATACACACAGACCGACAACAAACACATCAGGCAGACATGTGACACAAAATAGAACCTGGCATGCATGCTGCGTCAACTTGGAATTGCTTCTGTGATCGGACCTGTTGAAAGGTGGCAGTTTGCATTGAAGTGGGTCTATGTAGTGCAGCAAATGTGTATGTTACTCACTACCTACATGTACAAGGACTTCATGGTGTGTGTCAGAAAATGTGAAGGCAGTGCAAGGTCAACTTCAGGCATCACGTGCAATGTGCATTCAATGGGTAGCATATCTACAAGCAAAGCACCCCTCCACCCAAGTGCAAAAGCAGGGATGCCTAGCATGGTATCAAAAGGCTGACCATAGACCTGTGTATTGAGAGGCAGTGTTGACTAGCATCAACAGCTTCATGTGAGTCAAGTGACAACACTGCAAATGATGATGGGACAGTACGCAGGACACATGCTGAAACCTCTGGAGGCCACCCACGTGTGAAGAAGACACTACACCAGTTGGATAGAGTCATTGGCCATTAAACAGGCTGAGGCCTATGTCCCACACAGATTGTCAGACCCTAAACATGTGTGCAATGCAGTACTGAGCCACAGTTGACATGGGAAGGCTGATGAAATGCCATGCAATGTATGTCACCCAGGACTTGTATTACAGTGATCATCCAGTCAAGGACACATAGGGGCATGCGTGCAATGCACATGGAGCATGAATGGGCACTCATGTCCCTGCGGGGCATCTGACCTCTGCACAGTACAAGTGAGATACCCTGCATCCAGTACTAAGGATGTACCACACAGCATATGTCTGGCAGATTGGCCGCTGGAAGTTAGCATGTACACAGGACGCATGAACAGGGAAGTACCCAACGGCAATATGGAAGCAGACCAGTGCAAAGGTGGAATTGGGGTGCAGAGCGGGGGTGGAGGTGCAAGGGAGCATGCCTACATGGAGTACCCGCATGCAGGCAGAGGACACATGCACGTCAGTCATGCTATGACATTGTGCCTGGGCTGAGAGGAAGGTCACCCCACGCTACATGCAGAAGGGCCAGTGAGCTGGAACATGGACCGGAGGGGCATACTGGTAACCAGCATGTGAGTAGGGTGCAATAGTGGTGATGCGGACAGTCCCCGTCTGCTCCACATGTCCACCATCCAGCAGAGCAGACATGCATCACGGAAGCATTGCATTACTTGCACATCAGAACCATGTACACATCACATGTAGTGGCAATCATGCACAACACATCCCACAAGTAAAACACACACGTCCTCAACAAACAAGCATCAACACTCACTGAACTGGGCATCAAAGTCCGGCATCTCTCCCACTCCTTCGACCGATTCAGATGGTATGAACTCTGCAACGAGTGACTCATGCGGAGTGAGGTCTTCCTCCTCTGGTGCAGGCCCACCGCCAGTCACCAGAGTCAAGTTGTAATTTGAGGCACGCTTAGCCTTAGCGCTGCGTTTGATGTCATTCCAACGCTTTTTGCACTCTTGCGCCGTGCGCACCTCATGGCCGAATGCACTAACATGTCCGCAACATGCTTCTATTGGGTATCACGGTGGGCAGCTGTAGTCTGACTATTGGCACCCACTAGCATGTCACGACTGTGACCCCGCACGTAGTTCACGAGGAAGTCCAGTTCCTGGTTGCAGAAAGGCTTCTTCCTGGACGTGCAGAAGGTCGTGGCTGTGTGTGGGGTCCCAGCCTGTGCTGCAGGTGCAACCTTCCTCCTCTTGGATTGTGGCGCAGACCCTGGCTGGCTAATGCTGCCCTGACCAGTGTGGCCAGTGGGTTCGGTGGATTGAGCCAAGGGAGTGGCAGGTGGAGGGACGACCAAAGGCCTGACTTGTGTCAGTGGCAGCTGGGTGCCCTCTAATGGACCCTGCGCAGCAACATCCGCTGTGGCAGGGTCATTGACCGCAACTGTCCTGGTTGGCAGACTCACAACCGGGGTGTTGTTGGGTGCATCTGCCCCTGCACTTGCCAACACCCGGCTGTTCGGGGCTGCAGATGACATAACTGCCCCAGGGACAAGTGTCTTGGTCAGGGCAGCCCTGCGTGTCCCTACGGTTTCCCTCCTGGCCTGTTGGAAATCTTCCAAGGGCTCCTCAAGTGCCAACGCAGCCTGCGCTGGCAGACCCTGAGCCTGGGTGGTGGTGTCCACAGCTGCACCTGCAGCTACCACTACCCTTGGACCCTTGGCAGTCGATGTAACGGACTGCCGGGTCACGCGGGTGCCAGTGCCAGATGCAGAAGCTGCATCTCCCGGAACCACAGGGGGTGGTGGCATGACTGCACCGACACATGGCACAACATCGTGCTCAAGTGGCGCAACCCTGCCTCTTCCCCCTCTGCGGCCCTGCTGGACACCCTGGAGTCCCCCTACTCCCTGGTCACCCCGGCCACGTCCTCGACCACACCCGCATAAGGAGTATGCCCAGCTGAGGAACCCCTCACCTTTGGTGGTCTCCCAACCATGGCACAGATGGAGTAGTGCCGGCACAGATGGAGTAGTGCCAATGGGAGGTGTACACCACAATTGACCTGGGCAATTGGGGTGAAGGGGGTGGGAAGCAAGATGTTAACAGCCCCCCTGCACCTGCAAGGCTGTATGTGACCCCGGTGATGTAGTGACGGGTCACGCAATGCTCAGGCACCCCAAAACTGCAGTAAAACGTGCATGCAACCCTGCAGCCTACGTGCGTGGAATCAACCTCCCGCAGTACGCAGTGGCACCCAGTAACACGATAAATGCGTACGCGTGGGGCACGCAGGCTACTATGACATCGAAAACAGGTGCGATACACAGGGGCACCCGCAGTGGGAAAAATAGCGTGCGCGACTCACTGTCTGACTAGCACGATGCAAAAAAACACGCGTAGCCAATACCCCTGCCAAAAGAAGAGATACGTCCTTGATAGCTGTGAAGTTATGATGGCGCGCGAAACAACACAAAGCAGCAACACACGTCGGTCTCCACAAAAGGCACGTACAGCGAACTGCTGGCCCCGCTCACCTTTAACCCGTGCTGAGGGAAACGCCCGCGCACGTCACGTCAATTACGCGCATAGGCCCTTTCCTCGGATTACACGCATTCACACGCGGACGTGCAGTTTTTTCACGTACGCTGAACCACTATGCCCACGTCACGAGGGAAATGCCTGTGTCCGTCCGCGCGCATCACCTCACAGAAGCACTTACGCGCGAAGGGCCTTTGGTCCAATGAAATCGCATACGTGTGCTGACGCGCTTACGCGCTAAGGCCCTTTCCTCAAATTACACACTGACGTGCAAGATTTTCAAGTGCCAATTCACTCCGTATCAAGCTGGCCATGCGTACACACACGGAAGACCGCGCTCCTGCCCAGAAGGCCAAATTACTGCCCCCCAGCGCCCTGAGCACGCTCCCACCAGGCATCTGCTGCTGCCTGACTGCCTGCTGCCCATGTGCCCTTCCATTTGCTGCCGGCACGTCAGCCAGGGGTGCTGTTGCTGTGACCACCCCTGCTCGAACCGAAGACTCCCGACTGAGATTCTATCGCTCCACAGCCCAGCCCCAGGACCCAGTTGCCCACCCACTCCTGCCTCTGGGGTTGCCATGTCCAGCACTACACCATCTGGCAGCACTGGCAACCCCCAGCCAGAGAGCCAGAGGGCCACCAGCTTCAGTGCCACCGAAGTTGGTGTCCTGGTGGAGCAAGTCCTGGGGCAGTATGATGCCCTCTTTGGAAGTTTGCGCGCCGACAAGGAAGTACGGACAAGGATCTGGATGGACATCGTGACTGCCATCAACGCGGAGGGGGTGGCAGTCCGCAACTTACAACATGTCAAGAAGCGCTGGGAGGACTTCAGGTCCAGGACCCTCAACAAGGCCCGGCGCCTCGCTAAGGCAGCAGATGCCAACTGGCACCGGGGCCAGCTGTCAGACCATCAAATGAGGGTCCTGGAACGCATATGCCCAGTGCTCTACGTCCAGATCCTTGAGAGGCAGACCCGTGTGGAGTCGAGCAGTAAGAGTACATGCATGTTGATGGTATGCTGTGCGTGTCGTGTTGTGCCAGTAGTGTGCAGGTTGCACATGTGTTTATGTAGGGCCATGTAGGGATGTGTATGAACATGGGTGTGTGGCTGCCACATGTGAGTCCTCTCAGGTGTGAGACACATTGATGGTGTATGTGTTAGTAAGCATGCTGGGCATATGCAGGTGTGGGAGCACACAGGTTTCAATCTCTCCGTATGTACATTGGCATGGTTGTGGCACGGATGGTGGTTCATAATTCATGCATCTGCACTGTGTACATGTGCATGTATGTGTATTTGACAAGTGTGCAAATGTGATGCATCATGGATGCACGTGACACTGATATGGAGAAGGATGAATGGCAGATGTGACATGTATGGCAATCTCTTCACTGAAACAGTTGCAGGAGATGTAGACATGCATGTAAGTGTGGTGGCGTGTGTGCATGTCTAGTGCACTCTCTGTGTTTCATGTGATGTCTGGCTCACCTTTGGCTGCTCATGCTGTTGTATGTGTATGGATGGTGCTGGCCGTTGTGATATGGCTGTGGAATAGCTTATGTGTGTGAGTTGAAATGACATGTGTGTTGGGGATTGTGATGCCATGTCTGAAGTTTGACACTGCCACTCATGTGGAACTGTCATGTGTGTATCAGTCCATTGTACAGTGCCCTGATGCCTGTCTCCAATCTCTCCCTGTCTGCAGCGTCAACTGATGAAGAGGGCGGAGAGGGTGCTGTGGAGCACAGCGGAAGGGATCGCACCGCCAGCCGGAGATGCAAGGCTCGGCTCCCCTCCCAGGTTGTGATCTCGTCGGGGAGTGAGGAGTCCGGTGCCGCGTCCCAGGCCACAGCTGCCGAGAGGCGGAGGTCGGAGTTGGACTCCTCGGCAGCAGAAGGGGCAGCTGAGACCCCACAGGGTCCGACGGAGGAAGATGGCACGGATTCATCCAGGTTGGTGGGGGGTTTTGTGGAGGAGGAGGCAGTACAAGGGACAGAGACGGGGTCTGGAGGTGGGGATTCCACTGGTGCTAGTGGTGCAGTGCAGGGGCAGGGACAGGAGGCAGCACAGGCCACCGCGGAGGTGCCTGTGTGTAATCCTGTCCCCGATCCTGTGACTGCATCATCCCGCACCAGCAGGGATGCCTACGTCCAGACCCGTTTTCAGGGAGGGGATCCGCTTACAACAACTGACCTTCCTCTCCTTGCGGACGTGGCTATCCAGGACCGGGTTGAGCCTGTCCTGGGTGGGGTGGCGTTGCGTCAACGGGCCATGCGAGCTGACCTGCAGTCTTTTCATGAGGAGACTGCACGTCTTCTCGGATGGCTCGTTGACCGCGTTGACCTACTGGGACAGCTCACCAGGGCCGGATTCCGCCGTTTTCTGGACCTTGTTCCGACCCCCTCCTCAACTGAACCCCCTATGCCCCAGTCGTCATCGATGCCATCTTCCCACCCATGTATCACCTGGGTACCCTGTGGAGCTGCCTCTGACCATGCGGCCAGGCTGGTGGAGGACACATCCCTGCCACAGTCGGGAGTCGGACATCCAGCAGGGGTGGCCACCTCAACAACTGCACCCCAGTCGGAGGAGGATGTGCAGGCAGCAAGAGCCAGGGCACAGGCAGAGGCATAAGGTGGGAGCCATCATGGCTTGAGGCCTTCGACATCGGAGGGGCAGGCATCAGCCAGAGGGCAGTAGGACCCAGGACTGGAAGTGTCTTCCGTATGGCAGCGGTTAGGCCATGCTATAGATGCGGAGCGGCAGCGGGCAGAAGAGGCACGGCTCACGATGGTCAGGGTGGAGAACTCCATGCGGAGGGCCCTGAGGCGGGCCGAGTGCCTCGAGGCAATTCGCAGGGAGTTGGAGAACATGTCGTCGTCCCTGCGAACCCTCGGGCCATGGAAGAGGACCGCCTCCAGGACTTGAGCAGGAGTTCGATGATGCCCTAGACTGGGACATCCAAAAGTGAGCCGTCGGACTAGCCTGCTGCCCTTGTAAATAATTTTTAGAGTTAGGTTTCCTTTACGTTTTCCTTTTATTTGTGGTCAATGGACAATGCCACCCAAATTTGTATATAGTTATATTTTTAGGTAGTTAGTTAGGTAGGTTTCATTTGTTTGGTTGTGATCATGGACCCTTTACATCCTTGGACAATGGATTGTATATAGTTTCATCATGTATTTTTTTTTTTTTGCATTATGGACATGGAGCAATGGATTTATTTATTCCGGACAATGGATTGTAAATAGTTGGACTATGGATTGATTTCTCTTTTTTTTATTATGAACATGAAGCAATGGATTTTTTTTTTTACATTTCCTTTGGATTTGCGTTGTTGGAGGGTGACTTTGTACTGTTTTTCTTTCAAATTTATATGGATTGGTTATCATTTTCATTCTATCATCTTTTTCACGTGCTTTTCATTTCATGTTTCATATTTTGGTATGCTTTCATTTCATTTTTGATTTCATGTACATAATACATTTTCATTTTTTAGTTCCATGTGTTGGATTCGCTCATTGGGTTGATGCATGTGAAAATGTGGGTTTACACAAGCAATGCCAACCAGTGTATGTGTGTGACGGACATGTGTTGATGTACATAGTTGACTTTTGGTTTGTGTCATGAGATCAGCATTTCACTGCTGGGGGGGTGGGGGTGCAGGGGGCATGAGTGGGGACATGAGTGGGGGCTGCTGGCAGGTGCCCTGCACTGCTGGGGGGTGGGGGTGCAGGGGGACATGAGTGGGACATGAGTGTGGGCCTGCTGGCAGGTGCCTTGCACTGCTGGGGGGTGGGGGTGCAGGGGGACATGAGTGGGACATGAGTGTGGGCCTGCTGGCAAGTGCCCTGCACTGCAGGGGGTGGGGGTGCAAGGGGACATGAGTGGGGGACCCCACACATGTCCCCCTGCACCCCCACCCCCCAGCAGTGCATGGCACCTGCCAGCAGGCCCCCACTCATGTCCCCCTGCCCCCCCACCCCCCAGCAGTGCAGGGCACCTGCCAGCAGGCCCCCACTCATGTCCCCTTGCACCCCACCCCCCAGAAGTGCAGGGCACCTGCCAGCAGGCCCACACTCATGTCCCACTCATGACCCCCTGCACCCCCACCCCCCAGCAATGCAGGGCACCTGCCAGTAGGCCCCCACTCATGTCCCCTTGCACCCCCACCTCCCAGCATTGCAGGGCACCTGCCAGCAGGCCCCCACTCATGTCCCCTTGCACCCCCAGCAGTGCAGGGCAGCTGCCAGCAGGCCCTCACTCATGTCCCCTTGCACCCCCACCCCCCAGCAGTGCAGGGCACCTTCCAGCAGGCCCACACTCATGTCCCCCTGCACCCCCGCCCCCCAGCAGTGCAGGGCACCTGCCAGCAGGCCCACACTCATGTCCCACTAATGTCCCCCTGCACCCCCACCCCCTAGCAGTGCAGGGCACCTGCCAGCAGGCCCACACTCATGTCCCCCTGCACCCCCACCCCCCAGCAGTGCAGTGCACCTGCCAGCAGGCCCCCACTCATGTCCCCTTGCACCTCACCCCCCAGAAGTGCAGGGCACCTGCCAGCAGCCCCCACTCATGTCCCCTTGCACCCCCAACCCCCAGCAGTGAAATGCCCATCTCATGACACAAACCAAAAGTCAACTATGTACATCAACACATGTCCGTCACACACATACACTGGTTGGCATTGCTTGTGTAAACCCACATTTTCACATGCATCAACCCAATGAGCGAATCCCACACATAGAACTAAAAAATGAAAATGTATTATGTACATGAAATCAAAAATTAAATGAAAGCATACCAAAATATGAAACATGAAATGAAAAGCATGTGAAAAGGATGATTGAATGAAAATGATAACCAATCCAAAAAAATTAGAAAGAAAAACAGTCCAAAGTCACCCTCCAACAACGCAAATCCAAAGGAAATGTAACAAAAAATCTCCATTGCTTCATGTTCATAATACAGAAAATAAGATAAATCAATCCATAGTCCAACTATTTACAATCCATTGTCCGGAAAAAATAAGTCCATTGCTCCATGTCCATAATGCAAAAGAAAAAAAAAATGAATACATGATGAAACTATATACAATCCATTGTCCAAGGATGTAAAGGGTCGATGATCCCAACCAAACAAATGAAACCTACCTAACAAACTACCTAAAAATATAACTATATACAAATTTGTGTGGCATTGTCCATTGACAACAAATAAAAGGAAAACGAAAAGGAAACCTAACTCTAAAAACGATTTACAAGGGCAGCGGGCTAGTCCGACGGCTCACTTTTGGATGTCCCGGGCCAGGGCATCATCAAACTCCTGCTCAATGTCCTGGAGGCGGTCCTCTTCCATGGCCCCGAGGGTTCGCAGGGATGACAACATGTTCTCCTCCAACTCCCTGCAAATTGCCTCGAGGCACTCGGCCCGCCTCAGGGCCCTCTGCATGGAGTTCTCCGCCCTGACCATCGTGAGCCGTGCCTCTTCTGCCCGCTGCCGCTCCGCATTTATAGCATGGCCTAACCGCTGCCACACGGAAGAAACTTCCAGTCCTGGGTCCTCCTGCCCTCTAGCCGATGCCTGCCCCTCCGATTTTGATGGCCCCGAGCCATCATTGCTCCCACCTAGAGCCTGCTCCTGCTGCTGCTGTCCATGTGCCATGTCTGATGGTGCCTGCACATCCTCCATCAGCTGGTCTCCAGTTGTGGTGTCCACCCCTGCTGGGCCGCCGACTCCCGACTGTGGCAGGGATGTGAGCTCCACCAAGCTGGCTGTGTTGGTCGGGCCAAGTCCACAGCGGGCCCTGGTGGAATCTGGGCCAGAAGACGGTGTGGAGAATGACTGGCGCTTAGTCTCCATAGAGGAGGAGAGGTCCCCCAGAGTGCGTGACACAAGTAGGGACCCACCAACCAGGACGGAGCCCATACGTTCGTGGGACCCCTCGTCCGCAGGTAGTGGAGAGGCAGATGACATGGCACTCTCCCCTACCTGCGGACGGGCCTGGGACGGGCCCTCCCTGCTGGTGCATGGTGGTGCAGTCACAGGGTCAGGGACAGCGACATGCACAGGCCCCTCTGCGGTGACCTGTGCTGCCTCCTGACCCTGGCCCTGGACTGCACCACTTGCACCAGTGGTACTACCCCCACCAGGCCCCATGTGCGGCTCAGTAGCGGGCTCCTCCTCCTCTGTGGAGACCACCAACCTGGATGTCTCCACACCGTCTTCCGCCATTGGAAGCCCCTGTGGGGGCTCACCCGGCCCTTCTGCCACAGCCGTTGTGGCCGACGCAGCACCAGCCCCCTCGGTC
Source organism: Ambystoma mexicanum (assembly GCF_040938575.1). Taxonomy (NCBI): domain Eukaryota; kingdom Metazoa; phylum Chordata; class Amphibia; order Caudata; family Ambystomatidae; genus Ambystoma; species Ambystoma mexicanum. Next base: position 1,206,586,806 of record NC_090922.1, read on the forward strand.
CCGGATGATGGTAATTCCTGGGAGGGTGGCTGGGCCTTGCGTCGCCGCCCAGTGGAGGCATCCCCGCCGCTTGGCTCCACAGCGCTGTCTCCGCCCTATTCTTCACTTGACGCTGCCTAGAGGGAGACATAGAACACAAGCATCAGGGTACAGTACAAAATACCCTAGACAGGAAGCAATAACACATGAGTGGCACTGTCAAATGTCACTTCCATCCTGTCATTCCACAACACATGGGTGAATGCACACAACACACATGCAGAAACAGTCCTGGCGCCTGCAATCAACATCAACATCCATGTAGAAGGGTCCCTGTAAACCAAGATGTTGCCTTCAAAGTCACATGCAGCCATGGCGTTTCAAAGTCACACACACACACTTCTCTGGCACACACACACACATGTGCACCATACATGTACATGACATCAGCACCCATTCATCACTCCCGCTTCATGTCCAGGAACAGAGACAGCCATGCTTTCATGTGTGCATTCCACATAGAGCTCCCCATGTTGCATTAAAACACATGCACCAACCATGTGGTTCACACATAACTGGTCTCACATGCATGACCATGATGTCCCTGCACACACACATCCATACATGGCCTATGTCACACATACAGGCAAGCATCAGACTACCAGCACACTGCAACATGCCCTGTCTCACATAGCAATGCTTGGCCACTTACCGCTCAACTATGGACGGGTCTGCCTCCGAAGGATCTGGGCGTGGAGCGCTGGGCCTACGCGTTCCAGGACCCTCATCTGGATGTTACTCATGCGTGCCTGGTCCCCCTCCGCGAGATGCCGGGCCTTGTGGAGGGTCCTGGACCTGAAGTCCTCCCAGCGCTTCTTGACGTGCTTGATGTTGCGGGTTGCCACCCCCTCCGCGTTGATGGCAAACACTACGTCGTCCCAGATCCTCTCCCGTCCTTCCTTGTTGGCGCGTGATGTTCTGAAGAGGGCATCATAATGCCCCAGGACATGCTCCACCAGGACACCAACTTCGGTGGCAGTGAAGCTGGTGGCCCTCTGCCTCTCTGGCTGGGTGTTGCCAGTGGTGCCAGATGGAGATGTGCCCCACATGGCAACCCCAGAGGCAGGAGTGGGTGGGCAACTGGGTCCTGGGGCTGGGCTGTGGAGTGATGGTATCCCAGTCGGGAGTCTTCTGTTCCAGCAGGGGTGGACACAGAAACTGGACCCCTGCAGATGGCTGATGTGCAGGCACCAAATAGTGGGCAGCAGAAAGTCAGGCAGCAGCAGGTGGCAGGTGGGAGCGTGCTCGGGGCTCTGGGGGGCAGGAAAATGGCCTTCAGGGCAGGAGCGTGGTCTTCCGTGTGTGTATGCATGGCCAGCTTGATACAGAGTGATTTGGCATGTGAAAAATGTGCACGTCAGCGTGTAATTCCAGGAAAGGCCCTTAGCGCGTAAGCGGGTCAGCACACGTACGCGATTACATTGGACCAAAGGCCCTTAGTGCGTAAGCGCGTCTGTGACGTATCGCACACGGGCGTTGCCCTTTCGCGTGTCAAACTTCACGCGAACCCCAGGAATACGCGTACCCCACTCGCACAGGCCCTTTCGCGTGTGAAACTTCCCGCGCACCCCCGAAATACACGTACCTGGATCCAATCGCGTGTCAGACTTCCCGCGAACCCCCTAATACACGTACCCTGTTGAAATCGCGTGTGAAACTTCCCGCGAACCCCAGTTATACACGTACCCCACTCGCACAGGCCCTTTCGCATGTGAAACTTCCCGCAAATCCCCGTAATACACGTACCCTGCTGAAATCGCGCGTGAAACTTCCCGCGAACCCCAGTTGTACACGTACCCCACTCGCACAGGCCCTTTCGCGTATGAAACTTCCCGCGCACCCCCGAAATACACGTACCCGGATCCAATCGCATGTGAGACTTCCCGCGAACCTCCGTAATACACGTACCCTGCTGAAATCGCGTGTGAAACTTCCCGCAAACCCCAGTTATACATGTACCCCACTCGCACAGGCCCTTTCGCGTGTGAGACTTCCCGCAAACCCCCGTAATACACGTACCCTGCTGAAATCGCCTGTGAAACTTCCCGCGAACCCCAGTTATACACGTACCCCACTCGCCCAGGCCCTTTCGCATGTGAAACTTCCCGCGCACCCCCAAAATACACGTACCTGGATCCAATCGCGTATGAAACTTCCCACGAACCCCAGTTATACACGTACCCCACTCGCACAGGCCCTTTCGCATGTGAAACTTCCCGCAAATCCCCGTAATACACGTACCCTGCTGTAATCGCGCGTGAAACTTCCCGCGAACCCCAGTTATACACATACCCCACTCGCACAGGCCCTTTCGCGTATGAAACTTCCCGCGCACCCCCGAAATACACGTACCCGGATCCAATCGCATGTGAGACTTCCCGCGAACCTCCGTAATACACGTACCCTGCTGAAATCGCGTGTGAAACTTCCCGCGAACCCCAGTTATACATGTACCCCACTCGCACAGGCCCTTTCGCGTGTGAAACTTCCCGCGAACCCCGTAATACACATACCCTGCTGAAATCGCGTGTGAGACTTCCCGCGAACCCCAGTTATACACGTACCCCGCTCGCACAGGGCACTTTCGCGTGTGAAACTTCCAGCGAACTCCGTAATACACATACCCTGCTCCAATCGCGTGTGAACTCCAGTCATACACGTTCCCCGCTTGGCGTTTGCTGTTTGGCAGCCCTGTAAACTGGTCCAGGGTTAGCGCAGCCCTTTGCGCTGGATTGGGGATTTTGATGGCTTTTCCTTGCGCTAGGGGCGTTCTTGGGGGCGTAACTGGCGCTGCTGCAGGGTCGCTGCGCCACGCTGCGCCACGGCTGGTTTTGGAGGCTAAAATCCATGAATACGCTGTGCGCGGAAATCGATTTTAGCGCACGCGGCTGGTGCATACATTCGCACGTGCACACTGTACGCCAGCCGTGTACACCACTTGTGCGCTGAATACTATGAATTATCCCCAAAAAGTGGTGCACATGGAGTAGGCGAGGCTCCAGTGCCCAAGATCACATAGAAAGTAGAACTACACATAGCAAAACACATGTAAGAGTGGGGAAAAGGCTTCCACTCTTACTAGGAGAAATAAATAAATCCAGCAAAGCTGCTGAGGGACTCAGTAGGTAAGGGAAATCAACCATTTGTGAGAATTCTCCCTAACACTCGCCCCCCACGCCCTAAAGACTAAGGGACAGGAGGATTTAATCCCCACCACGATGGATCTCCTGTTGCAAGTCGGTTAAATGGCCTGCTGAGTACACCAGCAACCTTTTGTAACCCTTGCTAGGAATTTTTTTCCAATGTTTTTCATTTGTAGACTATATGACCTACAAACCTGTTGTGGTATATCTCTCTTTTTAATTGTATAGGGGATCTGTTCTAACAGTCCCTCAGAAGTTGTAACGACTTCTGAACCTACAATAGGCTTTTTCAAGGGGCCCTTAGAAGGGAATCCCTTAGATCTAGAGGGGTCTCGATGGTTCCTCACCACCTCTTTCACCAGAGCAGGTTGTGTCTCAGGTATCTTGGTTGGAGGGGCTGTGGTCAAGCAAGGTACATGCTGCCACTTCCTCTGAGATCGGACCTTACCTATTTTAGAAGTTTCCCTCCTGACATTAGGATTTTCAGTGGGGCCTTCAGTAGAAGTTCCACCAGTCTTAAGGTGTTTAGCCTTAGACCTATTTTTCCTGGTTTTCCACCAGCTCTGAGAATTACCAGTTCTCACAGGCCTAGAGAGGGGTCCAATTTGTCTATCCACCTCTTCCTCAGACGTAGGGGGAGTCAAAGACTTTACAATTGGATCGGCAATGATGGAGCTTGGTTGGGGCTCCCATTTCCCTACTATACTAGCTTCAGATTTGCATGGGTTAGAGGTCAATTTACTAACACCAGGGCTTTTAGTGGGGTTCTCAGTAGAGGTTCCCACAGGCTCAGAGTGGTTTCCTAAGGTTGCCTCTCTAGCCAATTTGGTTTGGTTCTGTTGTCTCTCACTGAGAGGCCTGGGGGTACTGGATACTACTCCTAGAGCTTTTAGATCATTCCCCAACAGGACTCTCCCAGGCACCTCATTCTGGACACTGACAGGGATTCTCAATGTCATATTATTACATTGAATGAGAGCTGGCAGAATTGGAACCAACTGGACAGGGCCTCCAGAAAATGTAGTGGGACCTTTGGGTGCCTTAGCAACATCTTCAGGCTTGAAAAAGCTTTCATCCACTACTGTTCTGCTGGCCCGAGTGTCTCTCCTGGCAGGAGTATCCTGGCCATTGACAAGAACACTGTCCATATAATATTCTCTAGAGTTTTCTGGAATGGAGTTATAGACATCTAACTTCTGTTTCTTACCCAGACGCATGGACTCTAAGGATACAGTTGCCTGAAGACTCAAGGGTGCTTCAGCAAATAATTCAAAGTGAGCACTAGCCATTTGTACTTCTTCCTCAGGGGAGAAGGCTAAGGAGGCAGTGCTGATCCCTGCAGGTTTACCCTTGCACCTGGGATCTCCTTTGATATGGTCAGTTGATCCACAGACATAGCATTTACCAGAATTATATGCAGTACCCTTTGGGAACACTACACACAATTAAAACTACAAGTGACAGTACAATTTCACCTTTGGTACAAGCCTGTACTACGTAGTTATAGTGGTAGCAGTAGCGGAGCAGCGAGACTTATCTCAAGAGTAAGTGAGCAGTACAAATAGTTACACAAAGGACAGCAATTACTATGATTCAGGCAAACACTGACTCAAGGTTTCTAAGTAAAATAATATTTATTAATTTACTCAACAGTTGTATAACATTTCACTATTCTAAGCAAGTCAAAAATCATCACAATCATAAATACACCACACCACTTCCCTTATGTTCCAGACAAATAAGGCTCACAAAATGAAGTGGGAGCAAAATGGCACTCCAGCAATTTAAAAGGGAGGGAAAGACAAAGTTATTAGAAATTAGGCAAAACCAACAGGTAAGTACTCAGGGCAATTGAACAAGAGAGATTACAGTGAGGAGACCAGCTAGAAAAGGCTTAGGGCCAAAGTCAGTGAGTCAAAAGTCTTTTGCTCAAGATCACACAGTTCAGAGTAGTTTGCAGTAAAGTTCGTGGCACAGATTCTGGACGAGGTTGGTTGGTAGAAAAGTTAGTTCAAAGAGAAGAGAAGGACAAGCATCAGATTGGAGAAAGATTTCAAACACTTTCACTGCAGCTGACCAAAACGGACAACCAGATTTGCACAGTATGTTAAAATGGAGAGGGAGCTGTAGCTGAGGCGGGCGTTCCTGGTGGTTCCTGCAGGCTCACGGTTCCTGAAGCGACTGTCGGACTGACACGAAGTAGGAAGACTGGAGGTTCCTGCGCCACCCAGGGAAGACACCAGCAGCAGAGAAAAAGAACGAATAAAAGGTGCGTTCCTTAAACCCCAAGCAGGGTCCGACCTTCCTGGCTATCCGGCCCACTGTAGCTCTGTACAGCGAATCCGACCAGAGGAGGGGTCCTGGCTCGTAGTTTGGGCGAACTGGTTGGTCCAGCCAGCTCAAGGGAAGATGTTTTCTGGATCATCTTCTCTGTCGTCGGATTCTGGCGATTCGGTCCAGCAGCAGGGCTTCATCGGGCGGTTCAGTCGTGGTAGGGGTCCACTTCTTCCAGTTCCTCGTTGGTTCATTTGTTCCAGTGGCGACTCTGCTCTTCCAGTCCCAGAGACCTGCCTTTAATGCAGTTTTCCCCCATTCATAAAGCATCGCTGTCAATCATACAGCAGGGTGGCTGGCCTGGCAAAGCCAGTCCCCTTAGCCAATCAGACAAGAGTGTGACTTGGGTTACCAAGGGAACCCATGGCAGGGGTCCAAAGATCCCTCGCTCACATCCTGCCTACCTAGACTATCAGGCGCCTTAAGGAGAGCTTCTGTGCAAAAGCCCGCGAAAAGACAGCGAACAAAGGAGTCATCCCCGGTTTGGCGCGCAGAGAAATACACGAGAAAGACTTTAACAAAAATAAAATGGTGAATAAACCCAGCCGGAACCAAAATAAAATGTATTTGGTCAAGCGGGTTTATGTTCAAGGCTAATATAATAGCCTAAAACATTACCATGTCTATATAAGATAATGTTACGCTTACCTGATTCCCACGGAGGCGCTGGCCTGGTTCGCGCGGCTGACCTCTTCTAAGGTGATGCGCAGGGTTCGGAAGACGGACTGGACCGGGCCCCCAAATCTGGCTTGTCTGGCTCGCAGAAGTATCCTTCTGTAGGTGAAAATAGGGGATTAACTGTCTGCGGGGTAATGCAATCGGCCTCCCACTTTCCCCTCTCACCCTCCTCGAAACCCTTCTGTGATTCCTCGTAGCGTCTAACCTTAGGGTCTGGAAGGACGAGCTCTCCATCCTGCTTCTGATGCAGGGGCGCGTTGGTATCCAGTTACTTCACTGGATTTTCGGATTGGTGAGAACCAAACTTGCCTGGCTTCCAGGTAAGTTTTTTTGATAAGAGGTTCCCCTTGTGTCCATGCATTAATGTACTGATGCTAGTGTCTTTTTCCCCATAGGGGCCGGGGTACGGAATTCCGGGGAACAGGCACCGACCCGAGATGAGAGGTGAAATCCTTGTAGAAATCAGGTAAGTCTTTAATGAGCGTTTTTTGTTAATGTCTTTTCATTCGCTCATTAACGCTGATGTCTTTTTTTTTCCGCTTAGGGGCCGGGGTCCGGAAATGCCAGGATGCGGCGCGGACCCGAAATGAAGAGGGAATGAATCAACAGGTAAGTCTTAACATGGAGATTTAGCTTTCCTTATTCCCTTCTCTCTCTCACCTTTTGTTCTGGTCTTTTTCTCCCTAGGCGCTGGGGCGTGACTGCGAATCCGGATGATCGCTGCTGAACATGGAGGCGCCCTGTAAAGGTGAGTGGAATGCGGCGCTGCAGCGATCGACGCGATGAGCTTTTAAATAAAAGTTTTCCTTTTCAGGATTATCGGCGAGATGTCTCCGGGATGCGGATTTAGCAGGTAAGGACTTTTCCTTCTTCTGTTCTCTTCTTCTCTTCCTTTGCAGGTGATCCAGGATGCTGGCAGGCGTGGCAGAAGTCAGGATGCAGGAGCAGACACGGTGAGCGTTCAGCTGCTAGATGCAGAACAAAGCAAAGCACGTGTGGCTGTTCGGGTGGAGTTTAAATAGCCTTGGAAGAAGTTCCAGGCATGTATCCTTCCTCCAATCAGGTATGTATCCTTCCCCGACCACGCCCGGATGGTAAATTAGTCCCACAGGTAAAGTAGTTCCTTTCAGGCCTGAAGGAGGCCGGGATCCTGCAGCATGGTCTGCATCAGGTAAGTGCACCCAAGCACTCCCATAATGAGCCTGGCGCCTATGGCGCCAGGACTGATGTCTTTTATGAGCCTGGCGCTATAGGCGCCAGGACACTGTCCAAAGGGCCCCTATATGGGGTTGCTGGGTCCTTCCTTGGGGACTGGATGTCCGCTTTCGGGGACGCAGGGCTTGAACCGGCTCCCCGGGAGCGGGCATCATGACAGCACTCCCCCCCAAGGCCCCTCCCAAGGTTGTTCCCTCCGGGGGTTTTGGTTTGTCTGGGAAGAGTCGGTGGAATTTCCTGACTAATCGAGGTGCATGCACATGGTCGCTGGGTTCCCACGACCTCTCCTGAGGTCCGTACCCCTTCCAATCAATTAGGTAGAACAGTTTTGACCTAAACATTTTTGAGTCTAAAATGTTCTTCACTTTGAATTCGGGCTCCCCATCTATTAGAATAGGTTCTGGAGGTTTGAGTAGTCGGGTTCCGGGTACCACTGGTTTCAGAAGTGACACATGAAAAACAGGGTGAATTCGCATACCAGCTGGTAAATCAAGTTTAACAGCCACTGGGTTAATTATTGCCGTAATAGAATAAGGTCCCAGATAGTTTGGGTTAAAAGTTCGAGGCCCTTTGAGTGGTAAATGTCTGGTAGCTAACCACACTTGATCCCCAATCTGATACGGAGGTGCTTCACTCCGATGTAGATCAGCATTCTCCTTGTATTTTCTCTTGGCTTGTCGTAAATGCGTAGTTGCCTCTTTGAAGGCTTGGGTAATTGTAGAATGCAGATGTTCTACTGCAGGCATTCCGAGGTTCTGAGGTGAGTCAAGGTTTGAGATTCGAGGGTGATGCCCAAACAAAGTATAAAAAGGACTGTGGCCAGTTCCAGAGTGTACCGAATTATTATATGCGTATTCGGCTATCCAAAGAATGTCTTTCCAGTTGCTTTCAGATTGCTGTAACATACACCGTAAGTACTGCTCAAGGGTCTGATTTGTCCTCTCGGTCTGACCATCGGTCTGAGGGTGGTGACTGGTCGATAATCTTACGTCGATCTGCGCCTTTTGACAACATTTGCGCCAGAAGTGGGAAATGAATTGGCTTCCCCGGTCAGAGATTAGTATAGATGGGAATCCATGTAGCCGAACCATATTTTCGAGGAATTCTTTGGCTAGGACAGAAGCTGAAGGTAAACCTTTCAAAGGAATAAAGTGGGCCATTTTGGAAAACAAATCCACAATTACCAGAATAGTATTGTACCCCGAACAAGGAGGCAGGTCCGTAATAAAATCCATTGATAGGGTGTGCCAGGGTGCTGGCGGTATGTCTAGAGGTTGAAGGAGACCGGCTGGTCTTTTCTTTTGACTTTTATTTTGGGCGCAAACACCACAGGACATCACAAAAGATTTAACATCTTTTCGCCAAGAGGGCCACCAAAATTGTCGTTTCACCTTTTCCTCTGTCTTGGCAATACCGGGGTGTCCCTCTATTAATGTATCATGATAACCGGAAATAACTAGTTTGTGTAATTCTTTATGTGGCGGGAATAAGCGTCCTTGGAAATAAGGTAAACCATTATCTAAGGTAAAGTCTGATCCCTTTTGTATCCATTCCTGTAAGGTTGTAGGGTCCAAGAGTTGTTTCACTCTGGCTTGAATGTCTTCAAGCGTCTGTAACAAAGTCATGCCTAGAATCCTCTGTTCAGGAATTATTGGTACTGAGTTTGTATCAGATTCTCCCATTCCAATTCGGGATAAGGCGTCTGCTTTGCCATTCTTGCAGCCAGGTCGATAGGTAATCACGAAATCAAATTCAGCGAAAAACAAAGCCCATCGGAGCTGCCGTGATGACTGAGCTTTGCCGGTTTTCAAAAACTGTAATTTCCAGTGATCAGTGATCACTGTGATGGTATGTCGAGCGCCAAGCAGATAATGCCGCCAGGCTTTAAAAGCGTACTTAATGGCTAACAGTTCTTTGTCCGTGATTGCATAATTAACCTCGGGTGCCGAGAATTTTCTGGACCAAAATGCTACGGGATGCAGTTGGTTGGTTTTGGGATCTCTTTGGGACAGGACAGCTCCCATGGCTAGGCTGGATGCGTCAGTCTCGACGACATAAGGGAGATCTGGACGCGGGTGTTTCAATATAGGTGCGGAGGTAAACTTAGCTTTTAAATCCTGAAAGGCCTGCTCGGCTTCTTCAGACCATTCAAAACGTTTATTTTTCCTCAAGAGTGCAGTAATGGGTTGTACCACGCGTGAAAATTCCGGGATAAACCTGTGATAGAAATTGGCAAAGCCGAGCATGCTTTGAACCCCTTTTACAGAGCTAGGTGATGGCCATTTGAGGATGGCATCCACTTTTCTTGAGTCCATTCGGACTCCTTTGGGTGTCAGGATGAAACCTAGAAACTCGACTTGTGTGGTATGGAAAACACATTTCTCCAATTTAGCAAATAGTTTGTGTTGGCGTAGTTTTTCAAGTACTGCCCTGACGTGTTTTCTGTGATCAGATTCCGAAGAGGAGTACACCAGAATGTCATCGATATATACGACAACACAAACATCGATGAGTTCCCGAAGGACATCATTCATGAAGTATCGGAAGGCAGCCGGCGCGTTACACAATCCGAAAGGCATCACCTGGTACTCGAATAATCCGTATTTAGTACGGAAGGCAGTTTTCCATTCGTCGCCTTCTTTAACTCGTACCAGATGATAAGCCCCCCGGAGATCTAACTTGGTGTATATGCAAGCGTCCTTCACCTGGTCAAGGAGTTCAGGGATCAGAGGCAGAGGATAGCGGTTTTTAATCGTTATCTGGTTCAATGCGCGGTAATCGATACAAGTTCTAAGGTCGCCTTCTTTTTTTGGCACGAAGAACAAAGCTGAGGATGCCGGGGACTTTGACGGGCGAATAAAACCATTAGCTAGGTATTGATCCAAATATTGTCTCAAATGCAGATTCTCAGGTTCGGTAAGGGCATAAATTCTGCTACAAGGGGGTTGTGCACCGGGCACCAGATCGATTTGGCAATCGCACGATCTGTGAGGAGGTAACGTGTTAGCCTGTTCCTTTTGGAAGACGTCCTGAAAGTCTTGGTATTCCGGAGGTAGTTGCATGGAGGCAGAGGTTACAGATGCTAGATTAATCTTCAGGTTTTCTGGGTAGCAGGTTTGTGTACAATCCGGGAAGGTTATTCTCTTAGCTCGCCAATCAATTCGAGGATTATGTGTCTCTAACCAAGGGATTCCAAGAATAACCTGAAACTGTGGAGCCTTGATTACATCAAACACAACACCCTCCCGATGGCCGTCGGGACCAATAAGAGTCACCTCAGTAGTGGAATGTGTTACCGGTCCAGAGGCAATTTCAGTTCCATCGACTGTGGTGATGACATCTTTGCTGGTTTTAGGACGGAGAGGGAGGTTAATCCTAGAGACCAATTCACGAGCCACATAGTTTCCAATAGCCCCACTATCGATGTATGCCTTTATTGCATGCAACCGCTTAGGCTGTTCTGGATCTACGAGAACCATTGGCACAATGAAATGCGAGGTCTGAGAGTTAGTTTTCAAGCTCGGCAAGCGGACCCCTACACTTGTCGGGCGGAGTCGTTTCCCGAAACAGAGTCTTCATGGTTTTTATCAGCGGCTCCTACCGCCTTTCGGGGCGGTTTTGCCGGGCAATCTCGTAGAAAGTGTCCAGAATTCCCACAATAAAGACATAATTTTAACTGCCGCCTTCTTTCACATTCCTTTTGATTTAAGGGTCCTTTAACCCCTCCAATTTGCATAGGCTCAGAGACATCAACTCCCTTGGGATTAGCATGGGTCTTGACCAAGACCCGGGTCTCAAACCTGGACCGATCTGCTTTTCTGTTTTGAAGTCTGTGATCCAATTGGACCACTAAGTCTATATACTCTGTGCATTCTTGGGGCGGATTTACAACTTGGGCCAAGACATCTTTAAGTTCTCCGCGTAGGCCTCGATAAAACAACGTGACTCTTTTATCCTCTGGCCATCCCGTTTCCACAATTAGTCTATTAAAGGTTGCAATATAGGATAGGAGGTCCTGATTGCCCTGTCGCAGGGATAGAAGTTCGTCATCCAGAGCCTGCCCCTGAGAGTGTCGAGCAAATAACCTTTCCATGCTTGCTTGAAACCTTTGAAAATCACGGAGAATCGGGTCATCTTGAGTAACCAGTGGAACTGACCAATCGGCAGCGCAGCCGCTGAGATATGACAATACAAAGGCTACCTTGGTCGGATCATTAGGGAAGGCCCCAGGTCTGCATAGGAAGTGCAAACGACACTGATTCATGAATACGGCAAATCGTTTGGGGTCCCCAGTAAAGCGTTCGGGTGGGGCCAGCGGCATGTTTCCAGGTAGATTAATCTGCACAGGGTTACTGGAAACCACAGGAGCGGGATTCCCTCCGGAACCGGGTAGAGGAGTTTGCCCAGCTTGACCTTGCAAAAGCTGTCTGGCCAGGTCATCAGTTCTTTCCTTTGATATTATTAATTCCCTCCTGAGGGCATTAGTCTCTTGACGAGTGGCATGTACTTCGGCCCGTAATTCCCCCAGTAATTGGGCCAACTGATCAGTCTCAGAACTTTCCATAGCGCCTGGGTGGGAATTTGTAGGAAGGCTTTGCGTTCTGTTACGCTCACCTGACTCCCACGGAGGCGCTGGCCTGGTTCACGCGGCTGACCTCTTCTAAGGTGATGCGCAGGGTTCGCAAGAGTAAGTGAGCAGTACAAATAGTTACACAAAGGACAGCAATTACTATGATTCAGGCAAACACTGACTCAAGGTTTCTAAGTAAAATAATATTTATTTATTTACTCAACAGTTGTATAACATTTCACTATTCTAAGCAAGTCAAAAATCATCACAATCATAAATACACCACACCACTTCCCTTATGTTCCAGACAAATAAGGCTCACAAAATGAAGTGGGAGCAAAATGGCACTCCAGCAATTTAAAAGGGAGGGAAAGACAAAGTTATTAGAAATTAGGCAAAACCAACAGGTAAGTACTCAGGGCAATTGAACAAGAGAGATTACAGTGAGGAGACCAGCTAGAAAAGGCTTAGGGCCAAAGTCAGTGGGTAAAATGTCTTTTGCTCAAGATCACACAGTTCAGAGTAGTTTGCAGTAAAGTTCGTGGCACAGATTCCGGACGAGGTTGGTTGGTAGAAAAGTTAGTTCAAAGAGAAGGACAAGCATCAGATTGGAGAAAGATTTCAAACACTTTCACTGCGGCTGACCAAAACGGACAACCAGATTTGCACAGTATGTTAAAACGGAGAAGGAGCTGTAGCTGAGGCGGGCGTTCCTGGTGGTTCCTGCAGGCTCACGGTTCCTGAAGCGACTGTCAGACTGACACAAAGTAGGAAGACTGGAGGGTCCTGCGCCACCCAGGGAAGACACCAGCAGCAGAGAAAAAGAACGAATAAAAGGTGCGTTCCTTAAACCCCAAGCAGGGTCCGACCTTCCTGGCTATCCGGCCCACTGTAGCTCTGTACGGCGAATCTGACCAGAGGAGGGGTCCTGGCTTGTAGTTTGGGCGAACTGGTTGGTCCAGCCAGCTCAAGGGAAGATGTTTTCTTGATCATCTTCTCTGTCGTCGGATTCTGGCGATTCGGACCAGCAACAGGGCTTCATCGGGCGGATCAGTCGTGGTAGGGGTCCACTTCTTCCAGTTCCTCGTTGGTTCTTTCGTTCCAGTGGCGACTCTGCTCTTCCAGTCCCAGAGACCTGCCTTTAATGCAGTTTTCCCCCATTCATACAGCATCACTGTCAATCATACAGCAGGGTGGCTGGCCTGGCAAAGCCAGTCCCCTTAGCCAATCAGACAAGAGTGTGACTTGGGTTACCAAGGGAACCCATGGCAGGGGTCCAAAGATCCCTCGCTCACATCCTGCCTACCTAGACTATCAGGCGCCTTAAGGAGAGCTTCTGTGCAAAAGCCCGCGAAAAGACAGCGAACAAAGGAGTCATCCCCGGTTTGGCGCGCAGAGAAAAACACGAGAAAGACTTTAACAAAAAGAAATGGTGAATAAACCCAGCCGGAACCAAAATAAAATATATTTGGTCAAGCGGGTTTATGTTCGAGGCTAATATAATAGCCTAAAACATTACCATGTCTATATAAGATAATGTTACGCTCACCATAACTCCCACGGAGGCGCTGGCCTGGTTCGCGCGGCTGACCTCTTCTAAGGTGATGCGCAGGGTTCGGAAAATGGACTGGACCGGGACCCCAAATCTGGCTTGTCTGGCTTGCAGAAGTATCCTTCTGTAGGTGAAAATAGGGGATTAACTGTCTGCGGGGTAATGCAATCGGCCTCCCACTTTACCCTCTCACACTCCTCGAAACCCTTCTGTGATTCCTCGTATCGTCTCACCTTAGGGTCTGGAAGGACGAGCTCTCCATCCTGCTTCTGATGCAGGGGCGCGTTGGTATCCAGTTACTTCACTGGATTTTCGGATTGGTGAGAACCAAACTTGCTTGGCTTCCAGGTAAGTTTTTTTGATAAGAGGTTCCCCTTGTGTCCATGCATTAATGTACTAATGCTAGTGTCTTTTTCCCCATAGGGGCCGGGGTACGGAATTCCGGGGAACAGGCACCGACCCGAGATGAGAGGTGAAATCCTTGTGGAAATCAGGTAAGTCTTTAATGAGCGTTTTTTGGTAATGTCTTTTCATTCGCTCATTAACGCTGATGTCTTTTCTTTTTCCCCTTAGGGGCCGGGGTCCGGAAATGCCAGGATGCGGCGCGGACCCGAAATGAAGAGGGAATGAATCAACAGGTAAGTCTTAACATGGAGATTTAGCTTTCCTTATTCCCTTCTCTCTCTCACCTTTTGTTCTGGTCTTTTTCTCCCTAGGCGCTGGGGCGTGACTGCGAATCCGGATGATCGCTGCTGAACATGGAGGCGCCCTGTAAAGGTGAGTGGAATGCGGCGCTGCAGCGATCGACGCGATGAGCTTTTAAATAAAAGTTTTAGTTTTCAGGATTATCGGCGAGATGTCTCCGGGATGCAGATTTAGCAGGTAAGGACTTTTCCTTCTTCTGTTCTCTTCTTCTCTTCCTTTGCAGGTGATCCAGGATGCTGGCAGGCGTGGCAGAAGTCAGGACGCAGGAGCAGACACGGTGAGCGTCCAGCTGCTAGATGCAGAACAACGCGAAGCACGTGTGGCTGTTCGAGTGGGGTTTAAAAAGCCTTGGAAGAAGTTCCAGGTATGTATCCTTCCTCCAATCAGGTATGTATCCTTCCCCGACCACGCCCGGATGGTAAATTAGTCCCACAGGTAAAGTAGTTCCTTACAGACCTCAAGGAGGCCGGGATCCTGCAGCATGGTCTGCATCAGGTAAGTGCACCCAAGCACTCCCATAATGAGCCTGGCGCCTATGGCGCCAGGACTGATGTCTTTTATGAGCCTGGCTCATAAAAGACATCAGTCCAAAGGGCCCCTATATGGGGTTGCTGGGTCCTTCCTTGGGGACTGGATGTCCGCTTTCGGGGACGCAGGGCTTGAACCGGCTCCCCGGGAGCGGGCATCATGACAGATAATCGCGGTAGAAAAGTTAGGGTAGATACCACTGCCACCAGCCAAGTCTTAATGTTAAGGGAGCAAAACAAGGCTCCAAGAGGTACAGACAAGAAGGGGTAAGAGTTAACCCTTTTCAATACTCCATGTAAGATGGGGTGTACGGGGTGTGTGGTTTAAAGTGACTATATAAAGTTAATGGCAAATTTACCTGTTTCTGGGGGACAGTAGTCCGCCCCAGAAAAATGGAGTCAGTGGGAAGTCTCAAAGACAATCCTTTGTCACTGCACTGAAGGTGCTGTGTAATACACACAAAAAGTGGTGCACATGGAGTAGGTGAGGCTCCAGTGCCCAAGATCACACAGAAAGTAGAAATACACATAGCAAAACACATGCAAGATTGAGAAAAAGGCTCAAAAGGTGAAAAAAATAAATCCTAGAAATCCCTGTACTGCTTCATCCGAACGGTATACTTCAATGTGAAGAATTTGCAGAATGTTCTCTGCATGTTGTACTGGGGGGATTAGGTGACGTCTCTGGATCTCCAGGGTGAATGATGCCACATGGTTCTCAGTCCCTGTCGCATGTGGGTTTTCTGTTTTGCAGTGGGATCTTGGCATTTCGGTTTCAAGTGCTCCCGTCCGGGTTGCGATCAGCTCCCAGAGTGTTCTCATGCTGGTGGCCCTATGGGTGGCGCATTTGCTCCTGAGGGGAGTTCAGTTGTTTCCCTGCCTGGACAATTGGTTGCCCAAAGCACCCAGCTATGACTTATCTCTGACTGTTCTACCCGGCTTTGCAGGACTGGGGATTCCTGGTGAACTGGCAGAAGGCTCAGGATCCTTCTGGAGCCTTCTCAGGATCTAGTTTTCGTCGGAGTACAGATTTGCACTAGGATGGGGAAGGTGTTCCTGTCGGTCCGTAGCTTGCTGGCTGTTCTGGCCAGGATTCTCAGGAGGCTTTATGTCTCAGATTGCCTGTTTCTTGAGTTGCAGGGACACATGGTATCTTGCATGTTTCTGGTTCCTTGGGCCCGTCTTCATTTACATCCTCTGGTGTCTTATCTTCTCTCCCGCTGGCTCCCGACATCTCAAGTTTTCGAGGCTTTGATTCCAGTGTCCCCAGGGCTGCGGCACTCCCTGCTGTGGTGCTTGGGGGTTCCGAATCTACGGGCTTGGGTGTCCCTAGTCCTTCCTCCTGTGACCACTCTTACTACTGATGCCAGCGGGAGGGGTTGGGGGTCTCTCTCAGCTCAAGGGTTGTGGGATCCGGACGAGAGCGGTCAATCATCCAATTGGCGAGAGTTGTGTGCCATTCTCCGTGCTCTGGTGTACTTCAAGAGGTTTCTGGAGGGCCGGGCTGTGTTGGTCCTGACGGACAATACAACGGCCTTGGCATATGTCAACTGCCAAGGGTGTTCCGGCTGCTCCTTGAATGCTCTGGCAGCTCGGATTGGCTCCTGGGGGGAATCGCATCTGGTGTCCCTGGTGGCCTGACATATATCAGGGGTGGACAATATTCGGTCGGATCTTCTCGGCTGCTGGTTTCCCTCCTCTGCGGAACTGATCCTGTCGGCCCAGGTCTTTGCAGAGATCTGTGTCAGATTCGGGCTCACTGTTCTAGATCTGTTTGTGTCTCTGGCCTCGGCGAATGTTCCCCTCTTCTCCTCTCGGTTTCAGGCTGAGGGGGTTTGGGGGATGGACGCCCTCTCAGTATGGTGGCTTCGGGATCTCCTTTATGCTTTTCCACCTCTTCCCCTTCTGCCCCGGGTAGTTCAGCACATCAGAGTGTCCAGGGTGACTGTGTTGTTGATAGCTCCGTTCTGGTCCCGCTGAGGTTGGTTTCCCCTCTGTTAGAGCTTCAGTCCCGGGACCCTTGGCTGGTTCCGAAGTGGCTGTGTCCCCTTCAGGAGAATCTAAGGTTGGGAGTCTAACAGATTCAATGGGCAGTGGGGCTATTGCCTGTGGCCGGATCTATCAGGATTGCTATATGACCCTCTACTCTGAGGACATATGGCAACCATTGGGTCTGTTTCCGGGACTGGTGTGGGTGGTCTGGGATCCCTCCCCTGTGTTCTAGCCTCCCCGCTGTCCTTCATTTCCTCCAGGAGGGTTTTGCCACGTGCCTGGCGGTTTCCACGCTTCTCTCTCAGTGGGCCTCCATTAAATTCCTTTTGGGGGACTCTGATTGTCATTTGGATGAGGAGGTGTGGGTGCGGAAGTTGCTCCGGGGTCTTTCTTCTTCCCGTCCTTGTGCTTATAAGGGGTTTCCTGCTTGGGATATCCCTTTTGTCTTACGGTTCCTTCAAGGGCCTCTTTTGAGCACATTTCTGAGGTAGATATCAAACATCTGACACTGACGACTGCCTTTCTTATCGCCATCACTTCTGCCCGTAGGCTTGGGGAGATTGGGGCTCTGTTGTGTCACCCCCCTTTCCTGAGGGTGCTGCCAGGCTCGGCAGTGTTGCCGGGCTCAGTGGTGTTGAAGTGTGTTCTGAAGTTTCTCCCTGTAGTTGTTCCTCGGTTTCACACCTCTCGGGATCTGGTTCTCCCTGCCCTTTTTCAGGATCCGCGAATGCCAGAGGAGGTGGCTTTGCATAATATTGATGTGCAGCGGGCAATGTTGGAGTATTGGCTAGGACTGCCTCTTTCCGCCGATCTGATAGTCTTCTGATTACTTTTGACCCGGCTGGTGTGGGCGTAAGGCCTCAGTGGTTTCCATAAGCCGGTGGATACGTGTTGTGGTCTCCATGGCCTCTGTGGCTTCTGACCTGCCTGTTCCTGCTCACGTTCAAGGGCGGTCCACCAGGGGTTTTTGGCAGTTTCCTGGGGCGATGCAAGGGGGGCTTCCCATAGCTCCCAACCTTTTTTGTCACCAAGGTGGGTGAAAACCCCCGATTTTCTTTTTGGCGCGTGAGAGGCCCATAGAAGGGAATGGGCAAATGAGGGACTTGCCAGGTGATTCATCTGCTTTCAAGGCGGGTGACACCCACCAAAAGCGGGTGAGCTGAGAGCTATGGGTTTCTCTGCAGGCGATTTGTAGGGCTGCCACCTAGGCTGATCAAAGCACTTTCATCAACCACTATAGGTTGGATGTCTCCCACTTGGGGGATGGTTCCTTTGGGGTTGGAGTTTTGTCTGTGGGAATGTGGATTCGGAGTTTTTAAAGGTGTGTGTTTTTCTGCACTGTTTTGGCTCTGTGTCTCATTGGAACCTTTTCCCTGTTGCTGCTTTGGTATACCTCATGAGGTATGTACTGGGACGAGGAAGAGTGGACGTGGAGGTAATGCTCTGAATACTTACAGGTAATCTTCATTAATCCCAGTCCTACTCTTCCTCGTCACAGTACTGACGACACGCCTCACCCTCCCTCCGGGGAAGGTCCCATGCTCCGGCTTGGTTAAATGAAACTGAGTGACGTGGATGCGGGGGAGGAGTTATAGGGGATAGTAAAATAAAATAAGGTCCTGTGTCGGAGGCAGGGGCCTCATGAGGTCAGTACTGTGATGAGGAAGAGTAGAACTAGGAGTAATGAAGATTACCGGTAAGTAATCAGAGCATTATAGGTCATTCTACAAGAAGCATGGACTCAATTTGGGCAAATGTTTAAGAAGTGCCCATAATGGAGGACTGAAGGGCAGCTACATGGTCGGACCCAAACACGTTTATCAGGCACTGTAGAGTGATTGTCCAAAGCAGCTGGTAGGGTTATTTGGCACCAGCGCTCTGTGCAGAGACGTAGCCAGAATTGTCTAGTTAGCGGGGCCTGAAGCTAATGCCCACTGCTGTGACATTAACATCTGTAAATTTCAACAAAGCGCTGCTGAGTGGGCATTTACAGATTTTGGGTGGGCTTTGCCCACTTAGGCCCTACCCTGTCTATGCCTCTGGCTCTGTGCTCAGGCATGGTCATTTGTTAACAGCATTCTGTGCTCAGGCATGCACCAAGCAAGGGCGGGCATGGTTTTTGGGAAGTAAAGGGGTGATGTGGTGCAGTAGCTGTCTATGTCGTCTGGGTGGCTTATTGATAATAGATGCTTTCCTTCTCCTAAGCTTTGGTATACCTCATACGTAAACACTGGGATGAGGAAGTGGGGTGTGAAGGTAATGACCAGATTAATTACTGGTAGTATTGTTTACTCCTAGTCCTACTCTATTCGTCACTTGTCACAATACTGACGAATATCCTAGACCACCCTACAAATGGAAGGGTCCATGATCGTACTGGGAAAGATAACGAGAGGATTGTGGGATAATGTTTTTTTGCCCCCAAAGAAGGTGGAGTGGGTGGAACTGATAAAAGCGGGACACAGACCCTATCATGGAGACTGGATGACTGATAGGCAACTACTATGACGAAGAAGAGTATAAGTAGGAGTAATGAAGATTACCGTGAATAACCCATTATCATTGACGTCTTTTATAATTGTAGTCAGTGCTGGTCATTGGGCCGGCTCTCGGCGGATCCGAGATCCGGCACCAGATGTGTAGCTGGATCTCGGGATCCGGCCAGTCAGCTGCCCAAGCTATGAACCACGCTGTAAAAAAGAAAAAGAAAAAAAAAACGCCCGCGAAGGCAGCATTGCTGTTTACCGTTTTATTTGTTATTTTTCTTTTTTTGCAACTACAAAATGAGCCGGGCTCATCAAGGGGGCATGGCCTAACTGCAAGGGTCCTGCTGGCCCGTTAGGCCATGCTCCCCTGAAGAGGCCGGCTCAATGGGCCACTGGCACCCCTGCCTGGCATCCTTTTCTAGTGATCAACACCTTCTCCCCATAGGGGAGAGGGTGTTGATCTCTGCATTTATTTTCTATGGGCTTGCCTGAAGGGGACAGGGCCTCGCCTATTTAGCCTTAATGGTGGTGCTGCCCCTTGCCAGCTGGGTAGGGGTAGCATCACCATTAAGGCTGAAAGGGTGAGGCCACTGGAAGCTGAGGCCGTTTTCCTGAAGATTGAAACTCCCGCGAGTTTCAGTCTTCAGGAAAACGGCCTCAGCTTCCAGTGGCCTCAGGTTTTCTCCATAATGGTGGCGCCGGCCCACGGGCATCTCCTGCTTAAAGAGATGCCTCGCAGGTGCGGCGCCACCATTATGGCTGAAAGGCAATTTTTTCTGGAGCCTGAAGCTTTCGCACACGAGCGAGAGCTTCAGGCTTCAGAAAAAAATCCTTATCGTGTAGTGGCTGGGGCTGGCAGGGGAGATTAGTGGGCCCCGCAGGACCCCGGCTCAAAACGAAATTTCAGAGCTTGACGGGGCTGAGCTCCGGCAGGCTCCGGCCCACTTAAAGCCCTGGTTGGCAGTAAAAGGCAATGTTGCTGTTGTGGGCGCTTTTTTTTCTTTCTTTTTTTAAGTATTTATCTGATCAGATGGCCGGTACCAATCCCGCCCCCTCTAGACCACGCCCTCTCTCCCCCCCAACTCCTCCCCCACCCTGGCACTTGTGGGATCCCCCACCACATTTTTTCCATTTCCACCACTGATTGTAGTCCTTTGCAGAACGGAGTTGTTACTTCTTACAAGATATTCGACTCAGCCATGGCTATTATTTTCCGGCTCGCATTTGGCTCTTAGAACCAGACACGCTTGCTCTGCCCTACCAAAGAATTGTCTAGCTCCCCCACCTCTACCACGATGTAAATAAAACGAATTCAATAATTACAAGAAAACATATCTAATCATGAAAAACAACATAACAATGGATTTGCCCAGGAAACTGCCTAAAGGACTCCGGAAAATAACTTAATTAAACATTTATTCAAACGTACGAATAACTGTAAAAACCCTGCTCTCCTACCAATACTTCTGTGTAAGGAGGGACATGGTTGACAGTTTACATGACACTCCGATAGTGCATTGCCGCCATGCGTAAAGGGTCACTTTAAATGACGTTCCATTCACTCCAATAGCAGACCCAGGCTACAGAGGGCTATGTTCTGTAGACATGGAAGAAAGACTACCCTGTCTCCTTGACGACCAAAAAGACGCGGCCCGGTCGCTCTCTTGCACATCTCCCCGCGGACTGCACCTGACAGTCGCGCCCATCCGTGAGGAAGAGCTGGCACCTGTCCCGCGGGACCAAGCTTTGGCTGGCAGAGTCAATTGAGGTATAACAAGCACTCTTGTCCTCTTGAGGAAGCGCAGCCGTAATTCGTAAGGATAGCAACTGTTGTTCCTCTCCGTCGCTGTACAAATGCAGTTGTATGCATTAAATGAGAAACGTGTGCGGGGGCCGGAAGGGGCCGGTGTTTGGTGTGGGTGAGCAGTGGGCTGAGTGGGAGTGAGGTTGTAGCAGAGACCGGGCGTTATGGGTACTACTCACAAAAGGGTGAGCTACAAGGGTGGGTCCTGTGAGAGACTTCACCTGCAGCACCCTTATGATAAAGCTGTAGGTTTATAAGTGACCAGTTTTAAAAAGTTTCAATTTAAGCTAGCTGATGGTGCGTGTCTGTGTTTGTGGTCTACCAAAGTAATGTACCTTACTGGAATTCTGTTTTGATAGCAGGAAAGAGGCAAGCAGACATGGACTGGCCTATAGGGCAATATGGCAATGCTCGCAGTTCAGGACTAAAATGCAATTATGTTCCAGTTTATTTTTGGTCAAAGTGGGCTAGTCTTGTGTGTTTCGGCTAGTAGTTTTGAAATGCACATGTACCATCAGGCTCAGACTGGCCAATAGGGCACTAGAGGAATGGCCGAAATTCCAAGCCCAACATGCTAGTATGGCAAGTTTTTGGGGTCAAAGTGGACCAGTCTTCACTGTGTAGCTTGCAGTTTTGACCAGTGTTATTCAACTAAAAATCCTTTATTTGGGACATAGTTTACCAAAAATCTCCCATTTGTGTACTACTGAAATAATCTATTGCAAATGAAACCCAATTGCCATTATAAACTACCAAAAAACACAACACAAGGGAACATTTAGAATTTAGGAAACTACTCAAAACCTGTCTCTTTGCCCCAGAACCGGAACGACTACGAAATATGCCCCCGAATGGTAAATAAGAATCCTAAAAATGCGCTGAATTCGTGTTTTTCCTTCCATTTTACCCCTTGATGTGGAAGCAGTCTATATTTTGCCAATCCGAGCACTTCATCCGTTCAAAACCGACCATGCACACAAATCTGAGGCACACGCATCGGCTAAACCACAAGGTTTTGGCTTTCCAATACGGCCGTTTTGTTTCTCTAAGCTGCATATCTTATGCTTTGCCATTCAGCCTCTACAAGGCTGCCCAGGATTGGCTGGAGCCATCCTATTTACCCTGATTGTATTCGCCGGCAGGCGTGAAGCTGGCCCGCCCTCTAAGTCACAACCTCAAAGGCACACTACCTGTCCTGAGCCAAACAGACCCCAGGACCACACATTATGCCTGACTCTCACAAACTAGGATCTAAACTAGGCAAAAAACCTTGTCTTCCCCCCTCGTCCAGCCAGAGATCTGGTAAATCGCCATCCCCCCTGCACTCTTCATTTATTGCCAACACATCTTGGCTCAATACTCACCATAGATTATGTGCCTACTGACTTGGTGCATAGTGTGGTAACCTGTTACAAGCATTACCCCCCTGCACCTTGCCTACTGCGCAATCATGCCAAATTGTACCACAGACTCCTATGTTTTCATGCTATGGCCTCTGATGCTTGCACCTATGCCTATCTTGATGTTTGCCCGCAGCCCCTGTGCCCATGCTGAATTATAGAACTGTGCCTAGTCTGCATTTAGCCTACAGCCCCCGTGCCCTTGCTGAATTGTTGTACTGCACCTACTTGCATCTAGCCTGCCTGTGCCCATGCTGAAGTGTTGGACTGTGCCTAGTCTGCATTTAGCCTATTCTGCATTTAGCCTACAGCCCCCGTGCCCTTGCTGAATTGTTGAACTGCTCCTAGTCTGCATTTAGCCTACAGCCCTTGTTCCCATATAGATCTGCTGAACTGTGACTATTCTGCATTTAGCCTGCCTGTTTCCATGTTGAACTACTGAATTATGCCTACTCTCCATCTAGCCCTACAGCACCCGGTGCAAATGCTGAACTGTGCCTATTTTCCATTTAGCCTGACAGCCCATTGTGCCTAACTCGATCCTAGCCTGTTCAACCCTCTGTTCTTTGCTTACCCAACCGTTACAGCTCTCTGCACTGAACTTAGCCTACTCTGAAGCGAATATTGTGGCCCATTGCGCCCACCTCCGTGAGCATGATTAACATAGCCCGTAGCCTGCGTACCCACATAGGTCTTCTGTTCATTACCTACCAGTTAGCTGGCACTAGCCCCGCCACAACCCTCACCAGACCTCTAAATAGCCTCACCTCCTTAGCTACCCCCACCATTATGGAATACTCAGTTCTGTGTCCCCCTAATGTGCCTCAAAGCAAACCATGCAGTCTACTCTTTAGAAATTCCAGACAAATGGTTTACCTCCGAATTAAAAGATCTTCGACTACTTGAGAGAAGCTGTGAAACAGCATGGAGATTAACCCCTTCCAATGACCATAAAAATAAGCATACTGAAATGTCCTCCCAATATAAAAAAGAAATCCACTTAGCTAAGCAAAACTCCTTTAACAAACGTATAGCTAATGCCAACTCGAGAACTGTTCACCATCCTCAAGGAACTTGAGTCGCCCATCCCCATCCCGGACACATGTTCCAAAGACAAATCATGGTGCTCTGACATTCAACAAGCACTATCTAACAAAATAACCATGCTCCAACAGAAAATCGCCAAGAAAAAAGCCCTCATCACTCAACCACCCCAGACCAATAACCTAATTACAGACCCTGCTCCTAAAGGAACAGGACCAAGCTGCACTATTCATATCGAGGTGGAGAAAGTTATCCTGTCTCTCAAACCTTCAAATTGCCAGGGCGGCCCATGCCATGCCCAGCTGATGAAAGACGATGCTAGGGATCTCTCCCCATTTATCTCGAGGCTTGTCAACGCCTCATTCGCATCCGGCATTGTGCCGTCCAACCTAAAACAATCTTGGGTACTACCCTTGCAGAAAAAGTAAACCATAGACCCGCTTATACCCACGAATTACCGTCCCATCACGACTGTACCTTTTCTGCTTAAAGTCCTGAACAAGGACTTTATTGCTCATAACCAAATCCAAACATTTCTGAACAACATAAGCTCTTAGGAAAATGCCATTCAGGGTTCCGAACCCAACACGGTACTGAGACTGCCCTCATTGATTTGAAAGTACAAATAGATGAATTACGTGATAGAGGAAAAATGGCTCTCCTTCTCTCGGCTGCATTCGACCTTGTGGACCACGGGGTCCTCTGCAGCCACCTAGACTCAGCGGCACACTTTTTTAAAGAGGCAATAACCTGGATCGAGTCCTTCCTCAGTGATAGGACCATGAGGGTGTTCTCCCCTGCGGCGGCAGCTGACCCGATCCCCATCTTGTGTGGAGTTCCTCAAGACTCCTTTGTCTCCCCTACCCTATACACAACATATTTATAAAGCCCCTTTTTGATGATCTGGACCTTCTTGGTATCACCTACCCCAACTATGCAGATGATACCCAGGTTCTCCTCCCACTTTCCGGGGATTATAACAAGGATTTGGCCTTGGTAAATAGGGTGTATATCATCATCCAGGCATGGATGGCAACCCACGGTCTGTGCCTGAATGATGACGAAACAGAGCTCATCATCCTAGGAACCCACGCTAACCTCAAAAAATGGAGAAAAGATTACTTCTCATTTGAGATTGATGGTAATATCACCAGGGTGTCCAAGGAGGTGAAGACACTTGGCTTTTATTGGATTCCACCCTCTCCTTCGACAAACGGGTGAAATCCATGGCATCTGCCACAGTTTACACCTGTAAGCTCATTCGAGCAGGCAAACACTTTCTCTCCGACAACAACTGCATTATTCTAGCTAGAGCCTTGATTTTATATTGGCTCGACTACTGTAACACCCTCTACATTGGTGCTAATAAATCCATCGTCCAAAGAATTCAAATCTTACAAAACAACGCCCTGCGAGAAGCTGTGTCCAAAAGATCGCACTTCTCCAAGATCAAACGACATAACTGGGTGTCCACCCAAAACAAAATCCACTTAAAAATGGTATCCCTTGTTCATAAAGCTCTGAACAATACCGCTCCAAGCTACCTCACAGACAAATTCCTAAAGAGAAGTTCCACCTGACCAGCAAGAACCCCTAATACCAACCGCCTTATCATACCAAGATTCGGGCTAACCAAGGCTGGGGGAGGCAGCTTCCAAGTACGAGCAGCCCAATTACGGAACTAGCTGCCCCACCCCCTGCGGGAGGAGCAGCCCTTCCTGAAATTCAGATCCAACTACATTAACCTGCTGAAATCTGCGACTGACTAGTCCACCAGCTCCTTTTACTCAATCCCGAGACGACCTATAGTTGATTTGTTATAGACCCCTTCTTGCTACCTTGTGTACATTTTCACTTTTTCCCTTGGGATGTAACGTCCTACTAGTGCCTGTATATGCTGTGTCTTCCTTTTGATTTTTGTGTGTGTGTGTATATATATATACATAGTATAGACCTGCCCACATTTATCTTGTAATTGACTGTTGATATTTTACTTTGCATGTATTTCGCAACCTGTACCTAAGCCTTGCATATCCTGTACTTCTGTGCCTAGCTACCTTGGGCTTGGTGCGCATTATAAGTGAATAAAACTAACAAACAACTAAGGACTAGCCCATGAACCTGTCTAAATCTACCCTAACCGCAGGGCTGGGGGAGGACACCCCAAAAACCCATATCCAGGTACAGCTAGCCCCCAGAAGAAACTCGGGCAGGTGAGAACCCAACAAGGGATGGGCAGGGAGTGACCAGAAACCCTGAACCCCCAACATCGCCAACCCAGGGCAGGGAACACGTCTGCATAAACCAGGTAGACATACCATTAAAGTAACACAGAGAAAAACTGCCACCCCTAAACATGCCTGCCAACTAGGAGGACAAACTACAATACCAAACACACAGGACATTCATTGATGCTGAGCACAGTAACGCAGAGACAGGAAAACCTGCTAGCCCATCTTGAAAACCTCAACCTTCCGCATGCATTTCCCATGAAGAAACTTGCACAACTACCTCTCTGCACAGCAATCCACATGCACTTCACCACACTGCAACGTCTTATCAACACATAGCCCAGCACAACAGCACATGGGAAGTCGCACCGACCCGAAAAACCACCTAAACTCAGCGAACGATGCTAACCGAACTGAAGCCGCCAACAGGACATTACATCTCTCACTTCCTATCCCCACTACACCCTACGACCCTCTACCCTCTTTTCACACCCTTCTTTTCAGATCCACCTGGGGACCTCTCAGTTGGTGATGGTGTGCGATAAAAATACCTTTAACATTAACTGTGGACCACTTTTCCATTGGTGCCCGTGCCAGTTTTATGCCTCAGTCTGACCCTGTGTACCGTTAGGTACTACTCAAACAGTATGTTACAAAATAAATTAATTGCCGTTTAAAACTATGGCTCACTTTTATATTGGTGCTCGAGCTAATTTTATGGCGCTGTCCAACCATGGGAGTAAACTGCACCACTAGGGAAAGAAGTAGACACTTGCAGACCTCTCAGGCTAAAATTAAACCTTAAAGCACTAACAAAAAAGACATGCATACATTATCCAACATCACATCTTCAAAATACACATTCTCAAATGATCAAATTAGATAAGAAGATAAATTATCACCTTAAAAAAAGTAACATTAACCATTCTGCTAACTACAATTCATAACATCATTGTATAAAAGGATTCAAAATTATAAATCGTCAATTGTCTTAATCAATGATTGCCAGATGTAATGCACATTAAAACTTTATAGTAAGTTCAACTAAGGTTTGAAAGCTTAATGAGACAAACTTCTATTCAGCAGCCCAAGAAAGTTAAAATATATTTAAGTAGTTTGCTCCATCTCTACCAATATGTTTAGCATAAAGATTCCCGTAGATATATTTTTCTCGGTTAGGAGAGAAGTCAAGCCCAATTTGCTAGAGATAGCTTCAATTGGAATGGATTTTGATAGGCCTAAAATAGACCGCTAAAGCTTTCCCTCCATTCTCGTGAGACACCGAGCTTCTTTGTTCATGAATATTTCCATGCCACAAAGCGCACAGGAAGTAATACTGTTCTTATGTGCCTGCAACATACTTTCAGTAGAGTACCCACATCTATGTGAGACACATTCTATGACTACATTACGTTTTCTTCGCACCTGCCCGGTGGAATGCCCAGATAAATATATTTTCTAATGACTTCAACTGCGTCGTCTTTAATCTTCCATGTACATTTACCATTCTGCTTTTTACTAGATTTAACAACCATGATTTTTGACTTCTTGCAATTAATGTTAAGATTGTTTTTCGCAGCATGGTTGTACAATGCAGTAAGGCTCCTTTGGAGCCCTATCGGAAAGCGATCAAAAACGGGCATCTGCATACGACAGCCAAGCTATTGGTTGTAAGCCTATACATGGAGGGAAATGTGTACATTTATTTAAAACTTCATTTAAATCCGCAACATACAAGTTAAATAGCATAGGAGCTAAGGTGCGTCACTGCTTAAGGCCATAATTTGTACTAAGTAGTCCATCCTAGTTTAATCTCAATTGGACTGTGCTATTTGAATACAGCATTAGCATAGGGCTTGAGGGTGTATACCCCAATTTTTCTCAAATGACTTGTTGATCTGCCATATCAAATGCTTTGCTATAATCCAAAAAACAAATACAGAGAGAAGTAACTTTATCCATAAGAGTTCTGCAGATCAAAAACATGATAGTGCCTAAATTAGATAAGGTGCCAACACCCTTTCGGAAGTCAATTTGCTGATTGCTAAGTATTTTAAACTACGCTATCCAAGAGTTTATCTTGTCCAACAGGAAAGAAGAAACAATTTTAGCCATAGTGGCAAGGAGGTGATAGTTCCCTGGAATTCCACAAGAGCTCGGGATGAGTAAGGATTTTCTCCAACTAGAGGGTATGTCTCCAGTGGCTACTATTAAAGAAAATACTTTATGCATAATAATGGTCAATTCTCTGGGTCATGCTTAATTGTAATGTTGACCAGGCCATCTGGGCCAGGAGCTCTGGACGGTTTAGGCCTATTCATCTTTTCAACAACATCCTCCAATGTTAAATCTAGAATTTTTCTTTCAACAATATTTCAAAGTCTATAGTAAGTCCTGGCGCCCTTATTTATTCATTTATAAAGTGCACTAAGCTGAAGGGCATCAAGGCGCTCGTTACAGGTTAGTCAACAAAGTGCGGTACATGGAGTCAGAAACAGTTAGGGTCGTCTATCAGTCCGGCGAGGGGCCCTCGGAGAATAGCAGTGTCTTAAGATGTTTCTGAAAGGTCCCGTAAGAATGCTCTGCTCTTAGTGAAAGAGGTAGAGCATTCCAATTGTTAGTGGCAATGAGTGGGATGCTCATCCTGCCTGCTCTTGTTCGCTTGAATCTTGGGGTGATCAGCCGGTGTAAGTAGGTGGAACGAGTAGGTCTTGTGGATTGAACTTTTTTGAGTTTTTGGGAGAGGTATATATGGGCAGAATTGGAGAGGCATTTGTGGGTGATTGCCAGAGTTTTGAAAGTAATACAATCACGAATTGGGAGTCGGTGAGCTTTCCTTCTGACCACCGCGATATGCTCTCGCCTGGGAATGTTCAGGGTGGCTCAAAGTGCATTGTTCTGGATGACTTGAAGTTTGTTGATGTTGTGAGTGGAAGTGCCAGCAAATAAGGCGTTGCAGTAGTCCAGTCTAGATCCAGCAACGTTGAGGCAGCTATTGGTTTAGAGGAATGGCCTGCTGGCGTTAATTAGCTTGTGGTGTGCGCAGCTAGGTATGCTATAGCACTGATGTGCAGAGTAAGCGACAAGGTAGCATCTAGGTGGGCACCCATGGTCTTTACGACGCTAGAGACTGGTATAGTGATGCCATCTATGGAGAAGGCATTGTAGGCATGATCCAGCTTGTTGAGGATGACTTGTGAACTGATCAGGAGAATTTTGGTTTTGTCATTATTGAGGCAGAGGAGGTGATCTGCCATCCAGGCTTGGATGGTTTGGTATAATGTGTGCAGAGTGCCAGAGTCAGTGGGGTAATTGCCAGTTAGGGGATAGGAGAATCTGTGTGTCATCCGCATGGTTGATGTAGGATATGCCCTGGGCATCCAGGAGGTCAAATAGGGGGTTGGTTTGAATATGTTGCAATGGGTGGGGGATACACAAGAGCCTTGAGGAACGCCACAGGTGACAGGCGAGGGGAGAGGGTGAAGTGTTTTTAGCGAAGACTCTCATGGTTCTGTCGGATAAAAAGGTTCGGTTACCCAAGTGATAGTTTCAGGCAAGAAGTTTGCAGCAGAGGCACGGTGCAGGCACAAGATTTTGATGGTCTACGAGATGGTTTGCCTGCGTCTTTAATCTCGTCAAGTTGGTTTTTAAGATCTAGAAGCGCTGATTTAGGGCCATGTCCAGGGCGGAATCCAAATTGGCGCTCTCCTACAATGTTATTGGCTTCTAGATATAGCCTTATCTAGAGGTAAGCTGCCCGGTCCAGTATCTGTAGGAGGAAGGGGATGGTGGTAATCGGGCGGTAGTTGGTGGGGATGGAAGGGTCTAATGTGTGGTTTTTTAGAAGTGGAAGAACCCAAGCTTCCTTCCGATTGGAGGGCACTGAGAAGGCGGCAAAGGAGGAGTTGATGAGGGAAGTGCTGAATGACGTGAGATTTTATCCAGGATCCCATTCTGTATGTTAGTACACCAGGTAACATCCTTGATGATGTTGGAGGGTAGAGTGGAAAAGGATTCCGATTCACGTAGAATTGAGAAAAGCTTGCAGGTGCTAGCTTTGGCATTGGAGATTCTGTTATTGTCGATGGTGTATTTAGCCTGTAAAATGGCCTGTTTTATATTCCTTTGCTATGTTCTAGAACTAAGCTTTAAGTCTGATGGGGTTTTCTGCCATTTGGATTCAGCTTTGCATTTCTTAGCGCAGAGGATGTGGATGTCTGTCTCTTGCGTAATGTGAGGGATGTGATGGTGTTGACTGCCCGTGTAATAGTCTGGTTGTAAAGATCAGCCAGGAAGGCAGGGTCATAGTGTGAGGTTTGAGTTGATATGATATGATGTGATATGGCATTTATAACGCGCCTATACACAAGTGTTTCAAGGCGCGATGAGGCAAGGGGGGGGAACAAAGGGAGGACAGACAATGATCCTACTAGGCCAGGTGTCATTCAGATCACGCAAGTGCATGGGGAAGGGCGGGGGGGGAGTGTGCAGGGGAGGGGAGAGGAGGGGAAAGTGCAGTACATGAGAAATGGAATAAAGATAAATAAAGTGCAAGGAATTGCAGACGTAAGTGTTGGTAGGGGGACTGAAGGGATACAGAAAAACAGTCCCCAAGTGCAAGGGAGTGCCAGGGAGGCAGTGCAGGTGGGTAATTGACAGGGCCTGGGCCAGAGATCAGAAATGGGGGGCCAGGTAACCAGTTCAATTTCAGTCAGGAATTCAGCAAGGGAGGGGAGGAGAGAAAGCAGAAGCAAAGAGGAAGGTTTTGAGGTGCTTCCGGAACCAGAGATGGTTCTCCTCGAGTTTAAGGGAGGCAGGAAGGCAGAGAGAGGCCCCTGCCCAAGAGAGTGATCTGCCACCAACTCATTGCTTGGAGAAGCGACTGACCCTAAGGGAGTTGGAGGCAGATGAGCGAAGAGCTCGAGAGGGAAGATATTTAGGAAGGGAGAGTTGAAGGTAGTGTGGCGACAGACCCTAGAAGGCCTTGTGTACAAGGAAGAGGGTTTTAAATTTAATCCTCGCAGCCACTGCGAGCCAGTGCAGAGATTTCAGTCCTGGAGAGATACGATCCCTGGGCTTGAGGCCAAGGACAAGTCTTGCAGTCCTGTTCTAGATAAGTTGCAGAGGGCGGAGAGTGGAGGCAGGCAGATTTAGATAGAGGCTGTTACAGTAATCGAGCTTGGAGAGGACCAGGGCTCTGGAGACAGTGAGCTTCTGGGGGAAGGAGAGGAAATACCTCTAAGGAGGTGCAGCTGGTAGTGTGACTTCTTAGAGACGTCAGAGATATGAGGGGAGAAGGAGAGTGCAGAGTCGAAGATGACCCAGAGGTTTTTAGCCTTGCAGGTGGGCATGGGAGGAGGGCCAAGAGAGGCTGGCCAGAAAGCTGCAGGGAAGGGGGGAGTGGGTGTACCGATGAGTAGAATCTCAGTGTCACTGGAATTAAGGCATAGGTCGTTGGCGGCACACCATTCCTGGAGGGCAGACAGACAGTCAGAGATGAGGGAAGGAGAGGAGGAGGACGAGGGTAGCCTGAAAATGAGCTGGGTATCATCCGCATAGCACTGAAAGTTGGGACAGAGAGCAGCGATGCGATGGGCAATGAGTGCCAGGTATTGGTTGAACAGCCAGGGAGAGAGGTTGGACCCCTGGGGGACACCACAGGTAGAGAAAAAGATGTCAGAGAGGGAGGACCCAATTTGGACCTGGGAGGGCCGGTCAGAGAGGAAAGAAGTCGGCCACGCCAGAGCCTGGCCAGTGATACCCAGGTTACCACGGAGACGGTTGAGCAGGATGGCATGGTTGACGGTGTCAAAGGCATAAGAGAGATCAAGCAAGATAAGAACGCAAGGGGTGTTAGAGTAGAGGTTGGTGAGCAGGTCTTCACGGATGTTCAGGAGAGCAGTTTCCATGCTTCTGGCAGCTCTGAAGCCAGACTGATGGTCATGAAGACAACCAACAGATTCAGCATGGAGATTGAGCTGGAGATGGCCAGTTTCTCCAGGAGCTTTCCCAGGAAGGGATTGATGGAGATTGGCCGATAGTTAGCCGGGCAGGAGGGGTCGGCAGAGGGTTTCTTAAGAAGAGGGTGCACAAGGGAGTGCTTCAGGGGGGAAGGGAAGACTCCAGTGGTGAAAGAGTGATTGCAGAAATCCGCCAGGGCAGGAGCCAGGGAGTCGATATGATCCTTGATAGTTTTGGAGGAACAGGGGTGAACCTGTTTCGACAAGACTTTCATAGATCGGATTTGTCTAGAAACCTGTCTGGAGAGAAAAGGAGGGAGGAGGGGTGGCTGCAGAAGGGCCAGAGGAAGAGCAGGGTTTAGCGGGAGGGGAGAGGGAGGAGGAGAGTGAGGACAGGATGTCCTGAGTTTTTGAAATGAAGTGAGAAGCCAGTGCCGTGCAGAGGGCCTGGGAAGGGACAGGAGAGGTAGAGACAGCGGCAGGATTGGCCAGTTCCTTGCAGATTTTAAAGAGTTCAGCCGACTTGTTAGATGCTGCAGGGACGCGGGCTTGGATATGAGTTCTCTTCTTGGTGAGGATGGAGAGCCGGTATTGGCTTTGCAGCAGGCGGCAGGCCAGTTTGTCGGAGGATGAACTTGAAGCACACCATTTCCTCTCGGCAACCCTGCACTTGCGTTTTAGGGAGACGAGGTCTGAGTCATACCAAGAGTTACACTATGCTTTGGGCTTCAGGTGGATTCTCATGACGGGCAAGGATATCAAGAGTATCAGATATAGAAGAGTGGAGCATTGAGAGGGCTGTGTCAGGGTGAGAGTCAGCCGGGGGGGGTGGGGGGAGAAGGTGGCGGCGAAAGCTTCAGCTGACACATGCTTAATGGGCCGGGTGACTGAGAAGGTGGGTGGCAGTGATGGAGGTGGCTTGGCCTGTGTGGTAGGGCGGGTGAGGTCGGAGGATATGAGAAAATGATCACTCGTGGAGAGAGGGACAGAGAGGGGAAGGTCTGAAGAGATCAGAGCATCGAGAGTGTGCCCTGCAGAATGAGTCGGGCCAGAGGTTAGAATGGTGAGTGATAGAGAGTCGCAGAGGTCGCGAAAGAGTTCGGAGGGGGGACGGGAGGCATCCAGGTGGATGTTGAAGGAGGGGGGACAGGAGGCATCCAGGTGGATGTTGAAGTCTCTAAGAAGGAAGAGTCGAGTGGTTGAGGCCAGGAGTGAGGAGGAGAGGACCGCCCACTCAGAGAGGAAGGAGGACATCTGACCAGGTGGCCGATAGATAGTACCCACAGTAAGGGAATGGCTAGGTGAGAGAGAGAGCCTGCAGACGAGGCATTCAAAAGAGGATTGCAGTACATCCAGCAATGGCAGGATGTTGTTGTCTTTGAAGAGTTTGCGAAAGCTCCTGGCTAATGTGGGGGGAAGAGGCAAGGCAGGCGTTACACTCTGGGTGGTGGTGGGTATGTTGTAGAGGATGATATTGGGATCGGTCCAGGGGAACTGTAGGTTGGAGGTAATGGTAATATCGCAGTTCAGGTCTGCAAACCAGTCTATAGTATGCCTTTTGGTATGTGTGGGCTGCAGCATGGACTGAGTGAACCCCAGGGTTTGAGGGAGCTGGCTTGGGGGGCTACATTGGTATCGTCCTTGTTGAGGCCAGATTAAGGTATCCAGGGAGTAGTGTCTTGGAGGTGGGCTTCATGTTGGTGGAGAGAAGATGGATAACATCCTGTTCAAAGGATTACAGCGAGCCTGAAGTGTGATAGACCAGGTGCATAGTAATTCTTTAATACAATTCCTGTATGTTTTTAATACCGTTAATCTCCATTATAGGATTCATTTATTTTCTTATACTTTGAGGAGCTGTTTGATTATCGCCCAAAACCTTCTAGAATCCGAATGGCACAGCATTAAGCATAATCTGCCATTGATCCTCTGTAAACTCGGATCCGCTTCTTGTATCTGGTCTTCAAGTGGGTAATAGCACTATTCGCTTCAAGGGAGGGTAAAATAGATTTCTTAATTTCTTTAATCTCTACACTAAGCAGTTTCTTCCTTTCTATTACGACCACATCATTGACTCTGGATACTTCGGCCTGCCTATAACAATATTTCCCCTGTATTTTAGCGGCCATATTCATAGCTGATCATTTAAAAGCAGTAACATTTCGCTCAGACCACATCACCTGATTTCCTACTATATTTACATGACGAGTTCCAGGTTATTATAATGACTTCTATCATTATTTCGTATAGTAAATTAAATTAGAACGTGGTCATTCAAATCAGTGAGGTTGAGCTAGAAGTCAGCAATACTTTCATGCATGGTTTTTGTGAGTAATTCCAAGAGCATTTATTGCCATTACTCCAAGTATAGGGTAGATAACCAGCAGAACCTGGTAATTTAGGTCATTGGACAAGATCATGTTCCGCAAAGAAAGTGTGCCAACCAACTTCTTTCGATTCCAGCTTATTATCTGCATATTCCACCACGTTAGCATCATGCCCATTACTTAACACATTGTGACATCCTGATTAACTTTTGTTTGTTTTCCTGGAGGGGCTTGTAATTAAGATCCCCTGCTATGATGTGAAAGCCGCAGAGGTTACTGTAAAGCCATTCATCAATTGCTCCTTCCACGTCGACTAAGATGACCTCTATCCAATTTCCTCCCGGGGGGTGGCGGGGGTGTTATAAACATTAAAAATCAGGACTTGCTCATGTAGGGAGGCCAGCTCAATCGTTAGTTGCTGCTAATATATTTTGATTCTGCCACTTTAGCTTATATTATGTCATAGATAAATAGTTCTAGGCAACAATTAAGAGGCCTGCAGATGGCCTTCCTTTATTACACCGGGTTTTATCTCTGTATGACCTGATATCCCGGGAGGATAGCTCAGCAGCAATGTTTTCGCCTTGGAAGCCAGACGACACAGAGCAACACAGATTCGATCCCCGGGTCCGTGCTTAGAAACCTCTGCGTATTAAGCGCGTTATAAATAACCTATCATATCTATCAAGATTATAAGTGTCCATCATCCAGGTTTCCTTCAATATAAACAAATCTGAGGACAGTATATGAGCCTGGCCCTTGAGATTTGAGGTAAACTATCTAAAACCTTTAGTATTCCATGAAATAATTAACATGCACTTAGGGCTTTTGCGATTTTTGTCAAGTTACTAAATCAAAAGCGCTTTCGTCATGTTGACAATTATATTTATCCTGTTTGCAATTGTCAATGGCCAAGAATATCGAGCAAGAATAATGTCTTGCGGTGCAAATTCGGACTGGGACTGGGACTGGCACTGGGACTCCTCCGATTTATACGGCTTCCTCGTCTTTCCATTTTTAGACAGATCTTGCTTTCTCTCCAGTACACAACCCATCTCTACAAAATCCTGTGAGTGAGACATGATTAATTCAACAATAATGGCAGAGATTAATTGCACAATAGCCCAATTCGCCTCATATATAGAATGAGGTATCTCTATAGGAGCAATGTCTTTAGTAGTTGCCACTTGGAGCTGTGGGCAACAACATAGTAGTGATAGAACATTGTTCCAATTTACAAATGAGCTGTTATAACTAGATTGTGTGTGCAGTATCTTTATCCGCTTTGCTCTTCTAAGAAGCAATGAAAAGCATTGTTCCCTCATCTCTGACTGCCTGTCTGCCATCCAGGAATGGTGTGCCGCCAACGACCTCTGCCTTAATGCCAGTAAGACTGAGATTCTACTCATCGGCACACCCATTCCCGCCTTCCCTGCAGCACTCTGGCCGGCCTCTCTAGGCCCCCCTCCCACACCCACCTGCAAGGCAAAAAAGCTCAGGGTCATCTTCAACTCTGCACTCCTTCTCCCTCTCGCATCTCTGACGTCTCTAAGAAGTCACACTACCAACTGCACCTCCTTAGAGGTATTCTTCCTTTCCTCTCCTTCCCCCAGAAGCTCACTGTCTCCAGAGCCCTGGTCCTCTCCAAGCTGGACTACTGTAACAGCCTCTATCTAAACCTGCCTGCCTCCACTCTCCGCCCTCTGCAACTCATCCAGAACAGGACTGTGAGACTTGTCCTTGGCCTCAAGCCCAGGGATCGTATCTCTCCAGGACTGAAATCTCTGCATTGGCTCCCAGTGGCTGCGAGGATTAAGTTCAAAACCCTCTGCATTGTACACAAGGCCTTCTGGGGTCTGGGGCCGCAATACCTTCAACTCTCTCTTCCTAAATACCTTCCTTCTCGAGCTCTTCGCTTATCTGCCTCCAACTCCCTTAGGGTCAGTCGCTTCTCCAAGCAACAAGGTTGTGGCAGATCACTCTCTTCGGCAGGGGCCTCTCTCTGGAACAGCCTTCCTGCCTCCCTGAAACTCGGAGAACCATCTCCGGTTCTGGAAACACCTCAAAACCTTCCTCTTTGCTTCTGCTTTCTCACCTCCCCTCCCTTGCTGAACTCCTGACTGCTATTGCACTGGTTCCTGGCCACACTTTCTGATCTCTGGCCCAGGACCGTAAATTACCCACCTGCACTGCCTCCCTGGCAACCCCTGCACTTGGGGACCGTTTTCTGTATCCCTTCAGTCCCCCTACCAGCATTTACGTCTGCACTTACCACTAGCTGGCTGTTTGTGTCTTATTTATTCCACTTCCCATGTACTGCACTTTCCCCTCTCCTCTTCCCCCTGCGCACTTTCCTTCTCCCCCGCCCCCCTTTCCCATGCACTTGCGCGATCTGAATGACACCTAGCCTAGTAGGATCGTTGTCTGTCCTCCCTTTGTTCCCCCCTTGCCTTGTCGCGCCCCGAAACACTTGTGTATAGGCGCGTTATAAATGCCATATCATATCATTGTTAAGCCATCGACCTAAAATTAGGGAGTACACCATCACTCTGTCTCTTGATTTTCCATCACCTGTTCCATTTTATCTGTGGAGGTAGACATAATTTTATGTTTGTTATTGTAACGCTCACCTGGTATCCACGGGGGCGTCACTCAGCCTGTTCTGACATCTTACAACCTCGAACCCTTCCCTGGAGGCTATTCGACTGGAGACTGGGCCTTGTTTTCTTGGATAGTGTGCTCTCCATCCTGCCTTCAGCACAGGGGCGCGTTGATTGATGCGGGCTCGTTGCTGCCTAGTTACTTCACTGGCAAGAGTCCGACAGGTAAGTATAATGAGTCTTTTGAACAGTTCTCTAACTTCGTTCCTTTCCTTCCTTAGATGATGGCCGGCGTCCAGGGATGGCGGCGTGCTGCTGAGATGAGTAGCGCTGAAGGTGAGTGAGCGCGCGATGCAACCCTTTCGTATTTGCATTGAACTGAGTTCTTTTTCTGTGTCTTTTAGGTGCCGCGACGTTTTCAGCGTAGGTGCCGGTTATGAAGAACAAATGCGGTGGGTAAGCGCGGTATGCGGCGCCTCTAGATGTTTCCACGCTAACCTGGAGTGCCTTTTCCCTCTTACAGATGGATGAGAAGTTCCGGAGACAGAGTTCCCCCAGAGCGGCTGGGATTCAGGTAAGCGTGTGAAGCTCGTACAGTATTTAAAAATAAGCGAAGATTTGCAGAATGCTTACTAATGCCTTTTTTCTGTTCTTTTCCCTTTTCCTTAGGAAGCGGCGTTCCGGGATGGGAATAACGCCGCCGAAGATGCCCGCCGAACAGAAGGAGCGATGACTGATGGGCAGAAGTACCGCAAGGTAAGGCTGTTCCTAACGGTGTTCTTGTTCTTGCAGGAGCTGAGCGCAGAAGAAAGATGCAGGCCTACTGGAGACTGATCCGAACACGGTGAGTGTCACGCTGCAGGTGCAGAAAACGCAAAGCATGTTTCTCAGCCTGGGTGTGGCTTAAATAGTCTCTGGGTATCCCAGGTGCCTCTGGGCTGAACCACATCCAAAAGACTAGACCGCACATGCAGTTCTGGGAAGAGAAATATGTAGGGGCATCCATCTTGTCCCCATCAATGCATTACAAGTCCAATCCCCAATGTTATCCTATGGGAGTGAGTGAGTCTGGTGCCACAAGCGCCAAGTCTGACTCCAAGTGGGTCATTGGAGGGATGGAGAGGCCCTTGAGGGCCATGTAGGTGATCGTGGCTTGGCTCCAGCCTGACATCTTGGAGGGCTGGGGACATGAGGGGCAGGAATCATGACAGCTATACAGCCATAAGCCTAGTGGTTTATACTGCCCATTCTTAGGAGGGCCATGTGTGCCACTAATAGGTGCAATTGTTGAAGTTAATTAAAAATGACTAAGCATTTCTCTATAAATCAAGTAGTATAGCACAGTGGCAACGTATTTGTCTTGAAAGCAAGATGAGCAACACAGGTTCCAATCCCGCCTTAGACACCTCTTTGGTATTAACTGAGTCATAAATTGCCAATTATAATAATAATTGGAGAAAGTGATTGTCAGGGTCATGGCGGTGCACTATTATTACCCGAGTGGGAGACTCTAGGACTACCAGGCTCTTGTATTCTCATTTCTCATGTCTTCTTTTCCGTTGGCAACAGCTTAGGTGTCTTCCTGTCTTAGCACCATTTGATGATCCATTAGCAGAGGTATGTAAGTCCCCTTCCTCACCTGGGAGGGGAGACTGTTGCTTGAACACTTATAATAGAATTATGATTAACTTCTGCCGACATGCTGTCCTGCTTTTTGGCTTCTCATACAGGAGATAAAGTATAATTACTCACGTGTAAAACTGTGTCCACTAAGCATAGCAATGCCTTTTTTAATTATTTGCTGTTCTTTATGGAGATTGTTGCGCAATGCAATCAGTGCTTTCAACATAACCGCAGAGTGTAAACCTTCCTCAGATGATGTACTATTGCTCTCTGCAATCCTCAAGCAGAGGTTTAAAAGCGAATTATTGTCAATAGGGTCATGGGAGACCGGTCTGCCTTTGTCTGCGTGTCAAGTCCACACTAGCACCTGCTGAGTTTTTGTCTGCCTCCTTTTTCACCTGATATCTTAAGTAGGCAGTCATTTTACCTTTGGCATTACGATTTAGATTTTCCTTTGCGTTAACGCTGAAAGCGATGCCTGCGGCTATAAAATTCGATTGTAACTTGCTCTTTTTATTTTTATTTATGAATTTACTGGCTGGAAGCGCTTTGTTACAGGATGTTCATACCGTGCTTTGCAATTGGTATTTTTTTACAGCATCGGGCATAATAAAGAAAGTTAAGAAAAGTTCCAGCCAATTACTTGAAAATAGCTTTGCTCGGGCCTTTAACTCGGTCTTCAGGGCTAATAACGTCTGAGCTGCAGGTCTATAAAGCTATTATAACACCCTCAGTATTTAATTAAATTAGAAAAAGTGATGAATGGCAAATAAATGCTGCAGAAATGAAGTATTTATTGTGGAAAGTGTTAGAGGTTGTAAAGGGTAGTTTTGTAAAGAGAAATATCTATTTCAGGTTTAAGTGTGTAGTGCCATAGAAATTAAGGCTGTAGTTGATAATGACTTCCTGGTTGTGGCTCTTTTTTTAATGTGGTTGTGGGAGGTAATTAGCAGTGTTGGTTGGAGTAGTTAATTAGCAAAAAATGTTGCAGGTGTGTGTCTTTGTATATATGCAAATGTAGGGCTAAACTATTTACAAATTAGTCACCTGACATTTATAAATAAAAACTGCCCAACCTTGCTTTTTAACCACATTGAGTATGTAGCTTTTGGTTTCATTATAAAGTGTTTGGTACTTACATTTTTGCTGTGTCTTAGTAGCGTTCTATTGAAACCCAAGGTGTTTGTTTTGTTAACTTGAGGTTTCCACAACAGGCACATTATGAAGGTCGGCAAGCCATCTCAAGAAGTGTTGTGAGCGGCCAGTTATGTTTCACATGCCGAGCTAGTGTAGTGGCATAAATGGGGGATTAAGTTGTGCCGGTCTGCAGACGTTATGTGAGGACATTGCTACGGAGTGAAAACGAACGGAAGTTTAATTCCTTGAGGGGGCGTGCCCACGCCAGGCACACTTCTACAGCAACACAGCACAGTTTCAGTTCGATGTGCCGTGTTTAATTGAAGTTAATGCGGGGAGTGTATTTTAATGGACAGCGGCAATCGGGAATAATTGAATTCCGGCCTATATTGCTAGCGCCGCGTCGGAGGTAATCTCCAATTAAATATTTGCAGACTTTATCCAATCTGCAGGCTATACCAGTTCATAAAGCCCGCCCGCAATTTGACCTATCATGTTTCTGGAAACGCCACAATGGTGTTCTAATTGCAGTTATATAGCCTTCCCTTCTACTTTAGAGCTTACTGCAGTCAGGGGAGCCGACTTATGAATTTCCCAGGGTCTGGGGGGGCCCCAAATACAGTAAGTGACATCACTGGCAGTTATATGACCGCAAATTTGCATGTAGTCGCCAACTTGGTGCAACGGTGCGCGGGGGGGGGGAGGTGGGTGTTGGCGCGTGCAGCGCAGAAAAGTGGAAACATTGTCTAGCATGCACTGCATATACTAAAGTCAAGTAAGAAGGAGGTTTAAGCCTTCAAAAGGCAGAGCAACACAACTGGATGGGAGAACGAGATGTTTGCTAAACAGAAGGTACAGCTGCAAGGTGGAGTACCACCACCACCAAAAAAAAAAGTTCCCAATTCAAGGGAAACGAGAAGTAAAGATGTTTCCGGATTAAAAAGTACCAAGCAAGACGCGTGTGGTGCCATACTTACAATAGTGCTGCTGTAGATAGGCCAGCCACAAGTGACATTTGCTAAGATGTTACCTCTGGGTAACCAGATAGAGTTAGGGGTGTAGCTTAATCTTAAACCTTTCAGTGGACACATCAGATGTGCTGCTGAAGTATAATGCAATCCTGGCTGAAGTATAATGCAATCAGTGTGGTTTCAGACTTGGGGGCGGGGGGCGGGGAAGAGTGTTAACTGCTTTTAACATTGTAGTTTATCAGAAATTCTGGTAAAGTAGTGTACAATGTTAAAAAGCAGTTACCCAGGCTCACCTTGCACCCAGGTGATGTTTGGGACTGATGGAAGCACTCGCGTCTAAATGTTGTAGCCATGGTTGTCTCCATGTTTTAAAAACTCCCACTTTCCGGGTTTTCAACATTAATTTCAAACACCCCTTATCCAAAAAATAGAGTCAGTAAAAAAGCCAATGCTGAAAAGCCTATTTCGCACAAGTAGTAAGACCCAAAGGGTAAGAGTGACTGTATAGCAGACCATGCCAATGTAGGATACTCCAGGATTACCTTCAGTCAAAATTCACCCACTGCAATGTTCCTAAATTCAGATTGCAGCAGAGTAGTGTCCGACTGAACCTCAATCAGCTCTTCCTGGGCATCAAATGGATGATGCACCACCTCCTCTGCCAGAACAGTCTGCATCACCCAGTCATTAATGCCAGCATTTACTTCAGGGAAGTATTCATCAAAGCTGGACCTTAATGTTGCTAGGTGGCTTGCCCAGCTCCAACTGTTCTTTTGCAAAGGTCTAGCTTCCTCTTGAAGGCAAATACTTTTTTATTCATTCTTTCCTTTGTGTTCCCATGTCCACAGGAATGCCCCCAAAGGTGGGATTGGGAGTTTCTGGGGTGGTGAGTTCTAGTGGTCTTAGTTTCCTTTATAAAATATACAAATCACATAGTATGTCAACCAGACAATGTATTATTGTGTACAGCTTAAAGGGGGCCACCTGACCCAAAGCAGCACACTAGGAGATGTATTTTGGAACAATCAACATTGTAAACACACCTCTAGTTTAGATTGTAAAGAGTACTTGTGCTGCAATTAAAAGCACCCAGTTAATAAAGTGCACACTTAAAACACTTGATCAGCCTTCAGTGAGTTAAATAACCTTATAAAAATAAAATGCAGCTTTGCATAAAATTACAGAGAATTTTGGGATTATCGGGCACTGGCAAGTGGGCTCTGCTGTTGCTGTGGGAGAAGTGAGACTTGCAATGGCGACAAATTTAAGGTTAATAGCTGCCGTTTATCACAAGATGGCAGGCCAGCATAGATCTTAACCACTGAATGCCCGCTGAACAGCTATATACCCTTCTATGTCAGCAAGAGGCTGATATAGAGGAACCAGTGTTGGAAAACAATGAGGTAATTATACTGTACCATATCCCGTGGGAGGTGATGCCCCCCCAAGACTCAGTGAAGGCCCCTCGTGTCAAAAGGTTGAAAAGTCCTGCCGTCTTAATCCCCACAGTCCTAACTTCTCCCCCGCTTAGAGTGGAAGCAGTCTGCGGCACACAGCTTGTAATGCAAATCACACATTTTAAGCTTCAGGACAAAATACAGAGCCCTGAATACATTGCTGAGGTAAATGAGTTCTGACTGGCAACACTGGTAATACCGTATAGAGCCACATTATTGCACCGCCCAACTATGAGTTTGAGGGCAAAGGTGGAGGAAAATCCTCCAGCAAGAAGCTGGAGGTATTTCCTCCACCATACCACCCAAAATAGAACAATTTGGGATATTACCACCAGCAAAATTACTACCAGCAGTAATACCGCTGAAATCCACCATGGAGTCCTATGGGGACTAACGCTGCCTACCACCACTTGTAATACCGCCAGACCAAGTGGCAGTAATGGTAGTACAGTTTGGTGGTATCTCGGCAGATTTACAGGCCACACAGAGACATCCCCTCTCTCCATGTTGTCTTTTATTGTAAAGTGGATTACCAGGTGTCAGAACTGTAAGATACCCCTGTCTCCCCAGGTGACTCAGACCCCCACCATTCCATCCTACATAAATTTGATGCCCCCAGGCTGTTGATCTTCTAGTCTACTTTTATTCTACCCATGTAGATCCAGGAACGTCATACTCCTGTTACTTTCATGGATTATTTTACTTCCTGTTCCTTAAAGCCAGGGATCTTAAACATGTGGCTCTCCAGATGTTTTGGACTGCGACTCCTATGATCCATCACCATTGAGTATGCAGGCTGGGGCTGATGAGCATTGTAGTCCAACACATCTGCAGAGCTAAAGGTTGCAGAACCCGGCGTCCAAGAAGCAGAGGCCTGGAACTCCATACTGCCACAAGCACCTTATCATTTGACTCTGAAATAGAGACTTTATGCCAGCCCTTTACCCACAAACACTGGTTGTTAATATTATACCTTGGAGCTGCACGCATTAATAGCAATAGTGCAAGAAACGGACGGGCGGTCAAAAGACTTCTGTAGGTCGTATGCGGCCTATGAGTTCACAGGGTTTGGTTGACCAGGGAATAGCACACGAGGCATGGAGTTGGGACAGGATGGCAGGTTAGCTGCTGCAACCTTTCAGGTGGCAACCGTAAACCCATGAAGAGGGAGCGGAGATCTGCAGTGCTTCTTTGCCCCCCTGATTCTCTGATTTGTCAGAGCTACATTTTCAAAGCCTCTCTCTGAATGGAGCATGAGTGCATTCATCTCTCAGTTGACTCGCACAGTTATTGTTCTGTCTGCGTCTTTCATTTGTTATAAAACAGCACCCATGGTTGGTGGCTCTGGGGGGGGGGTAGGGAGCCTGGGACGCTCCAAGGACAATGAACTGGCAGCCAGGTGGTTTTAGCAATGCACCCACCCCTCGCCTCAAAAAAGTGGCCCACCCCTCGCCTCACGACACTTGACCTCTGATGATATCACCGAAAGTGATGTAATTTGACCCCACACCAAAGAGTGACATCCCGGGAAGTGATGAAACACAACCTTTCACCCCTTGACAAAATAGGAAGTGGCATCAAATAGCATTGTTCCTAAGTAAACTACATTACGAAAAATATGGTTATGATTTCACTAAGGATTTCATACAAGAATGGATCACCATATGTATCGTTAATATCTGTGTGTATAGATCCATATTGTTAAATTACTGTGACTCCAAGCAGTGGTCCAAGGCCACATGACAATATGGTATTAAATAGCACTTACCCTTAAGCTCTTTTTTTTCTAGAACAAATATGCATACAATATCACCCAACCTGTGTTGGTACTCATATCGACCCAAGAAGGATGAAAGGTTTTTGAAGAATAAAAAATAAATGTGAAAAAAATGAATTTTTCCCCAAACATTTTTTGAAACCGGCCCAAGCATGGCCTGAAACCGGCCCTTAATCTCCAGGGACGATTTCAGCCCGGCCAGGGGTCAATCCGACCCTGCTGCCACCACCCATAGTGCGACAGAGGCCGGGCCTTTGTGGGGCCTCAGGCTCCATTAGGAGCCTATCATGAAGACAAAAAAAAGCACACACATTCTTTTGCCGCGATGACCATCATCAAGGCAAAAGAAGGTGTGCACTTTTTCTTTTGTCTTCATAAATAGGCTCCTAATGGAGCCTGAGACCTCACAAAGGCCTGGCCCTGTCGCACTAAGCATGTGTGGCAGTGGCAGTGGCCGTGGATCGGGCTGCTTTTGTCATTTCATTTTTTTTTTTTCTTCAAACTGTGGATGCGCGGCCCTGGGCATGAGGCTGCGGCCCACCAGAGGGGCGCGCTCCACAGTTTGAATAACGCTGTGCCTAAACCCTCCCCTCCAGGACCATACACCAATGAGTCCTAGAGGGGAGGGCTTAATCGCACATTTTCGCGATTATACCCGGCCGGAGAGAAGTGATGCAGTATCGATGGAAAGGGCCATCGATGCTGCATCACTTCTCTCCGGCCGGGAGGCGGGGGGGAAACTCAGCCCCGTCTTGATTTTGCG
Organism: Ambystoma mexicanum; assembly: GCF_040938575.1. NCBI lineage: Eukaryota > Metazoa > Chordata > Amphibia > Caudata > Ambystomatidae > Ambystoma > Ambystoma mexicanum. The sequence continues at coordinate 1,206,631,141 of NC_090922.1, forward strand.
GGGTGGGGGGAGGCTCGGGCCCCAGAGCCCCACCTTACTCGGCCCCCCTGACTGCAGTCACAATGCCTGATACAGCCGACCTCCAGCTGAGCACTGCGGACCAATTCTAACGCCGCCACTACACACGCAGCAATGTTTTCTTTTTTAAAACCTCCTTGCAGTCCCAAAGGTAAAGTCAGCCTGCCTCCAAAGTAGAAATGGAAAAAATCCTCCAAGTTCCATATATTTATGGTGTGAAGATGTGGGAAGGTCTATCAACATGCTCCGGCCTCTGGTCAATGATATTTCCCTCCAATGAGGGACGGACGCAGGAGACTTTATCAACACATCTTTATTCTCTTCCAACTTCTCAGTCAGGAACTGCCTGAGTCTACGCACATCCCACCCCTCCCCTTCCCATGTGCCCCTCCCCTCCCCTTCCCGTTGCTCCGTGTTCCTCTCCACGTGACAAGAGAGTGAGTGACTACATCACATATGGTGACCAGATTTTGAAAATACAAAACCGGGACAGGCCACCGATACAGAAGTAGGACTAGAGCTTCAGCAGTGAAATTCAGATTTTCAACACATTCGTTACTGAAAGTCATAATTCTATTAAAGACACAGAGGCGAAGGATTATGCTTTCTCTTCATCTTTACTGTCAGCAGCAAAGAAAAAACAAATATGCAATAACCATACAAAACCATAAAAAAACTACAATAACCATGAAGTTTTTGGATTTTGTAGTCCATCCCCATTGGTCTTCAAACTGACCATGTGATCCAAGTAACCAATCAAAAAACAGTCCTCAAATAAAAGCTCTTGTCCTCTTTCTATTCTTCCTCTTTCTTTGATCCTGCGAGGATGTGTTCAGTACTTCTTCGAAACTCCATCTACGTCCTGACTCAGATCCCGGCTTGCTTGTTATCTGTCGCCCCTCCTACAGAAAACATAAATTTAAAAAGGTGACTATAGACCGAAACAAGGGTGGGACAATCGTATACATAATCACCAAAAACCATATCTTCAATAAAACTAGTACAAATATTTCCTCATAAGCAGTAAGCATAACAGATAAAAACATGATAATATCAAGTAAACATTCATACGATTGATAGGGTGGGATAATCCTTCGCCTCTGTGTCTTTAATAAAATTATGACTTTCAGTAACGAATGTGTTGAAAATCTGATTTCTATGTCAAGACCGGAGGCTCGGATTATGCTTGTTCAAAGCTTACCTACCACCAACGATGTCGCACTTTCCATGGGTTTAAAATGGAAAGTTTTAAACGTCGATTCATTCGACCAATCTGGAGCCCTCATAATATCCTCTACTTTGGCTCCTATATAATACGCTTTAGTAACCATCGCTCTTCTAGCGGAATGGGCGCCATACCTCTCAACATCTATTCCCGCTTGAACCATCACCCATCTAAGCCATCTAGCAATGGTGGCCGGTGTAACTGCTTTATAAGGTCTACAAATCGCTATCAACAATTGTGACACTCCCGGGGGGGTCTAACCTCCCTCGTCCTCTCTTCATAAGCCTCTATGCATCTGACTGGACACAACTTTGGTTGAGTCGGGAAATACTCATAGGAAATAGATCTCAAACCTGTTTTGGTCCTTTTTACTATAAGGAAAGTCACCCCGTTCAGAGATATACTCTTCCTATTAACCTCCAACGCTCTAACATCAGATGATCTCTTGAATGCTAAGACATAAAAGCATAGATAACTTGCCTGAAATTGCTTTCCGTGACAATTCCTGATTATCCGGCCAAGATGAAAACAATTTCAAAACTTTATCTACATCCCACAACTGATTATATTTAATACTGGGTGGTCTTAACATCCTTACTCCCCTTAACAATCTACAGATCAAAGGATGTTCGCCAATCGCTAAACCCTCTACTCTAGGGTGCCCTGCAGATATCGCAGACCTGGCTGTGTTGATGGTCCTGTAAGCCTTGCCCTGTGCTGCCATCTGAGCTAAAGAATTGGACACATGAACTACATCTGCTCTATCGGGATGAAAATTCCTTTCCAAACACCAGCTATTCCATTTAGCCCAAGCTGATCTATAAGCCTTGTGAGTCCCTGGGGCCCATGATTCATTAATGATGTTTTCAGCCTCATTCGATAATCCTGGCCTAGCCCAAGATCTCCTGAAATCGCCCATGCCACTAGCCTGAGTCCTCCTGACCTCACTAGTGGATGACTGCCATCTCTGGGATCTCGAATGATACATTCTGTGTTGGGTAGAACTACTGGGTTGTGATATGTCAGTTCCAGTAGACTGGGAAACTACGCCTGCCCCTTCCAGTCCGGCGTAATTACAATTATGGATGCTTTTTGACGTCTCACCTGCGCTAGCGTCCTCGCTATCATTGAAAAAGGAGGAAACGCGTAATTCTGCTGGTGTTCCCAGGATTGAAGGAAGGCATCTGTCGCCTCTGCTTCCGGGTCCGGTCTCCAGCTGAAGAACCGAGGAAGCTGTTTGTTTAACCTCTATGCAAACAGATCGACCTGGCAAGGACCCCATCGTGTCATAATTTCCTGGAACACTACCTCGTCCAGCTTCCAATCGCTGGCGTCTCTGAGGTATCTCGAGTTCCAATCGGCCACTTCGTTCATCTGACCCGGCAGATATTCCGCCGTCGTCGAAACTCTTCTCGCTAGACAGAGTTCCCAAAATTCCTTCGCCAGATCCGCCAATAAACTGGACCTCGTCCCTCCCAGTCTGTTGATGTACCCGACCGTGGAGACATTGTCCATCTTTAACAGAACGCAACAATGTGCTTTCTCTTGGGTCCAGCATCTCACTGCAAACGACCCCGCCAACAACTCCAGGCAGTTTATGTGGAGTCTGGTCTCCTGGTCCGACCACCTGCCTCCTGTGGACAGGTTCCCGCATCAGGCTTCCCAGCCCCATCTGCTGGCGTCGGATTCGATAATAAGGTCCGGGGATGAACCAAATATGGCTCTCCCGTTCCATGCATCCATATGAATGAGCCACCATTCTAACTCCTCTCTCACCTCCTGTGAAATATTCCCTTTTGATTCGTAAGAAACGCCCCTTCTGAGGTGAGATATCTTCAACCTCTGGAGTGCCCTGTAATGCAGAGGTCCTGGAAAAATCACTTGAATTGATGCCGCTAGACGGCCCACCAATCTTGCGATGTCCCTCAACGACATCTCTCCCTTCGCTAGAGTATGTCTCAACTGTTTCTTGATATCGTTCACCTTGTGAATGGGTATACTGAGAGTTCCCTGAATCGAGTCCACTATGAAACCCAGAAATTCTATTGACTGAACAGGTACTATACTGGATTTCTCCCAATTTATCAGGAATCCCAAACTCTCCAACCCCTCTATTGTTATCTGAATCTGCTCTATCAACATTTCCTTCTCCTGACACATCAGACATATGTCGTCTAGATAAATTATCAGTCTTATCCCTTGAGCTCTGAGATGAGATACTACGGGTTTCATCATTTTGGTGAAATACCAAGGTGCCGATGCCAGACCGAAAGGCAGACATCGAAACTCCCAAATCGTTCTCTCCCATCTGAACCTCAGAAATCTGCAGTCCTCCTCTCCTATGGGAATAGTCAGGTATGCATCTTTCAAATCTATTCTGGCTAACCAATCTTCCTGAATGAGGGTATCCCTCAACAGATGAATCCCTTCCATTTTGAAATGTCTGTACACTACATAACTGTTTAGGCCTCTCAGATTTATGATTGGTCTCGTCTTGTGTCTTCCTTTTACTATGAACATATTGCTTATGTAACCTCCTACCTGACCTGTAGCGGGTCGAATAGCTCTTTTGCTTTCCAAACCCTGTAATTCTCTTTCCAGTAAGACCTTGTCTTCTCTGCTCATTTCTAAACATTTTGGTGGTTCTTTCTGATATGGAGCTTCTATAAAATCTATATAAAAACCTTGCGCTGTCCGAAGTACCCAGGGATCCCCTGAAATGTACAACCAATTTTCCAAAAATTGCGCAGTCCTCCCCCCTTCCTCTCATAGGAAGTAGGTATGGTAATCTCACCTGTGTTATTCTGCTGACGCTCCCCTCGCCAGATCCTGCCTCTTCCCCCTACTCCTCGATGGGAAGAAAGGTGTATGTCTGCGCTCCTCTTCGCGCCAATTCGCTCTGTCTTGGAAGGATCGGTTGTATTGGAACCGGCCAGCTGAGCGACCCCTACCTCTGCTGGCCCGTCCAAAAATTTGCCTCCCGAAAAACCCTCTTTAGAGAGGCTTGCGCCTTATCCAAGGCTGCGTAAAAATTCACAAATTTGGTGAGTTCCTTGATAAAGGAATCCCCAAATAACTTTCCCTTTGCCGAAGAGGCTGATTCCGAGGAGGCTAATTCACTCAATTTTGGGTCGATTTTAACCAACAAGGATCTCCTCCTTTCGGTGGTCATGGCATGATTAGCATTGCCCAACATGCATATCGCCCTTTGGGCCCATCCTATAAGAATAGCCGGATCTATCAGCTCCCCTTTCACTTTTGCCTCTTCTCCCATCTGGAGAATCTTTGTGAGGGGTCCCGTCATATCAAGCATCTTATCCTGACATGATCGCCAGGATCTATCAAGGCCTTTCCTCACATCTTTTGTGAATTTACTCATAAAGGTTATCATTTTATCATCTATTACAGGTGTATCGGCTGCAGCTTCCGGGAGGAGTGGTCTGGGGCATTCCGCCCTCATCTTGCTTCTAGCCTCTTTGGCTAGCGGCGCCCTCGGGCGTTTCTTTAAATATGCCGCAATTCTTTTGGGTGGTTCCCATTCTGATGATCTGGGATGGATCAGTGCTTCTGGATCGAAATCCTCCTCATCTGCACCGTCCTCCTCTGCCTCCTCCTTCTTTCTTTTCTTTAACGCCTCATGGCTTTCCTCCTCTGAAGAGGATATAGATAGGACTTCCTCCTCTTCTGGGTAGTCCTCCTCCCACTCATTCTCACTCTCATCTGAGGAATGAGATGATTCTCGTCCCCTGCTAGGCACCGCCTTGCCTTTCCTTTGCCAAGCTTTCTTACCTGGTAGCGTGCGGGGGGGGGGGGGTGTGGGCTTCCTCCGCCCTGCGGGCTGATTTACTGCCCCCTTTTTGATTTCATACGAGCCTTAAGACCCTTGACCTCCTCCAGGCCCTGAGAAAAACGGAGCCAATCCTCCATCAGCGCTCTTTGCTGAGGATCATGTCCCAGTGAAGCCCCCAGGGCTTTGTGTAAGACATCAGTCATGGCTGTGCGGCTCCTCTTTTGGCTAACACTAGCCTTCCCCCTCATCACTGGAGGAACTCATGATTCTCAGTCCCTGGGGAGTTGAGGAATTGATGTTATGACTATATATATGTATATTACACACCAGGGGTCTCCAAACTCTCTTGTACAGAGAAAAACCAAATAGTAAAGTATTTGCCCCTGGTTCTGCTTATGTCATCGATATGACAAATATTAAATCACAGGTTTTACCTGGGACTGTGCCCGTAAAAAGGTGCGGTATCAGCTGACAGCCTGCAGCGGCGCTGTTGACCTCTCGAACAGGACGCTACGTTCGTACGATGCGTGCTGTTTAGGATCGAATGGGCAAATATATATATATATAATCTTTACTGGAGTAACGCCACTCGTATAGACACCTCAAAACACTCGAATATAGGATGAAAAACGAAGGAGAGAGCGCCGGAGCTACGCGGTCCCGTCGCGCTCTCCCTTCCGTTATGCAGTGCCCTCTGTGACGGATCGGAGGAGCTGCGGCTGCCGGTGCACCAGCCCTGTCGCGGCCGCAACTCCCTAGAGCCGACTCCCCGTAGCGGATATGCTCCGCCTGAATAGATAAACACTTGCTTGTCAAACGAACGTCCTAAAACTCATTAATTCACACACCCAACACTTCACTGAATAAAAGAGAAAAGTACTTAACTCGCTGCCCAGCAGCAAAGAAAGAGGAAGAATAGAAAGAGGACAAGAGCTTTTATTTGAGGACTGTTTTTTGAGTGGTTACTTGGATCACATGGTCAGTTTGAAGACCAATGGGGATCGACTACAAAATCCAAAAACTTCATAGTTATTGTAGTTTTTTTATGGTTTTGTATGGTTATTGCATATTTGTTTTTTCTTTGCTGCTGACAGTAAAGATGAAGAGAAAGCATAATCCGAGCCTCCGGTCTTGACATAGAACTGCAGTCCTACTTCTATGTGGGTGGCCAGTCTGGTGTCAAGTTTTAACGCCTGGACTCCCAAGGCTATTGTAAGTTTAAAAACCTTGTCCGGGATTTGGGGATCTGGTGGATACCATCCCAGTCGTTGACAAACTGATGGAAAAATCATGATATCCGGCCAAAAACCGGGATGGTATTCTCCCGATCCCCAAATCCCAGGACAGGGTTTTTAAACTTAAAAAAAGTCTCGGGACCCCAGGACAGAGGTGCAAATACCTGGACAGTCCCGGCAAAACCGAGGTCACCCTACGTATGTTGCCAGTAGCACTGTGGACCACTTCTAATGCCGCTTCCTGTGTTCTTTGCTTGGATTTCTGGAACTTGTAGTTACCATAAATTTCCAATGCAAAAGAAAATACTTCAAGTCCTTGAACACAAATAGGAAAAACTGCACTAGGTGGCCTTCTCACCAGTGCTTTAAGTAGCATGCAAAATCGAGACAGGGCTCTTACGGGGTGCGGATGATAAGGGGCATTTTCTAATGGCAGCATTCTGGTCAGGTACGTGTCCCCTCTCAATTACGGTGCTGACACCCCTTTGCATTGATTATCACCCTCTCACCTAGGGTGCGAAAGTGATGATCCTTGCATCCCTGCTTAAAGGGGTGCCTGGTGGGGATCAGCACCACAATTGAGCGCTTTGGCTTAAAGTGCTATATAAACATAAAACAATTCAGGAAGAAAAGGCAAGGCTGCTACAATCCAAGGCTTTTTTTTTTTTTTTTTTTTTTCTTTTTTTAAAAGGCTGAAGCTCTTGATTCTACGCGAGAGCTTCAGGCTTTCGGAAAAAGGCTTTGGCTTTGGCTTCTAGCAGCTCGATGAGGTTACATGGGGACTTTAGAGTGCCCAAACATGGCCCCGTCTCAGACACAATTTTCAGACACTCCTGTGGCTTTCAACCGGCTAGCTCCAGCCCACTTAAAGCCCTGCTTCTCACGGATGGCCACGTGAGAGCTCTGAGTATGTGGCATACGTAGAAAAAAGCAACTACATTTCATGAGACTTACATATTACTTAATTATTTAATCCTTGCCATATTTCTGTTTCTTTCGCTTGTAAAGCCCACATACAAGGACATTTCTAAACAATATGGCACCCAGGGTGAAACACTAGAATACATGCCTTGCTCCCATCCTGAATACCTCACACTATAACCACTCCGTAACATCATTAAATAATTGCATTTTTACTTTTCTTGACTTGTTCTTTAAAGTAATCAGTAGGTAATATTACAAACAGAATTATTTCAACTGCCTCCTGTGGTTGCTAATTCATCAAATGAAGTGTCCCTTCCTATATGGTACAGCCATAAAAGTTTTAATTGCTGCTTTGTATCATTTTTCCAATAATTTCGCTCTCAATTGAAATTATACGAACAACCAAAAACCTCTTTTCAGCCAATAAATACTGTAAATGCCAAGATTGCTTATGGTAATTCCCATTACAGAGGCGGAGTCAGTTTTGGTTTCGTGACCAAATGATGGATCCTTGCAGTAAATCTTTTTTTCCCCTTCATTCATGTTTGACAAACCTCTCTCCCTTGTGACGTTCCTCACTCATTTGATGATATACCAAAGAAAGACATGACTCGGAATGGATATCAGCATTCTAAGTACAAATGCAATACCGCACCTTTTTTTTGTGTATACATGAACAGCCAGGTTTGCTACATTCAAAACTGATCCTGCCACCAATGCATTGCCTGCATCTTCCACTGAGAACCTATAGTGCTCAATGACGGTAGACAAGGTAGCCCATGTGGCTGCTCGAAAGATGTCCTGCAATGGGATGCCATGCCCATGGACACTGCCATGAAGCAGCCAGACTCCTGGTTGACCTGCCTTGTCTAATGGGAGGAAGAAAGGATCTGGATATCCGATAAGCCCTAGCAATCATCAGCTGCATCCACCTGCTCTGTGAGGTTATTACTGGCTTTGTTCCCCTTTTGATATTCTGAAAGAAAAAAAGAAGTTCTTGCATGGCCTGAAAGAACAGGTGAACCCTAAATAAATCAAGTTACCTTTTGATATTGACGAGCGCTAACCTATACTCCTGCTCTGACCCGAGAGCTGGTAGGAGGATGTCCTGATCTAGGTGGAATGTGGAGCAAATCGTAGGAAAAGAAATGAGTGAATGGCCTCTGAACCAGGGCATTAGGAAGAACTGTAAGATATGGAGTCCTTTATTTGAATGGACCTGCAAGCAGCAGCCTTCTGGTGGAGATTCTGAATACTAAAAACAGAGTTGTACATGACAGGGCTTCTAAATCAGTCGAATTACAAGCTCAGGAGGTATATAGCAAACGAGGCAAATCCCAAAATGGGATTAACTTTCGGAGTAATCAAAAGAATAACTCCCAATAGCAATTTTGCTACTAATTCGTCTATAGCTGCCAACTGACTCCAACATTTCAGACCTTCTAACTACACTTTACGAGTAGCCTCCGTGTGTCCTTTATGGAATTCCTCCAACAGAAAATCTAAGAATTTAGCCGGTACCAGTACAAAGGATGGTTCCAATGATTCCCACACACTTCTGGAATGAAACCCAATGATGGGAATAACTGATAAGAGTGGACTGCCTTCTAGCACCACAAACCAGCTCAGCTGCTTGGTATGAGACGCCTAATGCTTGGATACCCTGCCACTCAATCTCCAGACTAAGAGTTTGAGGGTGGATGACTACTGATCTAGCAAACTTAACAGGGGAGGATACCTCAGCAGCAGAACCTCCTGGGTCATGGCAAGCCACAAAAGGAGAAGCCAACTCCTCCTGGACAAAAAGCGGAGAACTAATATTCTCTGCTTGCTCCTACACAACTTTGCAGCACCATACGAGATCAGGAAGGGGAGGGAAGTCATACAGCAGACAACTTGGCCAGGGAGTTTTGAGGGCATCCTAACTTCATACCTGGGGCTCTAGAAACATGGAACAATGCACAGGAACCACTAAATTGTCCTTGGTCTCAAACAAGTCTATGCAGCGCTCAAACATTCAACAGATCATAGAGCAAACCTAAGTAGACAGTGTCAACTCAAGCGTCAAGGGAAACGGCCTGCTTAGCCCATCTGTGACTATGTTCAAGCTCTCTGAATACACCCATTCCAAGAACCTTCTCTGCCAGAAGCTTCAGGGAAGAGCATTCTCATTCCTCCTTACCTATTCATGTATGCCTTTGCCATCATGTGTTTAGTTCAGACTGATCAGCTTGTCTTAAAATGAGAAATAAAAGATACTGCAGCCTGTTCCCTCCAATTTGAGGACCCGATGCTCTGGAGGCAGACTGCATCACCTGAGCTTGCAACAAACTCATTGCTGCTTCCCAGCCCAGCTGATTGGAAGCCGTTGCTAAGAGGGGCACCTTTGTCCAAAGTCTCGGTTTCAGCCTCAACTGTAACTGAACTGCTGTCTTGTCCTTCAAGGGAATCATGTCTTTGTAACTGGCAATAGCAGGTGCACAGTGTATTCAAGATATGATTCATTACCCGCTTCAACTGGTACTTTGCCCAAGGTACCTGAACTATAGATGCTCCAAGACTCTCAGCCATTTCCTTTCTGATGACTATTTATCTGTTAACAGCGTTTGCAGAAGTGATGTCAACTTGTCCCCTTTGGTGCTGCGTAGGAAAACTATCCCTATGTTCATCTTGATGGATGCTGCAATGAATAACCGTTTCCAAGTTGTCCATAATCCAGACTTCTTCTGAATCACCAGTGATGACCCAACACTTTGTGCAATCAGTAGATGTGTCCTTGCCCATTCTTCTGATCTGTTAACAAGATAAATATAGATCTGGATTCCGTATTGATGGAGGAGAGCCATAAGAGGTGCAACCAATTGGGTAAATATACCGAGGGTAGACTTTAGGCCGAACAAGAGTATTGTATTTGTAGTGCTTTCCCAGAATACCGAACAAGAGATCTCTGGTGAGAAATCTTGATTGGAACATTATGATTATCCCCTTGCAGGTCTAGTGATATTAGATAAAGACCTTGATGAATAATCGGTAGCATATTCTGCAGTGTCACGATGGCAAAGTGTGCACATGGATCCACACATTAGGGCACTCAAGTTTAGCATGAGACAGAATCCCCCAAATTACTCGGATACCCTGAATATATGAAAGTAGGAACTGATATTCCTCTGGACAAGACTACTGCATCTTTCCTCAATAGTTCTTGCATCATATTTTTCAAGATTATCCTGTGCTCTATGCTCTTCAGTGTCTGAGTTATCACAGGCCATGCTTGAGATGTGGCCATAGAGAGCTCTATGGCGTAACCCTCTCACAAATCAATGTTTCCCATCTGTCTTTTTCAATTGTCCCAAGCTTGCTTGAAGAACCTCAGTCGGCCTCCTACAGCCTGTTGTCCCCAATAGTCATAACTGTTGGCTTTTTGCTGGTGCTGATGGTTGCTCTGGAGGTTTATTATTCAAAAAGGTTCAGGCAAACCCCGCTGGATTAGCGGAACTACCTGGATGCTTGGCCATTTGGTTAGCCTTCTTCTGTTGCATTGGGCCCTCTTGTGGCTTAGAACGTGTACAATCCTCAAAGTATTATTTTCTCCATTGAGGCAAGATCGGGCACAAACTACATTGTGCCAAGCAAAGGCATATGCAGAATCACATATTTCTGCTGGGCATTTGCCTTCCAGTCAAGGATATCGAGTCATACATTAGTTTTAAAAAATTGATTAGCAGAGTTTGCTAATTAATATTTTCTTGATTAGTAAACAAACCCATTTGATTAGCAAAGTTTTACTCATATTTGTAATGTCACCAGACGTTATTTTTACCAAAGACATACAATGTACACCAATACAGCATTTTAGCGCACTTTTGAAGTAAGACATTAGTGAGATGAGTCGGGCCCAGCAAATTCTTTAAAATTATACTAGACTTGCTAGTTAAATAACTTTGTTTACCTACTTGACCTAAGAGAAATTCCCTCGACACATGGTAACGGATGACGCAAAATGGAAATGTGCTTTATGTAAATTTGTGCATGCCACCACAAACCCAGTTTATGCTTGGCACACTGCTGCCACTCAGAGCAGAGGCCATGCACAGTAAAATTATACTGTTACTGCAAACAAAGTAAATGTTAAATAAAAGTTTCAAACATCCCTTGGAAATGGTACTCACCTGTCATAAAATCTACTCGACTATGCAAGTGGGTGAATAGACATTCCGAGCCCTAGATGAGTGTCTGTAAAATGTAAAAGGTTAGATGCATGAATGGAAACAAATAAATAGATATTATAAAAAGGCCCTGAAAACAATTTGGTAAGCTCTCTCCTGCAGGTGCTAATATATAATACAATAAAAGCAAAGTGAGTTCTGGAGACTAACGATGTATGGCATTGCAGTACATGTGTAGATGTACAGACTGGATGGATCTATTGGTCACTAGTTCGCATTAACATCTAGTTAGATTTGTGTATTCAATATGTAAGAGGGAATAAGAGACAAGCAGATTGGATCATATACCAGGCAGAGAACTGGGAAAACTAGGTGGAATATTGTAGTTTGTGGCCATATCACGTTCAGGGTAGCTGGTATAAAGCAACAGGAGGATTAGATACAACATCAATAAGTATGGGATCAGGTCATTGCATCAGATATTTGCAACCAGCAGGTCACAAAACTGGGTTTGCCATCAAAACCATTTGGCCCTGTGATCAGGTACATTTTCAAAAGCGTTCACTTGTCAATATGATGCATCTTCCCCAACAAAATGAAATATATTTGACACTTTTTAACAACTTACATTTTTTAAGAATGGAATTGCATGACTGCTGAATGCACGTAGACATCATGCTAACTGCCTTTTTAAAAAAAAAAAAAAAAAAAAAAAATCGTATGAATTAAGTGGGGAGCTACAGCACGAATGAGAAGTGCGGATGATGCATTTGTCCTTGACTAAACTCAGATTTTGGGAAGATGAGGGAGAGAAATTATATAGGCACATTAAACTTTTGCAAGGGTTGCAAAACAAAGTCTTGTAGTGTGATGTGCTGAACAAATGGACCTATAAAAACACCACTTGTTATGCTTTAAAAATTTACATGAACATTGTTTCCAAAGTTGTCCATACATGATCAGTGCTTTTATCATTAAACAGTAGCAAGTACCTTTTGCTAGTTTTTCTACTAAATGAACATTGAAGGTTTTTGAAATGTAAACTTGTAGTAGGAAGACAACTCATATAAGTCAAGTAGTAGAAGGCGCAATTGCTAAGAAAGACATTTATATTATATCGGAAGCTGATGCAATTTAGCCATTACCTTTCAGTACAATGACAAGCCCATGACAGCTTGAACAGCAATTCTCACACAGCGACTCAGATTCCTGCTTGATCAGCTGACTGGTCGCGAGCCCATAAGAGCCAATAGAATCCAGCTGGAAGGCATAGCCGGCTTCACAACGAAGGCTGGCAATAAAGGCTAACCCCTGTCCGAGCCTGTCGGGGCCGGGAGACCTGGATGCCTGGCCTGCATCCCTTATATGTACTGCTGCCACATCGGTGCTCTGCACGACTGTCCTAGAGTCTACACTGACTCAGAATCCCATTTTGCGGTAAGAACTATTGCCAACACATTTTCGCGTTATTGGCTTCATGTATTGTTCCAGGTCTACATGGCACAATGTCACAAACCCTATGACATAGCTTCTACCCCAAACAACTCACTGACATTAGGGGTATTCAGCTGCCACTCCTTGGCTTGTCCTGGCCACCACTATCTTACGGCCCTTCACCTCATCTACGACCCAACCACTGTACTATTTCTACTTATCATGTCATCTAAGTAATTACTGCAAATACGTGTATCCCTCTATGCAAACCTAGGCCATCTGCATAGCATAGTTCCATATACTAGCCTATTACTACCACGGCAGCCAGTTCCCACTCTGCCTGGTAAGCAAACTTAGGTGTACCTACAGCTAACAATTGATGCTTAATGTTATTTCTATTACTCATAGAAAACTTGAATCTAGGCACTCTAGTGATTGCTCTAGCCAGTGAATGATGCATAATCTGTGATCTTTGTCATTTTTGAAAACTAGTGATCGCTACATAGGCTCATCCGTGATCTTTACTGATTCATGGACATTCGAATTTAGGCGTACTCGCAGCCAGTGAATGCTCCCACACCATACGTTGTACCTAACACTGTCCAACCTAGCATTCCTGGGCACCTTACTCACACTAGTATTATTGCACACTGTTGTCCCCTACAGGAGCCACAATGGACATCCCCAATAACTTCCTATCGACTCCACTAGCTAGCCATCAGCATAATCCACAACAGTTGACTACCCAATGCAATATAGCCTTGAGAAATGCGATACTACTCGCACGACTACCTAGAATCTTTGATCCTCTTATTAAATATTAAACCAATACCGGCCGAACTAAAATGGCACCCGAACCCACTCCTAACTCTAACTCTTACAACCATAAAAGGCACAACAACCCTCTAATAAATAGAAACAAAACCACTAGCCCTACAGGGCCAACAAGTATCACCTCACTCCTTCCAACCGAATCTATACCTAAACTCAAAGGCGCCCTAATAAATGCCAGATCTCTAGTTGCCCATGCTATAGAAATATCCGAAATTATCTCCACTGAAGGATATGACTTTCTAGCCATCACTGAAACGTGGCTCCACGAGGCATCAGGCCCAGCACCGTCACTAGCAGTTCCAAACAACTACACTATCCTTAGAATGCGAAGCTCGAGGTGGCGGTCTAGCCATCATTGTCAATACTATGCTTGCTATGAGACTTTCTCCTTCACCTGCCGCTGAATCTTGCGAAATAATGTCTACCAAAATACCCATAGCCACCTCTCAAACACTCAACATCCACTTGATATACAGAACTCCTGGTACCATCAAGACATTCATAGAAGACTTGTCTACTATCCTCTCAGAAAATTTAAGACACTACCCAAACACTGCTACTTGGTGACCTTTAATATAGGCTTTAATGACCTCAACTCGCAGGCTCTCTCCCCCGGACGTCCAAAAGCATCTCCTCCAAATCATTAGTAACAACCTGAAAAGCTCCACCAAAAGCATTCTACTTGGTGACCTGAACCTTGGCCTAGATGACCCTAAGGACAAAGCTGCCACACACCTGGCCAACGATCTTTCCAACATGGGATTCATCCACAAAATCAACAAACCTACTCACTGCAAAGGCTGGTCCATCGACTGGGTAGCAGATCATAACTGTTCATCATCCATCACCTCCATCTCAGCCCTCCCCTGGACAGATCACCATCTCATCCAATTCTCCAACCCCACCACACCCACTCGTAAAACCCTTACTTATGCACCCCCCGCCAAGTCAGAAGCGCCAAAAAGCTCACAGCGACCAATCTCGCCCCTCTTCTTGATATACCTGAACTCAAGCATCCCTTCATCCAAGACCGCACCTCTCTTGCTAACATCTACAACAACGCCTTCGCCCAAGCCATTGACTCTATCGCTCCGCTGGAAGACAAAAAAGGAAAAAAATCCATGCACTCCAACTCTTGGTTTTCAGAAGAACTATCTGTCTTACGCACGTTGAAGCGCAAAGCCCTAACCAACTGGCAATCCACGCCCAAACAAATCCTCTCTAAACGAGTTCAAAGAAATCTCACAGACCTACAAAAAGGCCATCTTCAAAGCTACATCCGAATCATACAATCAAAGAATAACCAAGTCCAGCTCCAAAACCAGAGAAATATTCTCTATCTTTAAAGAGCTCAGCACTCCGGGGTCCAGCCCAGACGAAATCATCAAGGATGAAGCTTGGTGCACAGGCATCCAGACAGCCCTCCTAAATAAATAAAGTCAAAACGCTTCAAGACAAAATTGCATCCCAACGTAAAGCATTCAATACCTCCGCCACGCCTCTCTCTCTCTCTCTATCCCCCCCCTCACAATTCTCACCCGCAAACACCCCTCTTTGCTTTCAGAGAAGTCACAGAACTAGAAACCGCCGCTCTATTCAAAAACATCAAACCCTCCACTTGCAAGGGGGACATATGCCATCCCACTATCATCAAAGAGTGCTCACAAGCCCTCACCCCCATCATCACAGCTTTCATCAATGCTTCCTTCTCCTCAGGAACCGTACCTCAGTGCCTAAAAGAAGATTGGGATCGCCCACTCTTTAAAAAAAAAAAAAAAAAACCTCCTTAGATCCCAGCAACTATCGCCCCATCACCACCGTCCCCTTCCTCCTCAAAATCCTCGATAAAGCAGCCCACAACCAAATTCAGCAATACATAAAGACCCATGCTATCCTAGGCAGAAGACAATCTGGCTTTCGCAAAGGCCATGGGACCGACACTGCCCTACTAGATTTGAAAAATCAAATCACCAAAATAATGGACACAGGCAAACCTGTTCTCCTGCTACTCGACCTCTCTGCAGCATTTGACTTAGTAGACCATGACATCCTCACATCACACCTTTTCAATGCAACACACTTCTCCCTTAAAGCAACCTCTTGGATCACCTCCTTCCTAGAAGGTCGAGCCATGAAGGTGTATTCTGACCAGGCCAATGCTCCTCCGACCACCATAAGCTGTGGAGTCCCACAAGGGTCTTGCACTGCACCGACTCTATACAACCTCTTCACTAAACCCCTCTTCGACCTACTGGACTCCCTCGGCATAGCTTACACGAACTATGCCGATGACACACAAGTCCTCCTCCCCCTCACTGGAGACTATACCCGAGACACAGAAGCCCTCCTTAACATTTACTCCACGATCCAAGCATGGATGGCGATTAATGGCCTCTGCCTCAACGGAGACAAAACGGAGATCCGCATCCTGGCCCCCAGCAAAATCCTTTCCAAGCTCAGCCAAGACTACTCGCACATAACCATCGACAACACCAACATAACTGTCTCCACTGCTGTGAAGACCCTAGGAGTATACTTAGATGCTACTCTCTCCATGACGAGACAAGTCAACGCCATCTCCTCCTCCTCCGCACTGACCACCAAACTCATCTTCGCCATAAAACCCTATCTTACCACTCCCAACTGCCTCTCCATCGCTAGAGCCACCATGGGAGCCAGGCTAGACTATTGCAACGTCCTCTTAGCCGGCACTTCAACTAAAAATCTAAACAAGCTCTAAACAGTGCAAAACAATGCGCTCCGCGCTGCCCTGCACATCCCCAAATTCGATCATGTGTCACAGGCCAGAAGAAATGCTCACTCGCTCCCAGTTAAAGAAAGAATTAACTTCAAAGTACTCTCCCTTGCACACAAATGCATCAACCACACCGCTCCCTCCTACCTAGCAGAAACCATCATCAGGAAATCCTCACTTCGTCCTATAAGAACCCCCAATGACAACCAACTCTGGGTTCCCACCATAAGAAGAGCGAAAGCTGGAGGCATTGGCTTCCCACACATAGCACCTAAGCTCTGGAACAACCTCCCTAACTCGGAGCAGAACCCTCGCTGCTTTCCTTTCAGAAATCCCTCAAAACCATGCTCTTCACATAACCATCTCCCACCCCCCATCCAACATGAACAACACATATTCCCTGATGTCTTATGTATGTAACTAAAACATGATACTGGTAATCTAAATGCCTTGTAAACGTATTTTATCTAAAACATGATACCGCAAATCAAAATGCCTGTAAACTTAACCTTCCATCTGTAACCAGCCAAATGCTTATATGTAACAGCACCACGATGCCCACGGGCTGAGCGTGCGCTTTACAAATACGAATAAATAAATAAACGATCCACAAGCGACCGCAGCATCTAATATCCTGACAGAAATCGGCTTCGCCCAAAGAGTGAATGAGCCCACTCACATTAAAGGGAGAAGCCTAGACTGGGTTGCTGACCACAACTGCAACATCTCTACCCTAACTATTTCACCTCAAATATGGACAGATCATTATCTGATATCATTCACATTAGATACAAAAACTCCTAAACCACAACAACTCTGTGCCCACCCGCACTTACAAGAAATTTAAAAAAATATGACGTTAGACAAACTACTCCCTGGTATCCTGCCTACTTTAAATGCTCTACCAGCCAACACAGATCCTAACTTTCTAGTTGAAGAATACAACAAAATCATGAACATAACCCTTGAAAATATTGCCTCACTAAAACTTAGAAATCGCAAACCACATAGCCACCTGAAAAATTGGTTCACCCCCTCCTAAAAAGCCTCAGACTAGAAAAAAGAAAATGCGAAAACACTTGGAAACTTCACCCTACTCCGGAAAACAAATTGAAACTAATCAACATTTCATCCCAATATAAAAAAGGGATCCTCTCAGCTAAGCAAGAGACTTACAATAATAGAATTACACAAGCAGATTCAAGCATGAAAGAGTTATTCTCTATACTTGGAGAGCTAGAAAATCCCATAACTCCTCAAGACAACTGTCTTAAAGATAGAAAATGATGGTCTGAAATCCAGTATGCACTATCCAGCAATGTCCTTAACCTCCAAAAGAAAATAGAACAAAAAAGAGAGACATTAGCCACTTCCACGTTGCCTAATATAATAACACCTCCCAAAACTAAACCGTCCACCCAATTCTACTTCTCTAAAGTCTCCATAATAGAGGTGGAGAAAGTAATACTTGGACTGAAACCTTCAAATTGCAAAGGAGATCTCTGCCCAGCACAACTGATCAAAGATGCTGCACGAGGCCTAGCACCTTTTATCACCAAGCTGATTAATGCCTCCTTTACCACTGGCACCATCCTGAGCAACCTCAAGGAATCATGGGTGCTCCCACTCCTCAAAAAGCAAACCTTAGACACGGCCTTACCTACTAATTATAGACCGATCACTACTGTGCCGTTCCTCCTGAAGATTCTGGACAAGGTGGCATACACCCAAATTCAGAACTTCCTTGAACTGAACCAGTTACTAGGCTCTCGTCAATCCGGTTTCCGACCACTACATGGTACAGAAACCGCACTTATTGATCTTAAAGCCCAAATTGATAAACCACGAGACATTGGAAAACCAGCACTACTCGTTCTATTATACCTATCTGCCGCATTCGAATTAGTGGACCACAAGGTGCTCTGTAACCATCTAGATATAGCAGCACACTTCTCTACTGAAGCAATAGTGTGGATCCAATCATTCCTTAGTGACCGCACTATGAGGGTCTTCTCACCCAGAGCAGCGGCGGACCCCATCCCTATCACTTGCAGCGTGCCACAGGGCTCTTGTGTTTCACCAACGCTATATAACATCTTCACTAAGCATCTGTTTGATGACTCGGACCATCTGGGTATCACCTACACGAATTATGCAGATGCTACCCATATCCTCCTCCCTCTCACCGGGGACTATGATGAGGACCTAGCAATGGTGAACAGAATCTACAGCATCATTCAGGCATGGATGGCCACTCATGGCCTTTGTCTGAACGATGACAAAACGGAGCTTCTCATCCTGGGCACTACTTCCCTCATCAACAAAGTACAAATTACTCTTCTTTCATCATCGATGAGAATTGCATCCAAGTAGCTAAGGAAGTCAAACCGTTAGGCATATACCTTGACTCTACCCTATCATTCACCAAACAGGTAAATACTCTAGCCTCATCAACAGTTTACACATGTAAACTAATCAGACCGGGGAAACCATTCCTATCTCGGAACAGTTGCCTTACTTTAACCAGAGCTTTAATCCTCTCCAAACTAGACTGTTGTAATGCCCTGTACATTGGAGCAACTAAATCCACTATCGACAAAATGCAAATACAGCAAAACAATGCGCTTCGAGCAGCACTGAACATCCCTAAGAGAGAACATATCTCGGAAACGAGAAGGAAACACAAATGGCTTACCCCTCATGAGAAAATTAGACTTAAGACAGCGTCCCTCGCACACAAATCCTTAAACAACAAAGCCATTCAATACTTAGCCGACAGATTCTCCAGAACAAACTCCATTAGACAAACTAGACTAGCCAACACCAACCGCCTACAAGTACCCCGATTCAAACTCGCCACTACAGGTGGATCCAGCTTCCCAGTCAAAGCTTCCCAATTATGGAACGAGTTACCCGTCACATTGAGAACAGAACAATCCTTTACCAAATTCAGGCAAAATGTGATCAGCTGGTTGATGGCAACAAATGTTGAATGAAGGAACCTTCTCCCACTTGACACAATTGTTATCTCCCGACTGCTACTCTGCCAATTATTAACCTGTTAACCGTTCACATGTATGACATTCTGTAACCTGTAACTTTGCACCAAGCTGTACGTTTTCTTACCTCCTGCGCCCTTATACCCTAGGGTCCGGTGCGCACAATAAATACTAAACAAACAAACATAACAGCACATAGATTCCTGTGAAAGGAGACCCCTTTGGGGGCAGTCTGGATGGGAATGTCTGAAAATGGTAGCAAAAAAGGCTTTGCCTTTAACATGCAAATGGGTGTGCAGTGTTTAGACACATAAGCAAACAGCATCCTCAGGCTCTGTGTCCATCATCACGTGACATTGCCTCCTGTTCAAGAACTCCCGTGCAATAAAGCTTTGCTTGTGTTGATGCATGTACACCGGAAGTATCCTGAGGTATGTCAGTTTCTGGGCATCCTGTGTCGAGAGCACAGAGGCATTTGTGTCCAGCGGGGAGCCTTGGGTGCCCGTGGCGCTAGGATCCATTGGCTAGGACTGTGATATGTAAGTTGATTATACCGTTGCTGCATTTTGTTGTCAGTTGGGAGGGTAATTCAACAGTTGTGGGCGAGTGGCTTTGTTTGTATACGTGTTGTGAGGTTACTGTACAGATGTTAGCAGAGGTCCTGGTGGGCGACTTGGAGCAGCCATCCGTTGTTGCCATGGTGTTGTATCCCTAGTTGTGCCCTTCATCTAAAGTAGTTGTGAGGGGATATTGTGAGGAACCCTGGAGTGGACTGGTATCTCTGGCAGTGGGTAGTGTGCAGAGACTGGTACTTTTGAGAGTGGGCGAACACTGGCAGAGCAGAAAATATCGGGAGCATACATCAGTCGACACTGAATGGAGTGTGGGTGAGACTAGTTTTCAAGGAGTGTTCGGAGCAGAGATTCCAGAGAGGGAAATGCCCTGGTGAAGTTTCTAGGAACAACACAACATGCTACAAGATCAAGCACATTAAATGCATTGATCTTCGGAGAGCAAAACACATTAGGGCCCTAACTGCATTGGGCATCAGTGACAAAATCACAGTTGGATGCCAGGAAGAAAAACCTAAGAGGGGCAAAAATCCAGTGCGACAGACAAACAAAGTACAGTGGGGGACATGTAAGCAAAACCAGCAGGGGAACTCCGAGTGGGGCACCAGGGAGCAGTATAATAGAAGGTAGAAAGTGTAATGATGAGCCCGTTAGAGAAAGGTGCAAGTAAGCAAGCCGCATGTAGCAATGTAAAAGACCTAAAATGGCCTAGGCTGGCATGATAAGGGCTTGACAAGGCATATCAAAATATTAGAAATTGTAGCAAAGCATGAAAAAAACTAACCAGAGTAATTAAAGCATATGCAGGCTTACCTTGTTATTAACTGCTACAGTGCAAGTATTGTTTTCATCACTCCATCAATCTTCAGGGAGGCTGTGTTTCTTTACCTTTTCAGGTGTGTCTTCATTTCCTTTTCAGGTGTAGCAGGTTAATTGACTATAGTGTCTCTAAGGATTCTGGCACTTCATTTCTCTTGCCGGTGACTGGAAACAACTCCGTCCATAGCACAAATCTTACCCTTGATAGGGGGAGAGGGAAAATCATGTTTGTGGCTCTCCATTGTAAGGCATGATGGCCCTGGTGATGCAGCCTTTTGAGCCCGGGTCTCCTGGAACATAATGGTTAAGAATTAGTGACAAGGCGCGCACTCTGTTGCCATTCAAGTTTTCCTGCATTGACTTCTCTTCCAGTCATTTAACCTGCTACACCTGAAAAGGAAATGAAGACATGCCTGAAAAGGTAAAGAAACACAGCCTCACTGAAGATTGATGGAGTCATGAAAACGTGCGTTTGGAGGACCACAATGAGGATTCAATCAATAACCATGTTTATCAATAAAATATCTGTATCCGAAATCGGCAGTCAATCCCAGTGTACCTGAGGGAGTATATTGTGAGGGCACTGCATTGGCTACTGGTGTTAAGCATGTAGCCATAAACACCCAGACTGTGAACAGTGGCAAGCTCACAAATTGCGGGCTGTGTTTCTCCTAATGGTCTCATTTTTTAATTAACGGATGATCTGAAATGCATTATTAATCAGATTTAGTCATTAACACAGTCTTTGAAAAAGGTGGTTAATTCTCTTGAAGAAAACTGTGTTAAGGCTAATGTAGTTATTACCACTCTTAGCCCTCAAGTTGATCCCAATTCTATAGTGTCGACCACCGCAGAGGGTTCTCAACTCAGGGCTAACTCTGCTTTAAAGCATATTAAGCCATCTCCACTCTCTGGCTCTAATTGTATACAGCTAGGCCTAAAAGTAAACAAAGGTGCTGGTGTGCCCTTTAGTGCAGCAAGTGCCAGCGGACCTATGAATGTATTGGATAGATCGCACTCGCCAATCTTGGTAAGGAAACGCGCACGTATACGGAGCAATGTTCTGACATTTTGCATAACAAGGACCACGGGCACATTAGCAATGCAGCCATCAGGGCTGGGGGGGGGGCGAGGGTTGCACAGTATATATGACAAATGTCCCTAACCTTGCCTGGCTGAGAATGGTGATGCACCTACTAATAAGTTCACCCATTGGCTGAGATATAGGAAGGGCTGCCTCTCTGCTATCCACTCTTACATATCTAATGAAGTTCATTGTATGGACAAGACGGATAGCACATGAGGCTACATGAAAATTATCCTGGTAGATGAAGCCCTCCCCAAAGGTCTGTTGGCCATCGAATACCATGCGTTACCCCCTTATGGTTCTCAGATCCAAGTACGGCCTTCCACTCCACTCCCTCCATCCCTGGCCCTCACTGGCCCCAAGTTGCCTCATCCCCCGCCCAGCTACCAATGTTCCATTACTCCTTAGCTCATGCACTGTTACCAACAGACTTCCAAAATAATGCTCATTGACAACGACTGTCATTGCCTGACCTAGAAATAATCCCCTATAGTGAAGTGATACTGAACAAGCCTTGTATTACTTTGTCCACATCTGAAATCTCAGTTTTCATAGACTACTGTGAAAGCCGGACACAAAGTTGTCATGTTTTGGTAAAAGACTATTTTAAATAAAGAGCAGTTTCCCTAGCTAAGAACCAAAAAAAAGGATCTGTCTGTGTCAGAATGTCAATAACGAAAAAGCCGTCCTTTTGTCCAATATGACCTATCCTGACACTCACACTACAAACAAAACAATAGATTGTGAAAGGAAATGTCTTCAACATGATTTTGGCAAAAAAGTGTTTACAACTAAAAGAAATGCTCCAACTGAAATCTTCTCCAAGGTGACAGACCTTGGACCCAGAGGGTAGTTCCCTTCACCTGCATTCTTGAAATCGAAAGGCAATGTCTATTTTATTAGCAGTTCCTTTGTCTCTCTCCTTGATTCACAATGTTCCAGATTAGGCAACACGTTCTGCAACCGTCTTTTTTTTTTTAACACAAATATCTTTCATTTAACAAACACTGTTCTTCTGTAGTTTTCCTTGTAGCTTTGCAACTCGCCTGGTATACTCCCCTGCCAGGAATCTTTATGCAATTTTAACTGTCTGGTGTACTCTCCTGCCAGGACTGCGCTTGTGGTTTCACTTGCCTTGTATGCTCCACTGCCAGGACTTCTCATGCTTTTCAATTGCCTGGTATCCTTCTCTTGCCAGGACTTCATATGCATTTCATAGTGCCTCTGCATCACCAAAACTGCATATAGCGTGGTGTACTTGATATATCTATCTGCAGTAATATGTTTACAAGCTTTGCCCCACACTTGCATATCCTGCATTTGTATCTGGTTGAGGCTTGACTCTGTACTTTGCCTTTTCTAAATTCAAACAAACCTCTTATTGTTTCTGTATGAGTAATCTCAAAACATTCAAATTGTCGTTGGCGTGGGTGGCGGAATGCCCTGTGGTCTCCACTTGCTTCGGGTCGACTCGCCGGTTCTCTCCAGCATCTCTGGTCCTGCTTTCGCTTCTCCAGCGTGCCTCTACCGCTCACTTTCTACTCTGGATGCTGCAGACATCCTTCCGACTTCCTTTGTGGCTCCGCGGGCACACGCCTTATTCCCTTCAGGTCTCGGTCTGGAGAAAGTTGCTCAGTTGAGCTGCCGAGCACCTAGGAATTCTCTTGTGGCTCCCAGTGTCTCCATGGCACTTCCTGCTCTCACTCTGCTTTCTCATTCTCTGCTCTGCCACACTGGTACCTGTCTCTCACACTGGAAAGCCTTCTCATAGGAGCTGAAGTCTTCTCCTGCACTACCAAACTCAGTAGTGTGGTTGGCATCTTTAAATGTCCTGCGCACATTTGATTCAGAAAAACAAACTAGACTACATGTTGTGTTTCGAGCTCTTGATAGCTTGTACAAACTCCTTCATCCTCGTTGTCTCAGTACTTCAGTACTTCAGGGATTATGAGAGTTGGAGTACATAGATGTAATCATCAGAAATATAGCATTTAGGTAGTTTTTCCTCAGTGGGTTTACATGAGGGGGCATCACATAAAGGTATATTAGAAACAGAAAGGGTTCTGTTGGAGCGTTGTGTGTCTAGGTCAAAGATGGGTTTTTGAGCTAAGGGATATGGAGAAGAGGTTTCTGTACTCCCTCTACAAGGGGGATCCAATACCTGACAATATGCCCTTAAGGCTTTGGGCATTAGTGGGTCTTCCTCATGGAAAAAGGTCTTTGGTATTAGAGGGTCTTCCTCATGGGAATGGGGGAGATACTGCTTCTTGTCCAATGAAGTCATGACATCCCCCCTGGTAGTTGTATCCTCCCATGTGATCCTCCCCTCATATAACTGTCCCAGGATCGGGATCAGGTAGTGGCTGCCATCCCCTGGCCACATGGGAGGAGGTCACCTGCAGGGAATCCGCGATGACTCCATTGGATTCATCACAATATCCAGGACTTGCCTAATAAACTAGAAGATCCTGAATGCCTTGCGTTTGTTATGGGCCATGACATTAAATGCTTACAAGGAACATGGGATCTAGGTCACACTTTTCATATTTTTTATGGTATTCAATATTCAGGCAACAAAAGGGCCCTCGGGCAGACCTAAAAGTAGTCTCTCGATTTGGCTAAGGCTGCCACTGCATGCAACTTGTAGTATTATCTATACAGGCTCTCAGGACATATTAGCTTTGAGAGTGATTCTCCCAGGTTACAATAGCTTCTTAGTCGTTAATCTTTATTTAAGCCAAATGCATTAGTAAGGCTGGAAAATGCTTTTCATGTATGATAGACTAGAAAAACCCTAATGATTGCATGCTCATTTTACGAGACTTCAATATGCAGCTGGTAGCGCTATTGTCCTTGGCAAACCTCTTAGATGAGGAGGACGAAATTTGGGGTATTCCACCGATCTCGACCAATCCCTGGTACAATGTGTACTGTCATGCAGAGAGGGTGGTATCCTTCCTGTTTTTGACAGTCCAGCACAGTCAAACTTTACACTGCATCACCAAAATGTCCTCAGAGAGTATCGACCTCATTACAAGTATGCCGGTCTGGAAATAGCGTTGCCGGTATATCGTACCGGCATCTTTTTCCGGACCAGTGTAGTCCAAGTAGCAACGCCAGTAACGCCAGTATCGTCCGGGACCCACCATGCCGGCAACACCATTGCCGGTATCTGCGGAGATACGCGGCAGCCATGCAAGTGATACTGGCATGGCGTAAGTAAGTCCACATTCGGAGATGCACGGACACGCAACCACCGGCATGGACATGCCGGTAACAACGTGAAAATGATGCTGGCATCATAGACCAGGCGTTAAGTGGATTCTGGTGTGTAGAAAAATGCCACAGGTGCTCAAAATCAGCACAGGGGGACCCAATGGACTGTGCCACAGCACAAAAGGACCACTCCCACACCCCTTCCAAAACCCACAATGCTACCATTAGCACTAGCAGAACTGGAGCTGGAGGACATGCCTGCAGAGTTACTGATTGAAGAGGCAGTGAAGCAGAGGATGCAGCTGAGGCGCATGAGGTGAAGGAAGGCCATCATGGGCCAGCAAATCCCCAATGCGCAGCAGGCTGTACCCCGCAGGCAGCCACCAATGCCTCGCCTAGGGGCCCCCCATTAATTCTCACCCCTGGTCAGATCCACACCCTGTACTAGCTAGACAGGCACACCACCACCACTATAGTGGACCTGATACATGATGACCTGGTGAGCCTCATAAATATCCAGACAGTCATCCCCCTTTGTCTGTGCTCCACTTCCTTGCCACAGGCACATATCAGCACACAGTGGGCAGCTGCATGGTATTGCCCAACCCTGTTTCTCCTGTGTGCTCTTCCAGGTGCTAGATGCACTGTCACATGTACGTGACCACATCAGCTTACCATTCACTGAGGAGGAAGTGAATGCCACAAAAGTAGCATTCCATGCACTTGCAGGCATGCCTAATGTAATTGGTGCAGTCGACTGCACACATGTGGAGCTGGTAGTCGGGCATGTTGTGGAGAGTGTACCAATGTTGTGGAGATGGTGTACCACAACAGGAAGCTGTACCATTCCCTCAACGTACACGTGGTGTGTGATGCCTGCCACCTCATCACACATTTCTGTGCAAGAGTCCCTGGCTCTAGACATGACTCATGGTGCTGAGGAACTCTACGCTGCCCCTCTACATGGCACTAAATCGTACCTGGCTGCTGGGTGAATCGAACTACAAGGCCATGTGGACTGTTGAATTGGGTGAGGGGGGGGGTCAGTAATCGACGTATCAAACCTGGCTGCAGGGTGAGAACTACAAGGCCATGTTGACTGTTGAATTGGTGGGGGCAGTAATCCGCATAGCAAACCTGGCTGCTGGGGCCATGTGGACTGTTGAATTGGGGGTGGGGGTGGGGGGCAGTAATCAGCATAGCAAACCTGGCTGCAGGGTGAGTAACTACAAGGCCATGTGGACTGTTGAATTGGTGGGGGCAGTAATCCGCATAGCAAACCTGGCTGCTGGGGCCATGTGGACTGTTGAATTGGGGGTGGGGGTGGGGGGCAGTAATCAGCATAGCAAACCTGGCTGCAGGGTGAGTAACTACAAGGCCATGTGGACTGTTGAATTGGTGGGGGCAGTAATCCGCATAGCAAACCTGGCTGCTGGGGCCATGTGGACTGTTGAATTGGGGGGGGGGGCAGTAATCAGCATAGCAAACCTGGCTGTTGGGTGAGTAAGTACAAGGCCATGTGCACTGTCGCAATATGGCCCAGTATGAGATGCATAACCAATGGATGTGCACATTGCATGCATTGATCCATCATTACTCCTACTGCAATTTCCTGTAACCTTTACCAAACCTCTGTGAAAGAGCACAGAGGCCGGATTGGTCATTAAAAGGCAAAGGTAGATGAGGAATAAGAGTAAGGAACCTTATTACCCACAATCTGCACAATAATAAACCTCACACATTGAAGGGGACATGACCCTACTCAGCGTTGTGAGGGCATGAAATGTGAAGTGTGTAGGTGCAACACAGTAGTAGCATGCCAGAGCGCAATACCTTGACAGCTGTGTCTCCATGTATGTAATAAATACAGTGCATACACATAACAACGTCTGTTTGGTCCAGCAATAAGACAAAACCACATGTACCAGAATGCACCACACCATAGTGACAATGACAAGCAAAAACACAGTCCAGGAAACCCACAAGTCCTGATGCTCAGCCAGAGAAGCCAGAAGCTGCTGCACAAAAATTATTTTTGACTGTGCACACATTTTACAGTTACACTGCCTGTTACCCGTGTCATTTCTCCATAAGGAACACCTTTAAATTGAATGCTTTTAGACCAAATCTTCCAAATTGAGAAAATACTTAACTGCCACTAATACATGATTCTAAGGTGGCGGCGTCGCCCAATTCAGCGTTTCCCTTCCCTAAATACACTGCCCCACCCTTATTGCAATTATTGAACTCTTTACCCCTCACACACACGTTTTATCAGTATGTGTTTTTGTCATATGGGTTATGATATAAAAGCATGTCTATATGAAGGATTGCTAATAAAGACTGCATACTGTTACTACCACTAAATCCGCAATGCAAATCATTTCAATGCAAAAAGTACCGTTGTTCAGGGACAGATAGTTGATTTTCATTTGTTACACATCAATGACATTTACATCCATTTGTGTCAGTTGTACAGTAATTCTTAGAGCTCATGTAGTCTGAATGGTCCATGTGAAAGCAACTGAACAACACACCCCCCGCACCCATCCTGACAAAATCCCCTTCGACTACATGAAAAAGAACATATGCTATATAAACGTATTTTTGCCTGTGCATGTTAGTCTTCTCAAATGAACACTATACAGCCTGTGCCAACATGAAATGACCAGGAAATTGACATGTACGCTTTCTGTTGCTCGCAGGTAATGCTGGGTATCCCCTGATGCCATGGCTAATGACCCCCGTCAGGCAATCCCACAACCGGCATCAACGGGCGTACAACCATGCCCATGTATGCACTTGCTGCACCATTGAGCAGACTTTTGGCCTGTTGAAGGCCAGGTTCTGCTTCCTCAGCAGATCGGGGGGGAGCCCTCATGTACAGCCCTGAGAAGGTGGGCAAAATTGTGCTCGTATGTGCCATGTTGCACAACATGTGCATCCGGCGCAACGTCCCCCTACCTACTTCCCGACATGGACATGCTGCCACCAGAGGCTGAGGACGAGACTGATCGGGAGGAGGAGGAGGAGGAGGATGATGCACAGCGCCGCAATGGCAATGTTGGACATGCCACACGTGGAGAACTTGTACACCACTATTTTTGAGCACCGATCACAAACACAGCACTGGGCATCAAGCACATTGGGGACTGCACATCGAGCACTGAACATGGATCACACTGGGCACTGGGCACTGTACATTAATAGATGCACTCGCACTGAAAGATCGATGTCCAGTCATGTTTTCTTTTCAACACCAAATATATTGTGAAAAAATACTATTTACATTTGTGCTAGGCCTTAACTACCTCTACAAACACACCCAACTATCCCTCCCCACAGCCCCTCACTGACTATCCCCACACCCCCTCCCTGACTATCCCCCACGCCCTCCCCAACTATCACACACTCCATCCCCACACACACCCAAACTGTGTCCTATTTACGTCCCCTTTTAGGCAGAGGGGATTGCCCTTTTGCATGGCGAGTTAACCACTGCGATCTACACCTTGGGCTACTTGGTAGGGAACTTGTGGGGTACTTGATGATGGAGCCAGTGGCAAGGTTGTGTGCAGTTGTTCCGCAGTTGCCTGCACCAACACGGCTATGGACTCCACCAGGGTTGAAATTGATCTATTCCCCTCCCTCACACGCTGTGCCAGATGGTAAACCCCTTCTGTGGATTTGCCCAGCATCCGTGCAGTGTTCCTGGAGGTGTCCTGAAGTGTCTGCCACATGAGCTGGGCCTCAGACAGGTATTGTTGCACCATTGTGTGCATGGCTTGCTGTCATTCCTCTATCCTAGAGAGGCGGCCCTCGATGTCGCGTACATTGCATAGGGGTGGTGGTTGTCTGGGTTAGGGGCTCCATGGGCCCACGGGACTGAATACAGCAGCATCCGCATTGCTCTGGTCGCTGAGTATATTGTCGACTCCACTGTTGGCCCCAATGTAGTCGGGTCCACCCCCTTGCGGAAGGGGTGCAAGTTCCTCCTGCTGGAGGTGTGGCTTGGTGGCAGGTGCCTCCTGCTGGAGGGGTGGCTGGGCGGCAGGAGTATTTTCTCGCTCCCGTCTCTCGGTGGATGCATTGCATGGTGGAGGTGGTGGTTGTCCGGTGGCGGGCCGTGCCCTGGTGTCCCTGGATATGTTTGCCTTTTTGCCATCATTGCCAGATGATGTGTCTGTGTGGGACAGAAAGGCAGGGCATCAGTGATGGGTGTGGATTCATCAGACAGACATAAATGCTAGTACTTTCCAATATATGTGCATTGTCATGGACATGGTGGTGGCCATGGCATGGTGCACACATGCATGTGTCAAGATGCTGTGTGGGTGCATGTGTGGTGTGCAGACTTGGTGTGAGCAGTGGCTGTTGCCTGAGGTACTGGTGTTTCCCGGTTTGGGTGTAATGGGTGTGCCACACAAGCTGTATGACATGGTGTTGTGTCTGATTGTGACACAGATGTGTTTCACATGGGCCTGCTGCCTATGGCAGTTGCTGCGTTGATGGTGATTTAGCGGGATGGGACATGATGGGTGGGACAACTGTGCCACATGTATCATTGATGTGTGCATCTTGTCATCTGCTGGTGGTGGAGGAACATGACACTGATGTAACTTTGGCCATGTGGCAGCACGGCAGTGATGACAGCAGTTGTACAATGTCACAGGGATGTGAGTCAGGGTGCCTGCAAGTGCAACTTGTGGAGGAAATACAGGGGACCTTTGTGATGTGTGAGTGGTGTATGGATGTGGGTTGCAAGCAGATTAGATGTGGATGTGTGCAACAAGGTTGACAGTGGGTGGACTGCCAGCAGGGCTATACAGGCCTCGGGTACAACATACTTGACATGTGGCCTACCCATTAGCATTGGGTCTACAATGTGTGTGATATGACATTGGGCTTATGCGGACTCCTCGGCCTCATTGGATGTGACATCTCCAGCCTCGGCATCTCCAGCTCCCTCGATCGACTCCATGTGCATTATGCTGCTACAGGTTTCCTCCCATCCCTGCAGTTTTATTGGTGATGGTGGTCCCCCTCTTATGGCCGTGCCCTGGGCGTCCTGTGCGACAAGGAGGTTCCGCACCCGTAGATGTAGATCGTCCCACCTCTTGTGGCAATCCCTAACTGTCTGGGGGTTGTCCCAACCGCTGACACCTTCCAGGCAACCTCCTCCCAGATGGCCTTCTTCCTCAATTGGGTTTGGCGCCGTAGGTCATTGCAGAAGACGTCTGCAGAGTTCTCGACCAGCGTGTCCACCAACATGTTCAGTTCGGCTTCACTGAATCTTGGCTTGCACCTCCGTGCGGCAGGTTGCCTTGAGGACATGTCTACGTAAGTTATTCAGTGCTCTGAATATGCATCTGACTTCTGTACATTGACAATTGCAATGGATTGTGTTTTTAATGGCCGCTGATGCATTACCTGTTCCGGCAATGACATATTTTCCAGTCACGGTAATACTGGTACCGGTAACAGCAGTGCTGGTAGGTCCGTGTGCGCGGAGCCGGAATTGGAGTGAGCGTCAGCGAGGATGCCATTATGGAGTTTTCTGGGGCTGTTAGATGGTGTTACCGGCATGCCGGCGCTACTGTTTCTGGCCTACCGGAATGCACGTGCATGCTGACTCGGAATCAACCGTTGATTCCGTCAGCAGTGCCACACGGACACAGTAGCACGGGCATACCATTCATTCCGATTTTATATATATTTTATTTCCTTTTTTTCTTTTCTTTTACCGGCAAACTTGTAATGACACCCTATATTTACATTGAACTAAGAGCCTGGTGGCACTGGAGTAAAAGGGGCCCCCACACACCCCGCGGTGCGGGGCGGGGGGCCCCGCTAGCACATGTTCTGGGAGGGGGCCCCACTTGAAAATAAAATGAAAAAAAATATTTGTTTCTAAATCTTTGTTTTTTTATTTCTTTTTTAAATCACTTTGCCTTCATAAAGAAATTATTTCTGTAACAGAAATGTCTTTATGAAGTCAGAGTGACTTCAAAAAGAAACAATCAGCCTCATAACAAGTTTGGCTGTAGCCTTGCCGGTAAAACCGAGAGGCTGCTGCCAAACTTGCGCTTTTTTCCAGCATCCGCGAATGGGCAATTACCGGGTCATTACGGCCCCGCCGGACCTGGTAATTGCCCATTTGTGGGCGGCGGAAAAAAATGGGAATGAGATCGGATTATGAATGGTGCCGGTGCACCCGAAATGCTCTGCTCACGGGTGCCGGCGGGAAGGCACCCTCGAGCAAAACTCGTAGTTTGCCTGTCTGGTAACAGTACCGGCAAGCTTACCGGTACCGTTGTTACCGGACCGGCAAACTTATACTGATGCCCAATTTCTTTTTGAAGTAATACGGCTCCCCTCGACCCCATGACGTGTGTGTGTGAGTGTATGGTGAAGGGGTGCACACTTAAATGTATGGGTGGCTGCGTGGGTGTGCCTGCATGGTGAAAGAGTGCACACTTGAATGTAAGGATGGCTGGTGTGCATGCGTGTATATGGTGAATGGTGTTTGTGCTCAGGGGCGAAACAAAACCTACATTTCAGGGGGCTGATACTTCAAATGTTGGGGGAGGCGCTAACTTCACGGGCGGTGAGGGAGGCAAACTTTTTTGTGTGGGGGCATCTAACTTCTTTACGCATTTTAATGAGACTAGTCTAGTGCAGCTTCAATGTTACAAGCAGTTAACTCTCTCCTTTAAGTGTGAAAGCACCCACTTATGAACTGTTGTGAGAATGAACGGTCTCCTGTTCCCTTTCTACACTTCCAATCACTTCCCTGCCATGAAAGTGCTAAACACGCATCACAATTTCAATTGCCTAAAAGATTTGGCATTTGAATGCAGGTACTAACAGTGAAATGCTTTACGTTAGTAACTGCTTGGCCCTTGTTAACCCAGGAGCCGTTTAACACCGGTGTCCTGTTCTGTCCGGCAACTGCTCTGAAGGTCAGCCAAGTTGAGTCAACATAGCCCAAAATTACTGGGGGCGAGTGCTGCAGCCCAGTCAACTGAATATTGTTAAGACCCTACATGTGTTTAATGCCTTAATTACTTATTGGTAATCGTCATTACTCCTAGCCCTATTCTTCCTTGTCCCTTGCCTCATACACACGCACTGGGATGAGGTAGAGGTACATGGAGGTAATGCCTGACTTAGCTACCTGTACCTTCATTACTCCGAATCCCACTCTTTCTCATCCCAGTACTTGCCTATGAGGCGAGGAGCCTCAAACGTAAGCTCTAGGACAAGGTGGAGGGACATGAAGGTAATTCTGTGCCAAGGAGCTAATTTTGGAGGTTGGGGTAGGGCATGGGAGGGAGAGGGCATGTGTGGGTGGTGGGATTGTGCGATAAATCATAATGGTTGTCCATGTCCAGGCTAAGCAGGCATGATATGTGGTATTAGTGGCTAGAGGGGCATTTTGGTGCAGCCAGTCTAGTTATTCCTCAATTTGGTATGACTTTTTTTTAACTGCGCATTTCTGATAAAGCAGTCCTGCTAAGTGTAATTACCTGGCTAGATTGGCATTTGGGTGCTGCCAGTCTAGCCATTTCTTACTGCAGCATTGTATATTTTTTGAGCATCTGTGATAAAAGTATATGATAGAAGTCTATTATAACATGCCTGTACACAAGTGATTCTTGGCGCGACAAGCAATGGAGTGAAGATAGAGGGAGTGACAAGACAAATGATCTTACTAGGTCTTGTGTCATTCAAATCGTGCAAGTGCGAGAGTGAGAAATGCAAGGGGAAAGGGAGTGGGGAGTGCAAGGAAGAAGGGCGGGAAAAACAGGGCTGTAATGCTCGGAGTATGTGCAGCCAGGACAGTGCAGCTCTGGGTAGTGCAAGGAGAACAAGGGACTGTATGGTTACAGTTACAGTCCCTAAGTGCGTGGTAGGCCATCGGCAGTGCAAGGGTGACTGATCAAGAAAGAGCCTGGACTCGGTGAGACTCTGAGTGTAGCAAAGCAACCAGTCGGTACAATAGACAGGTAGGTCAGGTAGGTCAGCTGGGGAGGGAGAGAGCAAAAGCAGAGGAGAAGAGGAAGGTTTTGAGCTGCTTCCGAACATCCGGTGGTCCGCTAAAGTTTGAGAGGGGCAGGGAGGCCATTCCAGAGGGAGGCATCTGCAGAGGAGAGAGATCTACCACCCCCACTCTCTGCCTCTAGAAGCATCTAGCCCTTAAAGAGTTGGAGTTAGCCGGTGGAAGGGCTAGAGAAAAAAGGTATTTTGGAAGAGAGCGTTGGTTGTAGTGCGGGGCCGGCCCCAGGAAGCCTTGTGGATAATGCAAAGGGCCTTGAACTTTTTTCTTGCAACCACCGAGAGCCAGTGGAGAGATTTCAGGGCTGTAGAGATATGATCCCTGGGCTTGTGGCCAAGGACATGTCTCGCTGTCCTGTTCTGGAAAAGTTGCAGAGGGCGGAGAGTAGCGGAAGGTAGCTTGAGAAAGAGGCTGTTGCAGTAGTCCAGCCTAGAGAGAAACAGGGCTCTGGAGACAGTGAGCTTCTTGGGGAAAGTGAGAAAGGGAAGAGTCCCTTTGAGGAGGAGCAGCTGGTAGGTAGTGGGACCTCTTGGCGGCGACCGAGATGCGAGGAGAGAAAGAGAGAGTAGAGCTCAAGATGACACAAAAGGTTTTTTTGCCTCGCAGGAAGGCGAAGGAAGAGGGCCCAAGGTGGGTGGCCAGAGTGGGAGAGGGAAAGCAGGGGCAGAGGTCCCAATGAGAAGGATCTCCATCTTAATGGCACTAACGTCGATATCGTTGGAGGTCCACCAATCCTGAATCACGGATAGACAGTCAGGAATGAGCAAGAGATGAGATGAGAGGAGCCTGAAGGAAAGCTGAGTGCCATTCACATAACACTGAAAGTTAGAGGCGAAGGTAGAGATCAGGTGGGCCAAAGGGGCCAAGTAGAGGTTGCAAAACCAGGGTGAGAGGATGGAGCCCTGGGGAATGCCCCAGGAAGAGAGGGAGAGGTGATGGAAAAAAAAAGGACCAAGTTGGACCTGGGAGGGGCAGTCCAAGAGGAAGGTGGTCAGCCACTCCAGACCCTGATCCGTGATGCCCAGGTTCTCACATAGTCGATTGATCAGGATGGCGTGGTTGACTGTGTCGAAAGTCGAGGAAAGATCACAGAGGATTAGGACAGAAGGAATGCTGGAATCAAGGTTAGAGAGCAGATCATCACAGGTATTCAGGAGAGATGTTTCCATGCCTCTGGCAGCTCTGGAGCTAGACCTATGGTCATGGAGACAACCAACAGATTCAACGTGGAGAGTAAGCTGGGAGATTGCCAGCTTTTTTTCCAAGCACTTTCCCAGGAAAGGTGTGATGGGGATTGGGCGATAGTTTTGCCCTTCTTGAGGGGTGGGTGCTCGAGGGAGTGCTTAAGGGGAGAGGGGAACGTTACAGTGGTGAAAGAGTGATTACAGAAATTGGCCAAGGTGCAGCAAGGGTGTCAATATGGCCCTTGATGGTTCTGGAGGAGCAGGGGAGCACCTGTTTGGACGGCACTTTCATGGATCAGACTTGTCTTAGAAACCTTGTCAGGTGTTGTCAGAGAGAAAGAGGAGAAAGGAGGAGGAGAGGTAGTTGGCCAAAGGGGGTCGAGAGAGGGGGAGGAAGAGGAGATGGTGGACAGGATGTCCTGAGTTTTAGCTGAGCAGTGAGAGGCCAGAGCCATGCAGAGGGCCTGGGAGGGAACCGGAGAGGTGGAGACCGCAACAGGATTGACCAGTTCCATGAAGATTTTAAAGAGTTTGGCCGTGGTGTTCGAGGCAGCAGAGACCCGGGCTTCAATGTGTGCTCTCTTCTTGATGAGTGTTATTGCTTCGACTGGCATTTTTGTGCATCTAGTCTAGGTCTGTATAACTGTGGCCTGGCATGCTTTACTGTAATTTCATAACGCGTCTACACTGGTCTACATTGTGCAGCCAGTGGGACATGTTTTCAATGTGGCATGGCATTTTTAATAGCAAAGCATTAATGTTCCTGTGCACCGTTGCTGACTTGCATACATTGGATTCGTGTTACCCTACAAAACAATTGCAAACACTCTGGCTTTTTGGACAATTATTCTCAAAGTGTGCTGTATATTGCATTAAAACACATATTTATATATTTCTCCTAGTACAGTGTGCGGCATACCCTTCAGCAGCACGTTCATGCGTATTGTGCAAGCGTGATAATCTAGGCCGGCCCAGAGTGTGGCACGACCGTGATTTGTTGCCGAGATGGGGGGGGTTTGTTTTATGTCATCTCCAAGGTCTCAGAAAGCCACAGCCAGATGGTACCTGCAGAATTTAGATTGGTTTTAGAAACGATTTTCTATGGGCAGCGAAACATGCTAAGGAGAAGGACAATTCTAGGCTGGTCACTTTAAGGGCATCACATGAATAGTAGCTAATTCTTAAAAAAGAATATATATATTTTAAAAAAAAGGAACATGCCCAACTGGCTTGGCAGACCCTCATTACGACACCTCAATCTAAAAATAAGGACCTTTTCTGGCAGTCCTTAGTTGCCAAATTAGAGAGCCCAATATCTTTGAACATTCTATAATACAGGAACAGTGGATCGATTATTTTGGGGACACTTTACAAAGGGATACCGTTTGTGATTATTGTATAGAGGTTTGTCAAGCCAATGAATTTACTACAAGTTACTGGCCCTCTGAATATTCTTGTAAAGAAATCAAAGTTTCATTATTACAGCAAAAAGGTGGTTAGACTAGAGGATTGATGCAATATCCACCAGATACTGGGCCTCATTACTAGAATGTCGGTCCAGGAACTATGGTATCAGTAAGCATGCCGGTACCGTAGTTCCCGGACCACCATACTATCAGCTCTGCTCGCGGGTGTTTTACCTGGAGGGTATAATGGCACCCGCGAGCAGAGCACGTCGGATGCACCGGCACAACTCTGAATGTGCCAGTGCATCCGACGTCTCGATCCCCATTCAGCCCTATGGGGCAGAATGAGGATCGGGAGGCCCTTGATTCCGGCACCCGCAAATGGGCAATTACCGGGTCCACTGTGCTCAGCATGACCCGGTTCTTGCCCATTCGTGGGTGCCAGAAAAAATGCAACTCCGGCAGCAGCCGTGCTGTTTTTAATGGCACGGCTACTGCCAGAGTTGTAATGAGGCCCACTGTCTCCTTTTCAGGCTGGTTTCAGGAGAGGAATAAGCACAATGGATCAACTTTTTTCATTATTGTCCATATTATATAAATTGGTATCACTCAACGAGCAAACTATTTATTTTGCTTTTATTGATCTACAAACTACATTCGATATTGTAACGCTTTCAAAACTCTGGTGCAGACTTGAGCATCTAGAGATTATATTGGCCGTTGTCACCGTTATCCGGTTGCCTTACAGTAATCATTTTGCCTCTGTGCAAAGTGCTTCTACTCAACCTCAGAGGCCCATATTTAATATGGAAGTTAGGGTGTGACAGGGTTGCGTTCTGGCTTCTTTACTGTTCACACTGTTTACTAACAATATAATATATAACCTCTCAGAATTAGAGGCTGATGCCCTGACCTTGGGCAGGAAAAAAATAGCTACTCCATTTTATACAGTGTAATTTTGATATGTAAAACCACTGTGGCCTGTAAGACAACGATCTGTTTTTAACAACCTAGCACAGGACAAAGGTATTAAAGCAAATATTGCTAAAACAGAGATTTTAATTTGCCACCCGCACAGGGGTAAGAAGCCACCGAAGATGCGATTTACTATAGATGACACCCTGAGGGACATTGTTGAAGAGCTTGATTATCTGGGCATTAGAATCAATAATGTCATTAGCTGGAACCCTCAAATCGCCAAAAGCAGCACAA
This sequence comes from Ambystoma mexicanum, assembly GCF_040938575.1. Lineage (NCBI taxonomy): Eukaryota > Metazoa > Chordata > Amphibia > Caudata > Ambystomatidae > Ambystoma > Ambystoma mexicanum. The sequence goes on from NC_090922.1 coordinate 1,206,668,076, forward strand.
TACTGTGTAGGAGAGGTGAAGCTGTGCTACAATGGTCGAGCACTTTTAAGTTTAATTAAAGTGTATAATACACAGGCAGTGACAGCCTCCATCTTTGCCACCGAACTGTGGGGGTCATTGTGTCACCTCGGCAGTAATAACTGAAGAAAATAAAATCCTGAAAAGGCTCCTTTTCTTACCTTACAGTGCTCACTCGCTTTCCACTTGGATGGAAATAGGGACACTTGGGTTACTGTATAGGATAGGAATTAAACCGCAAATGTTCTGGTTGAAAGTCTGGAACAGTGACCATCTTAAAGTCTATGCAGATTCATTATATGAAATCCTTAAATTACATGGGGCTGGGGATTTATCTTGGTTTAAATTTGTAAAAAATATGCTATGTGAGCAGAATCTAGTAGAGCTGTGGCTCGAGCCTCGCTGCCGTAGTACTCGGGCAAAATCTATACTGAAGTGGGCAACTGATTCATGGGTCATGGATGAATTGGTACCTACCAGTGAGGGTTGTTTATCAAGTGCCTATGAGACCTATCTCGACAGACATGCGGTGGGCGTGCACACTCTTCTGATTGAAGCGCAACTGGGAATACTGTCACTTAATGCTCTGAGCCACAAATGGGCAATCCATTGATCTACTAAATGTTGTGACTGTTCATCTGAGGATGAAACGCTAATGCACTTCCTTCTCTTTTGTCCGCTGTGTAAATCCCCAAGATCTTATTGTTATGTTACTTTGCATTTATATAGCGCCTTATGTACCATTGTTATGGTCTGAAGGTGCTGGTAGGTTGAACGCCCTTGGGAACCGAAGTTCAAGTCAGTAGAGAGAGTAGAGGGAGTCAAAGGTGCGTGTGAGCACCGGATGTGTGTGCAGCGGGTGTGGCAATCGTGTAATCGCTGCTTCTTAGCGGAAGATGTGATGGTTGAGAGATCAAGAGTATGTGTTAGTTCTGGCAGGATTTATCCAGACCAATTGTGGCTGCATTAGGCCTGAGGAGAACGCCTGGCTGGGGGGTGTGTAATCAGCAGTGTTTAGTTAGAGTGATGGGGAGTATGAGGCAGATGTTGGTATGAGAACAGCTATACCGAATGGTGCCATAGTATCGCTGGTTTCTAGTTGAATGGTGGTGTAAAGAAGAGAGTAAGCGTGGTGATGTGATATGATGGGTTACATGCTCTTTCGACATTCCATGCACTCCAAACCATTCCATGTAAGTCGCGTAGCTCCACGCGCTCCAGTCCGCTCCACGCACTCCAGTCCGCTCCACGCACTCCAATCCATTCTTATTATTGGCAGAAACCTTTGTTGAACGCCAAAGGTATCAGTAATATATTGGAGGCACTTGCACTGACAAATCTGTGACTCTATTCATGACCGTTGCCTGGAACAAAAGATTACGATGTATGCACCAGGCAAATTTATCTGCTCCAGCTCGAATAATTGTCATGTACTTTGTTTACGACCCCTTTATGTGGAGCCAGATTTATTTACCTTGTCTTTACGTTAGTGTGCATCTAGAGCTTGATCCAAGCGTAACTTTACTGCTGAGCGAATTTCTGATCATGTATTTGGTCCGGCAGTGCACTTTATATCTTTGTACTGTACCTCAGAATCAAATGTGGATATGGCTGAAGCAAACTGCAGGATTTAATTGTAATATTGCCTTTTACTTTTTCGTTTTCTTTCCCAGTGTGTTGACATCATTTCTGTGTAATTTTGATATATATTTATGAATTTTAAGCTACAATTTTAAACCTGTTTTTAGATATTTTGAGGTTTTGCATTGTTTGGATGTTTTACGGCTTCCCTGAAATAAAGAATTCATATGTACATAAGGTCCCCCCACATGCAGGGATGCTCCTAAGCATAGCGTGCTCGTCCTGCCCAGGTGTCGTCATTACAGAGAGGTTACTATGATTTTGGCCCACTTCTTTTGATCTCATATACACCTAGACATAGGTCCTTGCAGAGGGCAGACTCATCTCACCATAGACATAATCTTTAGTGCCATGGTCAAAAGGTGCAGAGAGGGATCATGGGCTAGTAGGAGGATTCGTCAAACTCCCACCCTCTTCTAGCTCCCGGTAGCTCACTGTGGCGACAGGAAGACCCAGATATGCATGTTTCTGGGGTCCCAGAGTCTCCGCCATGCCTTGGTACAGGTTCAGCCACCTGACTTTGTCAAAAAGGCTGCTTTACGAAAGTGAACTTGGGGGCAGTTGCCTGTTGTCCCATACAGGGGTCCATCCATGCCTTTTCTCCTGCGGCGCAATGCGGCACGCATGCTCAAGCATTCTTGTTTAAGATATTAAGCAGACTGGCTTCGCTTCATTTGGTTGCTTCTTTGCCTTCTGATAAATGTACACATTTTATATCTGTTCTGGCCTGGGTCCTAGTGCATGTGTGCTTTTACAGCACTGCACTGCCCCTCAGCCAGTTTGTACATCTGGCCCGTTACCTCTACTCCCACTGTAGTTGCCACCTCTTGACTACTTTTGTCACAATCTTGTCCTGGCTATCAATGGAAGTCCCAAATTCAAACTTGCTGGTACGCAATTTACCGAACATGTAAGCAGTCATGCAGCTAATTACATTCATGTTAGATAAATCCAGTGGCAAATACTTTCAGCGACAGTGCGGTTAAAATGTATGTCTGTAGGGCTGACCTCTACTGAGACGCGCTACAAGACAGATGACACAAGTAAAGCCTATGCGACTCCAACTGCGACCAAGAAGAGGCACGGAGCCAGTCAGGATAAAGCGCCCAAGTAAAAAAGTCAACGGCAGGTGGTTTATCAAGCAACATAATTTAAAAAATGCTTTGGAAATGAGCAAACGTTTTTTACAATCCCTCTTTTTCTTGCCTGAACAATTCTGTATAAGAGTCGAATGGGACTGGAGCAGAACCCTGCTGCTAAAGCCCAATCACCCCTAATAGCCTCTTTCTCTGTGGGACCAGTAGCAGAGCAATGGACGGTCAGTGGGTGATGTGGATTTGACTCCCTCCTGATTGCATTTGCCAGCCATCATTGCCTCCCCGCCAAATTCCGAACCATAGTTGACTGTCGTGTCCCCACCCTATCCTAAATGAAATCAGGCGAACTAATGCGTAATGTGAGAAGTTGGGATGTTTGTTTCTGATCACTTCAAGATTTTGTTGGATTTTCATGGATTTCTTGCATTCATAGCGAGTTTGGGACATTTCATTCTCATTGAATGTAATGTTGACTATATGTTCTTTAAATTCTAATTCTCAGGGCATTGCATGGTGATTTTGGGGCATTTCACAAGTAACGTGAAAAATGTCATGATGATTTGGGGCTTTTTCGGAAGCCTTCATGAGTCTATTTTTACTAATTTAGAGGACCATTCTGCCTTATGATTTTGGCCATTCTGCAATTATGTTTTTTTTTTCTTTATGCAAGTAGAATCCTCAAGCCCAAATAACAGATCCCTACTATTCCTGCCTTTTTTTTATTTTTATTATTTAACTATATAAGAAGCATATAAAATGCATACATGTTTGTTCTCTACAAGAACATTGGGGAATGATCAAGAACACCCCACTTGTGAATCATCCTTAACGTCTGAAATGTTTTCATAAATTTAATATTAAAATCGAAAATTAGACCATTGCAAACTTTAAAAGTCTTAACCTACTCTCTTTCTCCGAACAGGACAAAATACGAAATGACTCAAAGATTGCTTGCCGAGTTTGATATTTTGGACAAGTACTCTCAAACTGTTTTGAATAAACATGCAGAGGTTAGTATCAGCTATAAGATGTTCTTATCGTGTATTTTTATCTTCTGCTACAATATTTTTTACATTTTTATAAAGGGTGTTTTTGCCAGGTTTTGACAAGAGCTAGAGACAGAGACCCTGACCACCATCTTGAAAAATGATTCGAACAGAAATAGTTTAAAATAAGTTAATCGGAAGTAATAATTGAAGTTTACTTTGGGAGTAATATATAATGAGTTGTACAGAGTTATAGACCTTATCTCTGCTGAGACATGCAAAATGGTGCAGCATTTTTGTAAAATAGCAGCATTTTTGTAAAATAACGAATATGTTGTTGAGAACACAGGTGTGTATGAACACGTTCCTATACACAAAGTGAGCAGCTTCAACATTGCAGGATATTGAAGCTGCTTACTTTGGTGTATAGGAAAGTGTTCATATACACTCGTGTGCTGTATATGAACACTTTGATTTACACCAAACAAGCCTTCTTGTGGAACCCCTCCAGTCTAACGCCACCAAAAGGGTACCATCTATTTTAGCTCACATATTAAACTGGAGGAGTGCCACAAGAATACCCTTCCAAAAAGCCAGATTATGCATGTGGTGGTTGCTAGGTTGGTTTCCAATTCATCCTACCAACCGCCACATGTATTCCGAAAGTGGCGCATTCCTTCCGACTTCGGAAGAATGCGCCACCTTCAGAATAGGTCTTAAGTACCGAAAAGGTCGTTAAACCTTTTAACGTCCTTTTCGGTACTTAACACCTGGATGAGAATATGGGCCTGAATGTGGCACTTTCGGAATAAGGGTGCCGGTTGCTAGGAAGGGCTGAAAACCGACCTAGGAACCAGCACTTTCCTTATCTCTCCTTTTACATGGGTATTCTTGTGGTGCTCCTCCAATTTCGTAACTGCCTGAAATTGGCACCGAAGTACGGTACCAAACTGGTGTCGTACAGGAGGAGTGCCACAAGAAGCACACATCTGTTTTGGTGTGCAGCTGGTGAGAGGTGGGTCCTGTACTGCATTTGTTTATCTTTGATTGCAGAAGTGTGCATACTGCCATCCATGGTTCTACTATGGAAGGCAGTATGCACTCTTCTACAAACAAAGATAAACAAATGCAGTGCAGGACCCACCTGTCACCATCTGCAAACCCAAACAGCACGTGCATTTTTGTTTTCATCTCGGCAGCATTTTCGTTAAATAACGATTCCCTCGTTATTTAACGAAAGTGCTGCCGAGATTCTGCAATCCGCCTGTTTCCATTAGAGACGGGCGAATTACAGCGAAAGCGCTGTCGTGATTTGCGAAGTAGCCCAGGCCCACATGAGCATAGCAGTGGTGCCTGGGCGTTAAGAAATGGTGCAGCGAGTCGTGCTATTTAGCATGCTCACTGCGCCATGATGAGAATCAGGGTTAGAAAAGTGTGCAAATGCCATTCACAGCACTGCAGAAATTTATAACGAATTAGACAATTTGTCATTCGCGGTAAGGAATTTAGTTAATTAATGTTTTATAACACACTCAATACTGGCAACCAGGCTCGAACCTTCCCTGCGAAGCAGCCCCTCCAATTGGGCAGAATTCACGCAATCATACATTTGGCCATTCACAAGGCTGAAATGTTCTGCACACTTTGATTGGATGAAATGGCAATAACCACACAACCCTCTGGCTTTCTGATTGGTCTAAATGTTTGAGTGTTGCTCAGGGCAATTTTGGGTGGGCAGATGTGCTAGATTTCAGCAAAGAGTTCCCTTACTCGTTCAACGAAAAAATTGCATCTTAACTCTAGGATCTCTAAAGCCAAATCTAGCTCCAAAGAGCTCTTTGTCATTCTTCAGGAGCTCAAAGGCTGTACTACCATCTCAATGCCCTCGGCAGACAGTACTTGGTGTCAAAACATCCATAACAGCTTCACCAAAAAAACTCTAACTCATCAAAACAATATTATTTCTCAGGTCAAATTATTGACTAATAACTCCTCCATTTTCGATAACATGGATTCGCCTAATGATTCTCATGTTTTCACCTTTAAACCCGTTTCTACAGCCGAAGTTATCAACATCGTCGTAAAACTCAAACCCACTTCCTGTAGGGGAGATGTTTTTCCGGCCTCCTTATTTAAAGATCATATTCATACCCTTGCCCCATGGGTTACTACCTTTTGTTAACAGATCCTTCAGTGAATCATATGTCCCCGAAAGCATAAAAGAAGCATGGGTCACTCCTTTGCTTAAGAAGGAAAATCTGGATCCTGCAGAGGCAGGAAACTATCGCCCAATCACTAATGTTCCCTTTTTGCTGAAAATCATAGATAAAATCGCTTACTGTCAATACCAAACATTTGTCGAGGAACATGATATTCTAGCCTCTCAACAATCAGGGTTTCGCCCCAATCATGGGACCGAGACTGCACTGCTAGATTTAAAATCCTACATTGCTGGCCTTATTGACAAAGGGCATACCGCCCTGTTACTATTATTAGACCTATCCGCTGCGTTCGATTTAGTCGATCATCAACTACTGGCGGATAGACTAATCACAATTGGCAAATGTTCCCCTGAAGCTTCTGCCTGGTTCAAATCTTTTTTGGGACCACGGAACATGAGTTACTAAGGATAATGCTCACTCCATGGCATCCCTACTATTATGTGGTGTTCCACAGGGCTCATGTCTTTCGCCTCTTCTCTTTAACATCTACTCTCGTCTTCTCTGCGCTCTTCTGTCAGCCCTAGGCATTTATTTTGCCAATTATGCTGACGACACGCAGGTTGTTAATAAACTCACTGGTGAGTATCAAAAAGATGCTGAGCACATCAACTCAATCTTCACTGAAATCCAGAAGTGGATGGCTCTAAACTCACTGGCCCTCAACAATGCAAAAACAGAACTGTTGATTTTAGGTACCCAGAAAAATCTGAAGAAACTTGACACAAAATATGACAACTTTCTGATTGGCCAACATACAATCCCTGTATCTCAGTCCGTAAAGACCTTAGGAGTTTACTTTGACCCGCAGCTATCTTTCACCCGTCAGGCCAATTATCTCAAATCCTCGTGTCATTATTATATTCAACTTTTATGGCAGATCCGTCCTTATCTGTCTATAGAGAACCTTGCTGTGATTGCAGCTGCCATTGTAAACTGCAAGCTCGATTATTGTAACAGTCTAATGATCGGTACCTCCCAGGCCAACATCAAAACCTTGCAGATCATACAAAACAACGCAGCACGCGCAGTAATGGGCCTTAAGCGCAATATGCACGTCTCTGACGCCAGGCGTAGCCTTCATTGGCTCCCTGTGAAACAGCGCTTACACCACAAAGGCCTTACTACTGTGTTTAAATGCCTTCATGGCCAAGCTCCATCCTATCTCGCTACCAGGATCAAAAAGAAACCGGTCACCCGTTTCTTGCGCTCAAGTAGCAACACCGTCTTGGTTCAGCCCCCATCTATCCTGAAAAGATTTGGGGATATTAGCTTTGACTCTTGGGCTCCAGCTCTCTGGAATGCTCTCCCTAAATACCTCTCTAATAGTGAGTCTCTGCCTATCTTCAAAAAGAAATTGAAGACCTTCCTGTTTGATAAAGGATAGGTCCTTTTCTGTCTTCTTAGCGTAGTTCTCTCGGTACTTGAAATCAGTTCTCCGTTATCTTCTTCCTCATTCTGCTGGTCTTTATGAGGTTTAGATTTCACCAGTTTTCATGTCTTTTCGTTCTCCTTGTCTGATATTGTTTTCTGTTGTTTTTGTCCCTTTCCTCCTCTTGTGAGCGCCCTGAGGCCTATGGGTTGGTGGCGCAATACAAAAATATAGATAGATAGATAGAAAGTGACAATTGGAAAGGAAAACGCAAGGGGAAAAATCTGTTGCATCCTTTTTCACTAGATGGTTTACATATCCTATGTCCGGATCATTACCAGTTGTCATGATTGATTCAAAGCTTTTACCCCATCACTATTTGGTGTTACATATATCAGTAGAAACTTGAAATGACAGAAATGTGATGTGCAGATCCACCCTGAAGAACTCATTGACACTCACCACGTTGAATGGCGGGGACCACTACCACCAACCGCCTCTTCTCCAGAGACGTGAAATCCTGGAACCACTATTCATTTCATATCTTTTCATCCAAGTATCTACACGCAGAAACAAATGCATGAGATTGTCTTTAATGATATGGCATTTATAACGCACCTATACACTAGCGTTTCAAGGCGCAACAAGGCAAGGGAGGGGGAACAGAGGGAAGACGGACAATTATCTTACTAGGCCAGGTTTCATTCAGATTGCGCAAGTGCATGGGAAGGGGGAAGGGGAAAAGTGTGTGGGAGAGGGGGGAAATGAAAGTGCATTACATGTTATAATGGAATAAATAAAAAATACGGCCAGCTGTTGGTGAGTGCAGACACAAGTGCTGGAAGGGGGACTGTAGGGATACAGAAAACAGTACGCAGGTGTGGGGCTTGCCAGGGAGGCAGGGCACGTGTGCAACTGGTGGGGCCTGGGCCCGAGATCGGAAGGATGGCCAGGTAACCAGTGCAGTTTCAGTTTCAGCCAGGAATTCAGCCGGGGAGAGGGGGAGAGAAAGCAGAAGCAAAGAGTAAGGGTTTAGGGTGCTTCCGGAACCGGAGATGGTTCTCCTCAAGTTTCAGGGAGGCTGTTCCAGAGGGAGGCCCCAGCCGAAGGAAGAGATCTACAACCAACTCGTTGCTTGGAGAAGCGACTGACCCTGAGGGAGTTGGAGGCGGATGAGCGAAGAGCTCGAGAAGGAAGATATTTAGGAAGAAAGAGTTGAAGGTATTGAGGCCCCAGGCCCCAGAAGGCCTTGTGGACAAATCTTAGGGTGTTGAACTTAATCCTTGCAGCCACTGGGAGCCAGTGCAGAGATTTCAGTCCTGGAGAGATACGATCCCTGGGCTTGAGGCCAAGGACACGTCTTGCAGTACTGTTCTGGATGAGTTGCAGAGGGTGAAGAGTAGAAGCATGCAGATCTAGAAGGAGGCTGTTGCAATAGTCCACCCTAGAGAGAACCAGAGCTCTGGAGACAGTGATCTTTTGGGGGAAGGAGAGGAGAGGAGAGGAGAGGAGAGGAGAGGAATACCTCTGAGGAGGTGCAGCTGGTAGTGTGACTTCTTAGAGATGTCAGAGATGTGAGGAGAGAAGGCGCGCATGGAGTCGAAGATGGCCCCCAAGGTTTTTAGCCTTGCAGGTGGGAGCAGGAATAGGGCCAAGAGGCCGGCCAGAGAGTGGCAGGAAAGGAGGGAGCGGCTGTGCCGATGAGGAGAATCTCGGTCTTACTGCCATTAAGGCAGAGATCATTGGCAGCACACCACTCCTGAATAGCAGACAGTCGGAGATGAGTGAAGGAGAAGAGGTGGCTGAAGGTAGCCTGAAAATGAGCTGAGTGTCATCCACATAGCACTGGAAGTTGGGGCAGAGAGCGGCAATGCAGTGGGCAAGAAGTGCCACATATTGGTTGAACAGCCAGGGAGGGAGGATAGACCCCTGTGGGAACACCACAGGTAGAGATAGAAGAGGAAGGACCCAGGTTGGACCTGGGAGGGTTGATCAGAGAGGAAAGAAGCCAGCCACACCAGGGCCTGACCAGTGATACCCAGGAATCAAGGTTGGAGAGCAGGTCTTCACGGATGTTCAGGGGAGCAATTTCCCTGCTTCTGGCAGCTTTGAAGCCAGACTGATGATCATGAAGACAACCAACAGATTCAGTGTGATGATTAAGCTGGAAGATGGCGAGGAAAGGAGTGATGGAGATTGGGCGATAGTTAGCTGGGCAGGATGGGTCGGCAGAGAGTTTCTTAAGAAGAGGGTGCACAAGGGAGTGCTTCAGGGGGGGGATGGGAAGACTCCAGTGGTGAAGGAGTGGTTGCAGAAGTCGGCCAGAGCAGGAGCCAGGGAGTCGATGTGGTCCTTGATAGCTTTGGAGGAACAGGGATGAACCTGTTTTGACGAGACTTTCATAGATCGGACTTGTCTAGAAACCTCGTCTGGGGAGAACAGGGGAAAGACCGAGAAGGAAGGAGTGAGGAGAGGTGGCCGAAGAAGGGCTAGAGGAATAGCAGGGAGTGGAAGGTAGAGGGGCAGTGGAAATATCAAGTTGTTGCCTTATTTACGCAGTCAGCGGTTATACAATAGGCTTAGTGATGGTTAATGTAAGGTAGTGGGCACTTCGCCACTTCTCAGAAGTCTTCACATACCTAAACAATCATGTTCGATGCCAACAATTTTGGCTTTTGCTTGTGCTATAAAAGGCATTTGCCAGGCACTACCATAATGCTACTAACTGGCAATTTCATTGTAGCAGCTGCAAAATGGTACAGGTACCTAGGCATATAATAGCAAGGATTGGCAAATTACTATCTGATACCTATAAACAAGCCAACACTGTTGGCTTTGTAAATACTTGTTTTAACAGGACTTCAGTGAATGGCATGCATACTGCTTATAAATCAACTGGCTGAAGGGAGGCTTTTGTGACAAATTCATGGATGTCGTCACGTCTCCCCGAGGGGAAGCCCTCTCTGAGCCCAGGGAGGTGAGGCTGCTACCAGATAGTCCCCCTGGGGGTGGTACTCAGCAGAAGGATCTCATGGGGAGAGAATCCCCCTCTACGGACAAGGACGATCATCTGAGGAAAACAGTTTTGAAACCCTGTACCCACCTCCCATACATCCAGATATCCCTTACACCCCACCTACATGTTTCCTAACCACCCCATGTATGTGTGTAGGGCTGACCTCTACTGAGACAAGGAAGATGACGGATGGCACAAGTAAAGCCTATGCGACTCAAACTGAGATGAAGAAGAGGCATGGAGCCATAAAGAATACCTAGTGGAATTTTAATCACCATTCTAGCTTTCCGCAGAGGCGGGACTTGATGGTTAGGATAAAAACTGAAATTACTTACAGAACTGTCTGAGAAGCAGGAGGAACTGCCATGGCGTTAGCTGAAGCCGCACCAGCAGCCGAAGATGAAGGACCGTCCAGCCCGGGAGGTTCAAAAGAGATGCAGAGAAGAAGAAATCCCTGCGGTCTTGGAGGAACCAAGAACACAGTGGTGTGGAGCAAACTTAGAGCTGCACTGGGGGCCGGAAATTGGTACCAGGAACGAGAAGCAGGGGCCCAGAGCCGTCAGGCAGAGATACACCTGTGCATCCTGCAAATGACCGCAAGCACCCAAGGAGGATCGGCAGAGAACGTCCAGAGGCCCACAAAGGTATATGGCTAGATGGCAGTGCTAGTTGGGGCTTGGCCAGCAGTGTCTGGGACCCATGTACAAGAATGAGGTATCGTCCCTGTTACAGTATTTGTCGAGAGAGGGAGCCATGTCAGTCAGAACAAAACCGAAGCGAAAGCAGGGTCTGAGACCCACCTACAAAAACGAGGTATCTTCCACGTGATGGTATTCAGTGAGAGTGGGAGCCAAGTTGGTCAAATCAAGTAGCAAGAGAGATCAGGGTCAGAGACCCCATCGAATTGAGGTGTCTTCCTCACAGCAACGCTTGGCAGGAGAGTGAACTAAGTGGGAGGAACCAAAGGGAGGGAAAGGAGAGTCTGCGATCCTTCTAGCATTTGCAAACTACAAACCAAGCCTGAAAAAAGGCACGGGGAAGGGAGTCATTCCACCTAGCATTGTGAACTGTAAGCCAAGCCTTAGAAAATGTCAGGGCAAGATACCTGAAGAAGGGAGGCATTCTCCAGGAACCTAATGGTGAAGAAACCACTATGGGAAATAAGGAATGTTGATCTTTGAGTTGGAACTTGAATCTGGAAAAATGTCTTGTGCCCTGGGAAAGCGAACCATTGCCTCAGGTAAAAATCCCACATAAGAATTGGAACTTTACCTTTTGAGTTTGAACTGAGAACTTTACTGCTTTACAATTTGGGACATTGTTTTTGTGCCCTGGAAAGGAATTGAGACCTTGGCAAGGGGGAGTCATTCCCTCAGGTAAAGATCTCACCTAAATATTGAAGCTGTGGATCATTGTCCAGAAGAAAAGGGCCATTCCTCTGGACTGTTACTTCATTAGTTTAGTTATAAGTGTAAGGTACAGAAGCAGGGTTTTGGCACAGGATGGGGGACTCTTGATTTATATGGACATCTTGATGGAACCCTTAGTATTTTGGTTGAGGTAGGGAACCCCCTCTTAGAGTTAGGGAAAGGTAGGATTTCTCTTTTATTTTTGCAATAATAAATGTTTATGCCAAAAGCCATGCCACCTGTGTCGGTCTCCTCCTTCTTCACCCTTACACCTTGTTAGGTCTTTTTAATTACCCCAGTAACCGTTTACAGTTCCAATTAAGCAATTGCCTCTCGGAAGACTGTTTTGAAACAACACTGGCAGACACTTCAAGGACACAGTTTGATATTTTGGCTTTGATAAAGCTGTCTCAAAGAGATGCCAGGCACACGCGTTACGAACGGGGAGGGGCAGAAAGAGGGCAGGAATTGCCATCAGGATTAACTTGGCCATGGGCAGTCAGTGGGTCGTTAAATTGAATGAACATCCAAACATCATCTTCAAGATTTGTGTCCCTCCTAATATGACATCTCACTCCTAGCTGTACCTGTTACGTTGGGTGACAACCATCAAGTATACAAAGGACAGCAGTGAGTGCTGTCAAATGCATTTATTTCATTTTCATCAAATGCAAAGCCCCCTGGAACATCCATCTTTTCTTCCAACAGCTCCATTAACTGCCTCTCCAGGGACCCCACTGATGCTCCAGAAGTGTGGCCACCAACGGTTCTCTCTTCCCCACACTCTATGGCAGGTACTTACCTGACACCCCATCATAAATATATATATATATATATATATATATATATATGTATATATATGTATATTCAACGCCCCACACACATATATACATAGGGAAGCAGGGGTCAGGGATGTCAATTCACCAAAATGCCTGGGGTAGCGGAAGTGACATTACAAACCCAATGACATCACATGAAGTCATGTCACATGACCTTTGAGCCCGGTGACCTCACATGAAATGACATTTAACCCCGATGTCATCACCTGAGCTGAATGACAAATGTAAAACCATAAGTAAGCTTACATTTAATAAAATACCAAACCGGCACTTATAAAGACATAAGACTTTATAGATAATAAGCACATTTTCACTAGGTTGCTGCCTTGACATGCCATGGAGGGGGTCATGTTATGACAGCGGCAGACCAAGTAGAACCAACATAGGCCAGGGGCACTGTCATGCATATGCCACTATGGCCATTTACTGACAATTTATGCCATTATTGCTGAACATGTCACATCTAGTAATCATATGCCAAGTAAAGTCCCACATTCATAGCTGCTGCCATAACACAGGTTGGCTAATGTAACCTCTGAGGATACAGCCATCTCATGTCTGCTATAGCCTTACAGCCTAGGTATGGTCAAAATATGTAAGTAACACCTTTCATATGCAAAGTATATCCTCAAATGTCCAGTAATGCCATCCGATGTGAGTTAATGCCCCATACCTGGTATGAGATAACGTTCGAGGAATAGTCAACTGACACAAACCCCAAACACTGTAATAAGTAACAAAGAACTCTTTATTTCTTCTTTTTACCACAAAAAGGCTTTCATCTTAATTCCAAGTTTAGAGGCAATAGCTATCAATCAAATTTGTATACAAAGGCTTATACAAAAAAACTGAAAGAGAACCCAGGACACCTCAACGTGTTTAGATCCATACATGGTGCATCATCAGGAGGCTGACCCCTTACCAGTGTACTAGTATATGGTGCTGACCATAAATGCTGTTGACCATACATTCCTGATGTATATAGCGAGTGGCATATATGGTTCAGTAGACCTTGCTACGATTCACACCTGTGACCTGCAGAACCCACAGAAATACCAGCACTAACCACTTAATCCGCTGAGCTATCCTACCATCTATTTCTTCTTAAATGTGAATACCACAGCATTTGATAATGCATTGGCTCTAGTGGTTCTATATCTTATTAACATACCACTCATATTCCTACTGCTTCTAAGTATTGTAATGATGTCATGGCCCACTAGTAAACCTGTGAATAATAGTGCTATATATAAGGACTGGAGGGGACAGAAGAAGGTGAAGGGTAGATTCTGATAAATGTACTTACTGGCATTATGTGTCACAATTGGATAGCTCGGCGGGTATAAAGCTCATCTCTGACAAGTGCCAGCCTGCACTTTCATTGTTCGTACTTCAGCAGGCCTGAATCAGTCCTTCATTCTTCTATGGTTGATACACTAAGTACTATTACATTTCCTACTAATAATACCTATGTTTACAGTGCGTAAAAGCAGGAGGTATCAGCAGGAGGTATCAGGAGTCTGGCATAAAGTCCTATACATAAAAATATGATATAATACAATTTTACTTGTATATCTGGAAAATCTAGGCCACAGTAACTTCCAAATGTGAAGTATTTTTGCACAAAATGATAGACCTCAGGAAAAAAAGAGGGAAATAAAATGGACTCTAAATAAGTAACTCTTCCTCTGGAGCCTGTCTGGCTTATACAGACACATTCTACTCTTCAGTCTTGCCTTTGTGAATATGGCACATTTGAGAAAGCCAAAATTCATAGCGTAATTTCCAAAAATAAATCAAGTTCTAAGAACCCACATTGTGTTTGTTTTCACACTGCCAGTGGCGGCTGGTGAATTTCTTTAATAGGTGGGGCATAAATATTTGCCAAAAATGTGCAAGCGCGACCGACCGTAGCAAGGGAGCCTTAACCAACAAAGCATAGTCCTAGGGCGTGGGGGGGGGGGGGGAGTCCCCCCCTCGAGAACATGTTTTTAATAATCGGTTAAACAAAATGGTGCATTATAAAGCAACTGTCTGTGAAAATTGGTTAAAAACCCAGATGATTGGTAATCAGTTTGTAGGGTAATTCATGAAAAAATCCAATAGATGCAAGTCACCAACCATGCACCTCAACCTTTCCCAATGCATTTATATGATGCCTTTCCCCAAAATATATGCCAGTATAAAAACGTTTTTACACTGCCTGTACCCATACATTTCCATGCTGCCGGCTCCTAGATCTTCCAGTCTTCCCATATAAGAACATACACATTTTGTGCATAACGCCAGAATTGATACCATAGGAAAACATGTATAGACTAGCTCTGCCAATATATGCCAGTTCCCTCGTATAAGAACATACTCCTGTTGTCTTTGCCATTAAAAATTCTATGCCACAATAAGAAAACCTGTTTCAACTGGCTGCTTCAATGCAGTCCAGTCCAGACACGTCATGTTCGCTTCATCATAGTTGATCAGTAACAAATGCCCTGTAGGATATAACCACCAAACTGGCTGCACCATGCCAGTGCAGTCATGTAATAACACTTATCATGCTTGCTTTATCATAGATTTCCAGTAAGAAATGTCATGTCACAATAAGAAATGGTAAGACTGATTGCATCAAAATGCCAGTGTAGCCACGTAGTAACACTTAAAAAAATGCTTGCCTTATCATGATTTTAAAGGATGCATGAAGAGTGTTATTACATGGCTTGGCCTTGCATTTTGGTGTACTAAGTCGGGATTATACAAATACTGAGACAGAAAAATGTCACCTAGATCGAATATGCCACCTTTGCGCTGCACTAAAATCACAATCCCCCACTTATTATGACTAATGGGAGCAGGGGATGCAGGGGTGTCCCCCGCTGCCCTTAGTCGGAGTAATAGGTTGGGTGTTGCGGGGTGTCCCTCACTTCTATTAGATGGTAGCGGGGGACAATAAAGACAAAACAAGTAAAACAAAAAGAGAAAAACGGACCCTGTGGCACCAGTTCCAACCCATTAGTGGGAGAGAACTGATGAAGCAGGGATACAGGAGAGATGATGGCACACACTTCTGTGTGTGCCACCGAAAAGGTAAGTGGGTAGGGAGGAGGTTGGTATGGGGGGCTCAGTGATATATGTATCACTGCACTGAGCCATAATGGAAGTTGGCTTTTCGAAAGTCATTATGTGCGGAGCTGTGATCACATAGATCCTACTAAGTCTAGACATTTCTTACTATGCCATGCCTTTTTTTTTTTTACAAGCCATCTATGATGTATCATAGATGCCCAGTAAATAATCCTTGAGGCCCTGCAAGAACCAACGTGAAAGCATGAATGTTTGCTACTTGAATATTCCCTGCTTTCCTCACTTAAGTCTTAATACCACCAGGACGAGGCGGTACATACTGCGTGATAAGCCATCTCCCAAACGTACTGAGATGAGGAAGATCAAAGGAGTGATACAAACTAATCCTTAACAGTACTGAGAAGAGGTGGCCCCAAGAAGGCATGAAGAATACATCGACACAAATGAAGGACTGGTCTCTGGCACTCTGCTGGGTAAGAGCCAGCTACAGGACATAAAAAGCAAGAAGGGATTCACTGAAGAGAGAACCTGGCATGAAGCCTGTCAGTCCCGGGAGATTCAAACCTGGGAACATGGAAGTGAGCAGGGGAAGCTGGTCCTTGGTCGAGAGGATACCCTGGAGTGGTTGGCGGAGCACTCCATAGTCGGACGGAGACCCGACCTATGCAGAAACTGGAGAGAAGCCAACAGTGGCATGACTTTGGAGAGGTGGACTGGGCTGTCCTTCAACTACGCTGACAGTGAGAGGCCAGAAACCTGTGGAGCCAGTATGGTGCACAAAGAGCATTTGACAAGAGAACGAGACCAACACCCCAGGAAGAACCAGTGACATACCTCCACCAAAAAGACGGTAACGGGAGCCATGGGCAACCCGGTAGGGGTTTGGGCGAGAGTGAAGAGTGCTTCGGGTGTAATCTCCCTCATAACAATCACTACAAGAAAGATACCAAGAGTGAAGAGTATCTCAGGAGTAATCTACTTCGTCACTGTAGTTGAGTAAACTCCCTTGTCGCAGTAGTTGCAAGAAAGGTACCAAGAGTGAAGAGTGCCTCGGGAGTAATCTCCCTTGTCACAATAACTGCAAGAGAGATATTGAGCACAAAGATTACTACTGAAGTAGTCTCTCTCAGCAGATGGTTTGTGGAAAAAGCCAAGGACATTACAGGAGTAGTCTCCTTGTTGCAAGAAGCAAGAGAAAGATTAGGAAAGTCCACAAATATATATATCGCTGAGAAAGAATAACTGTTGAACATTTCACCAAGCCGAAAGAAGCCCCTGGGAGGAATTACAAGGGCTTATAAGAACTGTTACAAGAGACTATCAGAAACCAGCCCTTAAGGGTAAACCGGTTGGCCCAAGAGAAGGGAGTCATTCTACTGGCTTCATTTCTGTTTGCTGAATATGTTTGATTAGTAGGAAGGTCAGAGTAGGATAGTTTGGATTCTTTAGTTTGACAAGCACCCTAACAACGGGCACCTCAGTTAGAATTCAGTTGGGTAGGGCAACCACTCCAGTCATAGGGAAAGAAAGGTCCTTTTCTTATTACAAAGAAATGTGGGAGCCCCTCTACTGAGAAAAAAACATGGGTCAAATACCCTGTTGTATGGAATGTCTTCAATTCAGGAGGGTCTACAACCACGTTTTAGCTCACTGCACCCTTAACAGAGGAGAAATACCATTTGCATATGAGTCTTTGTCCCACCCACAAGGGCAGTCCAGCATTGATATGCTAGGCAATTCTCCTCTGAATTAGGGTACCAGTAGCAACCCCAGAAAACGTGCTTTGGCCTTGTTGGGCCTCCTCATTGAGGTGAAGCTGAGACTCTCTATGGCACAGTGAGCAAGGGGTCCATGTCTGAATTACCCTGGGCTATTTAGAGTGAAACCCAAAGTTATTTTCTTATTATTTCAATAAAAACCTTGAGTTGAAATGTCACCCCTTGTCTGACTCCTTCTGACTTACCATATATGGTGTTAGAAGTGGGATCGCAAACCATCAGAAACAGGATGGATGGACCCAAAGAGAGAAATTGTATGGCGCGACCCTGTGACCAGTTACCTCGTATAGGATTGTTAGGGATAACCCACAGCCTTAAAAAACACTAATCTAAACGTCCTTAACATCAGAACTACTGAGTGCCGATAATGGAGATATCCCAGAGGAATACCTCCAGGTAGAATCTTTTAAGCAATGACCCCTACCATTCACAATTAATCCCATAGAGTTTTTATTGAAACACTTGATGGATGACCTGATACAAGTAGACCCGAGATTTTATGAGGGATTGGACAGGATAACCTCCAGCCAATATCGACCTATTCTCCCTCATGGCATCTTACAGCCACATAGAGAGGGTGATGAATTAAGAACGATTGGCCCAACAGTTTAGTTGGACAGAAGAGTTAAAAACCTGTTACATCGCTCCATTATTGAGTGTAGAGCTCCAATTGACTTACCAGACACTGAACCCACTTGAATGAAATTAAAGATGGCTTACTAAAGAAGACAAACATAGAATTATTGCAGACATAAGTTCAGGGCGATTCATTTGAATCTCGCCGTGCACGGGTTCAGAACACCTTGTCCCAGTGGTTGGGTAAAAAAACTCTTCCAGATGTGCTGGAAACATTAGCCCTTGAACTATTCACTAACTGGTTATCCCTGTTCTTCTAAAAAGCGGTCTTACAACCAAGAAAACCTACTTTTAGTACGGCGATAGAAATCTCCTAGGTCCATGTCGAGGCCACAAAACAATTAAGGGCCCAACATAAGGGAGCTGATACTCGAAAAGAAGTAAAACATAACCTCAGAAGTACCCTAACTGAAAAATCCTCTAGACAATGGGGTTAGAAATGACTAGACGGATTGCATCAAAATGTCATTCAAGCTACGTAATAACACGCCTCATTCTTGCGTTATCATGCTTTTAAAGCAAACATAAGATTTATTACGCGTCTAGACTGCCATTTTGGTCTAGTAAGTCTATCCATTGCTTACTGTGGCATGACATTTTTTTCTAGCCATCTATGCTCAGTAAAGAATGTCATACAACAGTAAGACATGGCTAGAGTGATTCCATCAAAATGCATACTAGCCATGTAATAACACTTATGCTTGCTTTATCATGCTTTAAAATAAAGCATGATAAGTGTAATTTCGTGGCTAGACTGATATGTTGATACAATCCGTCTAAACATTTCATACAGTGTCATAGATGCCCAGTAAAAATCTCTCCTCCTCTCCAGGCTGGCACAAACCCAACATAAGCTCACCCACAGTAATTCACTCATTCAAACACTTTCATGCTGCATTCATCTCAGAGTATTCACACAGCATTTACTTGCTCATTCAAACACACATTCATGCATTCAAACAACTTATTCATTCAAACACATTCACGCATAAAAACAGCATTTACACAGCACATACTCGCTCATTCACACATGCATGCATGCATGCATGCATGCATACAACATACACATACAAAATACAATTTTCCTTTCACATACCTCAAAGTCAGAGCCGGTCTGGATGCTGCTTCTGAGGTCCTCTCGGCTCTCGTGCAGAAGAACAGAAACCAGAAAGCACAGAACGCTTCCTGTTTTATAAACTTGCATGCAGGAGCCCTGCCTCTGCACTTATTCAGCAGAGGGCACAAAGGCAGTGGCAGCGATCACAGTGGAGTCACCACGGGTCGCAGCTGCGGCACATGGCAACCACCAAATGGCATCCATGGCAGGGGTATTATTTTGCAAGAAGACACAGGATGGAGGCCTCTTCAATGGCCTCCTCCTCTTGCCACCCTACCTTTGTTTCACATGTTCCCATCCTCAAACACCCTCACCACTTTCTGAGGACCCCAAAATCTACTACTCCCTTTTGTAATAGTTCCACTCTTCCTCACTTTCACACCTTCTCCCACCCGAAACTCCTCTCTAATGAAACGCTTGAGCATGTCCTGTCTATTTTTCATACTCTTTCTTTCGTAAGGACCTCCCATTTGAGTTCCTTGTCATCCCATGCCACAAAGCGTGCTCTTCCCAACCACAGAGGACAAACCACTGTATGTGGTTATCTTCTTTTCAGAACCTAAAAAGGCCCATGCACCATGGTGTCGTGTGGTGCTATTCAATAGGCACATACCCTCCTCAACACTGCTTTCTCCCAATTCCTTCCTCCCTGTCTGGCCATGAAAATGGCTTGCATAATGGTACGATTACAATGTTCTATTGCCCCCATTCATCTCTAAGATTCTAGAAAGACCTCTTGTGATGTATTACTCCCAGGAAGAAAAACAACATGATCCAGTAACCAAGGCTATTTATCACACCCAAATCAATTGAATATTCAATTGGTATTTAGACTTTCCTATTTATTCTAAAACATGTTTTTTATTTGTTCGAAACATTTATTTTCTTAAAACATAATTCATCTATACACATTCAATGGCCTTTATTTGGGCCGTCATAGAAATCTATATTCCACACAATAGTCATTTCAATTTCAGACACAAAAAAAACAAATGATTACAGTAGAGATCTATAAGTAACAAAACTCTCTCCAATCTATGTAACTTTATATACCCTGGCAGCATCCAGGGTGGTTTCCAAATGTTTCTTTTTTGTATAGGACCAGTCCTATCTTTGCAGTGTCAGTGGTTGCTGTATTTGTTGTCGATACAGTGTGTTTCGGCCGTCTCTTAAACAACTGTGGTTCCACAACTACGCAGCCTTCAACAGGACGAGTTCAATTTATTTGTGTACACAAAAATGTGTTTTGTGTCTACAAGAAAAACAGATGTATGTGTGTATTAGTTAGCGAGTATGACATGTTAATTCAGACAGGACGGCTTAGTGTGTCAAAAAGTAATTTTGTAAATCAACCAATGGGAGGCATCCTACCTTTTTAGCAGTAACACAGCAACATGATGGGGTGTCAATGGCCCTCATGTGTGGCTGTTGTCCAATCCTGTTAAGGACTGGCTAGAGCACTGTATTCAAATAAATATATGCATCAGTGTGAATCTAGTTCGAACAATGGACATGGTGCTGTAGTGAAACATGACTACACCGAAGGCTTACCTGTGTTTAACTTGGCAGAAGCCTCACTAGAACTAGTCTCACTCCTGACAATATGTGAGGGGAGGCAGGGAAAGTATCCTGTGGATCCTATAAGGGACAATATCAAGGTTAAACAACCAAGTCTAACTCCTAGAAAGACATAAAGCAAAGTCACGTCCATGGTCCGACCTGTATATATACATATAGGACATAGGCCCCCTCCTCATATTAGATATAAAGTAAAACATGGTTACGGCATTACCCATGCCTACAAAGCGCGATGTAGAACACACCTCACAGAGCTTTGTTTCTTAAAAAATCTAACAAAAGCACTTATTAGAGTGCAAACTGATGGGAGCCGATAGATTTTGGTTGCTAAGCGACCGGTCCCAAACAAAAGGAAGTACCTTATGCATGCTAGAAAACCAGGCAGCCATCTTTTAATGTACCGGGGGTAATATAAAGAACTACATAGAGCCTCGGTAAATGTCGGCAACAGATGTATTATTGCCCGAAAAAACCAGGAAGAATCTGTACGTTTAACTCATTTTCATAATGGGCCAAATTCAGAAACTGAGACGCAAGACCCTATTTTGCTTCTGAACCATGTCTTGTTTTGAAAACCTCTCACTACTGTCGGTGGCCTTTTTCAGCTGACGTAGGACATATCTTGGCAAAAGCGCCCATGTACCACACAGATAAATTATGTTGCGTCCCCCTACGCTGAGTGTAGATATGTATAGGTGCAGTGTGATATTAATGTAAAATGATTTCACATCTCGTGATGTACTGTTGTCAAGTTGTACTATGCCTCTAAATACTTTGAGAATGGGATTGAGACATATACTTTCTGTCTATATGCATTGATAGTACTTTCGAAGCATATCATTTCCGCACATCTATTGACAATATGAGGCTCTTATTACATATCTCAACAGATAAATACCACACCAGATATATATCACAAACAGGGTGTGAGAGTATATTTCAATCCGTTTTCTATTGTTGCTTCGATCTTTAGAGCTGGGTCCCAGGCCTTGGGAGACCAGTTCCAGGGGACAGGGGTGGATGGCAGGGGGCAAGTGCCAATGGAATCCTGCAACCCTGCAACAATATAATAGATAGTTTCTTGGGGAACTGGCAGGCTAACCATCTGACATGAGAGGGCCAATCAACCAAGATCTATAGGGGCAGTCTATACTGTACACCACTCGGATCACCCAGCCAGAAAGTGGGATAGGTTTTTAGTGAAGGGCCCATGTTGTGACGATACTCTGCAACAAAAAGGCTTGACGGAGGTTGCAGAGAAGTGACTCTGGAGGTTTCTGAATGTGCTGTATGATCCCAGTCAGTTTTTGTAATAAGCGACAGTTTTAAGTTGCCCTTGGCTGAGTCCTCTGGTTGTTCTGGGGGAAGGGCCTTGGGCCCTGGGTGTCACAGGTTTCCCCCTATCCCACCGCTGCTTGATGGATTCCGTTGTAGAAGTTTTCTTCCATATGGTTCGGGTCTTGTACAAGCCCGCTCGGCCGTCTTCGGTTTCCAGTGTTCGTTCAACTTCTTATCCGGGATCAATAGTAAACTCCAGGAAATCCAGGAAAAAATAAGGGGAAGAAGCACTCGGAGGCAGTGCACGGATTCCGGGAGAAGGTTGGGTAAGGAGGAGAAGGGATAGAATGGAGCAAGGGTCTGGGAACCAGGAAAGCAACAAAGTTCCGCGAAGGTGAACTACGGAGCACACGTCTAGCCACAGCTAACAGTAGCATTGAGACGTGCGGAAGCGCAGGGGTGTGGCTATTTTATCGAGTGTGCTGCAATGAACGCGAAGACTGGTAGGCAGCGTTCAGTGTTTGCAGCCATATTGGTAGTACAACAGAGTGCAAGCCCTGGCGTGACAGGGACCAGGAGGTCCAGAAGGGGCGTGTCCGATGGGTCATGACAGCATGCCTCCTCCGATAACCCGTCCCGCCAGGTTTGCCTGGGTGTATGAGATGGAACCTTCGGAGTAACCTGGGGGTATTCAAATTGGAGACTGGTTCCCAAGTGCGTTCACTGGGTGGATATCCTTTCCATTCCACCAGGTACTGGAGCTGACCACGTTTATATCTGGAGTCACATATTCGGGAGACTTCATATTCCAGTTGGTCATTGACAAGGACAGGGCTAGGTCTGAGGTTAGTCCGAGAGGTCTGGATGTATGGCTTTAGTAGAGATGTATGAAAAACTGGGTGGATCTTCTTCCAGGAATCTGGCAACTTGAGGCGAAAGGCCACTGGTTTGATGATTTCTTTTATAGGAAAAGGCTCATAATATCGGGGAGCAAGTTTATTTGGCAGTAGTTTCGAGGATAACCATACCTTATCGCCTATTGTGTAGGAGGGGCCTGGTCTTCTCTTTGAGTCTGCATAATGTTTGGTCTGATTCCGGGCTCTTTCTAGCTGTTATTTGGCTTTTCTTTGTACATTGATAAGTGTTTCAATCCAGGAATCGACTGTAGGAACCGGTGTAGGATGGGGGAGGACAGAAGGTAGAACTGAAGGATGGAACCCCTGGCTACAAAAAAAGGGCTGGTTTTAACAGCCGAGTTAAAAGGGACCAATCATCCTGGACCTTGGTAGCAAAACATCGAAGATATTGTTCTAAGGTTTGATTCACACGTTCAGTAGCTCTGTTAGTTTGGGGACGATAGCCTGAGGAGAGAGCATGTTGAATTCCTAGTATTCTACAAAGGTGTTTCCAAAACTGAGAGATGTATTGGGGCCCTCTGTCCGATATTATCTTAGAAGGGAGACCATGAAGCCGGAATATGTGTTCCAGGAAAATTCCGGCAAGTTCTGATGAGGATGGTAGTTTATACAGGGGTGTAAAATGAGCCAAATGAGTGAACAAGTCAATGGTGACCATGATAGTCGTGTATGCCCCGGAAGGTGGCAATTCCACAATGAAGTCTGTAGTGATAAATTCCCAGGGGCTTGTTGGTAGTGTAGGCTGCAGTAGGAGACCCGCCGGTCTCTTGTTGTCATGTTTGTTCTGACTACAGACAGAACAGGCTTGGATGTACAGCTTTACGTCAGTCTTCATTCTAGGCCACCAGAATTGCCTTTGTATGAGACAGAGGGTATTGGTAATGCCACGATGTCCAGAGTGAAGTGTATTGTGGCAAAGGTTTATTATCCTTTGTTGAAGTTTCTGTGTGGGAATGACTAAAGCATTATCTTTGAAGAAATATCCATCCTTGGTTTTCAGATCCCATTGATTCTTCCTTGAAATTTTCTTCCAGAGTTCAGAGGACTGGGTTTGTGAGGGAATTTCTTCCAGGAGGCTGATTGGGTGAGCTACAAATATCGGATGGGGAAACATCTTAGGCAATGTCCGGTCTTCGGGAGGCTCATAATCAGGACGCCGAGAGAAGGCATCAGCAATTACATTCTGCGTTCCAGGGACATGGTGAATCTGGAACTGGTATTGGGCAAAGAAGAAGGTCCAACGGGCTTGACGGCTATTTCTGCATTCCAAGGCCTGTAATACTTAAAGATTTTGATGGTCCGTGCGAACCTGGACCGGATGTTTTGCTCCTAAGATTAAATGACGCCACTCGGTAAAGGCTTGACTGATGGCTAACAGTTCCTTTTCTAAAACAGAGTAGTGGATTTCACTGGGAGTTAAGGTCCGTGAAAGAAGAGCAATAGGATGTTCCAGTCTGTCGTCGAATTCTTGTTTCAGAACTGCTCTAATGGCGTAGTTAGAGGCGTCTGTTTCCACTAAGAAGGGTCGATTGATATCAGGTTGAGCCTGGATGGGAGCTTGGGTGAACTCTGATTTCAAGCGTTGGAAGGCTTCCTCCTGAGCTGTTGCCCAATGAAAGGGAGCGTCTTTCTTCTACAAGGCAATAATCTGTTGGACTATCTCGGAAAAGGAGGGTATACATTTCCTATAGAAATTAGCTAAGCCCAGGAAGGACTGGATCTGTTTCACGGTGGTCGGACTTGGCCAGGTTAGTATAGCCTTTACCTTGGATTGATCCATTCCAATACCTTCTGGGCTAAGAACAAATCCTAGATAGTGGACAGCAGGGACATGAAAGAGGCACTTCTCGGGTTTTGCCATTAGCTTGTGTTCATGTAGCCATTGTAACACTGCCTTAACATGATCCTCATGCTCGAGTGGGTCCTTTGAGAATATTTAGATATCGTCCAGATACACGATGACAAAAAGGAATGGCATATCCGAAAACACCCGATCCATGAAACGTTGGAAGACCGCCGGGGCGTTAGCAAGTCCGAAAGGCATGACCAAGTATTCATAATGACCAAAGGGAGTTCTGAAGGCTGTCTTCAATTTGTCACCTTCTCTAATACGGATCAGATGGTAGGCACCTCTAAGATCCAATTTGGTGACTACTACGGCTCCTCTTACTGCTTCCAGGATGTCTGAGATCAATATGCAACGGATACCGATCCTTTAGGGTGCACTGATTTAGGCCTCAACAATCAAGGCAAGGTCTGAGCTCATTGGTGTCTTTCTTTGGAACAAAAAACAGTGATGCTCCTGCTGGAGATTTGGATGGTCGTATGGTGCCATTTTCAAGGTTAGTATCTAGGTATTCACGAAGGGCCTTTTTCTCGGGTTCGGATAAAATGAACATCCTCCCAAAGGGGATCACAGCTGAAGGTTCGTTTTCAATAGCAGTCTTCTGGTCTATGAGGAGGTAAGGCTTGAACAATAGCAGAAGAAAACAAATCTGAGTATTCCTGATAGACTTTAGGAACCTGAATGATGTTTGAGACCGAGAGTGGACCTAGATGGTTTGCTGAAGGTCCTTCCGCTGGTGTCGGAGCGGGTTCCAGGGGTAGGCAATGAGACATGCAATGTTCGGGACCCAGGAACAAGGAACCTGCTGCCCAATTGATGTATGGATTGTGTCGGGTAACGGGCGGATTTTATGATGTCAAACCTTATCTTCTCTCGATGGTGGTTTATTGCTAGCTCGATTTCCTTAGTCTGGGGGGTTATTGGTCCGGAAGAAAGGGGTCTCCCATCAATTGTTTCTACAGGTTGCATGACATTCCGGGATTCGTAGGGAATATGGTGTTTAAGGACCCATTCTTGGTCTATGAATATTCCCATGGCCCCACAGTCCACTAGTGCCAGAATGGGGTAGGTGTTCTTCTTGGATGGCGATAGAAAGGCCTGTAAAATTACCAGATTGTTCTGTCCAAGGATGGTATAGATGTGGAGCCAACATCTCTCTCCCGAAACTGCGCTCCATCTAGGATTGGGAGCTGGCGTTTCCCGAACGCCGTGGAGGAGCTATAGGAAACTCTCTCACTAAATGTTTGTCCGATGAGCAATGCATGCATAAGCTGGTATGGATCCTTCGTAATCTTTCTTGGGGGGGGGGGGATATAGGTCCACGGAAGGCCCCTAATTGCATGGGTTCAGGTTGGTTAATAGGGGCAGAGCTGTCTTCGGATTTCATGGGAATCTCTATGGGATTCTTCTGGAAGGGTGACTTGGTTTTCTTCTGCTCTGCCTTCCTTACCTGTATGCGAAAGTCAATCTGTAGAGCAAGATCCATAAGGGCCTGGTATGAACTTGGACGTGCCACCCTGGCCAGTTCATCCTTGATGTCTTCGTCCAACCCTCTTTGAAAGAGGGTGAAACAGGCTTCAGAGGACCAGTCCGCTTCTTTAGCCAACTGCTTAAATCGTGTAACGTATGTGAGCATATCCTGGGAGCCCTGCTGGAAATCGAGAAGGCGTTCCTGAGCACTATAGACCTGATGTGGACGGTCAAACATGGTCTTAAGTGCTCGAATGAATCCGTCATAATCATCCAGGAGGGCATCTCCGGCATGAACTAATGGTGTGGCCCAGGTTAATGCAATCCCTGTAAGGTGTGAAATAATAAAGCCCACTTTATCCCTGGGGGTGGAGAAATGGAGCTTAAAAGTAAAATGGACCAAACGGGAATCTAAGAATCCACAAAGGTTCTATGCTGACCCATCGTGTTTGTCAACCATGCCGCCCAATAGTACGCTCTCCTTCGTGGCAGAATCGTGGGATAAAACCAATTGCTTTAGCGTGGCATTCCCTGCCCTTGGGTTTTGTACTTCGGTCGTTAGTTCCTGCATGCCGCGCATAAGATCCTGAACGTCCGCCTCCATGTCTGTATCGACTTCGGTCAGGTGGCGTCTCAATCTGTCACAGGTTTCCCACTTTCTCACCTGTTTTCGCTGCTTGATGGATTCCGTTGTAGAAGTTTTCTTCCTTATGGTTCTGGTCTTGTACAAGCCTGCTCGGCCGTCTTCGGCTTCCAGTGTTCGTTCAACTTCTTGTCCGGGATCGATGGTAAACTCGAGTAAATCTAGGAAAAAATAAGGGGAAGAAGCACTCGGAGGCGGTGCACGGATTCTGGGAGAAGGTTGGGTAAGGAGGAGAAGGGATAGAATCGGGCAAGGGTCCGGGAACCAGGAAAGCAACAAAGTTCCGCGAAGGCGAACTATGAAGCACACGTCTAGCCACAGCTAACAGTAGCGTCGAGGCGCGCGGGGGTGTGGCTATTTTATCGAGTTTTGCTGCAATGAATGCGAAGACTGGTAGGCAGCGTTCAGTGTTTGCGACCAGATTGGTAGTATAACCGAGTACAAGCCCCGGCGTAACAGGGACCAGGAGGTCCAGAAGGGGCGTGTCCGATGGGTCATGACACTGTGAGCTGAACGGGTGAGCTCATAGCAACCCCCAGAGCTCTGGCATACCGTACCCCACCAACAAGTTGGTTGCAGACAGATGGTTTACTATGCCTGTTCGGCATAAACCGCCTCTTCTGCTGCAGCGCCTGGAGGGCTGTGGCCCGCCTCGCATAAATCTAGTCCGACAGGGTGTGCATCCCTGTACAAAGGCCATCAGGAGCCAGCTTGGAAATACCCTGGCTGTGGTCCATGAGGAGTCCAGCAGACCAGGAGGGTGGCGTGGCAGGTTTGGGGGAGCCGGTATCCGAACAGCGTCAGTGGATCATGGAGAGTAAGTTTTGACTCAACCACACAGTAACTAAGGGGAGTGGGAAAGTAACGGTGGGCGCGGGGTGTTAACAAGTATTGTCTAGTGGTGTTGAGTATTGTGAAGCATAGTAGTGAAAGGAGTGGAGGTAGATGTCATTTCTGTGGTTAGGGAACATTCAGCCTTAAGGGAAAAGTTTCAGGTGAATAACCTAGACTATTGACTTAAGGGCACGGATGACCGAGGTTATGTAAATATTGGATTCCCTATGAATTGGGTATTTTAGCTCGGGTCATGGATGATGGTATCCCCGTGTAAAGGCTTAGCAAAGGGAGCTGGCATAGATTGCGCAAGGTGTTTGTCTGGTTAAGTCTCGAAGACGTTTTATCTGCATGGCGACATTGTGCGTACAGATCGAACACAAGAAATATTGGTCTCCCCTGTTAGGAGGCAGGAAAATAGCTGTGGGTTCATGTTGGGGTTGTGTAAATGTTTGTGTAATGGCACATTAGCATTGTGAGCGTTGTAAGTGATCTTTAGCTCTTGTTTAGTGAAGTGATGACGTCCTCCATCAGGTCTGTGCATAGGACCCACAGAGCACGAGGAGTTGTCGAAGTTGGTGTTGAGAAACTTAAAATGGACAGAGGAGGCTGTTCGGTGGCATTGCGCGGTAGGCGCATGCACGAGATTGGTGGGTGTGCCTGAGGAGGCAGAGTGTTGCGAAGCAAAGCACGCCTGACAGGTTGTTGTGGGGCCAGAGAGGCTCAAAGAATTGTTGAGAGCTGGTATTTGTGATATTCATAAATCTGAGCTGAAAATAATCATTGTGCTTGTGTAATAACAGTGTCGAAAGCCTCAACTTGAGGTCAAGTAAGTATTAAAGCAATGTATCCAGGGAAGTGTATGGGGGGATACGCCCCTACAGCACCAATGTGTAAGGCCCTTCCATGAAATAAGGGCAAGATTTGTAAATGTATCACAGAAAGGACAAAACGCACAGAGGGTAAATTGACTAAATCATGGCCACAACGCAGAAGTTTCTCCACAAACGTGCAGCAACCATTACAGCACACATACAAGACACCAACAAGGGGAAGAATTTGGCTAATCGTATGGCAATATTTGAGCTCTGGAAAATGTTCCAGGAGGACGAGGAGGGGAGTAGAAAGGTGTCCATGGATGCTGAGCCAGCAGTAGACACTCTCCTGAGAATGAGAAAGGGGCTGCAGCAGAGGTTATACCCTATACAGGAGCTAAAGGCAGTGGAGGGGTGTACACACCCAATATTTCAACCTCCACCATATACCAAGGAGGAGGGGCAGAAAGGGGTTGGACAGACAGATGTTGGGAAGGGAGCATGAGGCGAGACCCAGACTAGCACCAAGGAGGGGCTAGAGGGCATAGAATCAAATTAATGGGTAGGAGGGCAGATTGAAATTGGATTGGAAGATAATGGGAGAATCAGCAGGGGCGACTAAAGAAATAGAGGGCCATAAGGGGAGCAGCGAAGCGTGAGACTGGGCAGAGATAATGGAAGAAGTGGAAAGAAGGGAGAAGGAAGAAGAGAATAGATGTGAGAGAGCGTGTAGAGACAAGCAAAGGGAAGAGGAGAAAGAGCGTGAGCAGTGAGAGACGAGGAGGGACCTCGAAGAGTTAGAGAGGCAAAGGGGGGGAAGACGAGAAGGAAAAGCAAGTTTTAGTGAGAAGGGAACAGAGAAAGCGGGAAATGGAGCGACTCATAAGAGAGCGCAAAGAGGATGAGGAGGAGGAGCGTGCAATGAGAGATAGAAGGACAAAGTGGGGAATGGGCACGGTAGACGACAAAGTGGGAGGAGGTAGGCGAATGGCGCAAGACAGTGGTCTCACACAGAACAGGACTGCCACTCCATGGGATAGGACAGACGTGGGGTCCTCCGGTAGAAAGGGGTAGCGGGGACTTGATCAACTTTGAAGTGAAGCTCAGTGAAGACACAACCTCTAGGAGGCTGAGATTCACAGAACATTTCGGCAGTGACATGGACACCGACTCCGATGGGGATGAAGAGGGAAGTGAGGATGAGAGAACAGGGCAACCCACGCATCGGTCGACGTGGAGAAGTGCAGATGGAAGTGTGACCTGGGAAGTAGGAAAAGACACAGAGAGATTGAGGGGTGACGAGGAAGATCGATCACAACAGCCCAGAGACGCACCACACAATATGGATGACCTGATCACAGAGGCTTCGAGATCTTCCAGTGTGAAGGAAGGGAGAGCCAGCAAAGGCATGTACTGACATTAAAGATGCAGAGACCTGATAGGCAGATCAGGCTGACACAAGGGGCGGATGGGTCGATCAGGTTCACACAGTTGCCCTTACAGGAGAAGGGATGGGGGCAACCTCAATGCATGACATGGAAGCACATCGACATGGAAAACCTGAGCTGTAGGCTACCCTCGTTAACTGCAGGGTGTGGGGAAATAAATCTATGAAATGGAAAGGATGACAGCGGGACAGAAATTAGCAGTGGAGATGTAAAGGGGCTCTTAGTGGCGATTCTTGGGAAAGCCGCTTATGACATATGGAGAAGGGTGGGGTACCCAGGAGTAACCACCCAGGACATGGCACACAATGGCGCACCATTTACTAACTGCTAAGCGGCCGTATGGCAAGCTCTATGGACACAATACCCAGACACGTCGGATATTAGTGCGATTATGGCATGCAAAATGGGGGAAGACAAAGACCCCTTACACTACATTCAGATGATTCAAGAGCTTTGGCACCTTGAAATGCGAGAACCGTGGAACAAAACAGTAGCATTATTCTACCACATATTATGCCAAGGGATGCCAGAGCAGGTGCAAAGGTATCTGAAGAAATTGATGGGGATGCAGGCAAAGGCTTGGTCAGAAATACAGCTCACGACAGTACACTACTGTAGGTTAATGCAAGAGAACGTGAGGAATGAAAGCAGGAGGAGGCCAAGTTAGTGCAGAAGAAGCTATCTAAATGTGCCATGGAAAGGGCAAGTATTAAAAAGCTCAGGAGGACAAGGGGCACCACAGACACAGTATGCACCATCACCCATGGGAGGTAGATTCATGGGGCGTGGGATGCGCAGCATGGGTTTCGAGGACGAGGCGGGCCACCTAGAGGACGCGTTATGGGCCTCAGATCCATCAGAATCAGGTGGGATTCCCGGGGGGTTTCAAGGCTATGGTCACCAAATACAACAGGTCAGAGAGGGGTTTCCTTGGGGGGGTTCCAAAGGCAGGTGAGAGAACCACCACAATACTGGCTGTGTGGACAGCTAGGGCATATCTCAAGGGTGTGCAGAAGCAGAGGAGGGGCACAACAGAATGGGGGAATGTAATACCAGCCAGCATACCAGGGGGAACAGAACGAGGATTACACTCAGGACCAGATACCACAACAAGGACAGACACTGAAACACATACCCACAGACACACCAGCCCATGACACAGGCACCACAAATGCAAGCACCTATGCAGCAGTATTTACAAGCACCACGGATACCACAGATGAAGGGTAACACACAACATACTTACACGGCAGAGCAAATCCTGCATATGCAGAACAGCACACAACCAAACAATGGGACAGTGGCCCGCGCAGACTCCATGGCCACGACTCCCATTAAGAAATTGGGGGGGGGGGGGTCACTGTAGTGGGGGGCAACCCATTTTTGGGAAATGGAATGTCTGTATACCCTCAATAGGACAGCACACAAACCTATTGATTACACCCAACCCTGCAGAGGAACCCCGCATAGGAGTGATGATAGGTGACAAGACTGCTTCCTTTCTTGTAGACGCAGGGGAAACCAAATCCTGCATCCGTGAAGGGAAATATAGTATGTCAGGCGATGCCATGAATGCTCAAGAATTCTCTGGGGCGACGGCAGTGGTTCCTTTTACAGACGATATTGCACTTTCTATAGGGAGCACAATCTATCTTTGCCCTTACTCTATTCTGAACGGACACCTGTAAATATACTGGGGAGAGAAATCATGAGCAGACTTAACATGAACATTTCATTCACTGACCAGGGGATCGTCTGCTCCACACCAGGGGTACATCTTCTAAATGTGAGGGAAATCATTCAAGCTTATTGTGGACAAAGGGTACAGAGGGGGGTGCCAGTGGACTAGGAACTGTTTCAGTATGGGACAGAAATCCTAATATCATGGTTTTCAGGGGAAAATGTGGTGCCTTCCAAATGAGTACTTATTCAGGCCATAGATACCACTAGATGAGAAAAAAGGGACCATATTGGCACTCGAATTGGAGGCAGTGATCGTGGGGGATGACTGGATAGCAGTGCCTGGGACAGATGACACAGGGTGACCATGGTGAGCAGTGATCACCATAGCTGAAGGGTACAGGTTGACTACAGTTGCAAAGAACCTTTCAAAGACAACAGACCAGATCATGAGATGGTGTTTGAGATGAGCATCACATATTGGGTGACGATACATTACAGAGAAGTACCACAGAGAATGGCGATGGCATTTCCTCGAGCAGGAATTGGCAAAGGATCCCAGCATCTTATGGACCACAAGTCCCTATGATGTGGGGCTTCTGAAGCCGATAGGAGCTGTGAAGATGAACTTTAAGCCAGGAGCCATTCTGCCACAAGTTAATACCCACTTTCAAGAGAGGCAGACGAAGATATCTATGCGACCATTGCAGCACTAGTGAAGCAGGGCTTCCTCGTGCCATCAGAATCGCCATGCAACACGGCTGTGTCAAAAAAGGCGACAGGGGGGGTCATGGCATTTTATACAGGACTTGCACCCTCTTAACCATATTGTAGAAGCAGAATATCCTTTAGTTCCGAAAACCGGCGACAATTCTGTGCAGCATCCCCATGGAAGCGGCCTACTTCACGGTCATAGATTTGAAGAATGCATTCTTCTCTATACCATTGCACCCAGACTTACAGGACTTAACTTAATTTCTATACAGAAATAAGAAGTGAAAACATACAAGATATCCTCAAGAGTACTGTGAACCACCTTCTATATTCAATAGGATCCACAAATGGGCCTAAGCAACATACAGATGGAGAGCATGGTTATACAGTACGTAGATGTCATTAATTTGCAGTAAGACAGAAGAAATGTGTAGAAATCACTCAGTACAGATGCTGACAGTACTAGCAGAACAGGGATGCAAGGTGGACAATGCCAAACTACAATATTGCCAGACAGAAATATTATACATTGGACTGATGCGATCACAAAATGGCCGACGAGTGACACCAGAAAGGGCAGAGGCAATACGCAGGACAGCAAAGCCCACAGCTGTTAGAGAGATGCAGCAGTGCTTAGGACTATGTAACTACTGAAGGGCATTGGTGTGCAATTACAGCAGGTGCACTAGGCCCTTATTAAGTGCCCTGAAGGAAGCACAAAGAGGAGAGAAGACAATACAATGGACAACAGAAATGACTGAGGCATTTAACGAGCTGAAGGAAGCAATATTCACAGCTCCTGTGTTGGTGGATCCCACACTATCTAAAGGAATTCTTTCTGTTTTCACACTCCAATGGAGTAGTGATAACCGCAACAAGAACACTTATTCGGGACAAGAATGCTTTTATTTTGAACTTAGCACCTCATTTCGGGTGCAAGGTGCATTTAACATGGGAACTTCATCACAAAAGCAGCCGCACGTGTACTCTTGGGTGGGGCTGCTATTACTGGGTTGCCTTGCACTTGCTGGCTCACTAGGAGTGGCAGGGTGTGGCAGGCAAGCCAGGCCTAGTGGGCGTGCCCACGATCACAGCTATATAAGCTGCTCCAATCCACGAGGCAGACGCTTCGCGTTATTCTGCACTTCCATGCAGCGCAATGCTCACCACCGCCTGGGATTAAATTTACCTTGGAAATCAGGCTTCCTGCCTTTATACTTGCTATCTGGGGAATCTGCTCTCACCTGTGCGTCTTCTTCAAATCTTCCGGAACTCCGACAACTTCATCCTGGCACCGGAGCTCACCTTCAAACTTTTTGGAACACAGTAATCATCATCTTGGCACTGCAGCTCATCTTCAAATCTTCCGGGAAGCTGAAATCTTCTTTTTGGCACTGCAGCACTACGCATTTCGTCCGCAACCGCAGCACCTGCAAGTAAAAGCGAAAGGCAAGGTTAGACATTAAAAAGACATTAAGTTTAAGGTCCCGCCACCACCGCACCTCAAGCTTTCCCTCATCACTCACCTGTTGTCGGACATTGCGGTTTCATCCATCTTGTATTTCTATTTGTATTTATTAAATTTATAGAGCTCTT
The DNA here is from genome assembly GCF_040938575.1 of Ambystoma mexicanum. Lineage (NCBI taxonomy): Eukaryota > Metazoa > Chordata > Amphibia > Caudata > Ambystomatidae > Ambystoma > Ambystoma mexicanum. The sequence continues at coordinate 1,206,702,101 of NC_090922.1, forward strand.
TATTCCTACCGGCCGTGTTCGGCACCTCCACAGATGCTTTTGGGCCGCATTTCCACCTATTGGGAAGAAATCAGAAGAGAAAACATTATTCATGAATTAACAACAACATTGAGAGCAATAATACCAAGACAGAAAACAGAGAGGAAAAGACTAGAGACATTGAGAGACACTTACTGCCAACCAAGAGAAGTCTAGTCACAGCTGGACTGGACTATTACTTACCAGGGAGCAGTGAAGAAACTAGATCCCACCAACAAGCACCCCTGCCAGAAATAGCAGGACGGAGAGCTCACCATCAATAATTAATAGGTGAGCCTTATGTGCGGTATATGCCCACAGAAATCGCACCTTGGGTAGAAGGGTTTGAGAGGTACCATAGTCGGCGATCAGCGCACCCACGTTTTCTCATATCCACGCAGGAGCAGTGTCACCAGGTGTTGCAGCCCACAGCTTATCCGCAGGGGGAAGAGATCTGACGGGGCTGATCTACATCCTGGGAGGGCCGCAACTGTGCCCCAATGCCTCCGCAGAGATCAGGTGAGCGTAACAAGAAGAGATCAATAGAATTGGAAGGAAAGGGAAGGAAGAAACGGTCAGTGGAAGTGAGTAGAATCAGAAGCATCACTAGACGTTGTACCACCTGAGCATCGATTGTTCCTCAGGACAGAGATGTTTTCTGCGTCAGTAGTTCCAGCTGTCCAGACATATACAAATGAAAAATGGTTGCAGATAACAAGATGGGAGCTGATGCAGATGATAAACTCTACAGTGAATGGCTTCAATGCGATAAAAGAAGAGCTCTGAGCAGTAAGGTTGATGGCACTACAAAACAGATATGTTCTAGACCTTCTCACAGCAATGGAAGGAGGGGTTTGCACCAAGATCGGATGTTCCTGTTGCACGTTTGTATCTGCAAATGATGGAGAGAATGGCACACTGATGTAAGCAGTGACAAGATTATCGAAGATGCACACGAAGATATTGGAGGAAGCCAAAGGGACAGCAAAGGACCAGAGCTGGTTGTCATACATATGGTCATGGATGCCAACATGGTTAGCAGACGGACTGAAAGTATTACTAGGAACACTTATACTAGTTCTAGTGGGGCTGTGTGTGGTCAAGATCTACATTACACAATGTTGCAAAACTACTGAGAAGACAATAGGGATGAAGGTGTTAGTGGATGTGAAAATGTAAGAAGAAAAGGACAAGATAATGGGAGAAGGAAATAACCTGAGAGCAAGGATAAAGGGGTGTCCACTGTTCCCGTCTGAGATGATAACATTTGACAATCCCTTTGACAACAACAGATACTGTGGGAAATGGTTATGGTGCAACCCAGAGGGAGACTATAGCTATAGACTTGGAGTTTCGATGACCATGCACATTACTATAGACATCTTGGAGGAGTAATGAAGATATGGCAAAAGCAAGAGTGGCGAAGTATGGCGGTTTGGTTGACAGTTTGACAAGCGTGGGGACTGAAGAGAGGGTCCCTGAAATGGCCCTCCTCACCCCCATGAACATGACAGCCTGAAGAGTCATAAACGCACAAAGTCACTCACTATTCGGACAACCCCCAGGAGGACCACTGATTGAAACGTATGCGGAAAGATTCTCTTAGACAGCCATTCAAACCTTATCCATTATGGATACAGGTGCTTGAACATTGTTCATGGGCTCAAATGCCTCAATGGATGACGTTGACCAATGCCGAGAACTCACTGTGCTGATGTCATTAGTGACACCACAACATAGCCACGTTAGTGACAAAGCATACTCGCAGCCATGCACGAAGTTACACAAATATACACTCGTATACACGAATAACATGCTTGCACAGTTCTGTACATAGATGACAGATACATATACATACTGTCAAAAGCTTTTATTTTCCTCATTAGCTAAGTGCAGAAACACTGAATGCAAGGCAACAAAGAGATGTAGACCAAGCTTGCAGATGCTTATGGCAACTAACCCTATGGAACTACAGGATCACATAAGGATCCTGGCAGGACCAAATACAACTAACCTATAGGAAACCTAGCACTATATAGATGTGTAGAAATCATAGTATAAGTCTAACGAAGATCACATAAGGCCACAAGCCACACGACGAGAGACCAGGGAAAGCAGAACCAGGCTGCACAGAACAGGAAGATCAAGGCTCACAGCCAAGGTCAGAGACAAGCAGCACATTCCAAACCTAAAATGACAATGGACAGAAAAGCAGAATAAATCCTCATAAATTGAAGACCAGAAGAGCTTGATTTCCTGGTCCGCAGCCATGTGATGTGGCCGAGCTAGACAATGGTTATTCACCTGCGGTGGGAAGACGAATAGTTCTCAGCACCACAGACATGAAGTGAAATCTATACTGTATACCACTCTGATCACCCAACCAGAAAGTGGGATAGGTTTTTCGGGGAAGGGCTCATGTTGTGGTGATACTCTGCAACAAAAAAAGGCTTCACACGGGTTTGGGAGCGGTGACTGTAGATTTTTGTATGTCCTGTATGATCCCTGTCTGTTTTTGTAATAGACCACAGTTCTAACTTGCCCTTGGCTGAGTCCTCTGTCTGTTCTGGGAGAGGGCTGTTGGGCCCTGGGAGCTGAACGGGTAAGCTCGTAGTAGGATATGATATGGCATTTGTAACGCGCCTATACACAAGTGTTTCAAGGCGCGACGAGGCGGGGGGGAAACAAGGGGAGACAGACAACGATCCTACTAGGCCAGGTGTCATTCAGATCGCGCAAGTGCAAGGGTAGAGGGGACTGGGAAAAGTGCAAGGGCAAGCGGAGAGGGGAAAGTGCGGTACATGGTTAGTAGAATACAAGATAAATAATAGGGCCAGCTGGTAGCAAGTGCCGGGAGAAGGGGCTGTAGGATACAGAGGCATTCCCGTAGTGTAGGTAGGCAGTGCAGGGAAGAGTTGCTGGGCCAAGGACCGAGATCGGTGAGTGGCCCAGTTGCAGATTCAGTGCAGGTTCAGTGGTTTTAGCAGGGGAGAGGGGGAGAGAAAGCGGAGGCAAAGAGGAAGGTTTTTAGGTGCTTCCGGAACCAGAGATGGTTCTCCTCAAGTTTCAGGGAGGCAGGAAGGCTGTTCCAGAGGGAGGCCCCTGCTGCTCAGAGAGATCTACCCCCAGCTTGTTGCTTTGAAAAGCGGCTGACCCTGAGGTAGTTGGAGGCGGATGAGCGAAGAGCTCGAGAGGGAAGATATTTAGGAAGAGAGTTGAAGGTATTTTGGCCCAAGGCCCCAGAAGGCCTTGAGGACAATGCAGAGGGTTTTGAACTTAATCCTCGCAGCCACTGGGAGCCAGTGTAGTGATTTCAGTCCTGGAGAGATAAGGTCCCTGGGCTTGAGGCCAAGGACAAGTCTCGCAGTCCTGTTCTGGATGAGTTGCAAAGGGCGGAGAGTAGAGGCAGGAAGATTTAGAGGCTGTTGCAGTAGTCCAGCTTCGAGAGAACCAGGGCTCTGGAGACAGTGAGCTTCTGGGGGAAGGAGAGGAAAGGAAGGATACCTTTGAGGAGGTGTAGCTGGTAGTGTGACTTCTTAGAGACGTCAGATATATGAGGAGAGAAAGAGTGTGTGGAGTCGAAGATGACCCCGAGGTTTTTTGCCTTGCAGGTAGGAGCAGGAAGAGGGCCAAGGGAGGCCGACCAGAGAGCTGCAGGGAAGGAGGGAGTGGGTGTGCCGATAAGTAGAATCTCAAATGTCAACAAGAAGAAATTGTCCCCTCTCCCATGTATCTAATTCTTAAATGCCCTCCTCTTCTATGGGGGGCATAAACTTGTTCCTACCTTGTCACGTATAAATTAACCATTAGTTGTCAGACAAGGGGACTACTGAGGGACTCATCACATGACTCTGCATGCAGTTGTGGTCATTATCTTAACCTGTAATGACCCTGGAGGTCGTTATTCCAAAACAGGGGGGCTTTCTATTTGCAGACAGGAAGAAAGACCATATGCGAACAAGTCTAATGAAAAAAAGGATGATGTAATATGGTGTTGCGATCGGTGGGCTTTCGGTATAGATCGCATTCTAGTCTTCCGTCTTTGTGCTGGATCATCAAATCCAGGAATGCGATTTTATCAACACTGTGCTCCATCGTGAATTGAATGTCTTGGTCACAGGTGTTGAGCCATTGCCAGAATCGTGTCACATTGGTCTGGTCCCCTTTCCAAAATGAAAATGACATCATCGATGTACCTATACCAGGAATTGATACACATCTTCCACTGGTTGGTCTGTGATAGTATGTATTTCTCTTCAAATGAGGCCATGTATAGTATTGCCATGCTCGGTGCAAATGCTGCCCCCATGGCCGTACCTTTTTTCTGCAAATACATTTGTCCATCAAAAGTGAAGTAGTTCTTGGTAAGGGCTAGGGTCATCAATTCGAGTATAAAATTGGTTGAGACCCTTTGTTCTAAGGTGTTCCTGGTCAGCCATTCTCGCGTGCATTCAATGGCAGCTTCTTGGGGGATGTTTGAGTAGAGAGCTTTTATATCCATTGTGACTAGGATATCTGTTTCAGGATTAAACGCTTTACCTTCGAAGATCGTGATCATATGTTTGGTGTCTCGTAGGTAGGTGTCTGTTTGCGTGCTCAGTGGCTGCAAGAAGGTGTCTACGAACTTGCATAGAGGTTCCAAAACTGAGCCGCATCCTGACACTATCGGGCGTCCCGGTGGGTTGATGGGGTCCTTATGAATTTTGGGGAGGGCGTAAAAGCATGGTGTGCGTCCCCCCTTCCTGATCAGAAATGCTGCTTCTTTCTCGGTCACCCAGTCTCATTGCATTGCATAGTCCACTGTCTCTGCAATCTCTTGCTCTAAGGTTTTGGTTGGATCATTGCGTAAAGTAGAGTAGCATTCTTGGTCTTCTAATATGGTAAGTACCGTTTGTTTATACTGGGTTGATGACTATGCCCCCTCCCTTGTCTGCAGGTTTAATTATGATGTTCTTATTCTTTTGGAGATCCGTGAGGGCTTGCCTCTCCTTCCAGGTTAGATTGTGTTTGAGTTTGGTTTTTTTAGTCTTCAGTTTTTCTAGATCCTGGAGGATACATTTCTCAAATATTATTAATTCTGATGGTATTTGGTTGTCCATAGGCGTAAAGACGGATTTGGGATGCAGGCCTGTGTCCTCCACTTCTTCCTGTGCATCGAGTTCATGTAGTTTGAAAAAAGTACGGAGTCGTATTTTGCGTAGGAATGTTCTGATTTCCATTTCCAAATCGTACCAGTCTGTTTGCCTGGCTGGTACGAATGTGAGCCCTTTGGCAAACATGGAGCTTACTAAAGAACAGCAATGCCTTTTGAACAGATTGTAAACGGGAGTAGTGGAGATCGCGTCCTGTGATGTCAAGATCTCGGCCGTCTCCTGCGCTGTCTGTTCCCGGGTCTGCCTCCTCTTGGGGGCGGTCCCCATTGTGGGGTCCCCATTGTGGGTTGCCGAAAGGGCCTCCACCTAAAAAAGGAAAGCATTGTGGTGGTGGATATGAATAGTTTGGTTGAAATGGTGGGACCTGTTGTTTACGCTGGTCATCCAAGGAGGACCCACTACTGGATCCTGAGAAGTTGACTCCTCTACGCCGATTTCTTCGTGTTCTTGGTCCTGTGGATCCCGGCGATGATACCGGTGAGTCTCCTTGATTTGGGGGGATGTAGTTCTCTGCAGTGTAGGGATATACTACTTCCAGTTGAAAGTCTTTAATATCCTTCTGGAGCTTTTTCGTTTTTCTACTCCGTTTTGAAATCCTCAAATTGTTTTTGTAGATCAGTTAGACTATTTTTAGCATCTACTATTGTAGTGTCTTCACAGAATTTTCTCTCTTCTTTATCTAGATCAGACTGCATCTTGTTGCTCTTGCGCTGTGCCGTGGTAATTGTCAGTACCATTAGGTCCCGACTACATTTTGTAGCTATACAGCTGAAGTTAGTTACATATTCCTTGTCATCCAAAAATAGGCAGGCTGTATTTCTTACTACAAGGCCAGTGGGTATGATGCTTGCCCTTAGGTATTCTCGCAGGAAGTGCGCATGCAGCTCCGTGCGAAATGTCCTCTTTTTCAAATGTAGGATACTGTCTCCTGTGCTGCTTGGATTCGGTGGAGGGTTATTATCTGATGTGTCAAAAAAAAGAAGGTCCAGATATAGTGTCCTGGATCTGTTGTTCTGAGTGTTGCGCTTTCTGCCATTCCTGAAAATGGATAGTCTAGGCGGTCCTATGTTTGTGAGCCCCACCTCCAACCCGGGTGGAACCCCAGGGGGATCGATGTACCTCGGGAGAGCTTGAGGCAGAGCAATGGGAATGGTTGGACTAGTGATGGTGGGTCTCTCTCAGACCTGTAGTCCTAACCTGAAGGATTCTATATCCTAAGCAACACGGTTGCCCTTAGTGGTAACAAATTTTGAACTGAGGTTCTAGGTGGAGACAAGTTTGATTTGGAAGAAGGGGACTTGGTCTCAAATAGTACAGATGTCAACAAGAAGAAATTGTCCCCTCTCCCATGTATCTAATTCTTAGACGCCCTCCTCTTCTATGGGGGGGCATAAACTTGTTCCTACCTTGTCACGTATAAATTAACCATTAGTTGTCAGACAAGGGGGACTACTGAGGGACTCATCACATGACTCTGCATGCAGTTGTGGTCATTATCTTAACCTGTAATGACCCTGGAGGTCGTTATTCCAAAACAGGGGGGCTTTCTATTTGCAGACAGGAAGAAAGACCATATGCGAACAATTCTAATGAAAAAAAGGGAAATTTATGTGGTAAAAAGAACCAAATTATATAAAACAGGTGTGCATTAAACATTTTATAGTGACACATGTATATAAAGGTAAAGCAAAAGTGAGATAACGTATAACCATGTTGCACTTTAAATACTCAGTGCTAAAAGTCTGGTGTGGAGTAAAAATATATTTTGTGTGACATAACATGAAGCAATACAATTACTGAATATGTGTAAATTGTCACATGAATTGTGAGGCTCAGTTGCCTCCAGAATTAGTACATTAGAGCAAAGTGTTCATAGTCATTCACACAACTTCAGTGCTCTTGATTGACTTTCTTGGGTCTGTACAGTTTGGACTTGAAGGATATCTCTATGTTCAGGCCAACATGCTCTTTAAGCATTTGTTTAGCGTGCTCGCGGCTAGACAAAGGGTGTTTCACAGTCTATCCTTAGTCTTTATCTGCGTGTGGTTAAAGGGGTGCACGTTTCGGTGCTTGAGAGTACTTGTCCAGTACAAGGCACCTTCTTCAGGACGTCCAAGTGGTAGACCCTGTGTGGGTGAGCAGAGAAATGTGGTGTTACCTCAGGTTTGAGTAGCTGTAAGTGCAGCTTATATATTATGAGATATGTAGAATCTGTCTTACTGGCATTAAGGCAGAGGTCGTTGGCGGCACACCATTCCTGGATAGCAGAAAGACAGTCAGAGATGAGGGAAGGGGAAGAGGAGGCCGAGGGTAGCCTGAAAATGAGCTGGGTATCATCCGCGTAGCACTGAAAGTTGGGACAGAGAGCGGCGATGCGGTGAACAAGAAGTGCCAGATACTGGTTGAACAGCCAGGGGGAGAGGTTAGATCCCTGGGGGACACCACAGGTAGAGAAAAATGTCTGAGAGGAAGGAACCCAGTTGGACCTGGGAGGGTCGATTGGAGAGGAAGGAGGTCAGCCACGCCAGAGCCTTACCAGTGATACCCAGGTTATCACGGAGACGGTTGAGCAGGATGGTGTGGTTGACAGTGTCAAAGGCAGAAGAGAGGTCGAGCAGAATGCGAACACAAGGGGTGTTAGAGTCAAGGTTTGAGAGCAGGTCCTCACGGATGTTCAGGAGAGCAGTTTCCGTGCTTCTGGCAGCTCTGAAGCCAAACTGATGGTCATGAAGACTACCAACGGATTCAGCATGGAGATTAAGCTGGGAGATGCCAGTTTCTCCAGGTACTTGCCCAGGAAGTGAGTGATAGAGATTGGGCGGTAGTTAGCTGGGCAGGAGGTGTCGGAAGAGGGTTTCTTAAGAAGGGGGTGCACAAGGGAGTGCTTGAGGGGGGATGGGAAGACTCCAGAGGCGAAGGAGTGATTGCAGAAGTCGGCCAGGGCAGGAGCCAGGGAGTCGATGTGGTCCTTGATAGTTTTGGAGGAACAGGGGTGGACCTGTTTTGATGAGACTTTCATAGATCGAACTTGTCTGGAAACTTCGTCAGCAGAAAAAAAGGGAAAGGCAGAGAAGGACGGAGGAGGGGTGGCTGCAGAAGGGCCAGAGGGAGAGCAGGTAATAGAGGGGGGGGGGTGATAGGAGGAGAGTGAGGACAGGATGGCCTGAGTTTTTGAAATGAAGTGAGAGGCCAGTGCCGTGCAGTGGGCCTAGGAGGGGACAGGAGAGGTGGAGACTGCAGCAGGGTTGGCCAGCTCCTTGAAGATTTTAAAGAGTTCGGCCGATTTGTTAGATGCCGCAGAGATGCAGGCTTGGATAAGGGCTCTCTTCTTGGTGAGAACGGAGAGCCGGTATAGCCTTTGGAGCAGTAAACCCCAGACCTCTGGCATACCATACCTCACCAACAGGACTCTCCTTAAGACAAATGGGGATATTTCTAACTTTGCTCACAACTGGCTCCGCACCAGGTTTCAGCTAAATGAGGTGCTGGTATTCCCTGAGACAGTGCTTTTGAAATCATCCTTGACCCTCCCTGGTCCACATCTCTCATTAACCATTACCATTGCAGGAACACTAGGTTTGAGCATGATACCCATCCCACTCTGTTCATCCCACCCTATGAGGCATCCACACTTTTAGACACATAGGGCCTCAGAACGGCCTTGGCTATTAGCGCCTGATCATGAATAGCGGTAAGGTGGTAAATCCCATTTCCCATTGGGTCCATTGGACACAGTGGGGTTTGTTGGCACTATTAGCGCTGGCACAATTAGCGCTGCGCTAATAGCTCTGAAAACAGATTGTATGTTGAGATTTTTACCTCAGCAAAAAGCTGGAGGTAGAACCCCCGCATTTAAGGGCTACTGCCCAACTCGTGATGAGGCCCATGTACTTCAGCAGTAGTCGAATGTCCCATGCATTCAAGCTTCCTTTTGAACTGTCCCACTATCTCAATCTTTATACCCCCACATGCATTGGCACTGATTTGGGGGTTGTATAGGCTGATACCATTGCCTTCAAAAGTAGACACCAATGTATTCCAATCCAAAATTGTGTATACCAACCATGAGTCAATCAACATGTGTATTACTACCCCATTGACCACAACCTCTTCATGTGGGTTTCCTCCTTTCTGGATTATGCTGCTCTGAAGGCATCATGATGCAAGACACAGACAACAGTCTTTATTAAAGCAAATGCCAGGATGGTTGAAGGCCTAACTTGTCCTATGCTAACATGGGATTTGCCTCCCTGAAAGAAACAAAGGAAAGTCTGAGTCAAAGAGTCAAAGCGCTTTGAGGCACATTGTGTATAGGCGCTATATAAATAAACGATCATATCAGATCATATGATAATTTAAAAGTCTGTCTGTGTCCAAACCTATCCTTGTCCTCAAAACTAAAGCTAAGCAACGTGTAAGGATGTCAATAATCAAAGAAATGGTGTTGAACGCAAAGTCTGAGCTTCTCTTCTTCCAGCTCTTTAGTCTCCTTTTTGGCTCCACTTCTCCAAGTTCAAGAAAGTTCCACAAAAATCTTAAGATCACCTTTCTCAATTTCAAGAAGGCAATGTAGTTCTACACACTACTTGGGATTCCCTTCCCCAAGTTCCAAGCAACACAGTTCAAAGGAAAAGGGTCTTGAGGCTCTGTCTTCAAGACAGCATTTGTAGTTCCTCAGTTCTAAGGGTTCCCTTCCCCAAGATTTCAATACCACAACTGCTATTTGTTTCAATCTTTCAAAGTTCAACACAAAACCAGGCCAACTTGACCCTCCTTCTGGTTTGCATCACAAGCTTACTTGTGCTTCTTCTGGAT